>NC_142614.1:55279756-55904756 GCF_059453375.1 Lepisosteus platostomus
AAAGTTACTATGTGATCTGTAAACATAGTATGATTGTGTTCATTAGTCACTTATTTCATTGATAATCGATTGGCTGCTGAATTATCTACTGTAGAGATAACAAACAAGGAAAATGGTAGTTGAAGGGCCAGCTTGTGTCTTCCTCTCTGTGGAGCACAGGTTTCACTTGGTGACATTTGTTGTACTGTAGCTGTAGCCCATTAAGTAAGTTTAAATAAAAGTATTTATGTGGTCTTGGTAATTGTATTTTTAAATGTTTTTTCAGGCTCTTACAGTAGTTTATATTTATAGTATATATTGAGTTACATAACTTGTGTATATCACATTTTTAGCCAAACAAGTTGTACTGTTTTCATCAGTTGTAAATATAGTATCTACTGATGCCTGGAAAGGCCATGCAATATCTTTTCTGAACAGTACATTTCAAAATGATTTGTTGTTTAAGAAATGCACTCAATATACTGTATACAATTTAGCCTTTATTAATGTTGTATTTCTTTCACAGTGATTTCTTGTTGCATTGGCACATGCCCATTTTATATTATTGAATTAATGAGGAGAATATAAAATATTTCAGGGCCTATGAACAAAGAAGCGTTTCTGGAGGTCTCAACTTAATTACATAAATGCAATGTGGACATCTCAGTGGAAAATTAGACATAAGGATATTCAGCGATTGCCTCACATTAAGAACAAGACAATAACAAAAACTGCAGTGTGAACTAGCTTTTTAGGATGATGTGTAGCTTGTCCAGTTTGTTTTACTGTTAGATTCTCTAATTCATCCCCATTGATATAAATTGCTAACTTAATTATTATCCTCTTTTTTCCATTTTTCTATGGCAGGGTAAACATTTCAGGGCTACCCCTTAATTTCTGACAGAGTTGTAAATCTCTATGTAATTTAAAAATCCAAACCATTTAGTCTTTCAATGCCTCTCCAATTATGCAGTTAAAATTTCCAGTCCAGTGTTCCAGCATGTATTGAAATGATTTCAGTCATCCAGCTTATTTTCTTTGTGTATATGACTGATGTGGGAAAATGAGTGCTGGTCTCTTTCTTTTCTCTCCAGATGGGAAGCTTTACTCTGCCACGGTAACGGATTTCCTAGCGATCGATGCTGTCATTTATCGCAGCCTTGGAGACAGTCCAACCCTGCGAACAGTCAAACATGACTCAAAATGGCTGAAAGGTGAGTAAACTGATGTGTACATCAGACAATTCTTAAAATGTTGATGGAAACACAATGCGTCTGAATGCAGGGTCAGGTCACAGACAGAGTTCTGGGATTTGGCAGAAGGAAATGGGTTCTTTGGTTCTGGAGGCAGGTTTGAGCTATGCATGTAAGAACAGTTGCCGTGCTAAACGCTTCAGATAGCAGCTTCACTGTCCTCCTTGCCTGACCGTTGATTTAATGAGTAATGTTTAAGACAGCTAAGCTCTGCCTATGCCTGATTTTGCTTTTAAGCTAGCCAGTTGTTAAGCACTGAGGAAATAAGGAAACTGCATTTTCAGATGTAAATCAGATGTGTTTTAAATGTTGGCTCCAAAGCTTTATAGTCCCCCCTTCATCAGCTGAAATTAGGCTAACATTCCTGACATCTTGACAAGTCAAGCAAAACATTTTTGTTGTTTATGAAATGCACACAAGCTATATAATTTAGCCTTCTACCTTCTGAGCCAAGCCACAGTTTTGGCATTAGTATTTATTTGGAAATACTGTAACCAGTGTTTTAAAGTCAAATGTATTTCATTTCTACTGTGTAGTTAGAAGCTTCTGTAATTAAAATAACATGGTGGCTGCAATTAAAGTTACATAGGATAGGTCTCATCAATATCCCATATTTGGCTCATTTTTTGCTGTTTGATTCTTTTTGTTAGAAATTGCCCTGTAATAATCCTTATTTTTCTTTTTTTCAGAGCCATACTTTGTACAGGCAGTGGATTATGGTGACTACATCTACTTCTTCTTTCGTGAAATTGCAGTGGAGTACAACAGCATGGGGAAGGTAAGTCTGGGCTAGAGAACGTGGAAGCTACAACAGACTTTGCCTCACACTGCAGCAGAATATTGGTGTAAAAAAGTTTCCGAAAACACTCTGGCTTCCTTGATAAGACCAGAAACCGGATAAAACATTGGCACATAAATGAGGTGGTTGTATTGAGTGCCTTGTTGTTTTTTGCAGGAAGAACATAAACTTTACTAAAATATATTAAACTAAATAGTCCATTCTATGTACTGATGTAAACAGAAATGTTGCAGTTGCAGTTTTGAAAGTGATTGAAAAAGAATGATAATAGTTACTGTTTAAATACATTAGGAATATATTTTTAATATACAGGACATTCGCATACACATATCAGTCACCTCAATCACTGAATGATTTGTTCAAGTTTCTTTATGAATGTTTGTAAAGGATCAAAGGAATAATGACTTTCTGAATATTTGACCATTTTTGAAAGACTAAACCGATCTTGCTGCTATTGCTGCATCAATTCTTAGATAGAGAGAATTCTATATGTAAAGATATTTGTTTAGGAAAAAGAAAATGTGACCTCTTGCAAATTATGTACTTCTTCCATAACATAAAACCCATTTTCTAGGGAATACTATTTCCCCCCACGCCGTTTGGCACATTTAATTGAACTACAATTTCAATATTTAGGATGAAAACATAGAAAAAATAGTTGCTAGAAAAAACAATTTATGCAAATTCACTATTCTATTTTCATATTGAAAAAATCAGTAGAGGGCATACAATTTTATTTCTAAAATGAGGAAACAGCATTTATTTTTTTGTTGTCTGTGAAAACAGTATCTAGGACATTAATTCCAGGTGAGCAGACTGATTACAATTGTATATTGAAATTTCTAAGCTACAGTTCCTAATTAGTCAAGATAAGAAGGTTAGAAAGGTTAGAATCTAAGTAACCTTTGCACATATGAGTTCCTGAATATCTACTGTCATAAAAACTCCTGAAGGATTTCTGATATTATTATAAATGTCAGAACCAAAAGGTCTAAAAATTATCTGTTTTAGGTTGCTGCATGCAAGAGATAAAAAAGAATCTTTCCAGCTTTTCAGTTACTGAATTCTGAATCTATTCCCACATGTTTAAGTGTCCTTTTGGTAAATGGAGACTTGAGTTTATCACATTATTCTAGAGCTGGAATAGCACAGTGGGTGGATAGAAAGAAATATTCAACATACCAGATAATTTCTGATCTTTTTTTTTTCAATTGTCCTGGCAAAACCCACTGTGGAGACGATTGGAGAAACGCAGTTTTCTGACCCAGAAACCTTTTGCCCAGGTTGTTTTTCCCAGGGTGGCACGAGTGTGCAAGAACGACAGAGGAGGGTCTCAGAGGGTGCTGGAGAAGCAGTGGACTTCATTTCTCAAAGCTCGTCTCAACTGCTCAGTCCCTGGGGATTCCCATTTCTATTTCAACATCCTCCAAGCTGTGACTAACGTAATCCAGATAAACGGCCGTGATGTAGTCATGGCAACATTTTCAACACCCTACAACAGGTATTACTTTTTGTTGTTGTTGTCTAGTCTAGTGGATTGAAAATATTTTCTTCTCAGGCACTCTGTGAAACCTTGTCTTTTATGTCTTACATAATGCATTCAAATTCTTTGTAATAATTTAACCCACCTAATAATAGTGCAAAATACTGGCTGACAGAACTACACTGCAAATACTTATCGGTATGAACGTTCTTTTACTCACCGTTAGTGCTAGTGTATCCCTATTTGACGTCTTTTACGGTTTTTACTTATGACACTGGGGAAGTTTTCAATATCCTTCTGAAAATATCCTCCATACTTCTATGGAGGTACTTTGAGAGCCTTCAAATAGATCGGTTACCTGGAACCTAAAACTTCCATGAGTTCCATTACATTTAAATAGAGTTCAGGACAGACAATATTCAATTCAATTTTATATAGCGCCTTTCACAACAAGGTTGCCCAAAGGCACTTAACAAAGCTGTGTGACAACACATGACATGACAATAGAAATAACCAGCCCAATACTTGGATTTATTTCTTATATTAAAATTTGTTGTTGACGTGCTTCACAATGTTATCACAACCAGTTGTGAACTTGTATCCAATATGCCCGAGAACGACAGATACTCTTTTCAGTGAAGTGCAAGGTCTCCTCTACACAATGAGTTAAAGCAGGCATCGCGGTAGAACCATTCATGTGTTAGCACACCAGAGACAATGCAGCCGCAGGACGGCAGTTCTGTGCCAGTTGGAAAAACACCAACACTGCAAAGAAGGGGCAGGCATCACTTGGAGCCAAAAGAGCCCCAGTCAACTAATTCTAACCTTCCTTCAGCAGTGCTCAGGTAATTCTGTGCCACCTTTTAGGGAATCACTCATAGTCAAATACTGATGTGACTCAGCTTAGAATTCACAACATATGGATGGTTGAACTCCAGTTGTGCTCAGGTGTACACCTTTGCTGGTTGAGTACAGATGCCCCTTGGAACACTGCAGACTGTTAGCCGTCATTATTTCTATATGTTAGTTTATTACATGTGCTAGTTTTTAGTAACATTTCTTGGTATCCCTTCTTCCCTGCTTCTAGTATCATTGTACAGTTCTTTTACTCTCTGAGGTTACCAAGTTGAACTGCAGGGCTTTTGTTATTAGATAAGAGATTTCTTGAACTCTTAAACAACTTGTATTTCTGCTATAACAAATACTTTAGTTTGGATAGAGTTCTATTTTTGCTTGTTTATTGGCACCACTCAAAAATTGATTGGTCTGTAAATGTTTCTGCCAAAAGTTGTATTGCTTTTTCCTTGTTTATTTAACTTTTTCAGGTTTGTCTCCTACTCTTTAGTCATGGCTGTTGCAGAAGTAATTACCTTGAATGCCTTACAGAATGCCTCAAAATTAAGAGGATAGACAGACTTTCAATAATGTTTGTTAGATTTGGTAGAGGGTAGATTTGGCTGTCTTCCTATTACATGCCCATCATTACAGTTCTAGTTTTAAATTTGTATTTTTTTTTTACTTTCTACAAATACAAAAAAAACATATTTTGGTATTTTATTAATGTAATATATGATTCTGACATTTATCATGTTGCATGTTTTTTTATAATCAGTTAAAGTAAGAAGGGAAACATTTAATTTTTTATTGTATTTGAAAAAGTTTTGTTCCGTAAATGTAAAATTACCCATGAAAAATATTTGGATTAAATGCTAATTATTACTATAAGGAACAGTGCACAAAGTGATCACATAACTGAAATGCCCTGGCTTGTTTTTAATCCTCAAAATCCACATTAAAAAACATTTAAATGTTTCTTAAAATACATGGATACTTACATTATCTTAATGTATTCCATTATATAAATTGTGTGTGGAAGCAGTTCAAGCTTAAAATTATAAACTGTATCTTTATTTGTTTGCTGCTTATTGCATTAAATTATAGATATGGAAGACTTTGGGCCTGTCACCTAGTGAGTTCCATCGTTCTTTGTTCTGTTTGAGCTGCATTACCAGTCGGATAATGACATAAAAGTGGCTTCCTATGAAGCACTGACTTGCAGAATGAATATCCTAGCAAGCACAATGACTCTGTTTCATGAATTTTAAAATTTAACTATTTGCACGGTTAATTAAGAAATACAATCATAAGCATAACATCTGTCTAACAACTTTTTCAGCACTAGGACATAATCTTTTGATTAGGTCATGTATTTTAACTAGTGGGAGGAAAGAGAAAAGGCTTTCTTTCAAATTGCTTTATGTTTCAGTTGGATAGAACAGCCATAAAATTGGAAAAAAACAGTCATTATCTTGACAGAGTGCCTATACATTTAGTGCCTTGCTTTCTGTTCTTGACATATCTAATGCTCTCTGATTTGTGTTATTTACAACTCGCATTATGAGGTTAATAGAATAAGTTCTCTGTAGCTGCCACAATTCTGCCCTTTGTCTACAACCATAGTGACTGCCATGAATCTAATGTTGCTTTAAGTTACCCTTTAAAAAAAAGAGTTGAATTTAGCATATGATTCAGAGAAATGTTATGCATAGCTCTCATTTCAGTAAGAAATATGTCTTGTGCAATGTCGAATTGCAGCATCCCCGGTTCTGCAGTGTGTGCCTACGACATGGCAGATGTTGCCAATGCCTTTACTGGAAGATTCAAAGAACAGAAGTCCCCCGACTCCACTTGGACTCCCGTCCCTGATGAGAGAGTGCCCAAACCGAGGTAAACATCTCGTTTCCTAGTTCCAGCAGTCAGTGGAGAGAAGAAAAAAATAATTCCCTCTAAATAAACGAAGAACGCAATTCTAAAAAGAATTTCACAGATGGCTTAGTGATTCTCTTATTGCACTAACCAGATATACTTTTGTTCTAATGTGTACCTAATTAATTCAGTTCCTTGGACCTTTTGTGTCTTAAAAATAGCTTTAACAGAAAGATCTTTACAGGATAATTGCTACTATGCACATTCCATATGGCTTACGCTGTTGTTAAGAGATAGAGCAGCAGGATATTTTATAGATGAATAACATAAAATCATTCCCAGTATCTTGTAAAGTCAGGTGTTGGTCTGATATAAAATCTGAGAATAAACTAAAAGGAGAATTCTCAGAAGGTCTAAGGAATGTTCATTCTCTTCTTGACCTTTTAAAAAATATTTTTATTTAAAACTACAAAATAAATATTATTAAACATTAGCACTTAATTTTATGATTGCATCAATTAACTCTGTCTTAGAGAAGACAAAATGTAAGCAAAGATTTGAATTGTACTGTACATTTAAAAATGAAACTGTTTTCTGTTATAGACAACTTAAGAATACTGGTGTATGTCCAATTGTATTTCCCATTCAAGGGGGAAATTGCGTCCAAGTTCCCGTAAAGAAAAAAAATCATACACATACAAAGGATTTCCTGTTCCTTCTTAAAAAAAATCAACTGATTTCCTTTTGTTTTCAAGCTTGATGGCATTTGTGTTCATAACTCACCATGTTTACTAAGCAGATCATTGAGAACTCTGCCTGTTTTGTCTCCTCAACAATTACTCTTTTTGTCCCCATCAAACAGGCCGGGTAGTTGTGCTGGGTCAGCATCAGTTGAGAAATACAAAACGTCCAATGAATTTCCCGATGATACCTTAAATTTCATTAAAATGCACCCGCTAATGGATGAAGCAGTGTCATCCATTGCAAACAGACCATGGTTCTTGAAGACAATGGTTCGGTGAGTAGGAGTTCCTGCAGTAGTTGTCAGGTTGCTTGAGTATGTATTCAGATATGTATAATAATTTGAATTAAGTATAAAATCCAATATAAGTTCATCTGAATTATTACTAGTACAGTAGGAACTAAGTTGTTGGAACCTTGTTTTTCTTGTGAGGATTGTAGGATTAGGATTTCTTCTTTCTGCTGTTATTTTCACATGCACATGAAACTCATTAAATTTGGCAAATTGTTTAGGTCTTTGGGGAAAGTTGCACTGGTAAGTTTGATGATTTGCATTCCATATAGGATTTGTATCAAAATGGTGTGACATATTTATGATGAAAAAGTGTTCATGACAAGATGACTGGCCTTAAGGTTTGACTTCCTTCTTGGGTTTGGCAAAAACAAAAGTTCTCTGGTGAAGCCATGAGGCCGAACAAGGGGAAACTTGATATACATCAGTGGGCCATGTTGTCTGTTGTTCCTGGCAAGCTGATACTTTAAAAAAGGTTGGCAGCATGAGTCATTAAACATGAAGGTGTATTTAATTTTTATACATTATATTCCATTTTGTCTTAGTGGTACAGTGCGCCATACTCATGAAACTCCGTCCTACAGCTCATGGTGAATTATTTGGATGTCACTCCCCTATGCAAAGATTCAGGAATTGCTCACAATTTTCAAAAGATCTTCTTTTAAAACAATGAATGTCCAGGTCTGAAACCTGGTGCAAAATGTTACCAGCGTCATGTCCGAGATCTGAGTTGTTCAGGAAAGGTAGTTAGACTTCCATTTTTGGATTTGTTAAATAGCATTCAAACAACATTTTCATCCAAACAAGAGGTTCCCTCTCCGCATTGTTCAAAATGATGTTTAATATGCATCTTTGCAAAATGTTGCAAAGTATACAGTATATATTTGTAGGCTCATGAATCATTTCACAGAGCAAAAGTATTCTAAAGCTTTTATAACCTACAAATGAATATGACTTCAAATTAAAGTGCAAAACTCTCTTACAGCTTCTGAAAGATGCCAGGTAGCACATTGGTATTCTGAATCACATATCAGAAAACATGTTCTATGTAGGAAACCTTGATTTATAAACCAATATCCAAGTGCATGAAAAGCTGTATGTAGGCTTGGCACTTGGTGATTCTTCTTCTTATAATCAGAATTTGCTTAGCAATTAGCTAATTACGATAATACAGTGGTTTTAATCAAGGTAAATGCATACAATTTGTAAATTCCTAAAGTGTCCACCTCATATTTATATGGCTCATGCTAAAAAAGTGTTTTCTTCACAATGTGCAAGAAAACAACTAGTTTTGGTTCTAAAAATAAATTGTTTTACAACAATACTATATTTGTACAAACCTAGCAAAATATTTCTATAGTAAATGCCTGGACAAAGGAGACATAAATATTTATGATACTACTGAATTGTTGGTAAATTAATTCGCTTGGAGATAGAAAAAGGAGTGCAAGTGTGGATCTTCAATAAAAGCTTTAACAAATAATATACAAATGCATAGCTTTCACACGTAATGGAGATATATACAGTTACAGACTGGAGAGGATAGTTGAATCTATTGGCAAGGCTATGAATGGGGATTTTTATTTCTACTATTAAGGAATCCATACTGTTTTGCTGAGGCAAACAGAAAATAAGGGACTTAATTCACCTGAAGATCACATCTACTGTACCAATTGTACTCAGTTACTTCTGGTAGTATCTGTACACCCTATTTTATGCAAGTTTCAAGCTTATAAATGTTATCAGCTATGAAACTGTTTATAGAAGCGTTTCTCATTGAAGGTTGCAACACTAGGAGGACAGGAGGTTTAGAGGCCACAGTTCAAACTTCAGCTAGGTGGAAGCCTGAAGTCTAAGTGAGAAGCCTAAGGTCTAGGAAGTATAGCACACCTTACCATTTGTTACAGATTGTACACATTTCCATACCAAAGAGCTGATCGGCAGTCTAAATCCTTTCAAATGTACTATCCTGTTGGACAAATGACAATGAAACCAGTCTGAAACAATGAAACCTGCTTTGTCTCTTTATAGATACAGACTGACCCGCATTGCTGTGGATAATGCTGCAGGACCTTATCAGAATCACACCGTCGTTTTCCTTGGATCAGAGAAGGGGATCATTTTAAAATTCCTGGCCAAAATGAGCAGTGGTTTCTTAAATGACAGTCTTTTCCTGGAGGAGCTGAATGTCTACAACCCAGAAAAGTGTGTATCTCATTAGATCCCTGGTCAGAGTCATCCAAGGAGATGGCTTGTCTTTCATTTAAATAATTTTTATCAAGTTTCATTGCAATACAGTGGTTAGTAAATTAGAGAGCTCATGGAACTTGTATTCTGTAGTTCCTCCATATATACCCTGCTTATAGTTAATAGACGATTAGTCAAGAAAAAAGACATTGAAACTGTGTTGGCCTTTCAAGGCAACTTAGACATTCCTTTTAATGTCCTCTTGAAGATAGCTATACTTACAAATGCAGAACAGATTTATTTAAAATGAAAAGCAAATGTCGTCTTGGTAGGTTTTGCATTTACAACTTTAATGATTTAAATATAAATGCAGGGAAGGTTTTTACTTTTACTTTGAACTGATTGAGGTCATTTAAAAGATGCATGTTGTCGCACAGTGCAAGGCTTTTAGTAATGGTAGAGTGTGCTGAAGGACAAGCCAGCTCTTTCTTGTTTTACCAGAAAAAAATGCTTTGGCTGTAAGTCATATGGTTTAGCGGTTAGTGTAAAAGTGACTCTGCAAGGGAGGAATCACTGGGGCGAGTGCTGACTTTGTATTACAGAGCCTAGATGTAAGCTCTAATTGAGAACTGTGATGTAGATTGACTTCCCTCTTTTCTAGATAAATTACCCTAAGATCAAAGTTAGTCTCTCAGCCTTCAAGCTCTTGTGTCCAAGTGTTTCTTAGCTCTTTGTAGCTTGGCATAAGGTCTGAAATTAAGGTTGACAAGCAGAGGCACTATAACATTTATCTTTAAACTACTGCTGCTTTAAACTGAAACTAAGGTAATTGCTCAGCCTTACCATGCACATGTCTTTTGTTTTTGCCAGATGCAGCATTGATGGTGTGGAGGACAAGAGAATTGTTGGTATGCAGTTAGACAAAAAAGGGGGTTCCCTTTATGTGGCTTTCACATCTTGTGTCGTGAAAGTGCCACTGTCAAGATGTGAACGTCATGGCAAATGCAAGAAGTAAGTTTTTTTTGCCTATTATTCTGTAATTGAACAAACACACACATGTATGTATGCAGTCCATATATATATATTGTTTTAAACCTTCCAAATCCTCTTACTGGCTAGTGTAGTTCAGTTTTTGAGATTGTCTTATGTGCATTGGTTTTGAAAAGCTATGATAAGCAGTGTCTTAAAGGACACTGCAAGAAAAGAGGTTTTTATTGGTTTTAATGTATCTTTTGAATTCTAGTATTAACATGGAAGTAATTAACGTGCATCAATAGAGTTTGCAAAACACAATGTAATTATAATGTAAATTTGAAAACATAGATCATTTAAATCTTTTCTCTTAAAGGGCATGCATTGCATCACGTGACCCCTATTGCGGATGGGTAAAAGAAGAAACATGCACAGACATCTCACCTGACACCAAGTAAGACAGAGCTATCACACTGCATTTGATTTCATTGAACATTGCTGTTTGTTTGCCAGGTTGTTATTAATTAATAATAGCATAGTAAGAATGATTTCTAGCATTCTTTCAAGTTGCTAAACATACAGAAAATGTTCAAAAAATATAAATGAATGGACTGTGGTGCAGTAGTTAGCATTGCTGCCTCACAGTGCTGGGGCCCTGGATTCAATTCCAGACCTGGAGTGCTATCTATGTTCGTGGGGGTTTTCTCCTGGTGCTTCAGTTTCCTCCCACAGTCCAAAAACACGATGGTAGTTTTTTTGGCTTTTGGGAAACGTGGCCCCTAGGTGCAAGTGTGTGCAGGTTTGTATCTGTGTGTGCACCATGATGGAATGGCATCCTATCCAGGGTGTATCCAGTCTTGTGTAGTTGTGTCCTTCTGGGGATAGGAACTGGCACTCCCACGATCCTGTACTGGATGAAGCAGTTAGATAATGGATGTATGGATAATGTAAGTCAATGCTAACCCTACCACCCTACATGGATGAAATAACCGTTATAACACGTCATATTATCTTATTCACTAAAAGAGTATCTGCCTCCTAGTACTACATATAGTTAAAAATCATTAGGAGTTCAACATCTGCCATCGATATTTATTACAATTGTAAAAATAGGACAGCTACTACTGCAAAGCATATTGTATTTCATCAGAATCTGTCATTATTTTCTGAGCAGAGCTCTGATGGTTTTGATAGAGTTTCCATTTCAGTCTGTTTTGGGAATTGGGTGGACTGAGGCATTAAGAGGTGACGTGACCTTGACGTTACAGTATTTTTAAGTGGGTGAGCTGGGATTAAACAATCATGATCTCTGAGCTTGTAGTCTGCTGCTGGAAACATTTGACCATAAGCACTCCAAAGTTTAGAAAAAGAAAAAAAATGGTTTAATTCAAACAGACTGTGGAAATTTTGTAAAGGCCACTTTGCCAGCATGTTCGTTTAAGCTCCTTTCAAAATTCTCAACGGAACTGTGGTGCCATCTGGAAGTAGCTGATAATTGGCCTATTGCCCTTTTGAAATCCCAGTTAAAATTTCAGTAACAGGTTGGCCCCTTATCACCAGTGCTACGCCCACAGCAAACCTTTATAACAACTTCATGATTGTATGCTTCATCTTAGTCATAATGACTAACATTACAAAGATGTCTTTGGGGCCCCATTAACTCGACCACTTCCTGTGCTCAAAGACTAGGGTTGTAAAATGATACATAGCTAAGGATGCTCATGATTAAAACTGCATAAGGTTTGGTTAGCTTTTTTTTCAGGTATTGGGTGTCTGTGGTTTGCATAACCCATTATCAAATGCCTGTAATGGAGTAACCAAATTACTTAATAAGTAGAAGCCATGGATGTTAGCTGTGTAATTGAGTAGCAGATCTAAAAGAAAATGCTTAGTTTTTCAAATTACATATGAAGAAACTTCACATGTAGGAATGACTTGCATTTATTTTTTTTCAGTGTTATTAAATTTCAAACTTTCTTTCTCTCTGCTCTCAGTTGTCATCTAATTTCCAGAAAGCCTATTATTACCATAATGAAAACAAGGTTGTTTTAGAAAGTGTGGACTATAATGTCTAGGTCTGTTCTTATTTCTGATTCATTTTGTACGTGTTGGTCCTTAAAAGACAATGCATTTCTCAGGTGGGGACAATTGATCACTGTGAGGTGATGCTAACACAGGCTATTCACTATTCACTGAGTTGTGAAGTGTTTAAACAAATGGCCATTGACTGGATGCACAACCTGCTTTGTCAAACTCCTGTCAGTGGTTTCTTCTTATTGGAGGCAACGTGTGATTATTAAACCAGGCTTGTTGTATAAACAGTGGATTGTAGGCTTTGGCACTGTGAAAGAGCTGAACATATTCTTTCGAGCCTTGCCATCTTTATCCTATTAGGTATTCCTTTCTGTTGAAAGTTGAGATGCTCACCATGATGTCTCCTTTCATTATGCAGATTGGCATTTGAGCAGGACATTGAGCACGGCAACACAGATGGGCTGGGTGACTGCCAAAGTAAGCAAGTCTTCTTCCCTCTGTTTATCTTGGGTCAAAGTGTCTTTTTTGTGCAGTGTAGGAACAATATTACTTGAACAGCTTTATGTTGACAGAAAATGTATAAACGAAAAAGCAGATACAGAAATAGCTTGAAAAATGTCTAGTCATCTCAGAACAGGCCATAACAATATCGAGTCAAGATCATTTGTTATGGGTATCTTATTCTTTTATATTTTTTTCTATAAATATGAAATGTTAACATGCACTTAATTTTTTCATTTTTTTAGTGGTGACTCATAATTAATCTTTTTAAAGAAATACTTTTTTAGGGAGTTTGAATAATTTGCCAAAAAAAAGCCCTTCAAGATTTAATAAAACAGATGTATATTAAGGCCATTAAGTTTTAGAACTTGCAGGGAGCCACAAACCTGACATTTCAGTTCAAAAGTTGAACTTTAAAATTTTCCTCAAGAAAACCTACATTAGTATAATGCTGGTGAAATGAAAATATCTTTCTACTTTATGTATTTATAATAACACTGGTGATGTTATTATGTTTTTTTCATGTACAAGTGTTGATATTCTATTTTTTTAACTTACAGATTCTTTTGTGGCTTTGAATGGTAAGCTAGCATACCGTTTTTAATCTATGATGCAAACTCTGTAATGTATTGTGCATTTATCAGTAGATGGCTTCGCAATCTTCCACAAATAAGTTTTTTTTTACTTTCTTAAAATAAATGTTGTTGAATTCCCTTCTTGTTTTTTTCATAGACATTCCAACCAGTCCTCAAGGTCGTGAAAAGTCTCAAAACTCTCTGCATGGTCAGTTTTTCCCCCCACATCTTTAGTTCTCTTGCTGTTTTAGCTCAGAGAAATTAACCCCCTTTGACCTTAGAGCTACCCTCTTGTACAAGTTCAAATATTGTATATTTTCCCAGCTGCTTCTGCCTTTCTTTGTCATGTTTTGCATTCTTGCTAGCCTCTGTAGCATTGATTCTGCCTTGGCCTTTAATTGTCTAATTAGGTTGCTATAGTTGTTAATAAGATAGAACTTGGTGCTTCAGGGCCTCTAGGGTCTTGCTGACTTGTGCATATTAGAAGAACAATCAAGGCTAATTTGAGTGGCTGCCCTTGTAGAAAGCTAAACATGGACTTGTTTTTCAGCAGCCTAAAAATAATAGATTAAACCACAATACAATGTGTTAATCATGAAGTAAAGCAAAATGCAACTTGTTTGACACAAATGTTTGCTTCTCTTTCGCACTAATCAAGTGTTTTTTTGTCATTTGTGACATCATTTTCCACCTGGGACCGATGATGAAACTTAACACCTTGCATTAGTCTTGTCAGACATGTGATATTCAGTCTGGTTTGAACAACAGACTCAAGTCTTGGTTCTAAAGTATTTTTGTTTGTTTTCACTTTTGGAAAAATGTAGAACAGAATATAGATCATTACATTTTTTGTGAGTAACAGAGGACTTTGTAATCTTTCACCATTGAATGAGGGCAAGTTGCCTTATTGGAAGGACTGAAACACTCAGCAAAAATGCAAACATTTTCTCTGGTAAAGACTGAAAAGTCCTGTGGCACTACTGGGGTCCATTATTCTTTGTTTTTAAGTATATGTAATCTCTACAATAACTGCTGTCCTTGTTTTGGTTTCACTGAAAATCACAGAGCAGATTTAAAATTGCACAGGGCTGTTTACATTTCTGGAACCATGTCTCCTTATTGTTCTTGAATTCTTTCTATAAAGGGACATTTTCTAAAACTGTAAATGTAGCACTGACCAGAAGAATTGTCTTACGCAGCTCTTATGTTTTGCTTTATAAAGGTGGTAAATTTAAGAGTATGCTATGCAGTTATAAGTATGCACATTATATTTACAATTACAGAAAATGCTGAGTTAGAAAAAAGTATTACAAGTCCCCACAACATTAAGGTAATGTTAATATTTTTATTATATAGCTCATGGTAAATGATAATAAAGCATCATCCTTGAGCGTCAAAATACATAATCTTTCCAGAAACAAAGATTATTTGTAGTTACCAAATATATTTTATGTTTCTTTATAGTTAAGTTTATCTTGTAAATTTGACTCAACACTCCCCTGATTGGAAGTAAATATTTGTATGAATTTATTTTTATTTTAAAGTAAATTATATTTTAATTAATATAATGTATATACCATCAGATTACAACTGATGCAGTATTACCTAGTTGTTAAAATTCCTCTACTGTGTCTCCATTTTATTTGCCTTAAGGATAAGTGATCCAGAAGCAAACCGTTTGTTTATCGAAATTAGGCATCCGTTTTTTAGTATGAATGTCATGTGCTTGAAAACTGACTTCCTGTCAGGGCTGATAATGAATTATAAAATAGCCCTGTCACACTAATCTTTCAGCCTGCGGTACATTGTTAAATAAATCATTTTAATGATTAGGAGTTGCAGTCTGGAGGAGTGCAGTGCTTGGTAGAACCAAAGCTAACAACACTGGCTTCAAAGGACCATTTTTCACATAGGGTGGTTTGTTAGAATTGGTTTATTGTGAAAACCATAAAGTACAAAAGGATTGATCAGTATGCAGTTTGTCTCTTTGGAGCTCGGTGTCCCCTTTTCCATCAAAGGCTTCACTTTATGCTTTTAGATTCTGTGAAAATTGCCTTTTAGGATAAATAATTTATTTTCTATTTCTTTCTAAATTAATAATTTGGCATCTAACTCAAAATAGAATACTCATCTGTAGTCCAAAAAAAAAAAACCTAGACTTTTCTGCTTTAGTAAAATCTATGTAACATTTCATTCAAAATATTACAGTTTAAAATAGCATTGGTCTAGGGACAGAAAGACTGGAGTTGTGTTGGAAAGTTGTATAGTTTGTTTCTTCATTCACATCCCCTAAACACTCTACATTTGCAATATGTATTGATAGAATAATAATAATGGAATGACTAAAAGTTAATTCCACACTGAAAAGTAGAAATGTAAAACTCAGTGTTTCAGCAGTTCAGCTTAATTGCACATATGAGATGTGCTTCCTCTCACCTGAAGGCGTAAAACAATCTGGTTTTTCTTTCTACTTTTCTGTGTGAAGTTGAATTTTTACCTGTTTCCTTTCAACCAAGATACACTGTTGCAGCTCCCCACGAGAAATAATAATTTGAATTAAAAACTACTTTTAAAAGGTTGCAAAATGCACTAAATCCAACTGGCGAACTGAGTTGCTAGATTTCTATTGGAATTCCTAAAAGGAAAGGAGCTTGTTTTGAAGGTAAGGTTATTCCATGCAGCACGCGTACTGCAGTATCCTCTCAGTCGGGGGTACCACAGTGTTCTTGTCCAGCAGCGTGTAAAAGAAGGTTTCTATAATAAAATCATGAAATGTCTTGCTGTTCATATTGCAACCTCTGTTGTGTTTCTGGCACTAATAGGACACACAGGCTTTCCTTTTCTCACCACTTCCCACACACCAGCCAAAGAGATACTTGAGGATCGGGGGCGAATGCTTGATCAAAAAGATACCGGAGCCCCCTCTGACAAGAAGGACCCATACATGGCAGGCTCGCCCCATAATCATCACGATACCAATGGTAAGGCCTTGGAATAAAAATATTATTTTCCTGTGGTTGGGAATAGAATTACAGTGTAACTGCTTCCAGCTGAACCAATATGGTTTTAGTATAATAGCATCCAAGAATACTGTAGCCCACTTGTTTCTATGAAAACCTTTATGCCTACAAAGGAATTTAGTACCCAGCTGATTCCAGTTCAAGTCTGGCTAAATTGTTTTTAGCTTCTTTTAAAAGATTATGCCATCTTGATCTCATTTTTTACAGGACATTGAATAACCTATCAGGCTAGACCCTTCTATTGGCAACATTGCCATCATAAAAGTTCAGTCCACCCAAGGTCAAGTCAAGGCATAGACAATGAAGCAGCTGCAGTGTAGAGACTAAGGTTGTTGCTAAATGGGTTATTCAAAGTCATATAACAGAATGGTTTTACCACGAATAAATTTCAGTAGAAAAAATCAAATGCCTCTGTGGGGAAGCTTGTAAATTACATTTCCTTAATTGTTTAGGAACGCAATTTAGGGCTAAAATGATATCTGCTCATTAATAATCATAAAAATTACAATCTGCCAAAATAGGTGCAAGGGGAAGGACAGACAAAAGAAGCTCTCTCTCTCTTGGCATGTGTAATACACATCTCCTTGAACTGTGATGCAATTAAACTGACTTCTATGTATGAGATCATCTGAAGTGACCTGAGCTTCATCAGTTTCACTTTGGGTGATGTGTTGGGCATCAGTCGATTGCAATCTCTTCTGGGATAAAGAATGGCACAAGGGTCTTATTACTTAACGGGGTCAGTTTAATCTCCCAAGCTCCAGAGGCGAAGTTATTATTGACAAGGCTGGAAGCAGTACACCTAGAGACAGGAAGCAATGGTGGCAGAGGTGACTGCATGGATATACTGCATTAATGTGATGCATTATTCTCCCCTTTGCCATTACCGATTCAAATTCATGCTTCACACATCATTTAGGTAAAGGCAATGGGGGGGTCTCACATTTTAAAATAAAGCCTACTCTTATTTTGTTTTATTTAGAACAAAACTTTTCAATTTGTACACATATGTGTGTTTGATTTAATTAGCAGTGAGCATTTTGTTGGAAATATAATTTTGCTGTTTTGGAGTTGTGTTGCATGGCTTTCTTCTTGCTGTTTTGGGGTATCTTTATAGACTCCCCTGCTTTCAGCCCTTTGTGTTTCATAAGCACTGTATATTCCGATCAACCCTGTTTTTTTTTCTGTGGGAAAGCTGTTCCCCTGGTGATCTCACTTCTGTGTGCTTTCATCCAGACAATCTTATCCTGGAAGTAAACTTAAAAGACTTGTCTTCCAGCTAGTAGGTGCATGTGGTTATGACACATTTCCAGTTCTACCTTTGCTTAATGTACTCTGAAAACCACCAAACCATGAGAACCTTAGACTTCTAATCTCTCTAAGCCAGCATAGTTTGTAAACAGATAACACCCAAACTGGGAACTCCAAAGTACCTAGAAGTAGTTGCATGCTGCTGTTTGATTTCTTTTCACCACCTTGTTGTGGTGAGGTTTTTCACAAAAAATGAAAGGGAATGACATAGACACCCTGGCTAATTTCCTAACATGTTGTTCAGAGGACCCCCAACTCCAGAAAACTAAACTGAGAGTACTTAGTGGGATGTCCTGATGTCCTGTCATTCAGATTAAAATAGCAATCTAAATTAATATTTTACTTTCCACAAAAAATAGGTTTCTTGTTTATTATTATTATTATTATTATTATTATTATTATTATTATTATTATTATTATTGTTATAGTGCATTTTTAGTCATTAGATTTATCATCAGCATGGTGTGGTTTTCAAAGTATATTTGAGCATTGTTGTTCCGGAGCAAATCTTAATGTGTGTTGTGCTTTTTTACAGTGATTTCCAGTCACATTCCCCCACCTAACTAAACCTCCCTCCCCCATCTGCTACCATTGTAATTAGTCTCCCTTCCACAGGACATTTCATCTGTTGAGATGGAATGTTCCAAGGCTTTACCTTATGTAGTGCAATTGTATTACTAACCATATTGATGCAGCATCTGTACTGGTTTAACAAAGTTGTATCTCTTTCTTGTCCGGGGGAATGAAATCTCTCCTGCTCTTTTTTTCCCTTCCCTCATCCTGTGGTCATCCATGTATATATTTCTATTTTGTAGACTTCTCTTTGTCACCCAGCATGTCGTCTGGAGTCTTTAACTATAGTGTTGACTTTGTCAAACACCAGCAAAACAATTGATTGACAAGTATGCCGTGTCTTTTGCTTGACTGCATATCATGTCCTGATCTTTCTTCAAACAAATAGCAGAACGTAAACCATACTATAAGAAGAAAATGTAAGAATCAAGAAACTTTTCAGAGACGATGATTTAGTTGCTTTAATCTTTGAATATCTCAGAAGGTTTATTTTTCAGTTCTTGTATGATAATCCTGTGTTTTTGGCCATGTTCAGGTCATATTAAATAAAATGTCATGTCTGTGATATATGGAACATAATTGCTTTCTGATGTGCAGTTAAATTGCACATATTTTTGACACTGCTCCTGAACAGTGTATATAAAAATGTGCTTGGGTGAAATCCAAGAATGAGAAGAATAAACATGAGCCAGTCTTAGTACTGGATTTCTTATTTTGCAGAAATACTATAAATTTTATTTTCTTGGAATCAGAAGTATGAAGTTTTCAACTTACAATTTTAGCTCTATTTTTCCTACAAATGAGCATGATTTGTGACCTACATTTCTTGATAGGTCACCTACCATTAACAGGTCATTATGAAAGTTAATACCAATGATATCATGGTTCTCTGTGATTTAGATCTGTGGAACAGAAAGGGAGATACCAAGTGGCTTTGATCTATTATTTCAGTACTCCCAAGCCAAAAGGTTGCTAATTGTGTGACATTTGAAAACATTTGGAAAAAAAAAGATGTCAAGGGTGATATAGATTGTTTTAGTCAAAGGGACAGATTTACAAGTCTCAGAGGAAACAGGGGTTAGGAAACAGTTAATGCGAGTGATCAGGGCACAAACAATTTAGGGAATTTTAGGAATCGAGGAATTGATAAAGATTGCTTTCACACACCGCTGCTAATACTGATGAACCTGTCATTCTATAAATCTCAAACAGAAACTCAATGAGTAAAAGATAACTGGATCTGGAAAGGAGTCTGTGATTGCACAGCTTCAGCAATATGCCAAATAACGTTTTTAAATATGTCATTAAAAAATGTGCTTCACAGGAAGGTGGAAAGTGTAGATAAGAATTGTAAAATCAGGTATACAAATGAATAGCAGAAACACATGTGTATTCACAAAGAAACATTAAAGCAGTACGTGAATTCGGGCCCATATACCGTATATACTTAATATATAGCTAAGGAGGAAAATGAGAATGAAGCTACAATAAGTCAGGTTTGTAAACATTTTAAGAAAGGGTGGGTTTCTTTTAGGTTAATTTCTTTATTTATTAATATTTAACCATTGTCTGAACAATATTCAGCAATTCAGAGACCTCTCTCCATTGAACAGTGTATCCTTCATTTTACTGATTTTGTACGTTCTGTTCACATGCAGAAGTAATAATGTCAAATAAAAAACAATATCTCCTCCTTTCCTTCAATATCTTTACTTTGTCACTACACCTCTTGTAGTCTACACATAAATGTGTAGAAAATTCTCTATTAGTGTCTGTCATCAGAAGAAACAAAGGTTTTGTTTTGTTTGACTTCTTCAGCTCCAGGATGATGCAGTTTTGTGAAATGAATGAGCACTCGTTCTACCATAGATTCCTACATATGTGAAGTTTCTCATTTATTAAAATTATAGATTTTTTGTTGAAATGCTGCTTTAAGACAGGTGTGTCAAACGCATTTGCTGTTGTGGCCAGATTTGTTTATATCTACTTCAAGTGAACCAGAAATTATTAAAATTAAACACAACCATTATATAGTTTTATTTATTGTATTATCATTTTGTAATGTTTATCACAATGATATACCTCCTTTTTTAAATTCAATTAGAAGGCTTTACATATTCACTAGATGTCAGTTTAGGAAAATGTACTCATTACCCTCTGAGTATGAGATTTGTTTTGCGTTATTAACCTTAATTATTTAAAACATCATTGTTGTGATATTTGTACACCACGTAAATCTGTACTGAAAGTAACATTGTCAGGGCATTTCAATAACTGGTGAAAATAAATGTACAACTGTATAACCCACCACTTGCTTTTCAGTCACTAGATGTAAGAATTTTCACATCAACAGCTGTTTTCTTTGTAGCTACTTCCAGTTTTGTCTAAGTGATTTTTATAATCAAACATCCTCCTTATTTTTAACATCATGTCAGCAAAATCCATTTAATTTTAATTGATAAAATAACAAAGAAACATTTCCCCTGGCTGTAGAACAGACAGAAGGCATTGTGAAAGAAGAGGGTTCGAAAGTCTAGAATTGAGCTGCACAGTACTGTTGTTCACAGTACTTATTTGTCTTCTTAACTACAGGACTAAGTTAGATGGGCCAATCGTTATACACACCCAAGAATGTTCTTTGGTGATTCAGTACTTTTGAGGTAACAATGAGTAATATTTGGCAAAGTTCTAGATCTCAAAAATGAGTCGTAAGCTTTTACATATAAAGTAATGGAAACTTAATTTACCATTGTAAACCATGGGATGGTGCATATATATAAATTGGTAAACTGCAGGACTGAAATGCATGTTATACAGCCTCTTGGCTAAATTATAAAGTTTTACAAACAGCTGTGATGGCAAGTGAGAAGCGGTTTGCCTTGTTTTTGTTATTAATTTTAAGAGTTTTGACTTGTAAACAGAATAAACAAAATGTAAAGTTAGAAGGATGTTGCTTGACTGAAACAAACAACGAAAGTTGCAGAACACAGAACACTTACAAATCTCCTAGATATAAGTTATATTAAAACAGCAATAAATTCACTTTAACAACTATGTCATCTTTTGGAAACAAAACATCCTTTTGAGATCATAAGAGTTTCAGTAAGACAAAGGGTGCCAAAAGTTGTCAGGCTTGAAATTTGGAGTTAAGAGAAAGTGTGTGCTCAGGTCTCACAGATGTCAATTTTTCCCCTTTTCCCTGTTTTCATATAAAGACATGCCCCTGTCAAACTCATTGTAACAGCATCAAACATGGGGGCCAGGAATGGACAGTGATTTTAGAACCACAGGGAGTGCAGTGCATGCACAACTATACAGCTACTGTACATCACTAAGGGCACTTGTGTGTAGGCTATGTGGGCTCTGAAAAGATACAAATTGAATCCCAGCCGATAGCTCTGCCCGCAACTTCCACTTGGGCCAAACAAATTGGCTTGGCAGTCCAGACCAGGCCCGCAAGCCTCATTGACACCCATGCCTTAAGACTATGCTGGAGCTGTTAAGTGTGCATGACATCATGAAGAGTCATGTCATTATCCAATCATATTTTGGGCAAAGTTCCCATTGACCCGGACAGAGTCTGGACAGAGACTAAAAGTGAGAAAGGCTAGAGATAGAACAGCAAAATAATGGAGATTTTGTCTAAACATTGCAGAATCTAATGCACAGGAACCTAAAATCATATGTTGCTAAATCAGTATTTTGGTTAAGTATATTTTTTAGTGGATTGGCATACTGAAGAATTTCATGTTGTCATTGCTGCCATTCAGTTTCATGAATTTAAAAGAAGTCTTACACAACACGAAACATTTTGGGGTCCAGGATTGTAAACAAGTTTTCTTAGAGCCTTAATGGCTTTTCTTATTGGGGCTTTTCATAGAATAATTTTATTTTACTTTTTTACCATCTATATGGTTTTGGATTCAAATCAAATTCACAAAACCTTATTGAACACTTAAAACCCTCTGTTTTCTGTCCATTTAATTGTGAATCATTTCAGTATCTATCCATCTATCTTTTTATCTAGCTCTAATGGTGAATTACAAACAAAATGTACTTGTTCTATTTGGGAGATTATACTGGAGCATTGAATTCTTTCTTTCTTTTCAAACAATGCCTTCCAATTCATTAGTCTTAAAGTAGTAGATCAAAGTTAACAGCCTTGATGGAACCTCTACCATTATAAAATGTCTACTTTGAAGTCCCCAAAGACAAAGGGAATAGTATTTGTTGTAATGAGTAAGGATGAAGTCAAGGGATTGAAATATAGAAAGGTCTCTGTATTTTGTTTGCATGCCCACGAAGGATTAATCAGGGGATATATATTGTACTAAGCATGGGTGACCTTGGTCTGAAGAGATGTGGGAATGGTCTTAAATGCTTGTTTAATGCTGACACAGGAATTGAAAATGAGAGTAATAATTGTGAGTGTTGGTTCCTTGTTGTAAAAAAGCAGTTTACATCAGGTAAAACTTAAAAGAGCTCAGAAACCTTTAGCTGTTTCTGCATACAGTAGACATTTTATGAATCAATGTTCATGCATATGCTGAAGTTATTTGCCTGCAAAAGAAAGTTTATTCCCCAGAACATATTTCACAAAAATAAGTAGGATGTGAATTGCTTGTACTTTACTTTGAGCTTCAGATAGGCTGGAAGTATTATACCTATCTGATCATATTTGCTCATGCATCCATAAAACAGAAAATCCTAACAATCTTCTATGCTTAAAATAAACCATTTGAGTACTCCTTCTTAGGCTCAGAACTAAGACATAATAATATTATGTTTAGTTATAGTTTTGGGTGGCCTTAAGATCTGACTGTTGTGTCTACATCTGCAGCTTAGATGAGAAACAATTTACTTAGTAAGTGAAAGATTAAGATCTCCAGAGTCATTCTAGGTAAATTTTATGTTTCTTTCACTTTTCCATAATGAGAACGTTGCTTGAATTTACCCTAGAGCATTGATCCTTATTGCACTGTTCCACTTATTCTTTCCAGCAAAGATAAATATTGCCATGGGCACCACAGGACTCTTATTTCTTCATTATGAACTTGGGCTTTGACAGGCTTAAAACTTTGCCGTCACATTCACTAGTTTATCATTCCAAAATGTGAAATTCTATCCCTTAAAGATAATATGTGGAGAAAATAAATACAGAGGGGCACTGCTTTAAATGAGCATTCACAGTTCTATGTATGGCTCAGAATATATAGCGAGTATGTCATTGAATGATAGTACGTGTTTAGACTATAAATTCTGAAGTCCTCCTAAGGTTAAAACTTTAATCAAATGTATAAAGAACGGTGTTTACATAAAAAGGGCAATAAAACCAAAATCCTCGGGATTCAGCAGCTTCATTTTCAAGCTTTATATCTGTAACAAATCAGAAGCAGTGTAAGTAACTTGAGATCACATCTAAACGTTTCCAAAATGTTTGGTTTTATAATTTACGTGGGTTGAAATAAATCAGGTCTTTATTTAGAAAAATACTTTGTTTGCATTGAACCTATTGTTTACATTGAACACTTATTAAAAACATCTTGTTCTATCCATTAGACCATAGATGCAAAAATGGCTTAGGTCTAATTTTCATAGAAAACAATTAAGCAAATTTGTTGGATGAATATCAGAGAAACAAATTGCTGCCTTAAAAACTTCACTGTATATATATTGTCTTGTTAACTCAGTTTTGCTAGCTTCTTTGACAAGATTATACAAGGCTTTTTAATCATGTAGGTAAGTTGTCCACTTTAGCTGATACTGACTATTATCATTCAGTCCAGTGAAGCAGAGAACTGAGTGACTGATTGTGGGATGAGTGATTGGCCCTTTCAGTGAATAGCCTTCTGCACTGTTTACATTCTGATGAATCAAAGAATTTGCTGGCATTTTTCTTTCTACAGATTAGGCCTTCCCTGATAATCAGGTCTCCCTTGTAATTTCCAGTTCATGGCAGCTCCTAGATCAATCAAACACAGATAAAATGAGCAGATCAATGATCTGCATCCTTCTATTAGTGATGTCAATATGGTAAAGAGCAAGATAGTATCCCTTAACTGCAGGTGTGAGTTAAAAACTTACTCCATCCACACATTCACCACATCTTCTATTTAGAGGCTATTTAGTTAATGTTTTCCCATGCCAAAATACAAAAAGGACATGCAGTTTATTTAAACAAAATCTGATGATAGCCTTGAAAATAAGCAGATACTTACTCTCCACATGCATGTCATTCTGTTACTGACTGGACGCAGATGAAAACCTAAATGTCAAAGAAGGTGACCATTTGTTATGTGTAATGGTATGAGAGGTCTCTCTCTTATGAAAATATTTTTCATGTAAATATTTTTAGCATTAAACAGATTTTGCCAGAAATATCCAGCTAGAAAAAAAAATAGACATAATCTCTTCAAGCACCAAATAAATGGACTCAGGGTCAAAGGGCTTAACAGTATCCCTCTCAAGTAAAGACTGACATTGTCAAGTCATGGCAGGTTAGCTTCTCACTAACTTAAGTTTAGCAAACCACCAGATCGACATTCCCGGAAACGAGTTTTCTTTCTATGGAACGTGTGAAGTATAATCATCAAAATAGATGCCATGACATATGGTTCAACCTCATTGAAAAAGTTTTCTCTGTATTTTGAATAGGCACTAGAAACAGAAAAACAAAAGCAGCTTTATATCAGGGATAACCAATCATTAATTAACTGAACCAACTCAGAGGATTCTCTTCCTAAACTGGTCAACTTTTTATGTGTTTCCAACATCCTGGTCAGCGGTACCTACCTCTGTAATGAAATATAACTGTATTTTTCCTGTTTTAGTAAATATTAAATTGTTTTTGTAATGTTCAAAATACTGTAATGAATTGAGGTAATAATGTTTTATGGTAATAAAGAGTATCTTGAATTTTTTAACCAAAGTTTAAAAATCGAGTTACTGTACAATATAGTAATCATTGTGAATTCTAAAATATATATATATATTTTGTCTTATATAAAATGAGTACAGTATAACACTCTGTGGAATATATTGTTCTCATTTGTTCTTTTAAGATAAATGGCAGAATTATCTTGGTATATTCACATTCTCTACTCAGTAAGTCAAAATATTTTTCATATTTCAGTTTCAATCATGCTACAATTTATAAAAATCACAATCTCCAACAACTGAGACCAGTAATAGACTTTATTTTTTATTTTTTATTATAAAGCTGATACTTAGCTGCTGCTACAAATTTGTTTTAATTACAATCAAAACATTAGATTACTATGTATGTCAACAGATTTATATTTCCCAACAAGATGATTAACGATCCCAACAATTTTCATTTAAAGATACTGATGCATTTTCTGTGCAGGTACTTCCAGTTAATAAAAAAATGAGAAATAGATACAATTCTAAATTATTGAGCACATCTGAGTAATTCTTCAAAAGCACATGGCACCAACTGCTAGTCCTAACCTCCTCCTCAGTTAACCTTGACCCCCATCAAACTCAAAGTAGCTTAAGTAGACCACCCTTTGAAAGCACAGCTGCTCCAAGCCCACAACATTAATCAGAAGTTCTTTGTTAAATGTTTTTTAGAATCATTAGAAGTCATGTGGGTAGGTTCTTAAGTCTTAATTATAGCTTTTTTCCTGTGAAGTTAAATCTGCAGGAACAGGTCTAAGTACTTCTGTAAGCTTACACCAACTGGATCTCTATGTAAAATGCCTTTCAACAAGTATTAAGTATTAGTGAAGAATAATGGGGATTTCCGAGTTAGCGATGCCAAGTGTTCTTAAGTTATACTAAGAGGTAGTATGGATTTTCTGTTGAAGTATAAACAAATGTGTTCTCTTGCAAAGTGTTATTAAAGGTATTAACTTTCTTACAGGCGTGATACGAGAGAGTTACCAGAAGGGTCGTGATCAGCTCGTTCCTGTCACCCTCTTGGCGATAGCAGTCATCCTGGCTTTTGTAATGGGAGCCATCTTCTCCGGAATCATCGTCTACTGTGTGTGTGACCATCGGAGGAGGGATGTGGAGATGGTCCGGAGGAAAGACAAAGAAACGGTGCACTCAAGAAGAGGGTCGATGAACAGTGTCACCAAACTCACAGGGTTGTTCGAGACCCAGGCAAAGGAGCCCAAGCCCGAAGCTATCCTCACCCCACTGATGCATAACGGCAAGATGGGGACGCCCAATGGCACAGTGAAAATGCTGATTAAAGCTGATCAGCATCACTTAGACCTCACTGCGCTGCCCACTCCCGAGTCCACGCCTACCTTACAACAGAAGCGGAAGCCGAGCCGCGGCAGCCGTGAATGGGAGAGAAACCAAAACCTGATCAATGCCTGCACAAAAGACTTGGCTCCGATGGCTTCTCCGGTCATCCCCACGGATCTCCCGCTGCGGGCGTCTCCGGGGCACATCCCCAGCGTGGTGGTCCTCCCCATCACCCAGCAGTCTTATCAGCATGAATACGTGGACCAGCCCCACAGGGTTGAGATGAACCAGATTGCCATGGAAGACCAGAGTGCCACACTGGAATATAAGGCTATTAAAGAACACCTAGGCAGTAAGAGCCCATGCCATGGCTTAAATATAGTGGAAAACGACGCCATCCCTCCCAGAGTTCCCCAGAGGGAAGCATCCCTGGGGCCTCCCACTGGAGTACCTCAGATGGGAAAACGTCTAGAAGTGCATTCCTCTGCATATGGCCACGATTACAAGAGGGGGTACCCATTAAGCTCTCAGCAGAAAAGCCATCAAGGATCTGCTCTCAAAAAGCACAACACTAACTCCTCAAATTCTTCACACTTATCTAGAAACCACAGTTTCAACAGGGTGGAAAACCCACCTCCTGCTCCACAGAGAGTGGACTCCATACATATGAATGCTCAGGCACAGGCTGTGACTGTGTCCAGACAGCCAAGCATGAGCTCATACAGCTCTCTGCCCAGGACGGGGGTGAAACGCACACCTTCCTTAAAGCCTGATGTACCACCCAAACCCTCATTAGTTCCCCTTTCAGCAAACATCAATCCAAATGATGCATGTACATAATTACCACCTGAGAGACAGGGAACGCAACTGCATTGACTTTACTGTCTCTTGTCTGTGTACAGCAAATGCAACAAAAGGTTTTTTTTTAGGAAAAAAAAGGCTGTTGTTGAGCTCAGGATGTTTGGTCTCATTCCCTGGGAAAAGTGGAATATTTTCTGTTGAAACCTACAAACTACGATGAAACAAAAGAACAACAACAACAAAAAAATAAGCCACGTCATCCTTCAATGCTGTAAGAGATGGCAGCAAAGCATTATACAGCAACCCAATGGAAATTTTGTAACAACAGGCCAAAAGCACAATGTTGCATTGAATGTGTAATCACTCTTGTACTGTACAGCTCGCTCTCAGCTCAGTGAGAAGAGAGGAGAAAAGTGCATTGACAAAGCTGACTCAGACTTTAAACAATGGCTTACGTTTACTGTGTGCAGATAACTGTGAAACGCCTCTCAGTGTTACACCAATTGGTCATCGCAATCAAGTGCTGCTTTGGTCCAGGCTTTGGCCTGAAAAATCTGCTACTGGTTACTGAATAACACATGACTGTTAACACTAATAGCTCCTTGTATTTATTATTTAAGTGCTTTTGAAAAAAAGAAAAAAGACTGCCTTTGAGGCTACAAAAATCTCTTGAGACAATTAATCAAGTGTGAAATTATTTAAAGTCAATTAACTGGAGCCAGTCAATGTTTATTTTTTAGCAAATGGGTCCACTAACTGTGTGGAGCTGGTTTCTTGAACTTTGTTTGGACTTTCCTACACACATGAATTTTCTGAAAAAGGGGGAATATTTATTTAATTGTGCCAGGTGGCTGCTGATTGGATCTGAGATCGTCAGTAAGCAAAAACTCCAAGGTTGAAACGTAAAACAAACTACAAAAGGAACTCGTAAACTGCACATTTATCACACCATTGATGTCAGCATTCAGTAATATGGCTTTTGTCAGTAGTTGATACTTTCTGAAAAGGCATTGGCTTGTGACGTGCCATCTCATTTCACATTTGCATGTAAAAATGCAAACAAAAAATGGAAAGAATACCACGCAAAACTAAAGGTGTGAAAAACATTTATATGCCAGCTATTAAAATGCATAATTTGTAGTCTTATCACACGGGTTCTTAGTTGGAATACATCTGTGAATAGCCTGTTTTTTCTTCCACATGTAAATTTGTGCCTTACACCCTGAGTTGTGCATAGTTCTTTAGCTGTTAAATAAGTTTCCTTTCAATTTCAGTTGTTTTTTTTAACAATTAAATTATTTTCCCTTGTCTGATTAAAGCAAATAAAAGAATGTAGATGTTATTGTTGTAACTCTGATCCCTAGAAATATTTGGGGGTAGCACCACACCCTTCATCGTGGTTCATTTCTAATTGTGCCAACGTTGCTCTTGAACAAACCCCTTGTTGTGCTGGCAGTGTAGACAGTGCTGTGGGTGGCATTTTTTTAATCATTGAGTCCTGTTTTTTTGTCTTCTTTGCTGTTAAAGAATGAGAGATGTGAGTTCTTACTATGGCCTCTTTTGTGTGATGCACTGATATATGAAACACTATCTGATTGGCTGCAATGTAGATGAAAGGGCACCATGACATTTATAATGTAAATTATAGAAATCAATAACCAGGCAGTAGATGCAGGCTGGTTCCTGCAACAATGAAAAGCTGCAAAATAAGGGCAACCAAAAGGTTTTTTCTCCCAGAAAAGAATTCATTGGACAGCTGGTTTTAATATTTGGTTCTTTTGCTTTTTTTATTCAACCAGATTAGCATGTTTTAATCTATTAAATATCTATATCAACATGCTGTAGGGATTATTTTTATGTACTAATCTGTATTATTTCAATTTTTTATACCTAATTTTCAATCTCCCCTTTTTCTCCCCAAATGGACAGAAGGACTGCTCATCAGGTAGTGTTTAGCATTTAGATAGATAATTTAGATCAGCTAGGTAAAAGTGTGTAACAAGGGTGTATGCACCTACTTGCTTCCTCATACTCTATTTTTCAACTAAATCTGCTTTTTACTATCAATTGTGGAGAATTGGCTGATTTTCATCAAACAACCAAAGTGAATTAAATCAATAAGTGGCTTCTTCACAGTCGAAAGGGGTCAAGTTGTTTAACCTTTACTAGTTCATCCAAATTTATTTCTTAATTAGGTCTGGGTTGTTTTGGTGGTGTTTTTACACAGCCTTAAAACAGCAGCAGGTATTTAATATAGGGACACTCATTTTGAATTGAATCAACATGTTTATCAGATTACCAGAGATACTGCCCACAGTGTCAATGGCATCTTCATAGGCCATGAGTCCCTTAGTGTGCCTTCGTCTTTCACCCTTGCTATACACTGCTAGAAGCAACTAAGTCAGACTCTTGATTTTTGTAAAATATTGTGATGTCACAGACTTCCCCTTCTTCACCTTCTTAACATCTGATTCACAGCTAAATGTATGTTGTAAAGAAATTCTCTTTAATAATTGAAAAAATGTAATAAAAACAAATGAAAGCATGTTTGTATTTCAGTGTTTTCTAAACTTCAAAGCAGAACGACAGTTCAATCAAATTCTGAATTATCACAGAGTAGCATGCTACTGTATGTGTGCGAGCACACACATGCACCTACCTGTAAGTAAAATACTTTTTTTTTAACTTCTGTAAGGAATTGAAGAAACCATTCTTGAAAGTTTAGTGTTCCGAATTCAGTGTGCATTCAGTTTCAGAAATGGACAAACTGTATTTGAAGAAACAGATATGATTGTGATATCTTAAGCTAAGCATACGTGCAGGTACACTATGATAAAACAAATAAAAAGTGTATCTACAATCTTGGGGAGTATTTCTTTCTATATATAAATAGTTGGATAAGAATCAGTCTGGAGCCTGCAGGTTGACTGACTGGGTGAAGGCTTTTCACCATTATTTTGATATGGTAGTGAGTCACACATATAGAAGATAAGTACAAGGAAAAGAGAACTTGGAAGTGTATATCTAATTGAATGTCATTTTTTCTGAAAGCTTTAAATGACATTCTATTGTATTCTATTGTATGAGCACTACGGTTTGGTCATACAATACATAAACGTCTTAAACTATTGTGCTCCATTCCTAGTGTTGTGGAGTTACTGTAAAGGTGATTCTTCACAGTTACAAGCTACAGTACTATACTTGTGCAAGGGGCTTAATTTAAAAATTAATAAGAAGAAGGGGGTAAATTTAAATAGTACAGTAAACACCTAATACCTTTAAAACTTAAAAGTAACTGCACACTGCATAGATCACTAACATTTTACAATTATTTTCTCCCAACTTCTAGTTCATTTTAAAATGCAATGCCTTACAGTAGTTGCTTTTAACTTTGCAGTATGGTTTAAAGATAAGATTTTGATTTTTATGGACACACAGCACTCCTGTACATTTAAATAGAATGCAAACTAAGAAAAAAAGGAAGAATAGAAAAACATTGCACATTATTCTATTACAAAAAATAAGAAATACATTGCACATCACTCTATTGCACATTTGTAACATTTATAACACATCACAAAACATATTGCATTCAAGTGGGTTGGAAGAGTCAAAATTGTGTTTATCCTTGACATTTGCATTGACAGCTTCAATGGATAGTGGAACAAAGGAATGTTTGTATCTGTTTGACGGTTTGTATCTGTTTAAAGTTGACTTTACCCAGTACTGTCCATTCTAGTGTACGTAGAATATTTTCAAAGAAAAACTAAATATGCTGCTTCACAAGGATACTTCTTCCAGTATCAGCTTTAAATACACTATTCAGGACCATTCTTCCTTTTCTGAAAATAGAAGACCTAATTTGTCATGCCATAATTCACTGTGCTTTGAGATCTAAAATTCAAATTAAAAGAGGATTTTCATTTAATATAATAAAGGTAATCACATATTGCATAACAAAGAGATTCATCATTTAACAACTACGAACATGTTAAATTAGACGGATGGTGGTTTTGTTTTACATATTTGTCTTCTGTTATTTCCGTCTGCCAGCGTATTTGATATTTTGCCAAGACTCACTGTGGCCTGTGATGGTTATGGAAATCCAACAGTGATTGTCATTATTAACTCGGGGAATACCATGGTTTCAATACAAATTTTACTCCTGTACATTGCTTTTGTGATCTTTAGTATTCCCATAGGATATTCTAGAGAAGATGCATTCTCATTAAAATATTTTCAATCTGCAGACTCAAAAATGCAAATGTAGAGAAATTCAGAACAATGAAATTTACTTTGACATTTTACCTTGATAATAAAGGTCAAAGTTTGAATTATGCTCTAAACATGCTCATCTCAACATTTTAAATTTAAATCTCTTATGCATATTGAGATTGTATGCAAAATTAATTCTCTTAGGAAATAGATCAATCTTTTACCATAACTTTGCATAAATAAGAAATTTTCCTTTTTTTCCACCTTTTTTTCAACTCCGATTTATAGTACTGTAGTAATTGTGTATTGTGTACAAGCTATTTTTGTATATTTCAATCACATGCACAGTTGCTTCTTTAATAGAAAAGGATATTAATTCTAATCCCCAGATTCCTCTGACAGAAATGCATACATTGCTTTCTGTGCTTTCTAGTATCAACTTCAAAATCTATGCTTTTCAAAGGTTTCAATTGAACCTTTACAGCTTCTTAAAAAATTGAATGCTGCCAGACAAAATCCAAGTAAACTACACAAGCTTATATATTGAAAACTGGTAACATCTAGATTTATTTTTCAAATAAGTATGATACAGTACTTTAGGAGCATTAGCCAACAAAACAGCATACAACTCACTTTGCCCTTGACTAATCTTCAATTAGTGGAAAACATAGTATAGCTGATTATCCAGTAGATACTATTCTTCTCATTTTGTTTTTCAAAGGCCCCAAATCTTGATTGATTTGTTACATCTTAAATTAAGTGAAGGCAATTCCAGAGTTGAACGAATACTCTGACACTCCTCTCAGCTTGTGATAGTTGTTCTACCTACCAACAAACCTGGGGACTTGAAAAATAAAGATAATTCACTGTTACAAAGTAGGGGAAGGCTATAAAAAGGTCTTTAAATGCTCCCAGATTGAAATTTTAACTGTCAGAAACATCATTAAAAAATTGAAGTTAGGGTGAACTGTTGGAATCGAGGCAAGAGCTGGGAGAAAATAAAATCTTTCCAGAAAGAACTCTGACAGAACTGCTCAAAAACTGGTCACTTCTGCAAAGGAGAACCCACAGCTCACTGCAAAGGACCTGCAGAAACGTTTAGCTGACATTGGAGTACCTGTCCACAAGTCCACAGCACAACATTTCTTACACATAAATGATGTGCATGGGAGAGTTGTCAGAACAAAGTGCAGTGGACTGAAGAACGTCATGACCACAACCACAGAAGACACATTTGGAGAAAAATGGGTGAAACATTTGAGGAAACCATTTGCTAACCATTAAGCAATCTTTTTGTTATATTTACACAGTTTGTACAGTTCGGGAGGTCAAATTTCTAAACTCTCTTACAAATAAATATCTTCACCTCCTGGCTTTCATCCTTTCTTGCACATTAAAGTTTGTTCTTGCCTGCAATAGATTTTACCTTCCCATACTCCACTTCAATCTTTTCATCTTCCATCAATCCTGCTAGCTGATGTCCCCATGCTTGCAATTCTAACTATTCTAATGGCAGACCTAGCAATCCAACTATTGTTTACCTCCTTCAAGCTGAGGAAGGAAGTCATCCTCTCACTCCACCTTCACCAAGTGAGTCTTCCACCTCTGCTTCTTCATGCTCTTCTAATCATCTGGCTCCCCATAGTTGCCATGATGTCCACAGTCCTATTCCAGCTCCTTCTGAGATCATCACCCATCCCTGGAGCTTCAGAACAACTGCACTGCTGTCTTACATCACCCTCCCTTCTTCTCCACAGTCCCTGCTTCCTTGACTCTTCTTCTTTCTTACATTTCTGTCTTGTTACATCATCAGTTTCATCTCATCTTTAGTCCAAGCCAGTATCTCCTGTATCTCTATCTTTTTGTTTCTTCCACTTTCCCACTATCACTACTATCTCTGTAGAAGCCACCTAACCACTGATGGTCATTCTGCCCCATGCGGATAGCTCATAATATCAGTCTGTATTGGGTTTTGGCTTCTTGTTCACAGGCTAAACCAGAAATGGTCCCTGCATCCCAGTCATTGAGCCAGCATCTCTGCATCTCATCAGAGATACCTAGTCTCTATTAATCGGACCCAAGATTGGAACTGTGCCAATCAAACAGATGCTTGCACATGCCAAGCTCTGTTAATGAAGAACTCTGCATCAGTGCTTTGGGTTTTCATTGATCTCTTTTCGATATCTGGTACCCTTGACCTTATGGTCAGACTGCCATTTCGTTAGCCAGGTTAGTTAAGCTAAATCTTAATACTCTGTCTTTACTAGTGCCATAATTTCATTACATTAATAAAGATGTGTCTGAACTGCTGATATTAGTTTATTCCCATCTCTGATTGTATTTTATCGAGATTAACAGAAAGCTTTTATTTCTATCTGCGCTTGCTACAGAAAAAAATGCAGATTTTTGCAACATCAAAATAAAAGGGAGGAGAGTATTTCCAAGAGTATTCTACTTTTCCAGCGGTAATGTACAAGCTAAACATCATATGTTTGCATGAGCACTATTTATTGGCATCATAGTGCCAAAAACAGACATGAAAAATGCCATCCATACCTTTTCTAAACACTTCATCCAATACAGGGTTGCAGTGAAGCCGGAACCTATCCCAGCAAGCAACAGTTGTAAGGTAGGATACAATATGGGTGGGACACCGGTCCATCGTAAGGCACATGTAGATACAAGCATACACACACAATTCTCTTTTCAAGCCAATTAACCTAATAGTGTGACTTTGGAGCACCTCGAGGAAACCCACTCGAAAATATAGGGAGAAGAATCGGCATCACATCATGCACCATTATCCGATATTTAAGATTTACAGACTCCCTCATTCAACAACAACTTGGAAGGCAATAAATACTTTCTAAGATGACCACTTCATATATAGCTGTTTCGGAAAAATGACTAAAGAAGCCAAAAAGTGGTGGTATTCTTCACGTAAGGATCACTGAGCCCATGGTCAGTGGCAACGCTAGGAAAGACTGATTTCCAATGGTCTAACATACAAATACAAATTCAAAGGTTCTGTGTTTGGACTCAGATTACAATTTATTCTACACCTCTGGTTGAACAAAGTACTGAGGAAGTTTTTTAATTATAAATGAGTCCTTAGTGAAATTTAAACTTTAAATTAATCACTCTTCAGCTCATATGAGGTTGCATTCAGAACTGATGCTGCATTTCCTTGGTCTGTGATTACAAGTTTAATTATTTCAGAAAATGTAAATATCTGGTTTAATGACACAAATATAAGCAGTATTAAGTGAGCTGCCCTTTGGTTAATATGCAAAGAGTCCTAAAGCTAAAAACAATTAATCAAAATATGATGGGAAGTTCATATAATCAAGTATATGTTTGAGTATGAGCTATTCTAATTAAAATTCTAGACAGTGAAGACCTTCCTTCTGTGATGAATGATAATTACCAAGTACAAATCCTGATTATTATTATTTTTTATATTTGTCTCTAGAAATGCGTTTTAAAACATTTTTCTTTATATATTAACAAGGTGATTAGAGTGGGGAGCTGTGCTAGTGTATGAGTTGGAAAGGAACAAGCAGATTCCACAATGAACTGTAAAGGAAGAAGAAAGCACAAAGGGTATCAGCTGTGGAGCCTTTTTTAGATGTATGTAACTGCCTGAAGCCAGTAGAAGACTCTACTGCCAAGAAGTTGTGTTTTTCTTCTCTTTTTATTTTGTAGCATGGAAATTCACCTCTGCTTTTATTCCTTTATGAAAGATTTGTTCATGATTAAGAGCCAAAAACTCACTGAAGCCTTGTCTATCGAGATCAAACATTTAAATAGTGAAATACAGAAAGATGTGAAGCAGAGAAGACAAGCGGACTATAAGAAACTATGGGAAAGTACATCTACTGCACAAGTATGAACAGAAGGCCTTGTATTACACAAGATTGTGGGAGTAAAGAGAGTATTTCTGTCTACTTTTCTACTAGTTTGACATTCAATGGATGTATTGTAGTAAGCAGGGTTTATAGTTATGTATTTCCTTTTATACTACTTGATCACATTTCCATTAAATTTCCTGATGTCTTTATAACTGGACTGTCTATGCTAAGAGATGATCTGAGAATAATCTGGGGCAGGGAGCTCACTTAAGCCTTTTGTGTACAACATGGAAAGATTCAAAGCATATTCCTGATTTGTTTTGGGTTGACTAAGATACACTGATACATTGATCATACCCATTCTATCATCCATACTCAATGTCCTTGTTCAAGCAATCATTGCATATTTGAATTGCCTTCTCCTCCTTAGTCTCCCCACTATGGTCAACCAACAGAGTGAGAGTCAGCACATTGCCTCCATGCCCCGTAACTGGTCAAACTTACTAATGAATCATTTTCATAGCAAAGGTGCCTGGAAGGGAGAGACTAAGGGCCAATAATGTAGTATAACATTTATTGCCTAATAAATCTTTAACTGTGCAAGTTCATCTGGCTGCCTCTCTTTTTTTTTTTTGCAGAAAAAAACATACTTTTTGAACAGCAAGGACAAAGCCTCTTTTAACAAACTGTCTTACAAGGATACCTTTAATCATCTTCATTTTATTCTTTTAAAATTGACAGTCATATCCTTAACATCTGTATGGAAATATTCTCTGTGATATTAATACTTATGTAATAGTTAGGTGATCGCATTAGCTTTTCTTTCAAATACTTCTCATTATCTGTTATATGGAATAGACTGCTTTTAAAGAGCCACTATCCAATGGCAGGGTTAGAGTATTTGCATTTACAGTAATAAACCCTGCTTCTGAAGTCAGATGATTTTTTTAAACCCATAAAGATATGGCAATTGTAAATTATCAGTCAAATCAATTACAGTAATCTGAAAAAGATTTCAGATTCCATACCCCAGCTTTATGTATGCACAAGCTTATAAAATTTTGAGGAATTGTATTTTCTAATTAAAAAATCATCACCACCATCACCTTTTTTCAGATGAAAAAAACTGAATTTCACAGGTTCACTTGAGATTCATTAAAAATACATTTTTTCTGCTATATTGAGACAGTATCAGATACAGAGACATTAGCCTCTTTAGTGTTTTGACATTTGCTACTTTTGTCTTCTGATTCTTTTGTTCTTGTGTAAGATCTAGACTGACAGCCAATGTGTGGAAAAAAAATCCTCTATTTTCAAAAGCAAAGAATAAATGCAAAAACTTTCCAAAAGCAAGAAAAATAACATCAGTCTATTTTGAGAAAGCTCCTGCATCTTCTACAACATGCACTAGCAATTTGATCCATTCACTTCCAACTCATTGTGAAAATAGAGACCCTTATTCTAAATCCTGTATCTACTTGTGTCTTGTCTCCTTTTGCTGGGAATGTTTTTGACAAGTCTGATCATTACGTGCAGGGTTTAGAGAGTTATGTTTGTTGTGAATCACGAGTGAGACCAAACGGCACCATACAAAAATTGTCCTGCGTTTATCTGAAGTACAAAAGAAAGAAAGAGATAAGCACAATTATTTTTTAAAGCATGCCTATTGTCCATAAATACAAAAGAATGTACAGAGTATGAACAAATGGCTACTTTATAGTGAATGCAAGATCATTCTTAGTATGCAAGCTTGGTTAATATCTCTTCAAATGTTTCTTTCAAAGAGGTAGTTATCAGCACGATATACAGTAGTAAGAACCAAATCTTGGAAGACATTCCAAAAAATCTAAGATTGCGGGCAAAGGTATTACATACCCTTATCTAACACAGAAGGTGGTTGTGCTAAGATTCTCCACAAAGTTTCCTGAAGCTTTTAGTTTTTTGACTAAATAATCCTAATGCTGGATTTTACAAATCCTTATCAAGTTTTACCTAAGAAAATATGTGTTTTCTGCTATGTTGTATCCATATGATTGTACAGACAAGACAAAAAGGGAACCACTAGTTTAAAGGCTAGTGAAGATTAAAGTATTGGATTCCAATTCCTAGTTATACCCTGCAAGAAGTAAACTAAGTGTGTGGCTGGATTCCTTTCAGCTCAATTACAAGCCTTCAGTCACGTCAAATGGACCTATGGGAGTTGATGACCAGCTCTCAGGGCTTTGCTTCTAGTGCCATCATTTTTATCCTAATCAGTGGAGTTTTTTCCTGAGCAAAAATAGTACCGCCACATTACAGATTGCTAAAGGTTAAAGAACCCTCTACTGGTAAATGACAATTCCCTGAGATTTAGAAGGTCACACTCACAAACCCTGCTGCACAATTATGTAGCACAGGTGCCCCTGAGGCGAGATATTTAATTGAGTTTCTGTCAGAAGAACTGAGAATGGAGGGGATCAAATGGTTTTTTAAACTGAGAAATGATTTTCATGTTACCTGGTATGTTGTAAGGTTACTCACCGATGTATCAATTATCCTTTTGAATAATATGAGCTTACATTATCGGGTAGCAAATGGAGTAGAAAGCATAAGAGGAAAAGCTGCTGTGTAATAACACAAGACTCTGAAGTCTCAAGACTCTAAAGTCTGACAAGGAGAAATGACTTCGGGGTTTCAGAAACATTTTATCTCATTTATTTTATTTACGTTTTAGCTTTTGGAAGTCAAGTGAATGTAATGACCAGGGCAATAAATTTTCAGACATGACCCAGCCAGAACCATAGCAGGCAAAATCAAGCATATAAACAACTGAGTGAATAAAAAACTGGATTAAATGTTGCAATAACACAAAACATCAGAAATCATAAGAAAATAAACTTTTTATGAGTAACATTAAAAATCACAAAAACATTTCTTATACTGCTATTGAGTATCTGAAGGTTAGATTCTTGGAATGTAAGTACAAAGTAAGGCCTAAATTAAAGCACTTACATTTACACTGCAGAGTCAATTAAAAACAAATGAGGGGAAATATTTTTAAACCTGATGGGAAAAAAAATATTGTTAAATCTATAGTTAGAGCAATCTTGGAGCAAGTCAGAAATATCTGTATGTAAAATAGCTCAGCGATGAAAAAATAATCTTGAAGAGAGATTGAATGACATTCAGAAGAATCATATGATAGATTTGTTTTTCAAAGCTGAGTAAGCATCATTCACTGATATATATCTTAAAAAATGCAAAGTATTGAAATAGAAAGCTGGGTTTCATTTTTTAATTACTGTTGCAAAAGAATAAAATACATTTTACACAAATTGACAGTAAAACTTCAGCAAACAATTCCATTATGGGGAAAAGAGGGGTGATTTCTACACATAAGTACTAAGAATAACCTATTTTCTACATGTTTTTTAGACTAAGAGGCAGTAAAAATACAATAAATGAGTATAAGAACCTTTGTGTTTCATTATAATTATATATTTATAATCTCATTTATTTTTTAAATGTGAATAAAACACAGTATAAGAGTGACGCAGTGGAACAGTGGTTAGCATTGCTGCCTTGCAGTGTTGTGGCTCAGGGTTCTATTCTGGACCTGGGTTACTATCTGTGTGGAGTCTTTACAGTATGTCTTCCCTGTATTTGCAGGGGTTTCCTCCCAAAATCCAAAGACATATTGGTGGGTTAATAGCCTTCTAGGAAAATTGGCCCTGGTGTGGGTGTGTGCATGTCTGTGTGTAATCCAAGATGGATACACATCCCATCCAGGGGGTTTCGTGCCTTGAGCCAGTTAATTGCTGGGATAGACAATAGCTGCTCTGTGATCCTGTATAGATAAAGTGGTTAGAAAATGGATGGATGAGTGAATAAAGTAAGTATATGAATTTTGCTTCATAATGATGTGAGTATATACTGTACAGTAATATTTATAAAAGCACTGTATACTGCCACTGGAGGATTTTAACATAGTTAACACCTGCAGAAAAAGTGTGATAATCCACTTTACACTTATCACAGTCCACATTTTATAATAGTAAGTAAAGTTATATCTAGGTAAGCAAGGTTGGACCAGGTCAGGCTAAGATGGATGGAAGATCTCAAAGAAAAACCAAGCTGCTGTTTAAAGTGGTACTTGTGGTTCAGTTGGTGGTACTTTTCCCTGCTATTCCTGCTGCACCAAAAGTTACGAAATCCACATCCCAGTCCAGTATGGTGATCGGCGACAGTGCTGTTAGAGGTGCCATTCTTTCACAAAGTTGGTGAAGTAATTGTTCACTTCCTCACTTCAACTGTATAGAGGGGCTTCTGACACATAATGGCACCAAGGCACCAAGGTGGGTGCTGCAGGTCAGTTTTAGATTAAGTAGGTTCATCTAAAACTGGGGCTGGGGATAATAGGTGCTATAAAGTGCCATTACCACCTAAAAGTGGCTGGGTATAATAGGTGCTATATAAATGCAATTACTGTATAAATAATATCTTGGGTGGGGTGCTGTAAAAGACATACCTATATGTATTCCTTTCTGTTTTGCTTTAAGTGATAAAAACCCATATACAGCATCCAGATATCACTATGGTTAAAAGTGTATGGACCTCATGGAAAATACAATTCAGCTGTTCAAATAGTCTAGAAAGTATAAGAGACTGTCACAAAGCATAACGCAAAATGTCACTGAAAAGTGTTGTTACACAGTGAAAGAATTAAAAATGTTTGGGATTCGCAGAGTAAAAATATTTAGCTGACTTTTGAAAATAACATATACAGTATGTTGTATAAGTGTTTTTGATACATGCCATGGAAAATTAAATACAACTATCGTGCTTTTTTGGCAAACATCCAATCACTTAACCTGGGCCCTGGAAGATAGTATAAAGGCTTAAGGTTGATATTGTTTCCATATGGTTTGAACAAGTATTTAAATGTTCCTCATGCTTTCTTTATTAATCATGTTATCTAGAATTTCCACTGTTATATGTATACTGTTATATGTATTAACTGCTAAATGAACTATTTAGCTTCACAGCTGAATGTCTTTGGGGCGAAGGCAGTTTCTCCATGATAGATGAGGTGAACTAAGGAGTCCCAGAAGGTTTTCTCCCACATATCCATCTGCCTAAAATCTGTGTTTTATTTGCATGCCTAATACAGTCTTTCATTTGCAATGCTGATGATGCCATTCTATAGTTCTGTAGGCACCCCAGCTCCTGTAATGCTCTGCAGCAGCTGATCTAACACCATACCAATTTAGGTATGCTTTCATCACACAAATCATGGATTAAGTATACAGCATGAGACTGCACCACATAGATCTTCATCTATTAACTACTCATATATTTAAGGAGCAGTCCTTTTGAGAAGACTGCTGTTATTATCATGTAAAGAGCATTGGCACATCACTATCTTTGTTTTCACTGTTATCTGATTTATTTAAATCTGTAGTGGGGAGTATAGGAAGATTAACACATAAGAATAATTGCTTGCATAAGTCGCTGTTCCTCTTTTAGCTTCTAAGCATACTGAGAGACGTTGCATTCATCTGAATTTGAGGAGATATCTCATTCAGAAATGTGGCGAACCATAAATAAAAATTCTTCAACCTTAGACCGACCAGGATAAACTCTATTTTCCATTAGAGCAGCTGGACTGCATGTCTCAGATCAGCAGCACACAATGCAGTATCTGGAGAAACCTTCAAGGCAGCACTGCTCACTGGAACAGATCAATGTTCCCCAGGGGATATCTCCTCTTCTGCAGATGGAAGCTGCACTAAAATAAATAAGTAAAACAAGCGCAAAAAATAAAAGATCTAAACCATTGACTTTCATTTGACTCCCATAACAAAGAAAAAGCTAAAAAAGTTATACTTGGCAGGTTTCGTATTCCTTTTAAACATACATAAAATACCATCAATATTCTACTCGTTATGTCAAAATCACTACTTAAAACATTTTTGCAATATCAGACAGAGCAGCTTCCTTTTTCCTTTTAAACATACAAATATGCCTCATAAATATCAATATTTTACTGGTTACTGTATATCAAAATCACTTCAGAGAAATCGCTGCTTAAACGATTTCTGCAATATCAGAGAATTTGCTGTACTGTATTTAAATTACATGATGGCGGAGAATGACTTGTAAAACCCTTGGAGTGTGTTGTAATGAAAACGTGTCCCATAACTAAACATTGCTTGATACCATTCATAATGTTTTTTTAATTGGTAGATTCTGAGGAATAACATATTTAAAAATCTAGTAAATTTAAATAACTGTACTTATTAAAAAAAGAAAGAAAGAGGTTAGATTTTAGTTCACATACATTTACTTTAACCCTCTGAAGACAAATGGCAAACAATGCTTTTTACAAGTCACCTTGTTCCATGAATTTTCCCACCAGCGTGCTACAATAAACTGTGCTCTACAGCTTTGGGCATTGGCACCCCTAACTACTTAATCCTATTAGCACATACCTGAAGACATACGATGGCACATACATTGCATACCTTCCTAATCAAAGCTTTGTACTGATTCATATTACATGTACATTCAGTCAGATGTTCTGCACTGCCTTTCTACAAAATAAAGCAGGTTCTGAGAACCCAACAAACAGGCTTTCAGCAGAAACTCTAAAAGGGGGTTTATGACTTCCCTTAAGTTAATAAAATGCACTATAATTACAGCCAATGATCATTCCAACAGTGCCTTTACAGGCATCACCTAGAGCCCATTTTAGATTAACAAACTGAAACTAAGAAAAGAACATATACCGTAGGCAGTCTGACAATTAATCATACATTTTTAAAGAACAGGGAAAATGCACAACTAATGAAAGACTTGCATGTCTTAAGCCTTCAGGTTCAAATGATAAAAGAATTTTAAAATAATATCGGTTCAGCCTATAAAATATAAGAATTTTAAATCTATAAAGATATTCAAATGAAACAAAATGAGCACAACTTTAGATAAAAGAAAGCATAAAACCTGTGTAAAGCTGCAGCTTTAAATAATGAAATGTGACATAAAGTGATTTTAAAATCTTAAAATCAGATCCTTTTCTTTAAGACAAAGGAGTACTGTATATTGCAATAGTGCTTTCATGCATAAACAGATGGAGAAGAGACACAGGCAGCGGTAATTTCTCCTGGGAGGCCAAGGTGCAGAGGTTTGTAAAACAGGATTAGCACTAATGGTACTGCAAGTGCTAAGAAGAGCCTTTAAGTGCACGTTCTGTGGACAGGGAAAAATGGAAACGAGTCTTAAAAAGCACTAATTTACACTTTCTCTTATTTTTATTACTATTTTTGAATTATTCTTTGCATTAATATTAATCAAGGCTGCTCAGTTTTATGGGTCTTTTCAAACAGAATTTGACAAGCAAAAAAGAGGTCAAGGACTAAATAAACACACCATTTTCAGACCCAGAGCATTGCAAAAATAAATCATAGGTAGTGGACAGTGTCTGTTATATAACTTTACATTGGCTGTATAAACTGCAAAGGATACATCCGTTATATAGTGCTGTCTTATTTCCAGCTGTCTCCATGATCATAAAAAAGAATGCATTTTGGATTGTATTCTAATTTTCAAATAGATTTGCTAATGATATACTAGCTTAGAAGAATATTTAGTCAGTGCACTAGTGAAATAACCTGTATCGTGGATTTTAAGAAACCCAATCTGTAGATTATATAAATAAAGAAATCCAGTAGCGCAATGGTTATCATTGCTGCCTCACAGTGCTGGCACCCTAGGTACAATTCTTGAGGTGCTACTGTACTTGTGTGGAGTTTGTACATTCTCTCCTATTGTTAACACAGATTGTGTCCTTGTGGTCCAGTTTCCTCCCACAATCCACTGGTGGTAGGTTGATTCCTAGGAAAAACTGGCCCCAAGTGTGAGTGTGTGCATACTGTATCTGTGTTTGTGACTGTCTGCCCTGCGATGGACTGGCCTTACATCCAGGGTATATCCTGCCTTGTATCCTGCCAGGGTTAATCTCGGGTTCCCCCTCAAACCTGTATTGGATAAACTAGTTAGAAAATTTATGAATGGATAAGGAAATTTACTTAGTAGTCAGTTAAAAAAAGTTTGCACTATTAGGTGATCTTGAAACAGCATAAACAAATGTAGTTTCAAGGTCATCCTGTAGCACCATCTGTTGTGACACTTTCTTTTTGTTTAAAACAGACACATTGAGTTGTTGACCTCTCCTGGGAAAGAGAACATGGTAATAGTGCTATTTTCAGTCCAAAGGTGATGGAGCTGTTTCCTTTCACCAAAGCCTTGGGAGTGGAGGAGGTCAAGAGGAGATTGGCCCATAGAGCTTTATTAGAGAGAAGAGATCCCTTTATTGGCCACATACAATTTCTTGCATTAGGAATTTGTCTTTTCGCATACCCCAACTTGCTCTCCATGAGACACACTGACAGGGAGAAAAGCTTGGGGTCAGCCATTTATACGGTGCCCCAGGAGCAGTTGGGGTTAAGGGCCTTGCTCAGGGGCCCAATGGAGTAAGGTTCCTCTGCCGGCCACGGGATAAGAACTGGCAACCTTCCACTCACAGGCACAGATCCTTAGCCACAGAGCCACTGCACCACTTTATTCCTGTATCAAGTAACTAACATCAGCTGTTCCAGATACCCAGGTATGAATTGAGCTGGACATATAAGGAAACTGGACAATGCTACCTCAGTTTCTCTGGGTGAGGTATAACTCAAGTCTAGGTCAGTTAGTGCTTCAGTATCAGTTACAAAAATGTTACAATTTGGTGTTGCAATTGGCAGGCATCCAATCTAGGGTGTATCCTGCCTTGCGCCGGTAGCTTGTCAGGATAGGCTCAGGCTCACCCTCGATTGTATTGGATAAAACAGTGTGAAAATGAATGAAAGAATAATTATCTGTTAATTTCCAATAAATTAATTTAAAACAATCACTTATGTATACTGAACAGATCTTAAAAATGTTCGCCGGGTAATAAATCAGACTCATGAATGTAGTAATATTAGGGCAGAATAAACCTTTCGCATTAACCTTTCCAAGTCAGGGCATTCATTACTTTCCAATTATATTTCTTTCATGGTGTGCAGTATTTTAACTTACCTGTCCATATTTCTTGTGAGAGCAGGTCGTACTTTGTTGCCCTGTGTGGCGAGAGGTAGATGAATAGGATTAAATATGGGCCTCACATCAAAGATTAAAAGGATGTGCACTCACTGAGGTCAAAGTGGGGAACCTGGAGAGGCAAAAAAAAATCTTTTTGGGGCTCTTTGATGCATTGTAACATACTTGGGTGAGTGAAGCTGGATTACACTCTAAAATCTGAGAAAAGCTTTTATCGCTGCTTAGGGTATAGCCTTACACGTCATTTTGGAAATTTATATTGCCATAGTAACAGAATTTTGGCTTTCTTTCTAAGGCACATATACTCAACTGACAGCTGTTCTCATCCACTTCACTGCTGCACCTTATAAACCAGCACTTCCAGCTATTTTCATCCTGTTAATTGTCAATTACACAATCAAGAAACAGCTTTTTGTAGAATTCTACTAGGAATGATAAATAGTCCTCTTCTTAGCAATCTGTTCTTGTTAAACCTGTACAATTCTTTTATAACAAATTGATCTTCCATCATTTCTTAACCACGTTATCAAATTTTCAAGTGAGGTGATCCATGTGCCCTGTGACAATGGAAGAGCTTTCTAAATCTTACAATGGCTGTTATTTTTGTTCTACTCACTCAATTTCGAATAGCTGTCTTCCTGTCTTGCAGCACTTCTTCTCAACCAGCACACGGTTAAGCACCTTTTTCTTACCAGTTGAGCCACAGGGGAGGCTCAAAATTCCTTTTTTTTTTTACAAAGTGTTAATTAACTACCTCTATTCCCTAGCATCACAATATCAATTACATCTTGAAATCTGATACAAAAATTAATTGCTACTAGTCCTGAGATTTTTTACCTAAATCCCAACCCCCTCTCCGACACTGTCTTCTGATGTATCATAATCATAATTATATTCTCCTCATCTATGGAATCAAACGTTTTCAAAACAGTTCATGGTGTTAAACAGTTGGAGGCTTTAAGTTGTCAATATAATTGTACAGGAAAGGAGATACCTAACAAGTTCTTTATTTTGTAATCAACACTCTTTTATAAACACTCCTACTGATCTAAGTGGGACCTTAAATTTGTTTTCGTATCAATAGAAGCTATTTAAATATATCAAAAATGTATACATGTTGAAAAATGCCTATTAAAGACTAGTAAAACAATAATGTAACAAAATCCTAGATGCCTAAAAACCCTTAAGATGAGTGGATCAATTTACTTTAATGAGCCATCTGGATGGCCTTTCTGGGTAAGATTTAAGTGTAATTCTATCTTCAGTGACACTTCCTTATATACATTTCATAAGCTGGTAAATTTTCCAGAAAAAAAAGGTCTATGTGCTAGCTGGAGTTCCCCCTTGTACATATTTTACAAGGTGTTCAGTTACTAGGTGTACTTCAAAGAAGTTCTTGAAATTAGAGAATGGATTACATTCATTTGTAATTGAAGACTCACAGTAATCCTTCTATTATGCTGGCCTAAAACTGTCACATTTCACAGCCTGAGAAATAGGATGGTACTGTAGCTTGGGGCTGGTGATCTCAGACTATGGTGCTATTTGGATCATCAGAGGAGAAATACTTCCTGTAAATTCTAAAGATGACTCCCACAGACTACCATCTGTGTTATCAGTCATGTTCCCTATGAGCTAAAGCAGCACAAAACTGGAATCACAATAGACTTTTATTCTTACATAGAAAATCTTTATGGTGAAAACTGGACATTTATACAGGTATTTTAATCTATTAAATATTTTTTGCCTTGGTAGAGGTCTATTTAATGTTTCAGTGCTGAAGTTTTTTGTAGATGCTAGCTAAACCAAAAGCATATTTTTGAAGTGGATACTGAAGGGTTTCAATGCTTGAGCTAAACATTTGCCCACTTAGTACAATGTACACCAAAGGTAATTCTGTATGGGTACGGACAGCGATGTTTTCTTTTTTGCTATCTTGATATCTTGCAAACACTTCTTCTCCTACCACAAGCTTCAAACCTAAGCTACTTTAAGGGTACTTAGTATGAGGTGCATTTCTGTTTCATACAGGCAGGCAGGAAACTTTCTTGGAGATTATCCAAGAGTAGCCCTGCTGAACATCTGCAGAGCATCAGAATTCAATTCAAACCAAAATCCTGAAGAGGAAGTTCAGTACTTTTCCAGTACTTCTGACTATTAGGGTATTCAGTGGACTGATACAGGCACAGACTGTCTCCAACCACAACAGCTATAATATCCAGACATTTAAAAAATATATATGAAGCTTTCTGGGCATTTCAGGCATGAAGATACTGTATGGTTTAACCTAGAGAATTCATAAATGTAGAGGTATTGCTTGGGGCAAAAATGTGAGTCCCAACCAAATGTAGGTTGATGAAATGGGATCTGTCAAAGTCCTTGGTGTTGTGGCCTCAAGGGACAGCAATGCCTGTGTTATGGCTGGCTGCTTTAGACTTTCCTGAGCCATCTCATGACCATTAGTAGTACTGTATGTAGACTAAGGCCAAAGAGAAGACAGAGTCAGAGCTATCACCTATGCAGTACAAACACGAGTGTTTTCTACATTATTCAAATGTTTACAACAGTGGGTTTTAACCACTGTTGTGCTAACTCAACTTCATTATACCCCAGGGAGCTCACTATGGCATCAGAGGAATCAAAATAAAGCCCCATGGACATGCACAGAAATTCCTGCATAGCCATATATGGTTCAGTGGGGCTTCATGACAGGTTTAAGAGTTTCCTGTCTGGAGTCAGACATCTCTTAGAAAAAAAACATCACTAAAAGGCTAAAGAGTTCTTAGAGTTACAACTCTGTGGCTTGTAGAGAATTTAAATGGAAAAAAAGAAAAAAAACATTGAGGAAACCAACAATGTACCCTCAATTATGACTAATTTATTTAATGGAAATGTCAGAAAATGTTAATTAGGTTGTTACGTTACAATGAGAAAACAGACAAATGTGACATTAATGGTCCACCCTTTTCTATGTGTGCCAGCAAATTAATTCTGCTTTAAAACACTGTTTCCCCATACATTCCCCTGGGATGTATCATAAAGTACGTACTGCTGGGATAACTATCTTATGTAATGAATCCTTCAGTATATACTGCATACTTCAAAATCATATTGCTAGAAAAAGGGCAAAACACTAGAAGTCAGTTCTTGCTTTATGCGGCAGATGCATTCCTAAAAAAATGCTGTGTAAGAAACTTGCAATAAGAATGCTTGGAAATAAGGGGGATGCATTGTGGGTCCATTCCTAGACTTAAAACTCAATTACAGGAATTCATTCATGTAAAATGTTTATGTAGTTGTAATTAGAGTCATTTTTAAACTCAATGATTACTCATGTTTCTCAGATTTGTGTAAAAATTGAAGAGAAGACTGTTGTTAGTGGAGGGTAGTGAGCAGTGTGGAAAATGCAAGAGTCATGAGCTTATAGACCATCTGGACTGTGCAACTATCTGAGGTCCTTTAACTCTCAGTAAGCTTTTTAAATACTATTTATTTTATGGTTTCAGACAAAAATAATAGACTTTTTTATTTTTTTAATCTTTATTGAGAGTGTTAAGGATGACAGTTTTGTTTCTGATATTTCAGGGTACAAATTGAGGGTGTGGATTTTCTTAAGATTTATCACTCAGGAATGTACTTTGTTTTAGAATTTAATTGATTTTATTTTAGATTTTAAACAGCATAAATTGACTAAGACAAAAAAAAGCCTTATGAAGCATGAGACAATGGGAGAAAAACTGGCTGGGTGAACACTGGTAACAACTGCCCAGGTACACTACGTGTCACCTAAACAACATTTTTCATCCCAGCGTGTACAGTAGTAAATGGGTACATGTAGCCAAATACCATCTAAAAAACACTACAGCAAGGTCATTGTCACTGCCCTCACCCAAGAGCTTTAAAGTGAGAACATGTCCACCCTAAATTAAGAAGTGCTATATAAACTTGAACAACCAAAAATTCACAAATGATTGATCACATAAACTGAGAACTACACTGATTTTCAAATCACAAACTTATTTTTAAACTACGGTATATGTCTAAAATAATAGCATTTCCAAAAAGGAAACTAAGCACCTACAACCAGATTGTACACTTACATAAAATTGCAACTCGCTAAAAGTTTTTTTTACCTAACCATAATCATCATACAGATTTACTTAGAATACGTGACAATCCAGTGGTTTTTGTTTTCATTTCAATTTAAAAAGTGCTTAATGCAACATCATTGATTTGTTTATGTATATTGCTTTTGTTTTATTGGTATTGTTTTTCCTCAGAGACGCAGCTTTTTGAAAATCCTCCACACTTCTGTAGATCTAATTATTTTTTTCACAAACCGAGATGTTGCTTTCTCATATAAAAATAATGTTTCCTTGGCCTCCTTTAATTCAGTGACAGATCAGTCTCAGTGTTATTTCTGTCTGTGTTACTGGTGCTCCATGGGAAGCAAACAGCATAACGTCTTCTTATCTACAAACTACCATCTGTTATGCATAGCGCCTAACAGAATACTTTCTTCATGTTATGACTTCTGAGTTTTTTCATATAAAGTCATGTATAGCCAGGCACAGTAATTATAAGATATAGTCACTGACGTGCACATTATATTCACACTTTCATATTAGTACTTAACACCTCATTGCCATCACCAAGTTCTACATTTAGCATTGAGTAATTTGTAGAAAAAACAAAATTACATGAAAAACAAATAGATTAAAATTATTTTAATGTATACTGCAGTGAGACAAAATATTGCAAGGCGCCTGGTTCCTTAAATAACCACATCAGTCTCAGTAACTTTCCTAACTGATTTTAAATCAAGCACTTATTAAATGTGAACTAGTCTCTGGTTTCAAGTATACATTGCTGCAGTCAGGTCTTGAATTATTAGGAGTCTCTCCTGTCTCAAGATACACAGCACTTCAAACCAAATAACATTTCTCACCTCGACCACATAAGAATGTACCAAGAATTGGTTTACAATGCCAATTAATTACAGATGTAGCAGATTTAAAAACTAAAATATACTGTTACATTTGATTCTGAATTTCTGCTATGGTTCTTCTTATATGGGTGATTAACATACAATTTAGAGAACTATGTACACTAAGCAGTCAAATAATGAAAGAAAAATTAGATGTTTTTACTTTAACACGTTAAGCCTTTGAATACACATGATAAATAATATGTTGAAATGCATTTTGGCTCGATTTAACAAACTGCAAAGAATAGTCTTGGGTATGAACTAATGTCAAGACAAATACTGTACAAATACCATGTGCCTTTCAAAACCTGGCTGGCATCCAGCAAAGCATTACTGAACTTCTTTACAGCTCTTATAGTAATGTACATGGACAAAAAAAATCCATATCAAATGCAGTAGCCTACAGTGAAAGTCTAGGTTTGTGATGTAGTGAAAAATGGCACTGTGCTGGTTAGTTTTCTACAGTTTCGATAAAAAAAATGATTGATTGTACTTTGTTTTTCTTCTTAATTGAATATGAAAAAAGCAATTCATAACATACTGTAGTAAGCATAAAATATAAACAAAAATAATCCAGTAAATAAAACTCATTCAGCTAATTTTAAAAAATGAAACAGCTGTGCCCCTTGAACTAAATGAAATTATGAAAAATAGACTTTAGTTTAAGAAGGAGGGAAACATTCAATCTCTTATTCTGGAAAAAAAAAACTGCTTTGCTTTAATTAGTTTTGAAAAAGGTTAAACTCCATGTGTATATTATTCCAAGTGCACTGTCATCCATTAATAACATCAGACACAGGAATGACGGGAGGAGATCAAATTCAATGGCATCATGTGAGGGAGTCCAGCTGTGCTTGAATGGTCTCTAGCTGTGAGATAAAAAAAATAACAATATATTATATTAAACAATATAGACAGAGAGGTAGATTTAAAAAAATAAAAAATAAATTAAATAAAAATTAAAAACTTCACTAACCTTATTGTAAAATTCAAGAAGTTCCTTGTGGTTGAATTCCAAAAAAACTTTCTGTGTGTTCTGTCAGGAAAGAAAGTGCAGCATTAGCAAAACAGTCCACCAAATGTATTTCAGATTCTCTCTTTATATACACTATATACTAGCATTTTGTGACATTTTCGACTATACAAAAATGGAATGTAAATTCTCATTGGTATAAAAATGCTAAGAAGGTGTTCCTGGAAAGACACATAGGAATTTATAATCAAAATGATGAATGGGAACTTTTCATCCTGTCAGAAACCACTTTAAAATAACTTTCGTCATCCATAGTAGAAGTCAATGTTGCTGTGTTTTCTGTTTTGTATTCTGTATTTTTTCTTCACTTTTGTCAAATGACTGGTACATATGCTTGGTCCATATGCTCTCTAAATGTAAGAGGCAAAACATCAGCATATAAGAACATAACAAGGGTTACAAATGGGGCATTTGATCCTTCTAGCTTGTTTGGTTACTACTAGTTAAGTGATATGAGGATCTCATCCAGTGACTTCTTGAAAGAAGCCAGGGTGTCAGATTCCACAACACGCTGGCTAACTTGTTCTCCCACACTCCTTTGTGCAAAACATCCCGTCTGATCTGCGTTCTAGATGCACTTCTCCATAGTGTCATCTGGTTTTTGTCATTGCTGACTGTGAAGAAGTCAAAGCCTTTGAGGATCTGGAATACTATAATCAAGTCACCTCATAGTCTTCTCTAGTAGCTTAGAGGCATGCCTGGGAATGTATCTGGTCTATTCTCTTTGAAGCAGAAATATATTTTCACATACCCATTATACATTTTAACACAACACCCCTTGACTTCCATTCTTCAATTTTAATCAGGTGGATTCTGCACATTGGTGGTGGTGGAGGGGAGTCCCCATTACCTGTAAAGCGCTTTGAGTGGAGTGTCCAGAAAGGCGCTATATAAGTGTAAACAATTATTAATTATTATTATATCCTAAGATTCTGTTTTCCCTTCTACTGCTTTCTCATTTTGCCTAGAGGGCAAAATAACTGAGCAATTTTAAAAAATACCTTCTAAAATCTAAGTGATTCCTATCTTATGTACACAGTTTATGGTTATACCAAAATGCATGGAAAACACTACACTCATCTAGATGAGAAGTCATCTGCCACGTTTTTGCCTAGTATTGAACTTTGTTTTTGATAAATTTGGAATCACCCAACATTTCCTGGAATGAACAAAGTCTGTCTACTTGGTTTAATAGCTACAGCACCTGCAATGCACAGGGCGAGAGAGGACAAAAAGACGTGCTCCTCTGATGCTCGCACCTGTCAGAGTCTTCTGTCACTTGACACAGTGCCTTACAGGAGAGTTAATGCCAGAGATTAGATGATGTTGACGTCACTCTCGGCCGCTGGCAGGACACAGGAGTCTCTGTTATCCTGAAAGCCGGGAGAAGCCTGGCTGTATAAAGCCCACCTGGCACTCTGCCGTGGTGCCCTGCTGCCTGGGGAATCACACTGACATTTATCTAATGCAGCAGCCCAGGCCTGAAGCAGAGATGCCCAGACTACAGTCTATCAGCACAGTGTATAGTGATCAGCCTTCGCTCCTCCCTTACTGCAACTCAATCAGCAACTGCACGGGCTGGTAAAAACTAATAATACAAAATTATAATAATAATAATAATAATTGCTTACACTTATATAGCGCTTTTCTGGACACTGCACTCAAAGCGCTTTACAGGTAATGGGGACTCGCCACCACCACCACCAGTGTGCAGCATCCACCTGGATGATGCTATCAGTGGGGAGGAGAGCAGAGTAATGAAGCCAGTTCATAGAAAATTAACAGGTTTCTGTTAAGGATACCAAAGATTCAGTCATTGAACATACTTAAGTACTGTGTTTTGTTTCTCATTTAATTTAGCTGCTTCATATGGTATACAGCTCAGGTCAGGGCTGTCTGATCTGGTCCTGGAGGCCTAGAGTGGCTATGAGTTTTCATTCTAACTCAGCTCTTAAACCAGCTGGTCACTGGCTAACTAGATCACCTTCCCTCTATTCGTTAGGTGCTGCTGCTTTAACGAGACGTTATCCAGCATAGCCATAGAAATCTCTTTTTGAGGCAAGTGAATTTCCTTCAGAAACACCTTCCTAATAGAAGGATTAGTTCTTGAAAACAGTAAAAACTGAGTTATGGCTTAATGGCATCCTCTTATGTACTATTATCCCAAAATAAAGGACAACAAATGCTTAAAAAATCTAATAAAACCAATGAAAGAATAGTACTAGCACGTCAAATCAATGTATCTAGTGTTCACAGAATATAATTTTGTAATTTAGCTTAGCGGTCATTTTCACAGTTGTTTTACAAACCAGGTTCATAAACATTTGTAATCCCAAGCACCGACCAAGAAAAATCTACAAATTCCCAATTTCACATCATATTGTAGGTTTAAATTATTTTTAAAATTTGTCATTTTGAGGGTGAAAATATGAACTTGCAGCATTGTGTCAAAAAACATTTTTTAAATAAAGTATGCCTTTTAAGAGCAATGACAGAAATTAACAATGCAAATTGGTTTTAGAATGCTCAATCTCAGTGGGGACCTAGGCAAACCTAATTGCTGTTTAAATTTGTGAGGAATTAGGGTCTTTAATCAGAAATTAGGACCTAAAAGGACACAAATAAAATAGTCCTGAGCATTCCATTCTTAAAATACTTTGCATTAAATAAGGTTCATGCTATTATAATTTGTACCTAACACTACTATAGAAATACAACAGCTTCTAATAGAGATGTAAAGTTAATTCAGCAAAACTGACATATTATATGTTTTGATTAACTAAAATTTACAATAAAGAACTTAAAAATCCAATTTGTCAAGATAAAGACTAGTATTCCAATATGTCAGCAGGAAGGCTTAAAAAGAATGAGAAAAACCTATTATAAACATATGAAAAAATTACACGACAGCACTAACATTTCTGGGGTGAACATAATGGTTTTACTGCAGTCTAACAAAGAATTTAAAGATTAGAGGCAAGGAAAACATAAGTAATGTGATATATATGACTTTCCAATGTATTGTTAAGCACTATGATGTTGTACACTGGTGAATAACAGTGTACATAACCTATGACACAATGTCTTGTAACCTGACACTCTGAACAGCAATCTAGTTTACAGAGAAATTATAGATTAATACCTATATATCAGAAGACATTTTTTTAAACTTTGGGGTTTTTCCTACTTCTTGATGGGAATTCTATGACATATCAAAAAACACTTTGCCTGAATTGTTATTGTGTGGCAATATTTACAGCTTCTTTCATTTAAAAATACTCATCACAACACTGTGGAAATTTGTTTGAAACAACAACCTCATTACTGATTTAAAGCAGCTGGACATTGTGCTATTGTGTCTTGTGTCATTTATGGTAAAAAGAAACCCATATACAGTATAATCTATATAGGAAACAGACACAGTGCATACCTCTTGTTCTATGAATGCGTCATTAAAGAAAATAGTGGATTGTTAGTGAATAAAAGTTTTAGCTAAATGGCAAACAGTGCAAATAATATAGAGGCAGCTATAAAATGAGTTTTCAGATCAGATCTTATGGATGATTAATGGGTGGACTGGCAATTCAATTTTCGTGGTCTGTGACTAAATATTTAATGCTCTGATTGGATTCCTATATAAGGAAAACAGATGTTTGTTTAAACTCTTTCTCTACATCATTACTGCAACTGTACTGAAACTTTTCACTTTACTATCATGCAAAGTATGGACAGTTATAAGCAGTTCAGAAGCTTAAATTATACACTCAGGCAAAACTGTTTTTCCTATTTAAGTGGAAGCTCTGTAGTGTTATTTTGATCTTTTTCAACCAACTTCTTTCATACAAAAAAGGACTTCTGACAGCGTGACTTTTTTTTCTTTATAATAGGATAAATGTTAAAGCTATTGCGAATCGTGAAAGGTAGAAATGATAAAATACCAGCATTAGGCACATGATACTTAGTGATCTCGAAATGTACCATTTCTGATCTCCTTAAAAAGGCAGTTTATGCAGTAATGCTTTAATTCTCAGAAAAAATAGATTTAAACAACGTAATTGAAAATAACTTTATTAATACTACAATGTTTCACCTTTGAAAATAAAGTTAAGATGACAGAACTCTTTCTTGACCCAATCTGATTACGTCAAACAGACCATTAGTTCATTAGCCATTTTCGGTGGAACTATGAACATTATCTTCTGTAAATGTAAATGTACTAAATGATGCAAAATGACGAAGTTCCTAGTTTAAGTACTTTAATGAAGTTAGGACAAAACATTTCTGCAGGATCCACGCACTGTCATTTGTAGGAACTCATACAAAAATGGGGCTATAATCCATTAGGGCACAATAAAAGAAATAATTCTCTATAAAAACAGTCTAGGTCATGTGTGGATAGGTACCAACTTCACAAAACTGCCAGCAGAATTGGCCCTGGATTTCAGTTCAGTTGGCAGTCCGGGCTACAACCGCAGGAGAATATGAATCAGAGAACAACACTCAAGAGAGCTGCCTCTTGTTGGGGATGGTGGAATTTAGATCTATGTGCTCATTTACTAGTGCATGAGAGGCACTAAAAACTGTCACCAGTTCATTTGAAAAGGTTTAAGAAGTGAAAAGGGCATTTTTTTTCTTCAATTCTTCTGCACTAGGTTTCAAAATTAAATTTTTCAGCCAGTGGCAGGGGAAATGATTGAAACCAGAAATAGCACGTATTCCTCAGAAAGCAGTAATTAAATAATATAACGTAGCTGAGCAGCTTAGAACTATAAATGTTAGTGCATAAAATGGCCTCATTTAAAAAAAACATGGGGTACAGTATGTTCCCAATTTAGCTCACAATATAAGCCTCTCTGAAATGCTTCAGGATAATAGAACTCCTGCTCACCAAACCTCATATATTTAACTGTTAGATTTGCTCCTGCCAGAAAACATAATGTAAAACATCTGATTAGCAGATAAACATGAAAAACATTACATGTATATGAAATTATTAGAAACGTGGGATATGATCTCATCACATAATCTCTTTCATATGAAATGAAACACTCTAGGGTAGTTGCAGGTCAGCTAGGCATTTTTATTATTTTTAAATTACTTTTAATTCAAGAGAGAAAAGTAGTGTTGTTAATTTCCATCATAAACATTGCATTGTGCTGATGCAGTGCTTTCTTTGCTAAAAAAACTATACACAATGACTTTACAGACTACCTGACTGTTACAGGTTTTCAGCAATTATACACACATGGTTTAAATTAGGAAAAGGATGTTCTGTAGTTGTGGATCTTGTAAACTGGAAAACAATATATGCATATGTGAAATGCATTCAAAGAAAGGTAATTAATGTTCTCCCATTTTTCTTTGTGAGTAGAAGACAGTTCTGCATAGCTGATTCTCTATTTCAACCAGCATTTGATTAAAAACTCTAAATCTACTTAGCTGTCTCCTTCCTACCTTCCTTCAGTCACTTCTCTCTCCTACCCTGTTCCTTCTTTTCCAGTAGACTTTCTGTACCCCCTGTTCACTCTCTGACTTTCCAAATCCATTCATTCTCCACACTTGCTCCTCAGTAGTGGAATGAACTATGAATAGTAATCAGAATTGCTCTCTCCCTGAACACCCTTTCAGTGCACCAGACTCATGTGTTTAGATGAGTAACCTTAACCCTGAACTCTAGGCCCTCTTTCATAGTCTGCATAGTTGTGCGTCTTTGACTTCTGGACTGGCAGTATGGTTGCTACTTGCTCCTGCTCACCGTAGACATGGAGTGTATATCACTAGGTTGCTTTGAGTTGTAATTTGTGTCTGTCTGAATACTCTTTGGAGCTTACTGTTGAGTTTTGCCTGGTACAACTTCACTGTTGCTTGTACTGGCCTTATTTGACTAGTTTATATACATAATATACAGAACTATTATTTAATATTTCATACAGTGTATTGTATGAGAACATGTAAATTCCACATGCATGTTGTAAATTGACTTGGATAAAGGCGCCTACAAATAATAAGAAAAAGAGGAGAAGGACAAAGACAAAGAAGATGTCTTCAATCTATTTCCTCCTTCGATTAGTGTGATTTCTCACAGAGAAGTGAGATGTGAGAGGAAACCTAGATCTAGAACAGTCACTATTTCATGCCAGCCAAGGCAGAGACTGCTGTAACAACGTGCCTCTCACTAAAGGCTGCCAAAAAGGCCTCTAAAAATTGTAAATAGGCTCACTGGGTGCTTATTAGTTGATTAATGATATGATTGGTTCAGTACTGGAGGGCACACTCTCCTATATGGTTTATTTAGTGGTTAGGGATTAGCGGCCATCATGGGGATGCCAATTTGGAGTTATTTTACTGTTAATCTTTACAAACTCTGCAATAAAGCTCCCTTAATGACTATGGCCATTGTGAGTTTATTTGGTGCATAACCAAGGGTGGGGCCAATCACAATCACATTAATTAGTCACAATAGTTGGAGAATAACCACCAAAATGAATATCTATTTTCCATCTCTCTCTGTTTATTTGTATTGCATCTAGTAGTACATTTCTATACCATCTGCTGCTTATGAGCTATCAAAACAAATACAAAATTATAACAGGGAACATTATGCAATATTATAGCATTAATGTTACGCATACAGTGTTACTCTTGTTCACACTTCTTTTAGTGGTATTTTCAAACACTCAGTTTGTCTTACCAGATGTTTAGCAGAGTGTACCAAATCCCAACCAGTGTTTCTACACAGGCAGTAAAACAGCTGCCCATCAAACTAAGAAATGTGAAGTTGAATGTAAGATTAAAATGCAATCAAATGAAAAGTCCTGAATATGATTTGGCTAGTAAATCTGGTCTCCCCAGTTAATGAGTGTTTTGGCGTTTTCTTTCGTCCCAAGTCAGTTAATGAACTCATGTTCCGTATCTCAACACACAGGGCTCCCTGATGTTATTGCTATAATACACAGACCCCCAGGGTAAAGTCTAATCCAGTCAAGTGTTTATTATTATTTTATTGTCATAAAATTCAGCTCTTGCTTTTGGTTTATCTGTCAGCCAAAGCAAAATACATGACATTATGTAACACAATATACTTTATTTTAAAAAATGTGAGTGCAGTTCTATCATCATAGACCAAAACTGACAAGCACAAGGAAATATGTTGTAAAGATACTTTTATGTGACTGTTAGTTATTAAAAGAGTTCATTGTGGCATAGCACATGATAAATTACTTGCAGATATGACTGTGTTGACAAGTATTTTCTATTTTTTTCAATTATGACATCATAATTCATACTTAATATGACTGTAATGCATTACCCAGTTGTACCAACTGTCCTTATACATAGCTTATGTTATTCAGAAAAGACCACCTGGATGGGAAACAATGGACGTCCATCTTAGGCCTGGTCTATTTAAACATAACAATCAGGCTTTATAAGCATCTCAGCACCATGCCTTTCTTTCTGTCTCAATCTTTTCTCTCTTTATTCACACGTCACTGCCATTCAAGTGTCAAGTTTAAATATCTGTGCCATATTTACCCTGACCCCACCAAGGACCTGCATTCTGCAGCTTGGTGCCTCCGTGCGTAGAGTCTTAGCCAGCTAGCTAATGAAAGAAAGGCCAGGATGGTGACAGAGGAAAACTGTGAGACAAAAGATACAGGCATGTTGGGAGGAAGATTTATTCTTCCCAGCAACACAAAAAACTATCACGTTAACTGGCTATATAGCTGAAACAATCATCAACAAAACACTAGATTGGCTGAATAAAAGCTAAAACAGAGGCAGCGTGGTGATTCAGAAAATAATAAGTGATGGGTGGTCTTGGAAACTAGCTAAAGGGGTTTTAGAATTACGAGTTTTATTTAAATTTAGTCTATTTTGGCTAAAGAGTGCTGAAAATCAACAACTCAATTTCCTGCTTACATAAAAAAAAGATAAGTACAAGGTACAAGTTTAATAATAATACAGGGGGTTTGGAAAATCTAAAATATACATTACTAATAAAAGCAGGATTTTTTAGACATTGGTTAATTGATGTTTAACTTAAAGCATCTCTACTGCAACCCTGTTTTCAAAAATGGAAGTAGGAGGAGAAAAAAGCATCACATGATATCCTATAATAACTGAAAAAAGAAACATCACAGAAGAGAATAATATTTTAAATGCAATTATAGCTTATGACTGGGAAAGGATTATCTTAGACACATAAATAATTTACCAATTATACAAGTAGCTCAAAGCCCTGCCTTGTTTAGCGTTCTCGAGTTTCCATGGTGACCACCCAGTTCAGGATATGCACAGCATTTGCACTTTGTGAGAGTCCAATCCAAAAATTGCATTATAATAATTTGTAAAACAATGTGTCAAGTCTCCTCAACACTTAAGTACTCAATAAAATCCTTGTAACCAATAAACAAATTCTGGTTAACATTAACCAGACTCGAGTGCTTTCATCTTGCAAGATGAGCTGCTGCCAGTCCAGGGAGCCTGGCATGTCAGATTAAATGAATGTCACAGTCCTGCAGTATAATGTTCAGTTTGGTTGCTTTTCCTTGCAGATTAATATGTTAAAAGACATTAGCCAAAGGTAGTTCACTGGCTTAAGACTATAATTAATCTTATAATAACCATATTTTGTACCATAAAAACAGAAAATATACTGATCCTTTCCAGAGCTTTAGAGAGACTGCTTTTTAAAGGCCCTGGGGAAGCTCTGAGAACAGTTTTCCCTGTTCTCCGGATAAAAAACAACACATAAACACTCCATCAAAAAAAACTACTTTAAAATAGCAAACACATCAAGTAAAAGGCAATACCCATCCTAAGGCCTTTTTAGTCATAGTGTAGAACAAGCTCTAGGCAAAAAAAACTGTTAGGATTAAAAATTATTTGAAAACAAATCCTCAGCCAATAAGCCTGTGCCAGAGGCTAATGTGTCAGTTCGTAGGTGGGATGTTGTCTTATTGAAACAACTATAGGCATTTTAATTAACCCACTTAGTGTAGAATTGTAATGTCCAATGATTTTATTACAGAGCAGCTGCCTCTCAAAAAGCCATTGAGAGCTTTAATATCAAATTTGGAACATAAGACCCCCTTAAGAAACATGACAAAGATCCCTAGCCTTCACAATAATGTCCCAACAAAGTCTGAATGAATAGAACAAAATGTCTTTGAAACCAATACATGAAATAAAGTGACATAAACTACTAAATAGATATATTTAAATGTATCAAGAACATGAAGGTGGTTCTCTTCTTTCCTATCTCATATAATGGCCTCATACTCAGACTGCTGATAATGCTGGTTCAAGGGCTTGTTGCAGCAGGTCACGGCATGAAAACCCTATGATTTATTTTCTTTTTCATCTGCATTTGAACAACCACAAATACACACAGGTATCCCATGCGTCTCGTGGAAGCATGCATCTATCACAGCCTCGGTATCTTGGCTGCTTCACCTCATTCAGTCATTCCCCAGATAATAACTGAAATTCAATTAGGGAATATGAGGGTAGGAAAGTAGAGCACAGCATATGATGTCAGCTCGTCTACTGGACTTCAATCCTGCATCAAAGGAAACCTTATATAAATAAACCTTAAAGCCAAGCACAATGTGATCATAGTAGCAAGAACTCTACGACAGTAAAGCCAGCCATCAGAGAAAACCATCACTCTTATTAGTGGCACTACTTTGAGACACATAATCATCAATGGAAAACTGTGTGCCTTAAATAAAACACACTCATAAACAAACCCACTAGGAATCGAATAAACACCATTAATATTGAAGTAAGGATGAACAAAGCATTCTCTGTAATTTAAGCGCAAGCAATCTAATTAAAACAGAAAACAATGAATGTGTACCTTGTAATCTGAGCAAACACCACACCAAAGGGAAGGTTTAGTTTCACACGAACAGCCTCCCCTTTCTCCATCCTTGGCTACAAAAACCCATATCTTCAGTTGTGGCTTCAGCAACATAAAGAAGCCACTCTACTCAGCAGACAACATGCATCCCACACATTTGACTCCTAACCAACACAATCTGTTTTAGTTTATACCAACAAAACACTGAATGTATTTCAAAAAGTTAATGCAAGCCTGAAGCCCTGAAGGAATTTGTCTGGTCACTCTGTCCTCAATTTCAACAAAGAAATACTTTGCGTACACTGCTTTCTATTGTAACATGGAGCGTCCCGGACTGCTTCAATCCTTCACCCCTGGAGGGTATTGTCTCACTGTATTCAATTCACCATTCACGGCAGCATATAGCCATGTGCAACAAAAAGAGACAAAGAACTTAATTGTCATGTCCTATACTGTAAACTCAAAAACACATCAAGAACAGGCAGAACGTGAGAGATCTCACTGTGAGCACGTTCAGCATAGCTTGACAGATTCTGCTGCCCTTCTTCCAGTATGACATTGCAGTAAGTACATTAGGATATGGCATTCAGCAATTCTTACATATGCAAACAGTAAGTCAAGATGCTTGATTAAAAGCCTCATGAAAAATAATGAAGTAACAACTTTTGAGTTCTGTATAGTTTGGGGTAAAATTATATAAAAATGAATAACTGTTTTCTAAAGATTACATAATCTACACATTCCTTAGAAACACTGACTACAGATACTCAGATGAACTACTGCAAGAAAACTTTAGTTTATAATAGATAAAGAAACCACGTACATCACGTCTATCAAAAATAACTACCAAGATTTTTCTTGAATATTTGTTTTCATTATACTTCCACAACACTAGGGGGCGGTGCGGAGGCTATGTGGCAAAAGATCTGCGCCTGTGGCTGGAAGGTTTCCGGTTTGTATCCCGCGGCCGGCAGAGGAATCCTACTGCATTGGGCCCCTGAGCAAGGCCCTTAACCCCAACTGCTCCAGGGGCCCTGTATAAATGGCTGACCCTTCGCTCTGACCCCAAGCTTCCCTCCCTGTCTATGTGTCTCGTGGAGAGCAAGTTGGAGTATTTAAAAAGACAAATTCCTAAGACAAGAAACTGTATATGGCCAATAAAGTGATCTTATCTTCCAGTATCTCTATTAATGAGCAGACAAAAGCCAGAACTGTAACTTTTAATCTAAATGAACATATTCTCATAAAATATTCATGCATACTATCATTTTGTACTGGTGGAACAATGACCATGTTTACATGTAGAAATTATGAAAAATCAGATTGATTTTACCATAAAGTTCTAGCACCTATCAGACATTAAGAGTTTAAATGATGTTATCTCAGAGATAGCAGTGTCCCATCAAAATGCAAATTATCCCATCAATAAATTAAACTGTTGAAGGGGAGATGCTATAGACTCCAGAACAGCAATGCATATCAACTGCTCAGTTAGCAACCACTTTTAGCTGAGGATTTGTGCTACAAAAAGAGTGCAGAAGAGGGGAAAAAACAGACCTAATTTTACCACACAATAGCAATTAATGTAAATGCTATCAGAATTTTTTTAAAAAAACAAATAATGCAATATAACAAAGCAACATACAAGCAGGGACAATTTAATTTGATATAATTTAATTTAATCTGAGAAAGAACCAGAAAGGAAACAGAAAGACCCAATTGAAAAGTATGCTGTTTCTACTCTATGCTTGTGTTGTTTCTGTCTGACTGCTTTTTTGCAGAAAATTTCACAATATGCAGACAAAAATAATGTCAGTAATCAAAAACAGGTTTCCCGATCAAATGTTAAGAATTTCACCTGGCAGTGGAATACACTATACGATTGATTTCTAAAACAGCAGAATTGTTTATTTACTGTTATGACTTCCACATCTAGAGCTACTGTATTTTACAGACACCTCTAGCGTCAATTCCTATGTAGCTCTTCATGCCCTGCAGAAAGGGAGAAAATTAGAAAGTTGTCCCTAAGCAGTGGCAATAACAAATCCAATCAGAATGTTAAGATATATAGTTAAAAGCATAGCATTGAAACCAAGGGATGTTATGTTACAATTATACAAAACACTATCAAGGGCTCATTTAAGAATATTGTGTTCAATTTTGCTCACCACGTTTACAAAAAAGCCACTGCTGCTCTGGAATCAGTCCAGACAAGAGAGATTAGCTACATTTCCAGGCTTAAAGGAACAGGCCTATTCTGACAGGCGAAAAGAAATGAAGCCTTTTAGTTTTGAAAAAAAGAAAACTATGGGGGGACCTGATTAAAGTATTCGAAATCCTCAAAGGGACTGACGAAGTCAAACACATTGGATTACTTCAGAACTGACAATGAAACATTAACCAGAGGATACAAAAGGGAAAGTGTATGTGCCTCTAGATTTGAGATCAGGAAGCCCATATATTTTTTACAGTCAGGGCTGTGGGAGTCTGGACTCGGCCATTTTGAAGATGACATTACATTGTTTCTTTCAAGAGGTGTCTGGGTGAGATCCTCCTATCACTTAGCTACTAAAAACATGTCATTTAAATAATACTTTTCATTCCAGATTTACTTAGGTAAAAGGTGAAAGATTAAAGGCACTGTGAGGTGCTTTCTAATTGCAGACTCAAGGTTTCTACAATTCACAGTCTCCTTTATATCCTGTACATGCAAGACAGATGAGTAAGGAGCAGTTCTGTTATTCCAAATGTGCCATTTTTATTCTGCAAGGAGCAGAAATATGTATGAAAAACTACATTTCTTTTTTATTGTGTTATTGAACTTCGTCGTAATTGGGAATAATATTGGCAGGTAATTCATATACTGTATATTCCAAGCAAGTATTGAATCCTACATTTCAGAAAGAAGCTTAAAATGAATACATTAGAAACAATCTCCAGCTATTTCAACATTGTCAATAACAGAAAGTGGTAAAAACCTAAAAGTTAAAAAACTCTCAGTAAACAGTCCTTTCTATATCACCCTCAAACTTCTCATTGAGTTGTTAAAAGGCTAAAACTAATATGAACTGTCAGGTGTGTGGTTCTAATTTACCAAATAACAAAGCAATGCTCACCTAAACACTGCACAAAAGATGCAGTCATTTGGTCCATCTGGCCCAAATACAGGTTCATCATATAACAGCAAAATAAAGATTTCAATTTCAGCAGAAAAACAAACTCCAATTCCATTTTTATAGTTCTCAAGACATGAGAATACAGTAAATGTGTTTTCACTGACGCATCAAAGGCTCAGATTACTTTTTCTCATAGCTGAGCATGTCACTTCTACCCCTAACAAGACTTAATCTGCGTTCATAAATCGAAAACACAAATTGAAACATAAAAAGTGAACTTTGATGGATAATTCAGTCTTTTGTTATCTGACCTTAAAACTATATTTATGACACCTAACAGGCTAAAACACAAACAGTTCATAAGTCATTTATAGGTATCTGGCAGTATAAATTGAACTACTGTATATATTTTGGTCATGTAAATACACACTACACAATCAATACTTATTCCTATAAAGGTCTGGCACATACAGTATTCATTAGGATACTGAATGGAGAGTTCTATCAGAAAATATAAATGTATTTCCCACAAGATCTTTCCATCCATGGTTAATCAGCCATAAATGTTTATTTAGAGGGACCATCATGGCCACAGAGACTGGATAGATCCTTAAATCCAATTATTAATAAAGACAAAGCATAACAGTGACACACATTACTGTTTGTTGATACTCTCTGGGTGACAGGAATGTTTGTTGGTGTTCCCCAAAGTGCTGGAAAACCATCAGAAAAATATGATGTTCTCAGCCATGGCATAGGCCTTGAATGCTTTTAAATCTAGCCTGAAACTTGACTTATTTAGAGAAGATTTGTTTTGTGTTTGAGTTGACTTCATATCTGCTTTGTTTTCAGCTTTGTAATTTTTAATTTTCCTTTACTGTGATGTGAATTATTTGTCTGGTGAAGGGATTTGAAATGACCACTTTTACAGGCGCAGTGTAAACCCAAGTTTATTATATCATTATTGCAAGTTGACAACACTTGGTGGAGGAGTATAATATAATAAGTCAAATAATAATGGTAGAGGCATGTTTAACCATTTTGGTTAAATCAAGAACATACCAATGTGGTACTTCTACTCATTTTTTTTCACTAAACTTTCTTTAAGCCTACATTTTCTGTAAACTGCTATAACTTCCTGCTCATGGATTCAGCTCAAATTAATAAGTGGGTTCTCCTGCAGTAAGAACCACTTCAAGCACATTTGAAAGAAGGCTGACTCAATTTTAATGGGGCATGCTTGCTGGTTCTCTACTAGAGATCTGCTTTTTATTTCATTAGAAAGTATCTTTTGTGTTTGCCATGTGTTGTGGCTTCTTTAAAGTGTGAGCCCTTTCTTGTGGTTCAAAGCCGGTGATGTCTCAAAGGACAATTTGCACGACAGACAGGAGAGCATGTCTGTAACTCAAAACTCCTAAGCTTATTCCGTGTTTTGTTTTCTTTTTAGAATTCAAGGACACATCATGAAGTTTATCCTCAATATCCTTGTCTCTTATTACTATCGAAACATGACACTTAAAACATTGATGAGAGACACTGACTGACTTCTCAGTGGCACAATGTTAAGAAAAAAGAGGCATATAATTTAAACTGAAATAGCAGGCTCTGAGCATGTGGAGTTATACTTGAATAAATGACATTACAGCACAAACACACAATTGAAACATACTGTACAATTGGTGAAAAAGGTTACAGATGTCAGATGTCTCTTAAGAAGTGAGGGAATCCACAGGATCCTTCAGATGTATTTTTTGTACTGCAAATTATTTATTGTGATTTGTAACAATGCAAATATGCATTACATGTACATTCAGGAGCCGAAACAAATGCAATTAACCCCCCCAAAATAATGAAAATTATTTTCATTTTCCTATTAATCAAAACAATATTAAGGGCTTGGAATCCGTTGTAGAGCACCAGTAGTTTATTTCACTTCAATTGGACTAATTGTGGGAAATAAAACTACTGCACATCTGCAATGTCCTTCCACTGCTATATAATCCTGAAGACCTGTTTAGTGAGCTCAGTAAGCAAAATAAAGACTATTTTAGGTCTGAAATGGAATCCAATCCATAAAATTCTGCATTTCAAATATAAAAATACACTGATGTAGAATGAAAAAAACTTTTTAGTGGTAACATTATACAATATGTATAATGATAAACAATACATCCTATGGTTAACTGTGGTGCTGTTTTGTGGTTTTCCTGGGAAGCTCACTCAGTATAAAGCAGGTTGGTGTCTACTGTATGTTGTCTATTTTGAGCAGAGTACAATTGGGCAATTAGGTTGTAGGAAAAGTGTATAATGTCAAGGCAGTACATTATATTATTTGAGTAATAATGATCAACTGATAGCAGCTGGCATGAATGAATGATCAGCTCTGCTTCAGCAATCACCAAACCTGACCAAATAAAACCACAAATAACCTTTATTTGAGCAGGTCACACCCAGGAAAGCAGGATATATCCATCTCTGGCTGAGACTGTCACATTAGTTATCTGCATATTTTTTTTACTTTAGCAGTAACAGCAGCAGGAACACCAGGAAAATCCACTCTGTATAATAGGCAGACTAACTGTATCATCCTTTCAGCATGGAAATCAGATATGAATACTGTATGGACTGTCCTATTTGTCACACCAAAACACAAGGAATTCACATTCATACACAAACATTATATTAGACATACAACTAGACATACACAACACAGACTGTAAATTATTACAAAATAATCCTTACATCTGAAAATTCTAACTGTATAGCAGCAAGATAAAAAATCTGGAATATTTATAAATAATGGCAAAAATATTACAATTCATGTTGTATTGATCAAGCAAACATTTGATATACGTATAGTCATATGAGTTGATACCTAATATAACACAAGAACACCTCTGATATCCAGGAAGGCTAGGAGCACAATATCAATGCCATCAGCAAAAGATATCTCCATTAGCAAAGCCGCTAGCTTGCAGCCTCAGAAAAGCAGGGACAGAACACACCTCCACAATTTTGAGAGGTTTATATGATCCATGTACCAACGATATCAATAATGGCTGAATGCTGTGAGAGGTCATACCAGATATGAAAACATTGAAATACAGCAACAAATCACATTTTAAAAAATCTTTGCTTTGTAGGACTTAATAAGGACATTATAAAATGAAGGAACAAGAGAGAGGGGTTAATTCTATGGGTGGAGCGGTGGCTCTGTGGCTAAGGATCTGCTCCTGTGGCTGGAAGGTTGCCGGTTCAAATCCCATGGCCGGCAGAGGAATCCTACTCCGTTGGGCCCCTGAGCAAGGCCCTTAACCCCAACTGCTCCAGGGGCATTGTACAATGGCTGACCCTGCGCTCTGACCCGAAGTTTCTCTCCCTGTCTGTGTGTCTGTGTCTCTCGGAGAGCAAGCTGGGGTATGCGAAAAGATTAATTCCTAATGCAAGAAATTGTATATGGCTAATATACAATTGATCTTATTAAGATACAGTGATCTTATATTATGCTTAAAATCGAAAGAAATAAGAAAACAATACATAATCTTTAAAGATGTGTGGTGATTATGTGTGTAAGTTACTGTATATGTAAATGTGCATATTTTGTAGCAGTATGTTACAAAAGCAGGAACGATCTAACCTTCATTCTAGCTGGTAGTGTTCTGCAGGCATTTTGAACAATCTTTAGATAGATCAGAAGACTGATTAAAAATTGGTTACAACAACAAGGTTTAGTGGTACTGAAAGATATAAAATAACTTAGTTTAAAAATGACTACTTTAATAAACACAGTTTACAAAACCGTATCTGCCCAACTTTTGGCACTATTGTGAAAACCTGGATCTCAGCTAGCTATATTAACCTATAGGAAGGTCACTTTTAAGCATAATGCCAAAAAAGGAAATAATGTATTTTGCAACATCATCAACAAACAAAAGTGACAAAGAAGAGAAAGGTAAGTCAAGAACCACTAGTAACATCTACAAAAAAACAACAAGTCTGCACTGTATTAGTAGATTATTCTTGATCAACTTTCAGAGAGGGTATCAATTCAGTCTCTTTTTTCTAACTCAGCAACAGCATTACATTCTCACACCCTCTATGTACATTATTCAAACGAACACAGGTTTGCCCCTAGTGAAACTAGAGTCAGCTGTATGGAAACGTGTTTTTTCATCGTGTCCCCTACCTTGCATATTTCCACTGCAGTGACAGAACGACAAAGCAGGATGCTGATATTCAACCACTGACTTCAGAAAACAAAGACTAGTTTATTTACTAGTGCTAGTTTATTTCCAAATACTGCGGTGTTAAAAAGGTCAACAAAACAAGGACTTGAAAAGTCAAACTGTTCTTAATTACAGTGTTTGCAATCTATTTTGTTGTTTTTATATACTGTACATATGTTTCCGTAAAACAATATTTACAGACTAAATGTTGTAAACCTTGAAAATGTAATTTTGGAATGTAAAAAAATTCATGTTCAACTGACTTGATTAAATAGTGATATTTGAAAAATTTGAAAATTTTTAAATATCTCACAGAAAATGTTCCTAAAGGGATAATTATGTGCTTTTGTCTCACACTTCCCTGTCAACCCAACATTGTTTGCAAGCATCAATATGGTAAACGTATTCTTGAATTAAAACATTTCTATTTCAAACATACAAATGTATCCTGTTGATATCAAAGAAAAACTGATTGACAGAAAGACAATGAAAGAATGTAGGGTATTGTTTTCTTAAATGTTCATATTCTATTATGTTAAAGGGAAAACATAAGACTATTTGTGAATGCAGAATGAAAATGTAACCTGGCAATGTGAGGGAAAAGAATTCAGAAAGTGCATCTAAACAAACAAGTAACATGCTAAAAAACTAATTTCCAGCTTCATTCAATTTCATAAAACTTACAAGACAATAAAAAACAAAACAACAGAACAACAAAGAAACTACAGCAATAATAATAATCCGAAAATCACCCATGTACCTTACAAAGTGCAAACAGTAATCTAATACTTATCTTAATACTTATCGTGGTAAAACAAACGTTAGCATTCCAGACCTATCTCAATATACATAAGCCAACTATAACTGTTTCTTAGCTAAGTCACAGAGTTCTGATAATGACTGAGTTTTTATTGATTCTACAGTATATTGAATATCAAAAGACATTTATCAGTTATTAGTGCAACATATTCACTAAATTATCAGGAAAATGATAGAATCTTTTTTTGTGGTGTGCCTGAACACTTTATTGAAAAGGCAAAGGTAAATCCATTATGCCGATTAATATGTGTCATGAGGAGAGGGTCTACTGTGAACGTCCCAGGCTAGAAGCTTATTTGGCCACCAGTGGGATCAATACAAGATGTACTGTAGATCTGTGACACATGCTTTGCACCAGATTTCAGGTGCTGTCGTAGAGAATTGTAGACCTTTCCTCTCACAAAGCCTGCACAGCCAAGTGCCTGTTCTCTGGTCACTGAGCCTTAGCTGCCACATATTGGCACAACAAACACCACAAATGTTCAGTGGGACTCACGTCTAGCGAGTAGGTCATGAACAGTATTAACTGTAATGTTCTCATCTCACAAGGAAGATGCTGTTACACAAGCAGCATCAGGACATGCTTTGTTCTGCTTAGCTGGGTCATGTCAGTATTAGCCTGCAGGAAGTGAAGGTAGGAAGTTGATAAGCACCATACAGTCAGGTGGCCGAACACTACAAGTTGCTTTTTATAGAGACTAGACACACCTACCCTGCCCAGCTCTTTTGGACAACCCCACCAAGTGGTCTGTTCTCCACAGAAATTTGCATATTTTGTGTTACATGTGTGCACTACCTTTGATGGCATCCATCAGGGTGGTCTAAACAAAACCTTGATTCACTGCTAAAGAGGGCTTGGCTCCACTAATAGCGATTTTCACCTGGGGCGATGTAATCCAGCTTCCAACATACCAGTGGCACAAAGCAGTTATTCATTTAATAAGTGGGGCATATTGATTCCCTTTCCATGTTTTTCTTTCCTGAATCTCACCTCCTAATCATCAATCAATTCTCTCAGTAATGAGGTGATTTAGTGCATAGTCAACAGTCATTTGAGTGTGAGACGATCAGTGATGAATGACCAATTAATGAAAATCAAGCCGAAAAACAATTAATCCGCATCTCAACTCTGTTTGCTTTATTTTTTCTAAAAAACTCACATATACATTAATTGAATGACTAGTTACTTTTCATTCTCAGTACAGTTTCCTTATTTTCTGCTAATGATCTAACTAAGCCCCAGGGTCACCACTCCATACAGTGCAGGGAGATCAAAATACTCATCTTGAATATGGTGTTTTAATTACCTTATTTTTATTTAATTATTATTTTGCTGAAGGCTTTTAATCTGCACATAAAATGTCTAATAAATGAACTACAAATCAATAATTACACATAGCATCTATAAAAGAATCCTCATAGACTGTGACCTACTCATGGATACCTTATGATTTATACAGAGTTTACTTTAGAAACACGGAAAATGACAATGCAAATTGTCTATAAGACAATCTGGTATTCCATTTTCCATTCTGATAATTATCCATTGAGAAAAGAAAGTATCCCTAGAAGCAGCAGGGACTGCTGATGGTAGCCAAACACAAAACAGGAGATCTGCATGGCTTGTGAAGCAAGTTTAAAATAAACGAAGGTAATTTATCTCGTGTATTGGTATGGATTTTGTAAACATTTAAAGGAACTTGGCCAAAAATAATCCTAACCATAAAGAAGTAAAACTTCATTGCTCAGCCACCTAATTAATTATAAAAATGTAACAAGCAAAACTGTCATTTGAAATGTATTTGTTCATAAATTATTCCCCCCCCCCCCAATATCTCAGATCGAGTCTTGACTTGATATCAGGGATTTCTGACACAGACCATGTTGACTGTGGTATCATGTGTCTTTGACTCAAACCATGGTAACTTACAACAGACTAGAAACATATTGACTCAGGCTCAAAATCTGAGGACTCAGATAGAAGCCAAGTTATTGTGTATACCACTGTTAACATCATTATTTCACCTACTATCACAATTACAATTGTAACAGTGCCTGCAGATGCAAACAGCTGAATTAGTGCCCCATTCCTACAGTATATCTAACTTTTCACTTCCTGTGGGCACAGGAGAAGCCAGAAGTTTTTTAACAAATACTTTTATTTTATTTTACTTTAAACCATGGCAAATTCCATGTCTGGAATCTTTACAAATCCCGAGAAGACAAAAAAAATAACGGTAATACCTTCATCTCAATGGCATTTTTGCTTCATAGGAGCAATTTTCACCATTTTGACATCACACTTTGGGGTCACTACATCAAGTGTGCAGCAGTAGGATTCATATGAGATCTTCTTTAAAAGATAAAAATCTGTATAAAAGCTTCAGTGTGTAACCCAGATTCATTTCAAAATGGCTTACGTCAGCATTTCAGCCAGTAATAATCAATACTCTTGGCAAGGTTACTACATCTTGTAGGAGAACTGAGGTAATACCGTTAAGAAGAAAAAAAAAATCCTTCCTATAGATTCTGCAGCTAAAGCTAAAAAATGGGACACAGTTCAACATAGAGCTTGACTGAAATAATACACTCCTATGAAATACAATAAGAGGAGGGATATCAGTGGTATGCAGGCTTTTCTATTTTGAGTTTGACATACATTGCCTGGCTGTTCTATAGAAAAAGCAATTCCAGTAATTCTGTTTGTACATTTTCAATGAAATGGAAAGCAGGAACTGATTCAAAACATCTCAAATCTTGTAGTGTTTAATTTCTTAGGTTTTCTTACTGTTTATTATAATGATAAAATGAAACACTTTTAAAAAGTTAACCGTTTGCTAAATCAAAAGTAAACGCTATTTTTTAAAGAAGAAATTAGGTTAAGAGTGCATTTGCTTCTTTTGAAGGGGGGGTCTTATGCAATGGTCAAATAGCATCAAATTAAACACTCCCAGAAGCACGGCAAAGTCACGACAAAGAAGATACAGACAGGTTTTGAAATCTTTCAGGCAAATGCAATTAACAGGTTACTCCACACCCAAAGAAGGACCAGCATTTGAAACTATTAACCTCTAATTGATCCCATGTAATCAATGATACTGAGTATGTCACTAAAATGGTAAGGATAAAACCTTAGGGACATACTCGGTATCACTGGTAACAAAATTACAATATTTCCAGACATGGTGACAAAATTACAATAATTCCATTTTCCTAGAGTACTGTATGTTAAAAGGATCTACTGTATGTAACCAACACAGCTGAAACTAAAATAAATAAATCACCACAATTTCAATAACATCTTGCTAGTCATTTTCATTTCTCAGAAATCCTGTTTTAGGATATCACTAGCAATCAGCTATTACCGAGTTTTTCCACTTCGTACTTTTAGACCATGAATGAGTATTTCTGGTGAGCTCAGCATATGTCTTTTTCCTCAGCCCACATTTCACAGAACAAAATACCTTTAAAGTATAACTTTATTATTTTTCTTTATTTTCTTTATTTATTATTTTATTTCTGTTAGGTCAAATTTGTTTGCATATATATATATAGATAAGGTGGCAATTATTTTAGATATGTACTATTTCATGTTTAAAAAATATTTTTTAGAGTGGCAGATATAGAATGTGTTACTGTATAAGAAGAAATAAAAAAAATCTTTAAGTTTGGATTTCGGTTTGAACAATAAAAACCAACATTTATATGGATTAAACACTCTCCTTTTGTATCGCTTTTCAGTTTTTTTACAAAATATTTTTGAAGTATTAATTATTCACACAAGTTTGCCTACTGTGAAAAATAGGCTTTGTCCAGGAATGTTTGTTGATTTAGTGGTTTAACAGTTTATTAATCTCCATGTAAAAAAAACTTTGGCTGCAAAAATGCAAAAAAATTGCAATAATAATGTCCTTGTGTTCCCGACGTGTGCTAAACTGATTTTTGTGTTTTGTGTTAAAGGAATGTAATTTATCATAATCAATGTGCAGATGAATTCCCTAATTTAAACAATCCACTGAGTTGCCACAAATGTTAATGAATGTATTACATTAGTTGATTAACCTTAGCTGAATATAAAGAAAGTACAAATAATAAATATACATAAAAAATAAAGCAATCAGAGAAATTCAAAGCCAAACAATGTTGCAGAAAGATTTCCCCTCTAAAGAATTAAAGCAATTTCTCACTTCTCTCCCTGATCTGCCATGTTGTGTTGGCTGTTGACACTCAATGTTACTGCACTTCAGTAGCAGGTGACTGGGACTCCTCCTTCGTGTCAAGCTCCTTACTATTGACAAGTGGGTGAAATGTGGATAGTGTTGATGAATGTTTCTTTTCAAAAGTAATTCATTACAGATATTAATTACTTGTAAATGTTTCCACAACATAACATAATGGAACAGCTAAAGAGTACATGAAAGTGGCTTTATTTAATTCTCTAAAACATATACAGCTGAATGATGTATCATTAATTCTGTAAACTGTGCTAGTGAACAGTTAGACATGTGGAAAGTATGTTGGATCTGATTTCCTTTTTTGACTTATTATTTATTCTTGTTTGTGCCTTTTTGCATTTACTTTGTGCTTTGTATATCATTTTACATTGATTTACAATTGATCTCCAGTGATATATTTAGTATTTTCGCAATGTAAAAGGCGTGAATAAAGAATTTTGTTTTAAAAATCAAACGAGCATAAGCAGGGAATTATTCCAGCAATCTAAATAAGTTTTAAAATACAAAGCCCAGACAAGTCAAAAATGGTATAGTGCTGAGCCTCCATCTCCACACAGCCATGACTAAAAAGATTCCACCAGCCGAGACAATGATGAGAATAGGGGCTTGGATGAGTGGCCGCCTGAAGCGGAGCTTTGTTTTATCTGCATTTAATCTCTTCATTCTGTTCCACTCCAGTGACATTTTTAGGGTTCACAGATCTGCCCTTATCAAGGATTCACAGGTCCCCCTTGGCATATACACCTCTAGTGTCTTCTATCATAACTGTCACCACTCGCTTTAAACTGAGGAGTGATCTTTTGCTCTTCTTTTCCTGCAAAAACATCAAAATGTCTTAAATGCTGCATGGTATATTTTTAATGAGCAAGTGACAGGTCCAGAATATGTGAAAGGGGTTTTTAGTAGTAGTAAAAACATTTAATCAAATGTTGATGTAGATTACAGAGGTAATTCATTGAGACTGAATAAATGCTAATGCAATTTTTATATATAATATGCATCTATAATTTTATTGTAATTTTACATTTTAACCTACTGTATATTTTGAAATTATTTTCCCTGCGGTGTACCTGATACTTGTGTTAAAAAGCACTTTTCTTTTAATGTTAAACTTAATCTTTCATGTTAATAGGTGTGCCTTAATGGAAGACAACAAAAACATTTTTAATTTTGGACATCATGCAAATAAAAAATCCAATTGAATAATATCATAATTATGTTCATTGAATACAACAATTACAAAAAGGTTATGGCAATGTATTGAGAGGTGACTCTGTGTGAAAGCCACCATCATGGCTGAAATCTAGGCCCAATGGTGTGGCCTTGAGCCAACATGGCCACCAATTAACTGAGAAAGGCTGCAGAACATGACATAGCTGGTCAAATCTTTGGCACTCAGAGGGAGTTGGATTCCAGGTGAGGAAAACGAGCTGTCAGGATAAGATCTACACTCCTCTGGGCTAATTAAGAGGCTTGTAAGACCTGTGGGGTCTTTGTCCAGGCTCCTGCCTAGAAGAACAGAGAGTGCGAGTTCCAGTGTTGGTCATTTTTAGTGGTGACAGGCTGGGCTGGCTTACATGCTACGAAGTAGCTTGTGGAAAATACAGGCCTGAACAGAGGGGTGTCACAGGTTCTGTACAGCCGGGCTATGTGGTAGTTTATTTTCCAGGCCCTAGAAGAATTAAGTTTATGGCTAAGGAAAAGGGTTGCCCTACTAATTCAGGGCATCACTTGGCAACCCCGGTGAGTATATTCTCATCACAACTGGGAAGTGGATGAAGTACATAGGGAGTCCCAAGTACTCCCTATGTCTTAAAGCTGCAGATTGACCAGCATGGGATTAAGAAAGGAAGAGAGTGAGAATATGAGAAAGAGAGTAAGGAAACGGCAAACCCATTTATAGTAGACATAATGTTATTGGTGAATATTGAAAAAACTGGGTGACCAAGTGGAATTGAATATACCAGTATCTGGTGTTTGGATTAATGAAGAGTTAAGGAGAAAGCTTGGCAACATGAAGGAAACTGGGTTGAATACTCCAGTGCCTGCTCTAAAAATAATATGAGCAGAATAAAAGAGTTGAGAGAGTGTGATGAGTCACAAGGAATGTTCCCTCTATTTTGTTTTCCATACTGAGCAAACTGGAGTGTCTCATGAGCACAACCATCAGTATACTGAGCAGCCCAGGATGTGTTAAATATGTTAAACATGGGCATGGCCAAAAAGTATGTAATACTATTACAGGAAAGTTAGATTCCCATGTGATCTGCTTTAATTCTCAATGGCAAAACAACACACATTACACTATTGCTAAGTCTAGCTATTTAAATTCAATTAATGCAGTACTGTTTGCTTGGACCCTATATTTACATTGTAATGGGATTGTAGAACAATATTTGACTTCAAATTTTTAAGAATTTCCCCACAGCCGATTCACCAATGAATACGATATTCAGAGAATTAATGACTGAAACTTTCAAAGCTAAAAGGAAAATAAGATTATAATGAAAATTTTACTGTAGTTTCTAATTAGAAATTACATTTGTATGACACTTTTTGATCCCAGAAGATCCCGAAGCACTTCATAATTTGAAGAGGACCTTCTTCATTCACTACTGCAGTGCTGCACCCACTTACTATAGGTGATAAACAGCAGCTTTCCTGCCCCCACGACACAGTAGATCAGGTGTAGAAGTGAGAAAGCCATTCACCGGTTGAATAAACGGGTGAATTTAGAGAGACCAGACTCTGCAGACCTGGAGTAAAATCTAATTAGAACACTGAGCTCACCACCTTTACAGTCACAAACAGTGTCATTGCACCTAATCACCAATCTGGACTTTGGTTTTAGCTGCACCTCCTACAGCATAGTATACAGAAGAAATCTTTGGAAATACTGGTCCAGGGCCACCTATTGGTCCACCAATGATGGACCATTGGTGGACCAATGTCCCTTCTAGCAGAAAACTTTCCTTTGAAGTCTTTTCAGTAGAAACCAGGCCCTACCTTTCATAGCTTCTGAAACCTGACAAGATTAGGATACAAAGTAGTAGTGTTGCTGTTATATATATATAGTACACGTATAATATTTACCCTGCTCTTGGTTCCAATGTTGCAACGCAAGGGGGCACTCACACTTGAACAGGGCGTTTCAACATCTTGTATAATCAGCAACCAATCCTTTGATGACTGCTTTACTGAATGCCTCACATTTAGCAGCTGGTGCATATTTGTTGTGCCTCTGACACAGAATAAGCTGAAATAGGCAAGGCCCTTACATTTAAAAGTTTAATAAGCTGTCAAATAGACAACTAGTTTGCATTACTTATGGAACAGGAAATGTGGCTTTGATCATGAGGTACCTTAATTGTGTAGCCCTCCTCTATAGGCATATTTGCAAAACCACAGTGAAATCTGAATCTGCAGAGAACTGAGGCAGAACATGCCATATAAACCACATCATTCTTGGAAGCAGCTCAGTGAAAAACACCTGCAGGATGCATTATCCTTGAACTTCCTGTCCCGGGACATGCTGATGGAAATAACTTGCACAAGTCCAAGAAATCCCCATAAATACTGTCACTCGCCCTTTTCCTCTGGTACACATAAGCTACGATGAACAATAGGAATCGATAAAATATATCCTGCCCAGTGTCCTCGGCCTATAAACCGGAGTGTTTTAACATCTGTGACAATAACATTCTCAGCATAATTTTTGGAACACAGTAGAGAAGCCAGTCCACAGCAGGTTATTATATCACTGATGTTATGACAGACATTTTCAAATGGTCACTTCCGAGAGAAGTCTGAACAGATATATAAAAATGAACCCTTACCAGTATTTTAGAAAAGATTTAGACATTCCTGCACAAGGCAAAGAAGTACATTTTGCATGTGATTTGCTAATTTATTTGGTATTCGGGCACTAAATGCTAATGTAGGTTTCCAAGTATCATAAAGCTCTGTATTTCCTAACAAATGCAGGACTGTGATAATAAGCTGTATTTTTTCCAAGAAGTATTCTGAGCACAAGTGATCAATCAGTTACAGGATTTTACTGAACCAATACTAATGAGTGACCAAATATTTTGGATTGGAAGTATTTTTGTCTCCTTATATGAGGGGAAATAAAGAGGGGTGCTCTGCTTTGATTCTGCCAACTTTAGGATTTGTTTCATAAAATGGACATTGCATTTTACACCATATGAAAGTACTAGAAAATACTGTTTTCCATAGGGGTGACTCATCCTGTCTAAACTAATAGGAATGGCACACCACATTGTGTGTCACATGATTTCCCAGGGCTGCAAAATAGTTGCAGACCTGGCCTTTTCCTTGACAATAGATAGAAAAAAAGACAGTAACTGTAAGTGCAGCTGGGTCTACAAGAAGCTGCTAAAGTAAAAAGAAAGAAAACACACTCCCGTGGCTCCATATCTCCATAGACATCGATGAATGTCGAGTGGAAACGTGCCAGGATGTGTCGCAGTTGTAATCGCCACCAGAGACGGACCGACCCCTATAATGTCAGATGTTCTGTCAGGCCATTGTACTTGTTCACACTAATGAAGAAAAATCAATAATTAGTTTGCATATTGCACATTTGGCATTGATCTTTACAAGGAACGGGCATCTAAGAGTTGAAATGTAATAAACTGTGCATTGCGAAACAATACATTTTTGAATTGTCCCTAAGTGTACTGAAGTGGTCTGTATGATAATACAAATAAATAAAAAAGGCTCTTTTGGGAAACGGTAATCATGATAAGCCATCCAACATTTTCTCTGACAATGTATGTTTTCTCAGTCTAACGCCTTCAACCTAGTTGAAACACCAGAGAGAATGCCTGCACTGATTTATTTTTTTCCTAACACTCTTACAGAACTCTGTACTGACCATAATTTGATATGCTTTTAAGGCTATTTTGAAATTGTATAAAGTCCATAAACAAAGGTTTCTAATTTCAGGAAAGCAGCTTACAAAGGAATGAGACAGAGCTTAAGTGAAGCAAAATAGGATACAATAGGTATGAAAGAGGTAGAAAAAGAATAGCAACAGTTTCAAGATGCTCTGCTTGAAAATACAAAATAGGTCTAAACAGGTGAAAGGTATTCAAGGACCAAAAAATCGTTAATATAGCAACTATCTATAAAAAAGTGTGGCCTAACTGAATCAAGAAAATACAGACCAATTAACAAATTATAAGATCACTTGTATGGAAAAAGGATTTTAAGGGATACTCTACATGGATTTAGAAAAATCCATTAAATTTGTTCTTTCAACAAACAACAGCAAACAGAGCACACGACATGTTAGATTTAGATCTACATACAGTAAACATTTTGGTAATATTCCTCATAAAAGATAATTCCCAAATTACAGGCAGCAGTTAAATGTCTGTGGAGTTAGACCTGAATAATGGGTTTAATGAAGAAAATATAAAGTACAGATAAATGGAGGGAATACTGAGATTGGAGTTATGTAATTAGTGGAGTACCACAAGGAGCTGTATTAGAACCCCTGAGCTTCTTAATTTATATAACTGTTTTTTGTACAGTTAGTAAACTAGTCACGCATTCAGAATTTAAACTCGTGGTATGACAAATAGTTAAGTTACAGAAAAATAGTTATTGTATTTTACCAATTGTGATTCCCTTGCATTTATATCACTTCTATTGAATGTTTGTCTCATTCTTCACATCATTCACTTTAATGTTTTTTTTTCTTGAAACAGTCCAGCTAAGACCAGAGCTAAATTTTTAGATATAAAATTGAATTAAATCTTACTTTAACTTATTTCAATCATGAGACTCCCATGTGCAATAAAACAAACCTTCCTGAGAAATATACTGAATGTGTATTAAATTGGTAATGACAAAATAAGGTTTTATAACAAAATGCTTGCTCTTCCTAGAGCAAAAATTGATTTTGAAAAGATTTTAAAAATTAGGACATCACCACAGAGCCTAGTTAGATTATTTTGCCTAAGCTAGTAAAGCAAGTTAATTTTGAAAAATTAAAAGGGAGCAGTTTCAGGTAGTAGCCAAAGTGAGTAAGCCAGAATTATTGTTCTGGCTTGCAACTAAACAAAGGCATGAAGCCTTTGTTAACTCTGACTGGCCACTTGGAAAACCCACCAAGCAGTGCTCATGTGGAGACTGGGAAGCAAATGACACAACAGTACAATGATGAGGAATTCACCACACCAGCAATCTCCAGCACCTCCACGGGCAGTGAACTAGAGCAGGGTCATTTTTATCCAACCAACAGAAGACAATTTTGTCTTCAAAATGAAAATAATGCAGAATATCATATCATAGGACCCTACAAAGGAATCAAAGGCGACTCTTCAGAGTGTAAGGCTCAGAGGATAAATTGGAAAGAAATGAACAGGCTATTTATTTATTTTTTACAGTTCTGTTAGTATGTGATGCCAGGGGAGTGTGTGTGAGTGAGCCGGGGAAATAAAGATATTTGCACCAGGGCTCGTTATTGTAAAGTTCCATCACTACTGTGGACACATCATTTTCATCTAATAAACGATGTGGGGAAGCAAATGAAAAGGCAAACAGAATGTTAATATAGTTAAAAGTGTATAATTAAATAAAGGGATTTTTATGCGAAATCTGTACGATATTGTGAACAATTGTGGTCACCACACTGAAACAAAGATTTTGCTGCTCTAGAATCAGAGAATATCAACTAGATACATTCCCAGAGTTAAATAAATATTCTTTATTGACCGAATGAAAGAACCAAAATGTTTATTTACTTTTTAACATAAAAAACAATGTACGATATATAACACGTACAGTAAGTTATGATCTTCTTAGTTGTGAAGTTTTTTCTTTGTTCACCCATTAATTCCAAATAAATCTCAGTAACTGAAAAGTTACTATATTAAATTTTATAAAAAGTGAAATATTGTTTGAGGTAGTAAGTAACTGATTTAAACATCAGGCAAACTATTAACTGATAACGTAAAACAAAAGATTAGATTAAGAAAATATATAACCAATGTACTCCATGAAAATTCAAAAGATATATATATATTATGTTTAATTAAAAAACTAAAAATGTTGATCTAGTTTTCTCACATATAACAGACTTACATGTTTAAATCTCTACAATCTTTTCAGATACTACATGCAACTGCTTCTTGTAAAATAAACATTCGTCAGTGGTTGGAGATTTCTGTATTTTTTTTAATGGTTGCAGTTCACGGAAAATGTTTACAATTAAACAGCAAATTTGCTGACACCTTAGCCCTGCACATTGGTGGTGGTGGAGGGGAGTCCCCATTACCTGTAAAGCGCTTTGAGAGGAGTGTCCAGAAAAGTGCTATATAAGTGTAAGAAATTATTAATTATGATTATTATTAGTAGCCCTGCATTGACACTGGCTAAGGTTACTATGGTTACAAAACATGCCAAATGTAACCAGTCAAAACTGGGTTAAATGGAAAGGCAGAGTGAAATGCAATTTAGAGCATTCAAAAAGAAAAAGTAAAAATACATTGAATTTATATACTGACTACCACCTTGGGCAGATGTTTTGGTAAGGACGGTTTAACTTTCAAATAAACAAATGCAAACAATTAAACGTGTGACTAAACAGAATGAGGGAAATGCATTTATGTTTCAGTTTTTCCACTTGTTCTCCATTTTCACAACAGTATTACACTAAGCTTTGTATCAACAGAACCATTTGGCAGTTCCTGCAATTTAGGCTCTTTTGGTTTATGGCCCTTGTGTCACTGCAAGAATGTTATAGAAAAATATACGAGTTCTAACAATGAAGAAGGAAAATCACAAAATAATCTATGGCTGATTAGTGCTTGTTGATTGTACATTCTAACACTACAGCAGAAAACAAGATCTAACAGTGAGTTACAATACTCAACAATACTAGAAATTATTTAAAAAATGACAAAAATAAAATCAGGCCATCATGTTTAGAGTTGTTTTACTGTGTACTGTGTAAGAACTTATCAGTCTTACATATATATTAAAGAGTGGAAGAAGCTACAGTATACCTTAATTGCAATGTATTCATGTTTAGGATGAACCTTGAGTCCACATTAGTGTGCTGTGTTCCGTGTTTCTCCAGTTCTAAACTGGAATGCCACAGCTAGCGAAATACAGATACTGTAGATGCAGAAGACTGGGAGACTTGCAGCTCAGATCTCACTCATCAAGGAAGATTATCTTGTAGACACTCCTTTCACACGATTACCAGCCCACACAGGTGCACTGAGCCCTGCAATTTTCTACATGAAAAGCAAAGCAAATAAATAAACAGGTCACTTACAGTGATGTGGTAATAATTAACTGAATATTCTATTGTGGTCAGAGAAGTAACTAAATAATTTTAATTTAAAATAACAATAACAGAATAATCCAATTCATCCAACACTACTAATTCTTAAATAAACATTCTCAGTGAAAGCATGAGCCTTAATAAATGTTCCTTGGAACATAAACTAAAGAAGGAAAATCCAGTGCTGAATGCTTTTTCCCCCATATGGCTCTATGCGGTTATTTAACTGAGCCACAGATCTTTATGAATCAGATCATGGTCAGTGACACATTATTCTGATACTGCATACTATGTATGAGTCACCTTGAGCAGGAATAATTGTATGATATAGGAGACTAAGTTGTAAGCATATGGACTTAAAGTCCAAAGGAGTCATTCCAGGCACACTGCACAAAATGTAGCCACTTAACTGTGTTGTGGTCATTATTTTTCACTGTTCTCTATAACAACTAAATAACAATGGAAATTGTTTAATACACAGTTTAGGAGCTGCAAATATGACAATAAGGATCACCAAGAGCATCTGCTTACTTATCAGCTGTTTCTACAGCCCAGTGATAAGGTGAGTCTAGAGAACACAGCAACACAACAGTGCACAAAATGAAACTAAATAACATTAACAGGAGAAGAGAGGCAAAGTCAACATGAAAATCAAACTCGTTTCCTGAGAATCCTTACAGCACAAAACAATCCACTGCCATCATAAGCCATATGGTCCTTTGTAGTGGAGAGTCATTGGAGGACCATGACACAAGTAAAGAAATGGTGGCAAGACCTTCTTTGGTGAAACATAGCAAAACTGAAAATGATTTTTATTATTAACAGCTGGGCCATCATCAACATCACAGCTGGCACGGCACATCTACAACTGTGCTGGGTGTGCCAGGCTGTCTGGATATTGGAGCTGCCATCTCTTGAAAGGGCATAAGGAGAGCTATTGTTTTTAAACAAACAGACAAATATCTTTTGAGGGGAGAAGGGGGCTCACAACAATTTACTTCTTGGGAAGAGGGAATAATATAATTTAGCAAGGTCTCATCCGTGGCTTGTTCAATTTATGATACCAAAATAATACTGTCTTGTTCAGATTAAAAAATCACAGTGGCTCTGAGTGCACCACACTTATGACTTGTGGCAGGTGAGCAAGATGTGAATCAAGCATGACTAGTGTATTGTCTTCTTACAACATTTAGCAATGTACTGTATTACAGCTGCCATTCTGTGATGAATCAGCTCTTTGAAGATGCTTTTTATGGAGTTCTTAATCACTTTGTTTAAGTTGATGTGTCAATTAAATAACGAAACCCAAAGATTTCACTTTTATCTTTGGGATTCCTTTTTCTTCCAGATCCCTGCATATTCCTAATCCTTTATTATTCATTACACATATTTAATGTATTTCATAGTGTCATTTGCATAGTTAAACAAAGGGAAAGTGCTAATTCTGTAGTGGGTGCAGACATCCAGGTTAACACCTTTCTTCACAGACACCACATTTGTGGCTTCTAAGGTTCCTGTTTTGCATTACTGCTGCTTTTACAACCATTTTGGCCATATGTCAATGTTACAGTCACAATTCATTTTCTGCCTATTTTGACATCACCCTCTAAGTTTCAACACTATGCTTTAATAAACTATATGTATTATAATAGCTTTTCTATTCTTGTTTTCCAGTTATTTAAAATGTATATTAACATCAAATTATGTATAACTATATACTTTCCTATGAGACTGTTGGAATGCTTTCTTATATCTAAAGTTAGCTGTTTAAGAATTAAAACTTCAAAGAAATTCATAATGGTACCTTGATCAGTTTAATTGAGTTTCGGACCTTAATGGCCTGATTATGCTGACTTTGAACTGAAAGTAACTTTTTTTGCATTTCTTATTTATTATAACCTGTGTCGGCAGAATCCAAAGACACAGTGTCTAAATAGTTATTCTACATTGCCACACATAGGCATGTGTGTGTGTGTGTGTGTAATGGACTGGCAGCCCATGTAGAATATAATCCCACCTTGCACCTGTACAGAGCAACTCTCTAACAATAGTATACACAATGTCAGTATACTGATTTAAACCATTTGCCTTGCACAGCACTGATTAGGTACCCCAGCTGTGTAAGTAAACAAAAACACAAAATTCAACTTATGTTTATGCAGTAATTGTTACCTAAAGTAAATTCCATATGTAATGTAAGCAACCCCGGACAAAGAGTATATGTTGATCAAATAATTAATAATATGCAGACAGTACGACTGAAAGTGCTAGCTTCTCTTAGAGTGCTATTGTTTTTATTCAAGGAAGGATATGTCTACTACATTATTCATTCCTGTGCATTTTAGTAACTGTTAGCAGCCTGATCACTACCTAGATGGGAGACCTCCTGGGAATAACTAAGGCTGTTGCTGGAAGAGATGTTAGACAGGCCTGTAAGGAGATGCTCATCCTGTGGTCTGTGTGGGTCCTAATGCCCCAGTATAGTGACAAGAACACTATACTGTAGAAAAGTGCCATCCTTCACATGAGACGTAAAACCGAGGTCCTGACTCCCTGTGGTCATTAAAAATCCCAATCCCAATTCTCGAAAAGAGTAGGGGTGTTATCCTGGCGTCCGAGCCAAATTTCCCATTGGCCTTTACCATTCATGGCCTCCTAATAATCCCCCTCTATGAATTGGCTTCATCACTCTGTTCTCTTCCCCACTGATTGCTAATGTGTGGTGAGCGTTATGGTGCACTATGGCTGCCATTGCATCATCCAGGTGGATGCCGCACATCAGTGGTGATGTGGAGTGACTAGAAAAGCACTATACAACTGTAAAGAATTATTATTACTCCATATAATCATGCACTATATGATTAATTTAACTGTACTGTGTTTACATAAACGTAATAGGTGACAGTCCAAGGCAAATGCACAGAAGACAAATATTCCATACTTTGTTTAGACAAATCAAGAGCCTGCCTTATCGCAATCAATATTTCTCTGTTTTTCTTCTGATATTCTTTTTTCTTCTTCAGGTCAGCTTTTAAATTGAATGGAGTTTTATAAACCATAGACAGTTCTTGAAAGTGTTGCAGACATACGGGTGAAGATAACGTAAAAGATATTTCAGCAGCTTAGGCATAAGTTAAGAAAATATTAGGCTATCATCAACAAAGTTCACCGAAATTAAATTAAGCTTCCCCATATGCATACACATATTATAAACCAAGGCACATAAAAAATGCATGGCACTATTATTAGCTCAATGTATTTGGTTTGAATTGCACATGTCTGTTGTGTTATCTATTCTATATGTGGTAGGCACTACTGTATATACCATATGTTTTAAATTTTAGTTGGTTTCATATTAGGATACCTCGAATAATCTTCCTAATTTCTGCATCATGTGTCCTGGATCTTTTTTTAACAATGCGCAAGATACTTTAAAAAAAAGGTAGAAGAGAAAAGCACATTTGACGTGTAAGAAGAAAGATAAAACATGCATGCAAACATAGCTGAAAGCCCCAGGGAACAAACAGACACCAGCAAGGCCTTGGGAGCTAATTATGTATCCCATTATGTAGGATTTTTAACTGAATCTTCACACTCTCTACATTCAACATAAAATATATTGCTTGAGTATACATTTTTCATGAACTAAGTAAAAAGAAAGCTATTGTCAAACAGTAAAGGTATGTTAAGGAAAAGAAATGGCATTAATGTTCATGAAAATATACTTTACAACTGGTCAGATGTGGGTAACAAATAAAGCGCTGCTGCTGACATTTAGACCTTGCAAGGGAACACTATTAATCAATTTTAAAATGCATTAAGAGAAGGGAAAATAGTAATTTAAAAGAAATGTAGTGCCTCTGTGGCTTCATGCTGTGGCTGTTTGTAATGCTGCCTCAACTGCTTTTGGGGCTCCAGTTTCAATTTTGTGCCGAGACGATTTTGCATGTTCTTCCTGTAACTATATAAGTTTCCTACAGGTTTTCCAGTTTCTTCCCACCTTGCAAAGCCTTGCGGACTAGGTTAATCAGTGTCTCTAAATTGTCTGTGTGCTATATGTACGCCCAGCAAGGGACTAGGCATACACATACATTCCTAGTCCTACCTTGTGGGGTGTATCTCCAGGATAGAGTGAGTTGCTGAAACCCTTACCAGGAATAAGTGGCTTTCTGAAACAGAATGGTTGTATTGGCTTTTTTACTTACTAATCCTCTTAATCCTCTCCTGATAGGAGCAAACTGGTGATTGCACAGTTAACAAGTTGCACCCTGTGCTTTAGAAATCACTAGTTCAAGCCAGGGTTGTGTCACTTGGCCAGCTGGGATTCAGAATTCCAGAGCAGTGGTCCACAATTGGCTTAGCAGCTTGGGGTTGGATGGAGGTCATATCTGCTAGAGATCTCTGTGCTTTTGGCTCAAAACCCATGATTCCGGAGACCTGCTAAATGTGCAGTTATGTCACTGAGAAAAGTACTTCTGCAATCAGTACCAACTCGCTGGTAATGAGCTAGTTGAACAGAAACATTTCTAGTTGTGTCTACCTGTTCCTAAAGCATGCCGGAGCTCACAGTAACTTAAATGATAAATGTTTATTAAGTAGATATGTCAAAGGAATTACAACAATAATGAGGAGTCTGCATTTCCCCATGCAGAAGGTGTATAATTAATCAGCCATTCAAAACTAGGTGGATATGAAATAGAAAAAATAAAATCTGTCTGGTCCTAGTTATTTTCATTAGATCGATAGATCACTATAACACTGAAGAAACAAAAATCTCTATTGGGAAAAGCAATATTCACTTGGACTGTTATATTCTCAAATAGGTGGGTGGCTTGCTTGTTCTAGTTAAAGATGATATGGTATCTCTGAAAAGACAGTCATATCCTCTTCAGCACATCCCCATTTGCAAATGAATCAAGAATTTCAAGAGTAATAAAGACAACATCCATTTATAAGACTAATGCCAATTAGTACCAACATGTTCCCTTTTCATTCCAATAGATTAATTTTATGCATTCTGACTATCAAACTAGGTTACATGGTATTGATTGCAGCTTTCAGTTTCTTTCAAACATACTGTAGGTATTCTGTACAACACAGAGGTTTTCCGAAATAAATGGGGTTGTTGACATTCTCAAGTTTCATGTCTTATCTTAGCCTTTTGTATCCTTTTTTTACCACTCAGTGGCATGAATCATGTCAGCACCACACTGTGGAAATGAGACCACTGCCTTGCCTTCTAATAAGAGAAACTTGGCATGGTCCTCCCTCATAGATGCATTAATTGAATTCAGACAGAACACACATCCAATAAGGCCAGCCAAGAGAAATCAAGCAGCTGGTTAAGTACACCAGACTCTGCATCAATTATCATTTTAACAATCTCATGCAACTCAAAAAGAAAAAAAGTATTCCTCCAAAACACAATGGCATTTCATTCTGTGAAACAGCATTTGCTGATTATCAGCTCCCCGGCACAGAACTGAAATTGCACATGAGGCATACATACTTTAAAAACATGAATGCACGCACTAAAGCTGCATAACTTAAACCGAACAGAAGCTGAGGTGTCTTCTCAACAACCAAGTTTTCTCTGTGCAGCAAAGGAATGGTTTATTTAGCAGGGGAAGTGCCAGGGTTAAATTGTAACAAAACATATGTCCTTTCCCATCATGATTCAAGTCCAGCCAAAGTCGTATACAGTACATTAGACCCAATTCGGTTTTAGTAAACCCATTTTTTTTTATCTGCTACAAAATGAGGAGAACTACAAAAGGTCTCTTCTTTAAGACTAATTGCATTAATGATGTCCAGTTTTGCAGACTAAGCATGTTGGGTAAAATATAAAAAATAAGCATATTGTTAAACAATCTACTGTATTTAGGTTACTGAGATGCAAAGTTTCTAACACAAAAACAAGAGTGATATATGATAGTCTAAGAAAGATTTCAAAAAGCATGTGACAACGGAGGCTCTCTCTGATTATTGATCCAAACACTTCACAGTTCAAGTATCTAAAAAACTGAATACTTTAGTAGCAGCACAATACTAGTTTATTCCATAGCTCTATAGAAAGTTAAGGGCACCCTCCTCTTATATATATGAGAACCATGACTATAAGATACATTACAAGACGAAACACAAGCCCTCAGTTTTTGCAATTCTTTAATTCTACTCAGATGGGAGTGACCTATGCTAATATTTTTATTGACTGAACAGAAAACGATTCTTCTCCACCTACATTCGTTCCTAAACTCGACAAGCACTAGATTGATATCTGTTTTGGCATTTCCACTTGCTCTAGCAATTAACTACAGCAATTCCAAATCATTTCACCATCTTCCATCCATCTCTCTAATTCAATGTTAATGCATGTTCTTTAACTATTGTTTTCCTGGATACAGACCACAGATTCACAAAATTACCTCCTTTACAGCTCCTTCCATCCACAAATACGGATGCTAAAAAATGTTTCTGAAAATATATATAAAAAATATGCTAAAACCCCTTCCTTTCATGGTGGAACAGATGGGATACTGTGGAATCTATCCTAACCATAATTATGCTGACTTCTCTGTGAATAACGGACTCTTATACTAAATAGCCATCTGAAGTCACAGCCATCCTTAGACTGGGTTCACAAAGCTTCCCATCACTCAGTGAATGACTGATCTCTTTTTAATCTCTCCATTCATTTACAGATTACTCCCGGAATAGATCTCCCAGGGTACCATTTCTTTAGCCCCCTTGTTACCTACCCCATTCCCTCTTTTTGTTTTTCTCAGCCTTTTCACTCATAACTCTGTTTTCCTTATCTCACCTCCAGATATCTGAAGAAGAACCCACCGCCAAAATGTTGTGTTGTACTCTCTCTTTTTGCTTTTCAGCACAAGCTTTACCTCCCTCTGTTCCAAAACACAACAATGACACACTTGATGAAAGAGAAGAAATGAAAGAAAAAAATCAACTCTGAGAGAGTTGCTGACAGGAATCTTGCAACATGAAGTCACAAGGGCATTGTGGGTTCACCCAGCCACTATCAACAGACTCTAACAGTAGAATCAGCTGATAGAAAGTATCTAAATTTGGTGACCATGTGTAATGACCAAACAACAGAATGTCTGTGGGATGACCTCAAGGGTCACTTCTGCACATTAGCAACTATGGTTGTTAATGGTACAGGATGGTATGGAAGACCATACATTTTGATAAAATTCATCAGATGATTCAGAGATGCCTGTATCCAATTCAGGCACCCCTACAATGTTAACATAATGATTTAATGTCACAATGCTGTACAACTGCAATGTGCTCATTAACCCTGCTGACATCACCTACAGTATAAGCATGACGTTTTCCAAAGTATCCATATTCTATCACTCACTTAACAAAGATAGATCATGCACCAAACACAGAACCTATGAAAGGTTTGCTGAGGACACACTGTAATGGCAGTAGGTAAGAGTTTACAGGGGCATTAGTACTAACGTATGAAATCAGCAATATGATGACATTAATTATATACCTTGTTAGACACATCAGCCCTAACATCAACATGTAATTTTTTTTTAACCAAAATAATGCTTCATCCTTCTGTTAAGGTTCACTCAAGGCTTTCTGTTTCATAAGATGGCCCTCTCTATTATTAAATCCCAACCCCCTAAAGCACTTGCAGGTCAACACGGGTATCCATTCATGTCAACTACCATATAACACTGCTGATTTGGCATTGCTTCATATGCTAAAATGTAACTGCAACAAGTGCCATTTGTTTCAGTTTCAATAATTATTTGTTACATTTGTAATGCCTCTCAAAATATATAGAATAGTAAAACATCACTATAACAACATAAAAAAACAAGTATCAAAAGAGAAGAGCCCATTCAGTTCACCTGGTTTATTTGTTTTCTAGTATCTAATTGATTAGAAGATCCACAAATTGTTTCAAATGATGCCTATCTGGGATAGTAATGGAAAACCTCCAGAAGGCAAAAAGGAAATGACTGATGTGTTAAAAGAATACTCAGGTGTTCACCAAGAAATAAATGGACAACATGCTGAGCAATGACAAACTTATACATTAAATAATATTAACAATATTAGCATAGAAGAGAAAGAAGTGTTATGGATACCAGAAGGACTTAAGACAAAGATATTCTCCAAGCCATCATGGTATTACTATATGCATATACAGAAATGTAATTTCATTCATACACTGGTAGCAAAAGTCTTCCACCAGTTACTCAAGACAGAGGTACAACTTTTTTAACTGATAAACTGCTAATGTAGTGTCCGTCCATAAAATGGGTGACAAACCTGAATCAGGTTATTATAAACCAATAAGTCTTAATTATAGAAATGATACATATAATAACAATTATTTGGGTCTTATGGCTTGGTGGTAGCTTCCCATTTCATTCCCACAGGTTACATTTTTTTTGCTACCTACATGTAGATCCACGTGTGAAATCTCTGCCAGCCTGTGTCACAAACGAACATGCGTAGATGTTTCTACACATGTGTAAGGAAGCAGAAATGGAGATCAAAAGTGTTCATTGGAGGCACAGAGCACGATATAACATAAATTTGCATGGTGCCCTTCCTCGTCTTTTCAGTTTCTCTTTACGGTGTGTTAAATCATCTATGAGGTAAATATTGCAAAAAAAGGCTCTTTAACTTTGAATTAATGCAACCTTGTAGCCCCCTGGCCATGGACACAGTACTATGTGATCTTCCTGTCCCATTGTCTGCCTAGACTTGCCTATCGATACTTTATATTCATATTGAAAAGAACATGTCAGATTAAGTTAAATAACTATTAATTCCCCTTAAGGAAAACATACTGGTAGATTATTTGGCTTGTGGGAAAATTGGTACTGGTGTAAGTGTGTGTATGTGTCTGTGTGTGCCCTGCAATGGACTGGCGTCCCATTCAGTGCGTTATCCAGCCTTGCGCCTGTTGCCTGACAGGATAGGCTCTAGCTTCCTTGTGACTGTGTTGGATGAAGCATTTAGAAAATGGACGGATTGGTGGTAGTTATATTTTAAGAGATTAAGTTCAAAATTTAACAACTGAAGGAATTGCAAGGAATTATGTACTAGAGTATATACAAGCTGAGGAAAACTGCCTGCTACTAGAAAACTACGATAAGAATGCAAAAATAATTGGGTGAACTATTTTGTGTGTTTTGTTACGGCTTTTAAAATGAATTCATTGCTCCCTACCTGTATGGCAAGAGCTGTCAAAAATGTCACCAACTAATGAGGTACCAAACAATAAAAGGTACTTCTCCAAAGGACAAACAAAACACTCACCCAACTTCAAGATGTTACGGAAGAAAGAGTACTAACTCAGCCCCAGGATTAACTGAATTTTCAAGCCTTTTCAATGAAATAAATCTATAAAAGCTGTTACCTCTAGCATGCTTCAGAGTCTGAAAAGAGGCAATCTTCAGATTGTTCTAACACAATTGATTTTATCACACTTGTAGGTAGATAAACAGGTCTTATGATACAATGGGGAAAAGCGATCTACATTTCTATAGCCTGTACATTTCTCTAGCCTTTAGGCTTATCATAGAAGATTATCTCAAACATCTTTTTTGAGATGCCTGGGGTTAAACTAACACTGTTAACATGTATATTAAAGCATCTTTGCTTTTCATGAGCCCTGCAAGTAATATACGGATATTTTTTTTCTTATTTTTCTCATCCTGGGCTTTATCTTTGGTCATCTGCTTTTGCTAATGACCTTGTGATTTGGATTTGGTTGGTCATTCTGTAGATTTATGCAGTACACAGATACAGAATGTCCCCAGGATTTCTCTGAAAAAAAATGTATATCTTGGATGTCATTACAAAAGCACGAAGACTAAAAAATCCACTTGTTTGTACACTGCCCAAGGCACATCCTGAGGCATTTTGAGTAAATACGGCCTCCATGAAACCTATTTCAAATAGTGGTGTATAATTGGGGAGTATGAAGCAAGCCTGAGAGTCATAATATACCGACCAAATACGAACATTTATGTATGGTACAGTTTCAATATACATAATTCATCTGGTTTTCCTCTGAAAAGGTCTCTCTGGAAAGTGTCAGTGGACATATGATTAAAGTAGGTTTTAGTAGCATCTGTGAGCAGCTTGTCAGAAACAGCAGTGTTGGGAGTGCCAGTTACCATTATCATCCTTGTGGTCAGAACACACTCTAAGGGATCTGCTCAGAGATTTTGGCCCTTTAAAATAATAATTTTGTGTGCATTAGAAAATGCTTTCATGCTTCGCCTCTTGCCCACTTCAAGTCATTGTTTAATGAAGCAGAATACCAGACCATCAAGAAAGACTTAAGAACTGACATATGGCATCATGGAACTAAAAGTAAACATATGTTAAAGTTCCCTTTTGAAAGTGATTCATAACGGGGTTTTTTTTCTATTTATATAAATTGACTCATTTCTTGATCTAGAGAAGTTATTTTTTTATGAAGATGCTTCATAAAGGACTTGTAATCCGTCAGCAGAGCGTTGAAGGTCTTGGAGTTTTTCCGAAACTTTCACACTGAAATGTTGGACCCCTTTCAGCTTTTGAACAATTTCCAATGTTTAAACTGGGGACAACTGCTAACCGGTATCCTCTAAGCCAAAAAAAGGAACAGAAAAATTAAGACTTCAGACCACAAAACCATCAACATATCCGTTTGGAAACAATTGGATCAAATATAAAAGCAGACAACACATACTCAGTCATTTAAAGTATTTATATGAATAAAAATATGACAAAGGGACAATATTGAACTTTAACCTGCACTATTAATAAGTAAGAAGTGCCTTACGCTATGAATGCCCATTTAGATTATACAGGCATTTGAATATTAACACTAGTGTCTCACTAATGTTCTCTGGAACCATCAATGAACAGCATCCTAATATCTACTCCATATGAAAGATGGGGTCATGTACAGCATTTGTCATGAACAATTACCAAAAAATGAGAAGAAAAGCCCTTCAGCAAAAATCTACAACAATTTAATATAATAAAAAAGATATTACCCTTAACAAAGCAATTCTATAAAACCTTGTTACAGTACATTACGATGCTTTCCTATTAAAAGTTACTCCAAAATTTAAATACAGAGGGCACCATGTTATTTATTTACATGAGATACACATCAGCAGACTTTTGGAATGGCTTGTATGGTAGTTAAAGCTAATTATTTCTACATCTTGGCCCGGAATCAATGAACATTTACAAAATCCAACAGAATGGGTTTATCTTTGAGGGTAAATGGTTTACAAGCCTTCTTTGTTTGTTTTTAGTCAGTCACATGACAATGATTTGGCTTGCTAATGAGATCACAATAGACAGTATAAATATAAATGACAATACAAAACATTGACTTTTCTCTCTGTTGTACACAAAATACAGTGTACTAACTAGTTTAAGATTAATTTTTAAACTTTCAAAAATATAGTAGTCAGATTTAATAAAGACAAAACAAAAAACAACTAATGATTCAGTCATGTTCTAAAAAAAGTAAATACTGTCTTCTTAAAACACTTCACAAGTGCACAAGTCATGCAAATAATTGTATCTCATTAAATTACCTCAATACTGGGAATGCTGGTTTGTCTTTATTGTTTGCCTCAGCTACATAGCTGAAAAAACATTTTTTCATAAATAACTTTCTTTATATTTCAGAGTAAAAGTTATGAAATTGGGGATTCTGCAAACAATTTCAGAGGATTACTATAACAATTTGGCTGCAGCCCCCCATGGGAGTAATAGAAGGTCAGTATGAGCTTTGTACAATCCTGTGTGGCTTTTATTTAGAAGGCAAAAATGAGTTATGAAGTAGAGAAACGAATAAGCTTAAGATATTAAGATTTTAAGTCAGTACTTTCAGGGAACCCATCAGTCAAAACTCAACATAAGCACATGATTGATTTTTAGTTGCGAAATAAAATATCAATGAGTTAAAAATCTTGGTCGGAATTAAAGCTATGAACCAACTGTCAATCACAAATTATAAATCCAATACTTGATGGCAGGTTTCCACTGAGCAGAAGAAGCCTTTGTGAAACACAGTGTGCAGTGGCCGAATTAAAGATATGACATAATTGGGGTCTTAAACCAATGCAAGTACATAATAATAATAGAAAAAATAGTGCATGGTTCGAAGCTTCAATACACATAGTTTAATATAATAAACAATATTTTAGCATATTTTCAGCTGTTACATTATACAGAATGTGTATTTAAACTACAGAGAGACTGGCATCTGAAGCCAAATTTCCTTTGGTGACATTGCAATGCTGAAAGTAGACTGAACTCTACTATGAAGCCTGCAAAAACATTGTCTGACAGAAAAGATTATTTGGTTGGATCGCAATTTGAGGATGTGAGGATTAAAATGCATGGACATAGCATCCCCATGCGATTAAATTACCCTAATAATCTCAACTATTTAACAGTTGCTAAAACTGAATTTATAATATGTTGAAGCACCTATGCAAACGTGTTGTGTCATCAGCTAGTCATACTTAACTTACAGATGCTTCTGTCTCTTCAGTATTGGCTGTGCCCTTTATTGCCTTGTTTTCAACTTGTTGGCATGTGGTATTATTCTTCACAGACAGAGCTTGAGCAAATGAAATATAAAACTCCAGCCACATTCAGATATAGTTTTGACACATCTAAACAGTAAAGACCTTGACGCACAACTTCCCAGATGATGGATTGGACACAGTGTGCAATGTCTTTTGAACCGTATAGATGTTGTGCTTGAGTTGGTGGATTGAAAACTGTGTTCAAAAACATATGGGCAGACTTGAAAGGTGACAACTTTGTTCAAAAGCGTATCAGGGGCATTCTTTCAGACGGAGTCTTCTCAAAGATGGCAGAGCATTAAAACGGAGTTATATTTCAGGCCAAATCCAAACATGTCCAAAAAAAGAACCATTTAGAAAAGTCTTGGAAAATAGAACCATACACGAATTTACAACATTGTCCTGGCCTTTTGCAAATACTGCCTTTGATGCTCTATAAACTACATAAACATGGTCATGATTAAACAATACATGGCTACTGAGTTGATTGCATTTAGATTATTCCCTGTGATACTTAATGCTTTTAAATATTGCCAGATAGAATACTGTATTGGTTCCCTGAAAGGCAAATTTATTCTTGGTAAATCTTATTAAAGCACCAACTGCTTTAAAACTACAAATTACATTAAGAAAGACTTGTATCACTAGTTATTTTTCTGAAAAATAATCGGAGAGATTAATTTTTAATTTCAAGGGCAATCATCAAAATTATCACTGGGTAGGGAGTCTTAATTAATTTTATGTTTTCTTTTTCTATGTTCACAAGAAAATTGATTATACAGATGAAAACAGAAAATAATGTGCAACCATGTTAATTTAATCAAGCAATGGATCTGATAGTGCAGTTCGGTCATTTTACTGTTCTTTAACTTCAATACTTTCAATACTATCCTTACTGTCCTTAATTGTCCTATTATTTTGTTACACTTTTGTTTATATTAAATACAGTACATCATACAAATTAATAATATACTATATTAAGTTCTTCACATAAATTTATTTAATATCTTTAAAAAATTAAGTAATTTTGAATTTCTTGCATTTTTTTACAACCTCAACAAAACCACCACTGGTTTTACTGCAATTGTATTGTTTTTTTATAATCCTAAAGAATATTTTTGAATTATCAACAAGGGCCTTGCAATTATGTTAGCTTAGAAAAATAAGTTGTGTGATTAAAAAATAAGTTGTTTGATGGAGAAACCTTAATTTCTTCACATTCAGAAGAGAATAATGGAAAACTGATATGTTTAATTTGTACAATAGGCAGCTGTCTATAAACAGGCAATGAGTCATAATCAAGAGTTGGAGAAGTGAATTTATTGCTGTTTTTATATCACCAATACCTAACAAATGGTGTTCCCCATTTTTGGTGTTTGTTTTTGTCACATAACTTTATTTTAACCTTGCCTTTTGCAGATTCAGTTTCCCAGTTAAAAACACAAACTCTTGCTAATTAAAAAACACGGCATGTTGCTTTTAACTTATCAACACAGCCACTTAGTTTAAGTCTTATCAGTCACTCTGGCAATGTGCCCAGAGAGGTGGTGTATTGGTGCTTGAGGAAGAAAGGAGTACCAGAAAGCATGTTGAAGTTAGTTCAAGCAACCTATAGAGATGCAACTACGAAGATGATAACACAACGGGGAGAGACAAAAGAGTTCGAAATCAGTTGGAGTACACCAAGGATCAGTACTAAGTCCTTTCCTTTTCATAAATATTATTGACACACTGACAGAGGAGGTAAGAACAGAAGTGCCTTGGGAACTCATCTTTGCTGATGATGTAGCACTGATGGCAGATTCAGAAGTAGAACTACAGGAGAAAGTGTTCAAATGGCAGAGGAGTCTGGAAAAGGGTGGACTGAAAATGAATGCAGAAAAATCTGAAATAATGGTAATGGAGAGAAGAGGAGATACTTTGACCAATGTTGAGGAGACAAATGGAGGAAAACTGAAACAAGTTGATGGCTTTAAATACCTTGGATCAAAACTGGTAAAGGGAGGAGAAACACTGGAGGCAGTAAAACAAAGAGTGAAAGCTGGATGGAACAAGTGGAGAGAAATAACTGGAATAATCTGTGACAGGAAAATTTCTAGAAAGTGCAAAATGTACAAGACTGTGATTAGACCTGTACTACTATATGGAGCTGAATGCTTGGCAGTTGGAAAGAGGGAAGAGAACTTGATGAGAAGAACTGAAATGAGGATGTTGAGATGGATTCTGCAGATTTCAAAGACGGATAAGATCAGAAATGAAGAAATCCGTAGACGATGTAGGCTGGTGGATTTGGTTGAGAAGATGCGAGAGGCGAGGTTACGGTGGTATGGACATATCATGCGGAGGGACGTTGAGGAAGTAATAAAGAGGGTAATGGAATTTGAGGTGGAAGGTAACAGAGGAAGAGGCAGGCCTAGAAAGAGATGGATAGATTGTGTGAGAAAAGATATGGAGGTATGTGAAGTGAGTGAGGAAGATGTGCTTGACAGAGACAAGTGGAGAAGAGCAACCAAAGCAGCTGACCCAAGGACAGTCTGGGACTAAGGCTGTGAAAAAGAAGAAGAAGAAGAAGAGTCACTCTGGCAATGTGATACTGATCTCTAATTGCAGACTCTGTGTAACTTGCATTTCAGTCCTTCAGGTAACCAACTGATACACATATAAATCCTTCCCTCAATTACAAAGGTAATTCAGTTCTTGTGACAAATTCTGCCATATTAGTTTTTCATATCTGAAGTCACCTGTTCCCATTTTTTATACCTTTCTTTGGACCCTCTCCAGAATCTAAGAACCTATACACTGAGGAAGACCAAGTGGACTCCTCCCATCTTCAGGTCTTCTCTGAGTCTCCTACCCTGGTAAGACATCAAACTCTTTCTTTTAGCTCACACTATCTTTACACCAGAAACCAGAACTTCTTTAATTCCTTTCCTGACATTGTAATGCAGTTCTGTCTCACTGTTCACTAATACCACTTACTCATACTTGTCACTCTCATTCTTACTTCATACGTATTCTCTACGACAGTGGTTCTCAAACTGTGGTACGCGTACCAGCAGTGGTACGCAGAGTGCCGCCAGCTGGTATGCCATATGATCCATAGAACTTTGTTGTGTGCGCTGAAAAATCGGGACGGTTTTCATATGTTCTATTTTAATACGTGTCGAATACGCAGCCTACGTACTGCGATACAGTGAGCGCTAATACTTCAGTGGACACAAGAGATACTCTGTAATTCTATAGCACTCTATAGGAATGCATGCTACAAACGAAGTGACGAATTGTATTTTAAAAAAACTATCTCCAGCAAATAGGGAGGTAGGAGAATGTGCGTGATTTTGGAAAAATGCCAATGTTGTAAACACAGGAATGCATAGAAATATGGGCTACTAACGCTTGTAATCTTGTGAGCACAGGAAAGCGTGATAGATAACAGAAAAATATTTAAGAACTGTTCTAAGTTAATTTGAGAAAAATACACAGAGCGTCTCTGCGTTTCGCTCCCATGCGCATGAAATAAAAACTTAAAATAAATATGGAAATAAAAACGGAAAAGGGGAAAAATGCAAGCTTGCGGATTGCTAAAGCAGGTAAGCTCTACACTATTTTTGAAGAACCTTAATTTACCGTTGGCAAAAGAGCTGACACGTATTATGTGCGGAGAAAAAGCTGCTCAACAGCTCGACCTGCTGCCCCCCTGAAAGACACGGTCATTCATAGAATTATTGAAATTATATCAAAAGTACGCTGATAGAGCACGTTAGGATGAGCAGATGTTTTTCACTGCAATTAGCTGAGTCTGTAGTCAATTTGGCCAATTCACTCGTTTACGTTAGATACGAGTTTGAGGGTACGTCCCATGAGGACTTTCTGTTATGTAAGCCGCTACCGACAGGAACTACAGGAGAGCACATATTTCAGCTTCTGAATTAATTTATCGAAGAGAATGGCATCGACTGGATAAAATGTGTCGGAGTTTGTACAGATGGTGCTAGAGCGATGACAAGCCGACATAGCGGTGTAGTTGCACGAATTAAAGAGGTTGCTCCAGAAATTAATGGACGCATTGCAACATTCACCGCGAGAGCTTTGCATCAATAAAATGCCTGACGATTTAAAATCTGTTAGACTCTGTTGTGAATTGTATCAAGGCTCGAAAAATGAATTCACATCTGCTTTGCTCAACTAAACAGGCTCACCCCTCTCACTGAAATGGTGCTTTTTTATTATTTTTATTTTTTGTTGTTACTATTTTTTTCTTTAAAATGCTTTGAGAAGCCACATTTAAAGGCGCTATATCAAAGTTTATTATTATAATATTTATTATATGTATGTGTGAGTGTGTGCACGCACACTCATGTTGGTCATTGAGAATTTCTGGGGTTCCTATGAGATGATGACTTGAAGGTGGTACTTGGATGCGTTGTTTGGATTAGGGGTGGTACTTGGTCCAAAAAGTTTGAGAACCACTGCTCTACGCCATGACTCTTGAGTGACTCTCCCAGATGATCCTGTTTGGCCAGAGACACCTCTCAGAGCAAACACTTGCATACCATACATAGAAGCAGTCAATGTGTTGTTTCCTTACTCAATTCAATTCAAGGTGCTTTATTAGCATGACCGATAGGTACAATCAGTGTTGCCAAAGCAAATAAAAATAATAAAATTAACATAGAACAAAACAAAAAATAGAAGTAAAATAAAATCTACAGACATGTTACAGACATTTACAACAAAGACATATTATATAATATCGACATATACTGTAGGCGGCTGGAGCATTATTGGGAGACGGACTCACTGTTCCTCAGGCTGTGACAGGAGATCACAGACTGGGCTGCCAGATCAACTGAGTTCCCTCCTCCCTCTCCCAGTAGGATTGGGACCTGTTGTGGTTTTGGCAGGTGTGGGAACTCTGGGATTAGATTTCTGAATTTCGGGAAGAATGTTTCTCTAATCCCAGAGTATCTGTCACAGTGCAGTAGGAAGTGCACCTCTGTCTCTATTTCTCCCCGCTGGCAGTGGGAGCACAGCCTGTCCTCTCTGGGCAGCCAGGTCTGCCTGTGTCGCCCAGTTTCTATGGCCAGGTTGTGGTCACTGAGCCTGTACTTCGTCAGGGTCTGTTTCTGTTTGTTATTTTTTATTTTGGTCAAATATTCAGCTAGTGTGTATTGTCTGTTTAAGGTTCTGTAGCATTCCAGTTTATGTTGTGTTTGTGTGTGTGTGTCCCAGTGTGTGAGATATTGCTGTTTGATCTGTGCTGTGATGTGGTTGAGTCTGGGTTGTGGTGCTCTAGCAGTGCTGTCCTGAGGCTGGTTAGTATCGGTGTGGCTCAGGTCGGTGAGCCTCAGGACCAGCTGGCTCAGGGGGCTCTGTTTTGGGCTCAGCTCTTGGCTCAGCAGGGCTTTGTGGTGGTAGGAATTTTGGTCACTGTTTTTTAGGTGTAGCCAATACTTTAATATTCTTTTCTGTATGTTTATCAATAGTGGGTACTGGCCTAATTCGGCCCTGCACCCGTTGTTAGGAGTTTTTCTCTGCACACGGAGTATGATTCTACAGATCTCCATGTGCAGAGTTTCTGTGGGGTGTTTGTCCCATTGGGTGTAATCCTGGTCTGTGAGGGGACCCCACACTTCACTGCCGTATAGGGCAATGGGTTGGATTACACTTTCAAATATTTTCAAATACTTTCAAATACTCTCTCTCCCTGAGATAGCCTATCTTCTGTTTTTTAGACAATAGGAGAACTCAGCACTCAACCTGTACTAGACTCCTCCCTCTGTGAACTGGGGGATTCACTTCTGCCTTCCCAAGCAATGCCCCAGTCCTCCAGGTGCTTATGTGCCCAGTCATCCCAGAATCAGCAGTCGATACCTATTCCTCAGCAGTACACTTCGTTGCCAGTGGGTCATGTGAGCTACCCCAAGGCCCATCTATCTGTCCAGAACCCATGATATAGACTAAGCTATATCTTCCTCAACCTACTTTCCTAAGCTAAAATTTCCAGGGACTACCTGTGTCCCACAGGGCTATACACCAGACCAATCCATCACCATTAAGAATGCCACTTAATTAGCCCAGAGGAGTGGCTAAACAGATTCCACACAGATCTCATTCTGACAGTTCCTTTCCCTTATATTGAAATTTCATTCTCTCCGATTGCTAATTACTCATTAAGACAACCTGTACTCCCTTCTGCAGGTTTCCTCAATCAACCAATGTCCATTTCAGCTCAAGGCCACAATATTGGGCTCACAAATGAATGCACCTCTCACTGCATTACATAAAATAATAAAATAAAATAAATATCCATTTATTTTTATGTGAAAGTTAAGGACTCATTGTCGAGGTCACGGAAATCACCCAATATTATTCATTACTATTGTTTGTTTTCTTGGTCTTTTAGTAGGATCCTGCTTAACCTAGTACAGTAGTTAAGATACATTTGTAAAAATTGCAAAAAGTTGCCAAACATCAGCACAGTGCATCTAAGTTTGTGTCAATGCAAACATCTTTCGACTACTGGTCTTATTCAATCCTTTTTATTACTTCAAGACAGGGAAAGTAATTTCTTCATGCTTTGTTTTATTTGCTTTTTAACACCTGAACACTTGCAACACATTTTTCAAAATGAAGTAAAGAGGATGGTCAACATTAAAAAATCGTTAAGTAACAAAGATCATGAGAAAAGCAGCAGCAGTGAAAAATGGGTATTGAAATATGTGTTTCGCAGTAGTAATATTCAGTAAATTGAGCTCTAGTAAATTAAGGGATAGTTATATAGAGTATAGGGAGTGGACAAGTAATAGAAAAGTCACGCAAAATGACCCAAAATGTGAAGTTACTAACTCACAATTAAAAGGATTGCATGTTTCAAATTCATTACAATACTAATTACCAATGTGTTTCTGCTATAAAAGACATCTTAAATTAAATTCTTAAGGAAGTTAGAGATCTAAAAGATTTAGAAAAAGGTCAAATAATTGAAACAGTGTTGAAAATCAGGACAGCATACACTAAACAAGGGAAATCAGCATCAGGAAGAAGACTCCACAGCCAAAACATTGTTTCTTTTCTTGTCTTTTCAGGAGGAATAAACCTTTACTTGTCCCTGTGTATGTGCTTATCCCATGTTGTCCTTCTCTAAGAGACACACAAACCAGTTATAATAGAAAATCACTGTCACATATCTTAATTCAGGGTGATCTTTGAGAATGCAGGATTATTTTCCATAGATAAATTATTAACTCAAATAAACTAGAGAGAATTTTAGTTTGTCACAATGCACTTGATTTAAAGAATGTCAAAAATATATTGAATTTCAAAGGCTTTGCCTTTTCAAAATCTTTATCATTTTTACTTCCATGACATGAATTTAAATCTAGGAGCAAATAAAATGTCCTATAAATTTCATAAGTAAAACAGTGAGAAGAGCAAATTACAAATTGAGGTAAAATGTAAAAAAAAAGCTCAAAGGATTCTCCATACAGCTAATATTTAAGACAAATTTAATTTATTTTGTGATAAATTATGTTGTGACCTTTATTACTGATCAAAACAAAATTGTCACGCAAAACCCACTTTGGCATTTCCTTAGTTCTACTTTACCAAGAGGTGTTAAATACTATGTTACTTTTGAAAGGCTTGCATATAAAATATAAATCAGAGGGCATTAAAAAAAATGTTGGGACTGGCTATTATATGAATGGATATTTCATACTGATAGAATCGTAATTTCTAGCTTTCAGAAGATATTGTGGTTAAATAATTCTGAAATTGTACAAAAGGCTTCTATGTAACATAAAAGGCTTCTTACATTCCCTTTCATTCCAGGAGTTGAAGAGGTTAAGCTCTTTCTCAGCAGAGGGCTATCCTCCCTGGGATTTCAGCTAAATCAGAGCTTATACAAACACTAACACTTCCCAGCGATGTTAGGGAGTATCCTATTGTTCATCATGCCATGACACTCACTTTAAAGGACCCCCAGGATTCACTGCATGTTTTATAAGACACAGGGCACCAGTATTTTAGTTTTTGTTATTACCTCATTTTCTAGGCCAGCAAATAAGAAATATGTTCCAATGTGATTCTAAAATAAAGATATTTTATTAAGATTAGTTTATTAAAGCAATACACTGTGTATGCAATTTGCTTGATAATCGCACTACTCTTAAAAGAAAAGATTGCTTACTGATTTTTTTTACTAAATTTCTATATTGTGCAGAAGAATGTGGACTATGTAAATAAAAAGGGTTTAGGTTAAAGGTTGGACTTAACTCAAGTCTTGTCCCGTCACATGAATGATGGCTTCCAAATATAATCTGGCATATATGCCTTGGAAAAAAAAAAGTAATTTAAGTTAACAGCATAACTTTGCACACACATGTGCCTCATACTCTAATGAGTATTAATGATTATTATTGTGCTGTCAAAAGAAAAGTTCTGAAGTCACTAGTGTCCAGCTTTCAATCAACTCTCCACTTAGCCTTTATTACAATGAAAAGAAAACACCTTATTGCTTTTTCAAGATAAAAGTCTTAATGCTATCAGAAAAGTGCAGTGAAGGATGTTTTAATAGATACATCTGGAATTTAGGCCTGCTCTTTCAAGCTGTGGAATGAACAATTTAAAAAAGACACAATGCTTATTCCCACAGTAGATAAAACTTTATTATCTTACATTAGCTACTTGCCTTCAATTCATCCCTATCAGCTCTTTTGTGCCATACATTCTAACTGTTTGCTGATCTCTGTGGATTGTAAAACTGGAAACACAGTCTGGCAGTCCTACTATGATCACCTGCATTATTATACCAGTGGTGGATTTTACAGATGTAATCTAACATAATGCTGATGATATTATTATTATTATTATTATTATTATTATTAAAAATAAATAACAAATTACAAATTACAAGCAGTTAGAAATAAATGCAGCAGAAATACATGGTCATTAAAAACAAACACACACAAGTAAAAGTCTTTCTGACTTAAATTCACTCAGTGTAGGTGACTCTCTGCTACCGTTGGCAATACAATTCCAAAGCTCTGGGGCAAAGAAAAAAACCATGCCATCCATAGAATAAAAAACAAGCTTGCTTGTTACCACTAGGTGACCACTAGGCTGTGAGTGAAATGGGGAGTACACAAATAAGACAAGTTCTGAGGTGCCAAGTCGTGTAAAGCCTTACAGTTAAGCATGAGGTTTTAAAAGTCGACTCAAAACCTGATAGGAATCCAGTGCAAAAGGACTCCAAAAGGGGTGTCATGTGATCGCTGACATGAGACCTGGTTTTGGTCAGTAATCAGTAATCAGCTCAGTAATCAATTCTAGAAAAAAACTAATGTATTGACCCAATTTTATTCTACAGTCAAAGACAACATATGACACAGTCTGGCATTATTTCTGAGATAAAGAAATTATGTTTTTATAATATTTTCCATATGAGAGTCAAAAGTCAAGGCAGGATCACATATCACCCTTAAATTCTTCAATTTTGCTTACAACCCAAGAACAAAGTCTTCCACAGATAAGGTTACTGGAATCATATGACCTCAGTGTTGTCGCAGTTTAAGTTAACAAAATGTTGAGTCTTCTACATTTTATATCAGAGATGTCATGAAAGAGTGCAGAGACAGCTACTTCAGTTTCAGGTTTAATATGGATATAAATTTCAGTATCATCAGCATACAAATGATAATTCAGACCATGTCATTTTAATATATGACCAGGTGGAAACTAAAAGTTTCTAAAAGTCTCTGTGGTAAAAGTTGAATAGCTGGGGTCCAGTATTGAGCCATGGGAAACACCAGACTTAACAAACCCAGCTTCAGAAGTAAAACCCTTAAGGGAAAGTGTCTGCGATCAGGAAGATAAGAGTTGAACCATTTAAGAGTGATGTCAGAAACTCCAAACACAGTCTCAAGATGGCAGAGTAAAATGTCATGATTAACAGTGTCAAAAGCAGCACTTAGGTCTAGGGGTATTATGATAGATAGAGAACTGGAATCAGCTGCCTTAAGAAGACCGTTAGCAACTTTAACAAGGGCAGTTTCTGTTCTGTGTAATTATCTGAAACCTGATCGGAAGGGTTGGAAGATTTTATTTTCAATGAGATGATTGTTAAAACTCCACGTTCTCAAATTTTCACAAAAAAAGACAAGTTAGTAATAGGATGACAATTATTCAGGTTGTACAGAGCCATGTTTGGGTTTTTTAGACACAGGAGCATAGCGGAGTAATTTTAAAGGCTGTTGGTACCTCTCCAGTGCTAAAGGACTCGTGTACAGTATTATGTCGAGGACGCTAGGGCAGAGGCCTGGAAAACCAGTAAAAACAGGCATGCGAGATGAGGTGTAGCAGTGGCAAGCATGGCGGGGAGAATATGATGCTGGATAGAAAACAGGCAGATGGATGAACATTGTTAACACTGCTGCCGTGCAATTTTGTTTTCCCAAATTTTTCCAGTGGGTGTTCTGTAACTTCTTTCTTTTCTAAAATTGTATGAAAGGTGAATTTGTAAGTGACATCAATGACAGAAGAGTGAAGTTATTATTTTCAATGACAATACTATTTCTTATAACTCTGGGTAAAATATTTTAAACATAGTTCAGTTTCCACCGTCACTTGTAAATCAAACTTTTTCAGCAGTTATAGATAGATAAGACTTTATTGATCCCGAAGGGAAATTGATGAAAGACACATACATTTCACAGACACATAAAATTATACATTTTTAACTAGTGCACAAACAGCATCTAAATGTTGAATGTGTGTAACTGTATCTGCCAGGGGCCAAAATAGACCTTTTTGACATTCCCTAACTTAACAACAGCAAACAAAAAAATATGTACAAGCAGGGAAACAGTTAAAACATATAGATAACATATTACAGATTTCATGTAACGGTTATTTTCTGATGAATACCTTTGCAGATGTAAAAGACTCTTTTCATCACACCCATCCCTTTAAATATACTCAGCCCCCTCAATCTAACTTCTGACTTCAAAGTTGTTTTGCTAAGTATGGTGGTGCAGTGGTTACCATTGCTGCCTCACAGATTTGGGGCTCTGGGTTCAATTTCAAACCCTGGGTACTATCTGCATGGATTTTACAGGTTGTACCCATATTTTCCTGGGTTTCCTCCAACTGCTCCGGTTTCGTCAACATACTGGTAGGCTAAATGGCTTCTAGAAAAATGAGCCCTAGTTGTGACTGTGTATGTCTCTGTGTATGCCCTGAAGTGGACTGGCATCCTGTTCAAGGTATATCCTGCCTTGCACACACTGCTTGCCAAGATAGGCACTGACTCTCCCATGACCCTGAATTGGAAGATGTGGCTAGAAAATGGATGAAAGGATTTTAATTCACATCATCTTGTCCTTACGTTTTTATAATCATCCAAACACGCACTGATTTACCGGTTAATTTCACCTTGAGAGAATGAACTAACCAGTCAATTTCCTTTATCTCTTCATTATGAAGTACCTTGTCATTCTACATGTTGAGTCCTTCCAGTGAGGCAGTTTAATATGTTCATTTTATTTCTTCTGTCAATCATCTTGGCTGCTCTTTATTGTAAAACTGACATGGATACATTTGATCATCCTTAAAGTCAAGGAAGTTTTTTAGACCCAACATTTATACTAACAGTGTTGATTGACGAATGATACCAGTCTTGGCATCATTTTGAAAAGCAATTCTGAAAAACAATGTTTAAAACTTGTTCTTGGCTAATATCAAAGTACTATTTTGTTCTATTTATGAATTATTATGTAAGTGGCTTCTTGAATAAAGATACTTGCTAAAAGTATATATTTTACTTTATAATAACCCAGTAGGTACAAGCAGTGTTCACATCAAGGAAAAGTTAATAATTTGCACGTACTGTAGACCATTATACATTGAGCTGACAAAAAACTCCAGAAAAAAAACTTTATTTGCTTTTTTGTACAAAATAAAAATAAAGAGATTAGCCTGGTTGCAAAATAGTACTGGTGTATCAAACAAAACTGAACAAACTCCAACTGAATGTTTCCTTACATTCCAAAGCTCCCCCTTGTACAAATTAAGTTGCAATTACCTGTAATTTCAGAAGATTTTGCAGTAAAACTGCAAAAGGCTTGCAAATGTAAAAAACTGTACACTTTGAATACATGTATTCAGTAGACAGCACTGGAAGCTTGGTAAGAGGAAATAACCTATAATTTCCCATAAAGGTCTACCAGATGTATGATCCGATACACCAGATGTATGATCGGAATTTTGTGATTATCTTTAAGATGCACATCTGGGAGGGAGCACAGCCCTGAGAAAGTTTGTGACCTACTCCTGCTTGCTGTGTTCTACAAATTACTGTAAAGTACTGGGAATGTAAGTTGGAATCAAGTATGTTCAACAAAGTAACAGCTGCATATGTCCTGACCTGTGAATAAACACAGATCCAAAACCATTATAGCATATTTGTTTTTATACTCCCACAATTCACAGAACACTCTTTTAAACATCCCTTACACTTGTGTCAAATCCCTAGCACTTCTCATACCAACATGTTTTTGCGAATTTTACTGTAATGTAGGGTTGCAGGAGAGATGAAAACATTCTAAAAGATCTAGCATATCTGGAATTGTTCCCCTGTACAAATCCTAATGGAATAAAATGGATAGTTTCCCTATGAAGCTTCAAACAATTTGTCAGTACTATTCCCTGATACAATTATATTTTTTTAGAAACATTAAAAGTCTAGATAAATAAAAATTACCACATATTTCTATGAGCTACTGTAAGATACAGATTTCTGTTTCCAACAAAGAACAACTTATCAGTGCATATCATCACCCAAGGCTGTCACTGTTCTCATTTTGCTGAACAAATGGAAATCTGTTCTTTTTCCATTTGAGGAGACTGCATACATCACTCTAGCACTTCTATTAACAGAAAAAAATCCCTCTCACCATCACAACATTCTTAAAACATTCATTTTTTTAGCATCATCATCCTATATTGGCTCATGTTGGTTTAGACTAATAATGGACAACATGTCATCTCAGAATGGTCCAAAATTCAAGAACATCAATGCAAGAACTGAAACTATCCAAAACAGTCAACAGTTCAAATAACTGGTCTTTACAGGAATCACAGTGAAAAGTATGTCCCCATTATAAAAACGATGAGACAATCTTTAACTTTAAATACCATTTGCTTGTAAAGGTTTTTGGGCAACTTCCCAATAGTTGGTGGCCATTTTTATAAGTGATGTAGATGAGTAATACAGTATCACTACTGGTGCTGATATAAATAATAATTTTGAAAATACATGCACACTTCTTGTAAATAAACAAGGTTTTTGAGCTTTTCTCAGGATTATTTATAAGTGTGCTTATAAAATAAAAGGTTACACTGCATATATGTAAACTCAAGATTGGAGTTCTCCTTATGAAAAAGCTCTTATTTAGTGTGCACTGGGGTGTTGTGAAAAGATGTTACCTGTATAGTTTCTCAGTGAAAAACAAACTAAAATGCATAATGCAGTTTGTTATACCAATGCACAGATCAACAATCACAGCACAGGACTTTTCAAAAGAATATCCAAATTGAGTGCTAATTTTGTAATTGTTCATTTGTAAAAAAAAATACTGGCTCACTGGTAGAAGCAAATGGTAGTTAAATGCAAGCAAAACTCAACAAAGATCAATGTGGTGGCTCTGACAAAGCCAGTAATTATTCATAATTTACATTATAGCCTCTATTCTCATAATCGTGTGTTCCCAATCTAAATGGAGAAAGCTGAAGTCCCCCATGATTAAGATTTCTACTTTGGTACATGAACATCTGAGTTTACTGCACAATTCAGTATCTGAAGTTGGTGTTCAACAGCACACTCTTAGTTGCAAAGCCATGAGTTTTTGTTCAGGAAACAGATCATGAGATTAATTACGTAGACTCAGAGATATTTGTTTCTTCTAGTATAAGATCTTGTAGGCCATCCCTGATATAAATTGCTATTCCATTGTATTTTAGTCTGCTCCTGAATATCCAAGCATAGCTAAAGGAAATAATCGCAATGTAAGAGAAATGGAGCAATTTTGCTGAAAGTGTCCAACATCCTTTAACTTTCATAATGTTAGCATACTACAAAACGGCCACTAACAAAAAATAAACTAAACACTACATTTTCAGGCAATACTGAAGATGGCCTTTAGTAAATGTCAAGGCAATTAAACAAATCTAAATGCATGAATACATATTGATTTCTAAAATGACATACTGTCACTTGAACAGGGTTGAATTAAACACAATCAAAAGAAAAACGAAGTTTCCTGTTGAAATGTACTTCACAATTGGTTGGATTGATGTGGAAAAACCATTTATACATTGGTTAGCCACACAGGATCCTTCCCAAATGGAGCTGAACATGCTGAGCACTGCATCTGAAGTTAAGGGTAAGCCTCTGTTGTCATATGGTAAAGTTTCCATGTGCCTCATGCACACATTATACAAATACTATTACCAAACTACCGGCACATTTAAAAGGCAATCCTTCCTCTAGGAGCTATTTAAATACACTGGTGACCACATACAGACTATGAGAGAAGTGGAAAAGACTGATTTAAACATAACTAAGAGAAGCAGCCAGAAGCCACAATGGCACAAGTACAAAGAGTGTCTAAAAACAGACTTAAATTATTCTCTTTGACCTGTTTCAAACATATGTAACATTTAGATCACACAATTTCCCATTTACGTCTGTTAAAATGTACTGTTCTACTTTAATGCACCAATTTTTGCCTCATCAGTTTATTTCTCTTTATTAATAATGTAACACGTTCAATCGTTATTTTTGTTTTCACAAGCCAGTTCTTGCTTATGCACTTACATGTTTTTTTTTTCTATCAGTCCTGAAATCATCCTTACACAGCTTAAGAGAGGAAACATATCAGTGCGTAAGCTGCAAAAGATCAAGTACAGGTTAATTTTATGTAAGAAACAAAGGCAAAAATGGAAAAAGCACAACATTTCTGCTGTGGGGCCTTCTTCTTTGACATGACATACGTAAAAAAAAACTGTGCAGTCATAATGTTTTTTTTTTTCCAGAAACTTCATGGTACATGACTATATTAATAAATATACAAGATTTGGATGACAAATCATTGCAGAGTAAAGCCGAATCAGCCCATGTGATACATTTATAATTGAGGTTCCTCTCAAAAGGCCTGGAGTTAATCAAAGATTTGTTTAGTGGATGTTTTAGACAAAGCAAATTTGTGGTTAAAGATAATTTTAACATCCACATCACAAGCTTATATCTGTTCAAAGGATTGTGTTCTTTGGATATACGGAGGCAATGCCAGTAACTCCAAAAATATACTTCCATTGTAGAAAACACTCATCGCTTTTAACAATCACAATTTTTTAGATTCAAAATCATTACCCTTTACTATTATACAGCTACAATAAAATAGTTCTTAGGAAGGTTGGCAAGGTCATGTAATTTTTTTTTCTTAGATCAGATTTGCGTAATGCATAAACTATTTTATGATATATTTCGGAATCACAAAACCAGGTCTGAAGAAACCTATGGGTAAAAGAAAATAAAGCTACGATATTGTGAGATTTGTATGTTTTGCATAGATAGGAGTCTCAAATTACAATTCAGTGTAATGTTAGGGGAAAAAGAAGAAATTAAGAAATTCTAACAATGTGAAAAGTTCAAATACAACTCCATAAACATAACAGGAAGTACATCTGAGAACATATGGAATGGATTAGAAGCCTAATTTCTCAAAATATAAACAAAATACATGCTCACTACTGACACAATAAAGATTAAGCACAGTTTTGTATATGTACATGAAAGTATAAGCATATCAGTGCCCAGATCACAGTCTACCAGCTCTTTCATAAACAACAAAGACCGATTTACAGCTGTGATCAACAGCAAATAATCACTATTTCAGCACCATTTCAAATTCCTGCAAATATGCAATAGGAAGAGATCCATTTTTAAACACTACTGTATACAATATTTGCATTTATAACTTGACCCAGAAAATGTCTCATGGCTTACATTCATAACTGCAGAGAAAATGGCTCTTGTGTGGTAACTTTAATTATTGCCTAGACACCGTACTTGATCTTTCTGGTATGCAGACACTGTGGCCTTTGAGAGTGAAAGCGCCTTTTCCATTTTACAGTACGCTTGTGGGAAACAGGCACCCAGCAGGCCAAATATTCACAGCTGAACTTCCAAATTCAATGCAGTCATCTAATTTAGTGCCATCAATCAACAGAACTACTCAAGGACATTGAGGGAACAAAATTTGTTACCTTAAACCCCCAAGAACAGCATTTAGTCAAACACGGAGATTTAAAGTGCCTAAGAGAAAATTAGACTGCAACACTTTTGGTAAGGCAAAAAAAAAAATCAGAAATCTAAAGCATCACAGTTCATTTTTACAATATCCAGCATTTTATGATGAGACAAAAAATAAGAACTCAGGAAAGCACATAAATCATTCTCTAGTCACAGCTTGTGACAACGCTTGAATGAAGGCTCACAAAAGCAATTTATGGCCACTTTAAAAAGAAAAATAAAATAATACTGTACTTCTTTGTTCAGATGGTTGACCTCATGCACACATAATGAATAACCCTTGATAGTCAAACATCACTCAGACAGCTCTGGATCAGAGCGTGGTTCATCTGTGTCAGAGGCAGGTTCTATGCATTGTGCTCAGTGAAGAAATGCTGAAACTGTAGCAAGGCAACTAAAATCAGCACTGGGGAGAAAAGCAGATATCAGCTCCCCACTCCACCATTTACAGCCTTAAGCTTGTGAGAATTGTATGAAGTATGGAACAGTGCTCAGAGTAACATAATGGAGATACAGAACACACCACATACTCTTAAATCCATTCTACCCACTGTGGATTCGTCACTATGATCGTTTTTACCACTCAGTAAGCTTTTGGTTCATTTTTTAATATTGAGTTCTATTAACATAGAACATTTAGTTCAGATGGAATGCTGCAGTAATAATTTTTTTTATTTTAAAAAGCTAGCCTTTTTAAACAGATTCTATGGGGTCTTTTAAGTCCTGTTCAATCTTATTGGTTTCTCATTAACTGCAGGGAACTTTGCACATACAGGTTATCCTCATGTGGAAAAGGAATTTGTTGTATTGTGTTCCAGTGCCAATGGTGTTACTCTGCTTATTAGCAGTAGTCACTTTACCCTGTTTCACTTCGCTTCCAGACATCCAATCAAGCTACTGTTAAAACAATGCTTTCCATTTATCTTAAGGTGCTTCACAAATAAATTTGCATGTTGCTTTGTCATGTGCAAATTTCATGGTGTATCTTTTTTTGCACATTGTGAGTGCTTTGCAGTGAAATGCAAACACAGTGAAAATTACATTATAGACCTGAGTTCTACAAGACCTACAGAGGCCTTTTATGGGGCAGCAGGAAACTAAAATTCTAACAGATGTCTTGTGCCAGGAAATTGCCAATTTAAAAAATGGAAATCACTTTATTGCAGAACATGGCACCTGCCATTGCCTTACATTTTGTATCGAAGTAAGATTAAACAGTAGGGTTTTGACATTCTGTGAAAGTACTTCCTACCCATCTTCCGTATCTCACCATGGTCTTGTTTTTCTGTTTCTGTAATGAACACTCCCAGGTCTGTATCTGCAGTGTGGGGACTGACAGACTGGAGACAACTTTACAGGCTCATTAACAATTGTATTGCCCTCTGCATTACAGTGGAGCGTAGAGTATAGGCATCCGCTGGATACAGAGGAGCGATTCATGTTGTACATTTTAGCTGATTATAAGTTTATAATGACTTGAGTATATTGTTTTAGTTGATCAATAATTTAATTAACTGAAAGTGAATAAATTAGTACACTAAATTAGGGTTACTGTAGTTTATAGTATGAAGCGACAGTATAAAGGTGGACTTGGTTATATTATGCGAACTTGTCTATGCGAGACGGTCCTTTGCACCAGACATTTGTGAATGTTAAGACCCTACTGTATGTGCTGCAAAATGTACCATGTGACATTTTGCCACAGTACAGCTTTACATTAGCACACAATTCACTTCACTAGAAATAATTACAATAACAGCAATGGATCAGAGGATAAAATATCCTCTTGTTTTGTCTAGAGGGAAACAAGTGAAAAGTGAACAAAAGTGCACTACAAAGTACAACTTCAGAAACAGCAAATGCAAATTGGGGATATACAGTAATAATGGGATTTACTTGACCAGGTAGAAAAGGTAGAGATCAATAGTCTCTAGACTAAAAGAAAAAATTAGAAGGAAAAAAAAATATATCAAGTAAAAAGTATCTAAAAAAACATTATATATAAACATTTTTGAAAAAAGCCTTTCTCCAGCCATTTGAGACTGTTTACATACAGTACTACTATGTGAGATTCAACAGCACTTGAAGAATTTGCAGAACTAGTACAGGTCTAAATTTAACAGTTTTACTAAAAAGTAGTCAGAATAGTTTTAAAGGGAGTTAAAAACATTTCTGAATAGGTCCCAGGATGCTTTTAGTCAGAAATTATTCCTAAAAATTTGTAATCATTGAAAGTGAAAATGAACATTCAATGTAATGATGAAAAGGAGTCTAAAACACTGTTAAACATTATCCCGCAATTAACATAATGTATACTTGAATTTAAGGAAACTTTACCTGTTCACTGACCCAATAAATAAAATGCAAGAAGCCCATGTTGAGTCAAAAGACAAGACATGTTTTAAAGCTTTCCTATAGAAGAAGGAAACTATTCAACTAATCACTTCCTGCTTACCTTCTCAATTATCTTAATTACTGATCACTTTATTAGCCTGACAAAAAATCATTTTCCAAACAGCACAATACATGTAACAACAAAACAGTAATTCAAAGCAGTTATAATACATTAAATGCATAGTTTTCAATTATGATAAAGTTTGTCACAATAATTAGCTGAACTAATAAAGTTTAAGACTGTCATCTTGCAGGATCAGATACTCTCATAATGTATTAATGATAAAGGATTTATTTAAAAATCAAATACTTTTTATTATGAAAAAGTAAAAAAAATGATATTAAGATGTGAAGTGTTGCTTACAATCCTATAAATAATAAAAAGGCAAAGAGATAAGGAAGACTCTTCCCCACACTGCCACAAAAACAGAGACTCACAGTATAAAGTAAATTAGTCCTCCTATGGATTAAACCTTTTCCTGTTTTTAGATGACCTAAACTCTAGACAATGTAAATCAATACTATAACATTTTACTTAAAATGATTAAGATAGATTAGAATGATAAAGATGAAAGTATAAAGCCTACTCTTACCCAAAAAAACAATTAAGGTTTTTGCAGCAGGTGTTTAACAGGTGCTAGAATATTAATTGCTTTCTGCATGAATAACATATATTAGTTTTTAATTTTACCTCAAATTTCAGCAGCCCTCAGTCTTAAATAACATTTGTTCACTTATCAGGAGGGAAATACAAAGATATGCTTAACAAGCATCAAATTACACTCTACTCAATTCATTTTAACCTTAATTAATCAATTAAAGGTGCATTTAAAAATTCAATTCAGAATAAAAAAATGTAACTTTCTGGAATAAAATAAGACCAGAAATCACCTGAATATGATTCAGATGCACTTCACAACCAGATTGAAAAAGGTACGCAGTGTGTTTTTCTGTAAAATGTATTTCAACTAGATTGCGTCATAAAATGGAATTACATCACTACCTCCAGTCTCCCACTCACTAATGTGAAAGTTAACAGTCCTACATTACAGTTTCACACAGAATCAGAAATGAACATTTCCAAAAATAAACACTGTTAATTTCAATTACTGATATTTCATTTTAATTATTTATTTTACATTATTACTGGTAAATGCTGAGTTGTTTTGACGTCTGTTGCTCCAGTATCAAGTGTTACTCTTTTTTTTATCAGTCATTCTGTTATAAGCTAAACTCAGTGCTGGAGGCAGGGTGCAATCTCATTACCCCATTTGGGATCATTTAGAGTCTGTTGAGCCAACTGTTCAAATTCAGATTTCTAAACTGTAGGTGGAATTATTTACTCTAATTTATTTTTACATACTTTTAATTATACGCCTTAATGGTTTTTACAAAAATTGTCATATTTAATGATGATATTATGATTTGCCAGTTACACAAACCAACAAAAACTTTTTTTTTCAATGATCATTTATGATAGAAACTTTTAAATACGATCTGACACAGTTATCATGCCTTTTCTGTTCTTTGGGGTTTGTATGGATTTTATTGTGACACAGCCACTGATAATATATTATTTATTGCAAAAATATTCATTCGCAGCCTACAATATCACATTTTGACTAAATGCACAGGGACTAAATGTAGCATAACTAAAGGTAATATAATTGCAACAATCAAACTAAGTACTCTTATATGTTAAAAAGCCTGAATGTCAGTAAACCAAAGTGAAGAAGTTATACAAAGTGAAGTTTAGTGCTTGCAGAAGGGATCAGCATTCTAAGTCAGTAAAAGGTAGAAGCACCTGCGGCAGCAATTACTGCTCTCAGTATTTCTGTGTCAGTTTCTTCCAGCTTTGCACAGTAGAATGGTGTAATTTTGTCCATTCTTCTTGTCAAAAGTGCTCGCCATAAATTCTCTATTGTGTTTGAAATTTCGACTGAGCTTCTCAAGGACATTCACTATCTTCTTGTCAGACCACAACAATGCAAACTGTCGACCCATTTTTAGATTATTGGGAGACCTGAGAGGGTTCTCTTCTAGGATTTTCTTGTACTTTGCGCCATTTAATTTAATTCAAAGGGATAAGTAACCTCCTCCTGATCTCGGCCCCTCTACAACTTTATTCCTGGTTTGTCTTCATAATCAGTTAGCCGTATCACTCTGTGGAGTAGTGGCTTGAAGTTCAGTATCTGAGGGAACTAAAACAGACAGATGCATTTACTCTGACATCTAGCTAAATCACTTTGATTAGACACAGACAGAAACAATTAGACTAATTCAGTCAAATAAGTTTATCTTCAAGCTATTCTGCTATACACTTTTAACTGATTTAGGATCGTCGCAGCAAAAGTGCTCTGCAACTGAGAAGAATCTTCTAATTTTATTTAAAAATTTGGATACTTGCATACAGAACTTTTCTAGCTTTTTCAGTTTGAGGTAGACTGTGTATCTTCTACTAAATGTACAACTTTATTTTAAAGTGTCATGATTTTAAGACATGGCTCACACAGTGACAAAATGTGAAACACCTTGAATACTTTTGCAAGGCATTTCATATTGTTTAGCAAATGGGAATTATAACAATTCACTTCAGCATCAAGCTTTATCCCTGATCTGACGAGTTTACGCAAATCATTATCTTAAATACAGCTTCCAGTCTGCTAACATGAAAGCAACATTCTCTGAACCATTTCGGTGATACATCAATTTGAGTCCCCATTTTCTTAGTCACAACATGATAAAAGCTTCAAGGAATCAGGAAAGATGTCATGGAAGACTTCTTTCTTACACTGCAGCCAAAAACACAGAACAAACCTGACCTGACACAAACAATCCTCCGATACCCAAAGTCTACCCTTAAAAGCCATACTCCCTCAAGACAAAGAATAAATGTTTCAAAGATCAAAACTTGCTTCTTTTATTTGTTCTACCTGCTGAGCTTCCCTTCCTCAAGTGGAATCCAGCTGAAGGACGGCTCCAGAGAATCGTCTACAATTTATTTTTCCATCTCTTTTTAAAGTAGCAACTGATTTGAAGCTTCACTATACACGCCTGCTCTACATTAACAAAGAAAATTGATATTTCCTTTGATGCTGCATATGCATAATTCATAGCTGTTGCTGGATTTTTAGCGATGCTTATTTGTGTTTAACTTTTTCATTAAAAAATCTTTATGAATTCTAAGGAGGGTTGTTAATGCACTATGACACGTTAAAATCGTAACGATTTATCCATTTTTTAAGATGCATTAAAATACATGACGCTGATTTCAAAATCTTTTTGATAAATGAACTTGATAAATGTAATTAAGACTGAGAATCAAGAAGCTTTATTCCCTATGAACATAGTGGAAAAAAAATCAGGAAAAACAATGTAAAACTTCTTGCATTGATTAGTGATCTGGGACACCATTTTAAACTTGCAGATGGTGTCAGACAAGTTAATTACTGCACCTCTTCAAAAGTCAAAGGGGAGATTTAATTGTATTTTGTATCTCTAGGTGATAATAAATGAGGTCACAGCCTTCACTGTGGGCAACTCAACAAAGAGATTCTGCTTCTCAAAAGCAAAACTCAATGAAAATGCATTACAATAACCTTGCTTTCAAGTCCGAGCTTGGAGGAATTTTATATGGGCAATAAAAAGAACATTATCTCTTATATGAGGAACTGTAATATAAAAATATCAGAAATAGAGAACTGTCATTTAACTCAAAAATAACCACATTTTACTTTAAAATGAACTTTTTTTTTTGATAGAGAAGATACTGCCAAACCCCACTGGAAGTAAATACATTTGACAGAAGAAATTCGCAAATGAATGGCGTTTGCCTCCCATGACAGCATTTTTAAGCCAAGGCTAATTATTCAGTATGCAATGGTGAAAGAAATAGTTTACTTTTACAAAAACTATTCTGTGAGTTGCCGCTGCAATAGGTTAAATATGGTAGTATGAGAGACCGAACGACTGAGTTTGTTTTTTGTTTGTTATGTTCACTGCACTGACTGACAGTTTTACCACAGGGAAAAGGCAAACATGATGGTGATTGAGATGCACAGGGAATCACTGCTGTATAAATATGAAAGCAATGTGAAAATATTTAAATAATTCAAATATTATGCTATGCAAAACCCCAGCCTTTTGAGGCTTCTCTTTGGGAGTTATACATGAGGAAAACTTCAGGAAAGAACAAAAACACTCCAAAATATTGAAAAAAAACTACAGCGAAGCTACATAAAGCAAGAAAGATAAAGAATTTCCTTTATAATGGAAATACTAAAATAATTGTTATGACTAACAAAATACAGGTACTTTTCTACACACAAGACTGCAATTTAAAATTGACCAATGGACAAAAAAAGACAGTCTGTCTTATTTTAAAAATAAAAAAGCAGGTCATAATGGGCTTAAACTGGACCAATATGAAAAGGCTGAAGGCTGACTTTTGACTCCAACCCAATTTTTGTTTTCAGTCAGTGGTCTCCCAACGGTCTGAATGACACCATCTACACTGTCGCAAGCTGCTTCGTTTCTGAAACGGCCTTTTCTTGTGTGTCTGTAACCACAAATTACCCAGGGTTGGATGGAGCTGAAAAAATTCCAAACATCACATGGCTGCAACCCAGAAAACCCATGAACAGCAGATACCATCTTCAATTACTTGAACGGTTATCAGTGATTTCAGATAGTTGATTATGTAATACTGATATTTATCTACATGTGACATCACACACATGATGATATACCACAAAGAAAGGCAAAGCACGTAATCTTTGTATTCTTACTGAATACTTGAAAAAATGTCTCATTGCAAACCCCTGACATTAAAAAGATATCACACCAGTACTAATAACATGACTTCTTAGAAAAGTTTTACTTCTTATGAACCAGATAAAAAATTAAATTGTCTGTTCCAGGTATTCCTGCTCTAGAACAGGACTACAGAAGAGGAACTACAGTGCCTTGCGAAAGTATTCGGCCCCCTTGAACTTTTCAACCTTTTGCCACATTTCAGGCTTCAAACATAAAGATATAAATTTTTTATTTTATGTGAAGAATCACCAACAAGTGGGACACAATTGTGAAGTGGAACGAAATCTATTGGATTTTTGAAACTTTTTTAACTAATAAAAAAATGAAAAGTGGGGCGTGCAAAAGTATTCGGCCCCTTTACTTTCAGTGCAGCAAACTCACTCCAGAAGTTCAGCGAGGATCTCTGAATGATCCAATGTTGTCCTAAATGACTGATGGTGATAAATAGAATCCACCTGTGTGTAATCAAGTCTCTGTATAAATGCACCTGCTCTGTGATAGTCTCAAGGTTCTGTTGAAAGCGCAGAGAGCATCATGAAGACCAAGGAACACACCAGGCAGGTCCGTAATACTGTTGTGGAGAAGTTTAAAGCCGGATTTGGATACAAAAAGATTTCCCAAGCTTCAAACATCCCAAGGAGCACTGTGCAAGCGATCATCTTGAAATGGAAGGAGTATCAGACCACTGCAAATCTACCAAGACCTGGCCGTCCCTCTAAACTTTCAGCTCAGACAAGGAGAAGACTGATCAGAGATGCAGCCAAGAGGCCCATGATCACTCTGGATGAACTGCAGAGAACTACAGCTGAGGTGGGAGAGTCTGTCCATAGGACAACAATCAGTCTTACACTGCACAAATCTGGCCTTTATGGAAGAGTGGCAAGAAGAAAGCCATTTCTCAAAGATATCCATAAAAGTCTCGTCTAAAGTTTGCCACAAGCCACCTGGGAGACACCCCAAACATGTGGAAGAAGGTGCTCTGGTCAGATGAAACCAAAATCGAACTTTTTGGCCACAATGCAAAACGATATGTTTGGCGTAAAAGCAACACAGCTCATCACCCTCAACACACCATCCCCACTGTCAAACATGGTGGTGGCAGCATCATGGTTTGGGCCTGCTTTTCTTCAGCAGGGACAGGGAAGATGGTTAAAATTGAGGGGAAGATGGATGCAGCCAAATACAGGACCATTCTGGATGAAAACCTGTTGGAGTCTGCAAAAGACCTGAAACTGGGACGGAGATTTATCTTCCAACAAGACAATGATCCCAAACATACAGCAAAATCTACAAAGGAATGGTTCACAAATAAACGTATCCAGGTGTTTGAATGGCCAAGTCAAAGTCCAGACCTGAATCCAATCGAGAATCTGTGGAAAGAGCTGAAAACTGCTGTTCACAAACGCTCTCCATCCAACCTCACTGAGCTCGAGCTGTTTTGCAAGGAAGAATGGGCAAGAATTTCAGTCTCTCGATGTGCAAAACTGATAGAGACATACCCCAAGCGACTTGCAGCTGTAATCGCAGCAAAAGGTGGCTCTACAAAGTATTAACGCAAGGGGGCCGAATACTTTTGCACGCCCCACTTTTCATTTTTTTATTAGTTAAAAAAGTTTCAAAAATCCAATAGATTTCGTTCCACTTCACAATTGTGTCCCACTTGTTGGTGATTCTTCACATAAAATAAAAAATGTATATCTTTATGTTTGAAGCCTGAAATGTGGCAAAAGGTTGAAAAGTTCAAGGGGGCCGAATACTTTCGCAAGGCACTGTACATACATTTCTGGGTTTAAGGGAATATTCCACAGAGAAAGACAAAAAAAAACTGGCAACTAATACAGTTCAGAAGACAAACGTACTGCTCCCATATATCATTACTTTCTGGCCCCTAACTCCAATATATATATAGTATCAGGAACTGTTTATGGACTAATTATAATGTTTGCTAGTATGATTTAAAATCATATTGTTTATAAATTAACCAGCAAAAAATTCCAGAAAGTCTACCCTTACAGAAAGAATATATTTTAATATATTAGAATATATTTTATTTTAAAAAACACCACCACTTCAAATACTTCAACACCTTACAACTTCGTGAAAAAAAATGACAGTATTTACAGTAGTAAAAGATGTATAATAATAAACTAAAAATCTGAAGCAGTGATGTAGGGTAAGTAGTATTTTTATTCATAATCCTATATATATTTAAACAATATAAATGATTTTAGAAATAAACCATGGATTTGCATTGGGCAGGACCACCAATTCTCAAAACACCAAGTTGCTTGAATTTCATAGGAAATATGTAAGGAGATATCAGATCTTTAAGACATTAACCTTGAATCTGATAATGGACTTTGGAACACACAATCCAGAACATTATCAATATTATCAACACATAACTCGCATCTGTTTGAAATGCATGTAAAAATAATGTATTGTTAACAACTTCCTGACAGATCAGCAATTAAGTTCACATCATCAAAGTGCCACTTTTCTCCTCCTACTCTTTTCAAACTCTTTCAAATATAAATCATACTGCCTTGACTGGCAACTTTACCTGCAGGTGAAGGCAAACACAGTTGCAAACCTGTACAAGTATAAATGCTATTTATTCTCTTCTTTAATGGCAGACACATCTCATTTGGCTAAAAAAAAGTCTTAAGAATGAGCTGTGGTTCATTGGCGACACAGCAGGACCATGCAACTTTTAATATAATACTTTCTGCTCTACAGCTCTATCATACATCATTTCAAGCAGATTATGACTGTCCCTACAGCACAGGGAATGTGTGTTTTGCTGAAGCAAATTAAGTGAATTATATGTAGTCCATTGTTTTTTTCCCAAGTAAGAAAAGTAAGCCATCAGGCTGATGAAAAACACAACTTCGCACCAGGACACAGTTCAGATTGGGAGCAGAACCACTAACTGAGACAGACTGGATCTGTTTTTTATTTTGAACACAAAGATCATTATATAAGAGACAGAATGACACATATGGCCTGAAACACTTCCTTTCAGCTCTCTCAATGAGCAACAGAAAAGTTGTATTAAGGAGCACAGGAATGCCTTTTAAAAACATTTTCCCATTTACAAACTTTGCATATATTTAAAAAAAATATGTTTACAGCTACCAATTGTTTTTAAAGAATTTCATACCAAATTCTCAATTGAATTAATGAAACCTACAGGACCCAAACAATATCAATAGACTGTATTTTAGTTTCATCATTACTGAATACAGTAGGTGAGCAATCAATACAACAGGTTTTGCAACAGATTCTATTAATTTATAATCACTTTCCAAAATTTGTTTAAAAAAATAAAACATAAGTTTGAATACCAATTGTGAAATTGAGATGGAAGATCGCATATTTTGGAGCAGAAAATATCAGGAGCATTGCGTCTAAAATACATGATTTTATCAACATCTTAAGAAGTCATTGTTCTTGACATTTTTAAAATACAGAAGACAAGGCCTGTTTGTGCATTCAAGCCACTTTGTGAAATCAGAGAGGCTGGAGGTACTCTGTTTAATCATTCAAAAGCATATTTACCAGATACCCCTCATCTTCTTCTTTACCCATGACATATTTTCAGGTTCTGTACTATGCCTTCACAATTTTTCAGCATGATCTCACATTTCCTTGTCTCTACAGTCTCTGTATCTTTCCTCTGGTGACACCTATCAGCAGTACTAAACTCAGACAGAGCTGGCCTGTAGAGCTTCAGGATTTCATTCTCCCAGAGCTCTCAGGTATGAACTTAATTGAACTGAACTTTTAACTAGCTTTACAATTATATATTATTACACCACTGTTATTTTAAAAGAACCTGAAAATATTTTAAATATGCTCAGCTGATCAAACAATCAGATGAACTGCAGCTGGATAAATAACTAGAAGCCCCTGCAGCTAGTTAAAACATTAAAATTTGACTCCCTGGATCGTATGAGATTTTAAAGGGATTTAATACGTTTAAAAACACAACTATAAAATAAATAATAACAGTTGAGACTTTATTGTAGTCTCACAATATCTTAAAATAGTCTGCTGAAAATGTCTATGCTCCAAACAATTTACAATGCATCAAGAAAAACAATCAAAGGGCTGAATCGACCCTTACAGCCACAGTTCTACATTATTTTAAGAAATGGTGTTTGTTACCTACGTGAATTTGGCACTTATGTTGGATATTAATATTAATGCTAAGTAACTTAGGTGTTAAGCCGTAATGGTCCAGGTTTAGGTTTTGTTTGTTAAAAGGCCAATGAAAAGGTTAGCATAAACACATGAAATCGACAAACAAGAGGAATAAACAAAGCCATTTTCACCTGAAAAAGAGTCTGGCACAGAACTCTATAATACCGTCTTCCCAAACTGAATTTAGCAATAGTGATCTTGAAAACCAGGGCTGGACAATTTCATTATATGCCATCAAATAAATTATTATTATTGTGTGGTGCAGTGTTCATCTGTCCTACTCTTACTCAACATCAGCAGAAAAGCATACATTTTGTTATTCAGCTAAGTGGATTTGAGGGCATTCATAAAGCAACATTAATGCAATGAGCAGCAGCCTGCACTTGCTATATTATAAGGGCTGTTGCAACCTTTTAGGAATACGCTTGATGTGTGAACTACTGGTGTGCCTTGCATCTGAAGACCAGTGTGCTTTACACAAGTTCAATCACACAAGACCCCAACAAACCACTATGGATTCTCTGGCAAAATTCTCCAAATAATACACAAAAAAACACAGAAACAAATACACAATTTGTGTTTTCTATTAATACAACATGAGAATTGCCCGATTCATCAGAACGTCAGCCCACACCTTCCCACAAAACAGAGGCGCAGTGGAGGGAACTGTGGTGAAGGCTCTGGACACATAAAACTTCAAGACTGTGGGCTCATATCCCAGGTGGGACAGTGTTGAAGCACCCTGGAGCACGATTTTGCACTCGGATGCGTCCGTGAAATGCCCAGTTGTACAAATGGGTCCAAGTGTCATCATCTCTTTGGATAAAAGCATCCTCCAAATAAAAAATAATAAAACCTGGAAATAGAATGGGCCCATTTTTCAATTGGCTCAACCAGAGATAGTTCAGATAAGGATAAACATGCATGTAAACTCTGTCATTAATATTCTTCATTTAAGCATCGATGGCATCCCTGAATAAATTATCTGATTATCTGTTTTGGGCGAGTCTCAGACTTGGATAATGAATGTTACATTTCACTATTACTCTTATCTCTACGTGATTACAATGAAATTCCAGTGTGTGGAAACATTAAAATGCTTTTCACAGACAAAAACAAAACATCAGCTTTTAAATTTAGAACAACAAACAATGGGAAAAGCAGAGGGGTGCAGAACTGGAGTACAGTACAAAAGACAGAGAAAGAAGCACATACGCAGTTCACACATCGACTGTCATCATCTCCAGTGCATCATTCACTGATTAGCTGTTCCTTTTTGAAAGCCTTTTTTTTTCCCCCAAAGACAGGCTTAAAGATCTGTTTTGGGCTAGCTTAAAATAAACATCTGTGTGATACCAGTCAGAATGTATGCACAGTCTAACACCTTAAGGGCTCTGTCTGCTGCTCTGTGTAGCCCTCCGGAGAACAGACCTACAGTATTTCATGGACTAGTTGCATCCTAAATCAATAATATTCAACGGCTTCAGAGCAGCTGTTTTATTTTTCATTTTTTACTGAAGTGGAAAGATGGTAAAATCCCATTTCACCACCTTTTATGATCCAAACTGGTATTAAAGTATTGTGTGCTTGTTTTCATGTAAATACATACATATATGAATATAAACAGTATACATTTTTCATTTCATGCATCTATACACAGAAATAAAATTAAGTACAGTACAAGGATGCTAAAAATCTATATGTGTATTCATTATTGGTTTGGTCAATATTATAGGATTGGCTAGGAGAAATACTGCCTTAAGCTTTCCAGCTGGAATACTGGATCAGGTATATATATATATTTTTCACCTTTTGTTTCAGAGCCAGTTTGTTTTAGCAAGCAAGTCTACAGAATATACAATTTCTAAAAGTGAAACATACAGAAATTCTAAAGATCATTAAATTGCAATGCAATTACCTAGAAATTACATTTTCTTAAAAAAGGTCAAATGTGTTATTTTGTGTATTTCTAAAGTATCATCTCTGCACACTGTGAAAATGGCTCTTTTTAATAATTTTAAATAAATGTGAATCACCCAATCAAATAACGCATTTCCTTTTTACTTTGTGCTCAATCCAAACCTTCATTAGTAGTATGTAGTAATGTAGTCTTCATTTTAAGCTCATTTATGTTCTTTAGCTAAAACAGTCACCGTACATTGGACCTACTAAAATTCCTAATACATCAGTTCAATTAAAAAGAAGATTTAATGATTTCCTTCATCAGTTTCTCACATGAACGTCACAGCAACTACAGATTAACAAGGTACTGGTATTAGTAAGATACCAAAATATTTGTATTTTAAAACATTTTTATCACATTATGCAGTTTTATTTTTTATAAAGTTTGCATTAGCCTATTTAGTAGATTAAAGTAAGGAGTAGTAAGAAGTAACCTTTTCATACATCAATTTTTAATAACGACCAACCATACATACTTTATTATCAGTACAATTTAATTCCTTGGCTAATCATACCAGTCAGTTATACACTGGGTAATGCTCTTTTTTAATGTGGTAACAGTGCCCCCTACTGCATAACAAAAAAAATTACAACGCTTAGCAACACTTCTTCTCTCTGTTACATAGACAAGGCTGCTGCTCCACATTTGCCACTTTGCTCTAGGCCCTATTTAATTCCCAGCGGGGAATACATCAGTAAATGTAAATTACTCAATTTTCAATCCTGAGAAATTGTAGTTGGTAAGGAAAAGAATCACAGGGTAAAAGATTTATTACACAATTACCCAGCATATTGATGAAACACAGTTTTTTTTAGGAAAGTAAATATAAAACACGAGAATTATAATGATTTAGCAAACAGATAAATGAATCGTAGCTGCACAACGACATTAAATTTGCTATAAAAAGCAAAGCCCAGACCCTTGTTATCAAATCTTTACATTTCAAATAGAGAAAGAAAAAACAATACTCACAACAAACCCTGTGGAATTTTATATTTCTGTTAGATGCCATTAATTCTTAATAGAAGTATAGAAAATTATCTGTATTTTAATACAGGCCTTTCCTTTTCTTCTGCAATGATGAAAGAGTCGGGAACAAGTACAGTAGCTGAGCTAAATACAATCATGTACGGGACTTATGTCTTCAAATATATTTGTACTTGCATTACCCATTTTAGAATTTAGCAAACAAGCTGTAAGACATGTTCAGCTGACATTTGGAAGGGTGGTTACCAAGGCTGTCAGCAGCAGAGTGTCTAGAGGATTGCAGTGTTCAGCAAAGGTTTGAACACACCTCTACTAACAGAAAATATACTCTCGTGGCATTCACAACTGCTTCAAGAAGCAGCCCTCCAAAGCAAGAGAAACTCATTTATTTCTTCTTTATTTTGCAAATGGAAATAGGGATGCAGATGAAGTCTGTCAGGAAAAGGGCAGACTGTTGATAATGGTGAATGCCCCCTTGGAGTTATAAACAACCCTGCCCTCCAAGGTATTATTAATGAGCTCTATTTATTTTTTATACTTCTAACTCAGTCAGGAGGGATTGAGACAGGATTTGCATCTTTTATGAAAGCGGCAAGTCCCGGGGAAGGAGTCTCTGGGTTTTGCAAATCTACTGTAATTACAAATCACCAGCGTAGATAATGATGGAACAAAAGAGCACATGCTTGATGATAACAAAATAATTTCACATCCAATTCTGGCACTGAAGAGAGCTTGACAGAAAAAATCCCCCGGCAGATTTACCTCCGAGTCTTCATTGCTGATCCCAAGCTCCAAAACAGCACGTGGCGATTTCATTTTTGCTTGTCTCGATTGTGCCATTTCTAAGTTTAGCTCCCATCCAACACTCTCCAGCTAAAATCAAAGCATACATGAAACGATAAATGTCACATCCAGAAAATCACACAACTGACATAAAAAAGAAGAACTGTGATTTGCAGTATTGTACCCTGCGGTATCACTAAGTTAGCAATTACACAACACATTTTAATAAAATCATAGATACCAGCTTTTCAAAGTAATGGTCCAAGATTCTTTTTTTTCCTTCAGTAGCAAAGCATTTCAAAATATAAGCTTAAGTCTACTAACAATAACATTTGTAATTAGGCATTTAATTTATATATTTAATTTCCTCCAGTAAAAAAAACAGGTGAAACCGAATTGGAGATATATACAGTACATGGCAAAATAGACTGATAGTTAGAAAGAGCTCAACAAATAACACTAAGTTCTTTAAGAATTCCATCAGTTAATACATTTAAGCACTATTTTTTTAAAGAAGACCGTTTTGTTTGAAACAGAACGACTGCACTTTTATCAAATTAAGAAAATATCCTGCAGAACAGCTGAAACATCTGGGCATGAAGTGTGATGGCAGTGAAAGAAAATAATTGCAGCTTTCTTTTTAAAGGTTCTTTTTGCTTTAAAGTAAAAGACAATTACTTCTGTATGAGATAACTAATGGTTTCCTAGTAATGAGAAAGGACTATTCAGTTAAGTTCATAATGACCCATGGGGACACTTTGATGACTGATCAAATGGAAAAGAATATAGCATCCTAAATTTACAATGTGATTAAAATTAAGTGGCGTCCTTTCAAGAGGTTATCCCCCATTCTACGTATACTGTATTATGCATTTTCCCATACTGTATAAACAAAAACATGGTACAAGTGCATTAAACATGAATAAGGCTTAGATATGGAAAAATATTTAGCAATAAAGCTACGAAATCGGTTAAACGTGAAAGCAAAAAATGTGGATCAATGTGGATGCGATATCAAGCATCAGCTATTCAGAACTGTTTATCTTATTAATGATATACCAATGTATTCATTTAGATTAAGAACACAACAGCATAAGAACATAAAGACAATTACAAATGAGAGGAGACCATTCTGCACAACTAGCCCATTAAGTAGCTAGTAGCTAATCCATCCAAAGTTCTGATCCAGTGTTTTCTTGAAGTCATGGTATTGGCTTCAACAGCATTGCTGAGTAGCTTGCTCCACACTATTAATATGTTCACTTTGCACAAGAAGAACCATGTTTTTATTTGAAAAATAAAAAAACTCTTACCTTTTTAGGAGCAAATATCCGCTGCCTGAATTTTTCTACAGTGTCTTGGCCTGCAGTTGCCCATGCCTGAGAGAAGACCTCAGCCTTGTCAGGGTTTAATTTGATGTTTTCTAGTTGCTGCTTAAGAGATGCTGGTTTCACGTTGTGATAGACAGCCTGTAGAGGTAAAATTGAAAAAAAAAACTAGTTAAAACATCTCTAGGGATGAAATCTTGAACTTGTTATTGAGGGTACAAAATGGACCAATTCCTTTTAAAATATTTTTCTTACAACTATATTGACACAAGATAGAAAATGCAGGTGAACTCAGGATTAATTAAAAAATGAGACTAGTGGAGAATGCAATTGTGTTAAAATTATGCGTCATGAAATGTTAATTGCAATCATAAAGAAATTCCAATCCAATCAAAACTGAACTGGAGAGTAAAAATACGGATTTTGTCAAAACCTTGTACTTAAAAAAATGTATTTCCTTTAGACAAAATAAATCTATTAGATGAACACAAAATACAATGTGCTTCTTTTAGCCTAGCATCCTTCGGCTGTGCACAGATTTGGCACAGGAACATAGGAAATGAGTCGAGTTATTTCTCTTGACCTCAATCCTTCAGTTATTCAAGCTTCCAGAAGGTTCTGTCTCTAGAGGAATGCACCGTTCCTAGTGAATGAAAGATGTGCTATTTCTTTCTTAATAATTCATTTGGAGTTAAAAAGCTAAAATATGTATTAGATCTAAGCGGATTAGAGTACACTCCCACTTAATATTATTTAAAAATATAGCAGGTCTACAGAGCAGTGGGCACTAGAAAAAGGGAGCAATTATATTCATGAAATCAAAATCGGTTAAAGCGTTATATTCTGCTATTTTGGTAGGAGGCCATGAATTACAAAACCCAACTGACAGCTAGTAAAGACATATTCTCTCTCTAAATATAGTACTACAAAATCACAGCACAAGCACAAAATCCCTTACCAACACACTCCATACTCCTTCAACAATATAAAAACTATAGTAAAAGATAGCATATCATCCGCTTACATACTTGAAAAGAATGCTTATTATCCACAAACTACACCTAAAAAATTCACTTTTGAATTCTAAGGGCCTGTTTCACAAACCAGTGTGAGTTGTACTTGTAGACCTGTTTACCTCAAAGAATATTAGGTCACTCAAGATTAGTGCTAATTAATGTCTGTACAGCTACTGGAAGAGCTTACAGTTTTACTTACATTTCATACCATAAAAGGATAAAGCCTATTACTCAAAAGTCCCATGGGTATCTGTACTGTATGTAAAAAGAACACTGCAAGGTTAAGACTTCAAGGTAATTAACCAAGACTTTAACTGTGGATCTACTGCAAATTCACATAATTAGAATCAATTATATCTGGGTCTTCAATTTTAAAACTGCAGTACAATAACAAAAAGACTTACACATACATTTGTTTTGACTGCTAATGCTTACGGGTTTGTATCTAATTTTAGTCCAATGCCAACTAGCCTGCTGTTTATTAAATATCACTTTTTGTGCTGATGCTTTCGCATCACAAGACGAAGGTCATAATAGAGAAAGGCATTTTCTCAGCTTCTGCCCGAAATATTTTGACAGATATTTCACATCCACTTTGTGTTTGTGGATATTAATCACTGTTAATACTAGGTGTGAGGTGTAGGTTTTTAAAAGTCTGACATTTACCATGATCTTTTTTTTAAGTTTACAAACAAGAGGGTGCCATGTGGCCCATCTAGCTCTTGTTTACATTAGGCATCCATATGACCCTTTTATCCAGCCATTTTGTGAAATGCTAAGGGCATCATCTTTAATTTATTTGGTAATGCAGGGAGGAGCAATGCCAGTGCATACTCTGACAACAGGTTCTCCACGATTTACCAGTAACTACGTGGTGAATGAGCACACCGCACAATGCATTATAATGCTATGCCATCACAAACTCACTCCACATTAGAAACCTGCCACATTGGTCTGGGCTGACTACATCTGCAGGACAACCACTTTTGTATTGCAAGTGTTTAGCTTGCACTGCTTGCAATGTCCCCAACACATTTTTGTTAGGGCTCTAACACATATATGTGTTAGGGACAGATGTGTGTTAGATTTAACACATCTGCGTGCATGTACGGCCTGGTGCACAATGCGAGGTGGAACACTGGAGCGTTCACTGCCATTCTCAGACTCTTCACCACCTGACTATTTTCTTTTTCCATCTTTAAACCTTATCACCCACTCAAAAACACTGGTTTGGCTCTGTGTTCTCAACCTACAAACATTTTTTTTCCTTCGGTGAACATTCTCGGCATTCTTGACCTACTTTGTGAGGAACATATTCACTGCTCTGTGTTTGCGTGGGTTTCGTCTGGGTGCTCTGGTTTCCTTCCACAGTCCAAATACATCCTATTAGGTTAATTGACTTCTGGGAAAGCTGGACCTGGTATGAGTGTGGGTGTGTTTGCGTCTCTGTGTGCCCTGCAGTGGAGTGGTATCTCATCTAGAGTGTATCCCTGTGCCTGCTGAGCAAAGATACTTATTTATGGAGAGCAATGCCCTCTAAAGCATGAGACTGCAATTACACCAATAATTACTATTTACTTGGAAGTACTTGACTGGGTATTTTGTTTTTCTATACTAAAAGTTTCCAAGCACTGCTTATATAAGACAAGTAAAATGGCAAATATATGTATGTATTTCATCTGAAAAGCTTTAACTTAAGCATACAAAAGTGTGGCTTCAAAAGAAGACATGCCTGCTCTATAATATAAGAAACTGTTTCCAGGACTAGATGAAGGGCTTGCTTTTCTAGCAACAGAGCAGTCTGTAGTTTCTCCTCTTCCTCCTCACTGAAAGAGCGTTCGGCCTGCAACATGAATCATAAAAATTAGATAAATGAAGAAGTGTGGTAATTTAATTACAGAACGGTATCACAGTTCGTACATTGACGTCTCTACAGCAATGCATCAACATTTAGAAAAAAAATGCTTCACCCTGTTTCTATTCATTATGTACAGTAGTTATACAGCAGATTAGTAGATTTATATAGACAGTTGTTTAAATCATACGCCCATTATCAGAAAGCAACTTATTCATGGTGAGAGTCACAGCAAATAGGAGTCTATCTGATATCTAGTGATAAATATCTTTTTGGTAATATGCACGTTACAAATCTTAAAAATCAAAAAAGCTGATGTCTGTTGCATAGACTCTTAAAGACGATAAGGTGTCTGGGGCTTACATTAAGAACATTTCAAGCCAAGTTGGAAAATATAACCTAGTGAAGGTGTTGCTAGATTTAATACCAAAACTGTTTACTTTAAATAGTATCCCAAAGACAGTAAAGGTTGTTTGCCCTTTTCACATACATCTGGAAGCTTACAAAAGAGTAATGTACCTTTAGGTGGAGTTTCTGAAGAATTCGCGATAGCAGTTTTGGAAATTTGCTTGGGTCGATTTCATTGATGAACAACACTGCTTCTTTAATGCTGTGGATAGACAAACATCCCCCGAAAAAGAACTTTATTTATCGGAGACAAAAATCAGTGTAAAACACTACATTATTGAACCTTTTAGAAATCGCGAAACAAAAGGCTTTTTTTTCTGTTCTACGATATTGAAAACTTCACCAGATCGTTGGTAATCGCACAATTTGTACACACAGTAGAACCAGAAACACAATAAGGGGAAAATAACACATTATTCAGCATCATAATTAGTATAATAACAGGGCTATATCTACAACCCTGTGATGTAGTACAAAAAATAAAGAAACATTTAGTTCCATTGCATTGCTACAGCAAATGTTGATTTTATAAAAATCAATCAAACAACTATGCCGACTAAAACAGTGTCACTATCATTTTATTACTGATACACTGTATAAAGAAAAATAATCCTACAACAATACCTTTGAGTTTCTTTAATAATTGCAGTCATGGCAAATCTCGGCGGTTCTTTGCAAAATTTCAACTTCTGTTATTTTTCCTCTCTTCCTTGTCACATGTCCGCAGACAGCTGTTAGGACAGATACCGTCCAGGGTCAAACTGAACCAAAGACTGAAACGCGAATCTTGAGTATTTCTTTATTCGTTATTGCCACACAACAGTAGTTGGTGGCATTGGCTTTCGGAGCAAGAGAACACTGATGAAACAGCCATAAAGCACATAAAATATTTTAAAAATACATATAAACTGAAATTAAAAGACAAGCATCACACAATCACGTGGATACGTACAGTTAACATTAACCTTGCATGCAGCAAACACAATTGTAAAGGAGCTGCTCACGGGAGGCTAAATAACTGAAGGGGGAGAGCTCGAATTCTTACGGCAGAGGGAAAGAAGCTGAAGTTGAAGCGTGTAGTTTTTGAAAGGATTGATTTCAACCATTGTCCCGAATGAAGAAGCTAAAAAAGATTATGAACTGGATGAGAGGGTCTGAAATAATCTTATAGGCACCACCTGAGATACGTCTTGTGTAAAGGGGTGAAGCTGAAGGCAGTTCACAGCCTATTATTTCTCATGCTCTGGACACGATCCTTTCCAGCTTTCCTTTTGTATATCTTCCAAACGATGATGGAAGTTGTTAAAATCCTTTGAATTATGGCTGTGTAAAATTGGCAAAGAAGTTGCTGGTTTACTCTGTATTTCTTAATACTTCGCGGTCAGCAGCTATACAGTATTAAATACTGCACCGACATTTGTGTACCAGAAATGAAAAATTAGGTCATTTCCCAATTAGAAACCGTGGTTCAACAACGACATTCGCAATAAAATAAAAGATAGATCCACCGCGTTCAAATGGGGGGACAAAGAGCTGTACCCAGCAGCCATATCACCCTGCAACTCACAACTGGCAACCCACTGAAGCTAAGCAGGTGTGAGCCTGGTCAGTACCTGGATGGAAGACCTCCTGGGAAAAATTAAGGTTGCTGCTGGAAGAGGTGTTAGTGGGGCCAGCAGGGGGCGCTCACCCTGTGGTCCACGTGGGTCCTAATGCCCCAGTATAGTGATGGGGACACTATACTGTAAACAGGTGCCGTCCTTCGGATGAGACGTAAAACCGAGGTTCTGACTCTCTGTGGTCATTAAAAATCCCAGGGCGTTTCTCGAAAAGAGTAGGGGTGTAACCCCGGCGTCTTGGCCAAATTTCCCATTGGCCCTTACCAATCATGGCATCCTAATAATCCCCCTCTATGAATTGGCTACATTACTCTGCTCTCCTCCCCACTGATAGCTGATGTGTGGTGAGCGTTCTGGCGCACTATGGCTGCCGTCGCATCATCCAGGTGGATGCTGCACATTGGTGGTGGTGGAGGGGAGACCCCATTACCTGTAAAGCGCTTTGAGTGGAGTGTCCAGAAAAGCGCTATATAAGTGTAAGCAATTATTATTATTATTATTACAAGAAATCACGGTATGCATTAGAGGAAGCCATAAAACGCGCCAAACGGAGCTACAGAGTGCGGCTTGAAACGCAGTGCGCTGACACCCGGAGGCTGTGGCAGGGATTACAGTCAATCACAGGCTACAAGGGCTGCAGCCAGGAGATTGACACGAACAACGCATCCCTGCCTGACGAGCTGAACCACTTCTATGCCCGCTTTGATGCTCTGAACACGGGCAAAGCTGAGAAGACCCCAAGTGTGCAGGGCGAGTTTGTTCTGAAACTCTCAGAGCAGGACGTGCAGAAGACTCTGAGTAGGGTGAAAATCCGTAAGGCTGCAGGGCCTGATGGGATACCACCTTGCGTCCTGAGGACATGGGCAGCCCAGCTGACCACAGTGTTTACAGACATCTTTAACTCCTCCCTGTCACAGTCCATGGTCCCCACCTGCTTTAAAAAAAACACTATTGTTCCAACCCCCAAAAAGACAAAAGTGACATGCCTGAATGATTACCGCCCAGTAGCATTAACATCTGTGGTGATGAAATGCCAGGAGAAGCTGGTGTTGTCACACATCAACTCCTCCATCACAGAGTCCCTGGACCCCTTGCAGTTCGCCTACCAGAACAACAGATCAGTGGATGATGCTGTCTCCCTGGCTCTGCATACAGCCTTGGAACACCTGGACACTAAGAACTTGTATGTGAGAATGCTGTTTGTGGACTACAGTTCAGCATTCAATTCCATCATACCCAGTCAACTGGTGACAACGCTCAGGGGATTAGGTCTGTGCAACTCTGTCTGCAACTGGCTGCTGGGCTTTCTTATCGAGAGACCACAGGTGGTGCGAATAGGCAATAAAACATCAACACAACTCACCCTGAGCACTGGAACCCCACAAGGCTGCTGTTTGAGTCCAAGGTTGTACTCCCTATTTACTCACGACTGCACAGCAAGACACAGCAACAACCGCATCATTAAGTTTGCAGATGACACCACTATAATAGGACTGATCAGTGATGATGACGAGTCCACTTACAGGGATGAAGTTGTACAGCTGCTTAGGTGGTGTCATAGCAATAACCTGGACTTGAACATAAAGAAAACGAAAGAGCTAATACTGGACTTTCGGAGACATAGGCCATACACTCACAGCCCACTCAGTATTGATGGAATGGAAGTGGAAACAGTCACCAGCTTTAGGTTTATGGGAATTCACATCTCTAAAGATCTAACCTGGACTGTGAACACTGACTCTATCATGAAGAAGGCTCAGCAGCGCCTTTATTTCTTGAGGTGCCTCAAGCGATGGGGGATGCCAATACATGTGTTGGTGAACTTCTACCGCTGCACCATCAAGAGCGTCCTCACCAATGGGATCACGTGTGGTATGGCAACACCTCTTCGCGAGAAAGAAAGGCACTGCAGAGAATGGTCAATATGGCCCAGAAGATCATCGGCTGCGGTCTCGCCGAGATTAAACAGCTCTATGAGGACCGCTGCCGTGGTAGAATTCTGGCCATCACAAAGGACAGTCACCACCCCGGGCATGAGCTCTTCACCCCACTGCCCTCAGGCAAGAGATATAAGAGCATACGGACACTTACCACTAGATTCTTCAATAGCTTCTATCCACAAGCAGTGAGACTGGCGAACACATTTAGCCATCCCCCTCGGACCACACCTACACCATCACCATCTACCTCTTTATGATTTCTTATCTATTGCACATCTCCAGTCATTGTTTACACGTCTGTATTGTTTACATTCAAACTGTCTACATGTTTACTTGCACATTGTCTATTGCTTGTTTGTACATTGTCTTGATGCACTGTTCGCACTTTGTTTTGTTTTTTACACTTGTTTTACAATCAAGAGACTTTCTGTAAGTAAGAATTCCATTGTACCAGTACCGGTTACATATGGCAATAAAGTTCAAGTTCAAGTTAAGTTGCCTGAGAAAGTACACCCTCTACTGTTCCTCCTTACACACTGTATCTAATCTGTGCTGGAGCTGCATTTATGATCATTACTTAAGTTCCCAAAAATGTGTTTTGGAATTTGTGGTCACAATAGGATGGTCATTAATGATGATCGGGAGCTTTATGTTCTGGACACATAAAAAATCAATAATGACTTCCCTAGCTTTTAATGCATTGAATAGAAGGTCTTTATCAGAACACCACGTTGTTCTCAGTCAATCTCTCAGTACGGAGGCTCATCATTATCAGAGAAAAGGCCAAATATAATAGTATCATTTGGATGATTAAAAATCATAACTGAGCCGACTTAAGATGTGAAGTTATTTGTGAAAAGGGAAAAAAGCCACAGAGATAGGAAGCCTTGGGGAGCAGCTTGTCTCAGAGAGCAATATGTCCTGTTATCCTCTAGACAGGTTCTTGGTTGGCGACACCTCAGAAAGTCCAGAATCCAACAGCACAACCAGCAATTATAATTTATACTTAGACTGTACACTGGTTTATTTTTGAACTACTGGTACATGAAAAAGACATAACATCAAGGAGTGTTTTGTCAAATGAAGGAAAATCATGCAGTGTTGTTATACAACAGCCTAAAACATCAGTAATAAAAAAATAATTCCAGTGCAAGTCTTTCGTATAATCAAAATAATCACAATAATGTGAAACAAACAAAAAATGTTTTCAGAAAAAGAAAATAAACATTGAAATAAAATTATTTACCAGAGAAATAATATTTACCAGTTTAATCAATATACCTGTATTGTAAACTGATGTTTACAAACAAGTTTCTGCCTTGTATGAGAAAGCAAATATGGTGCTGCCACCTTCTATACAAATACTGTTGTTGATCTATTACCTATTGCAACAGCTAGCTGCTTTTTCTAGATTGCATTCAGGACAAGGATAGAAGTAACAGCACATTCTTGGTCTGGGCCTGTTATTACCTGAGCAATTTTAAGAATATGTTTCTGAAAGAAACTGAAATCAATCAGCTTGTGATTAAGGTGCAGAAGACACAGAGATCTCCCAGGACTGGAATTAGTGGTTGAGGTAGTTCTAGAAGTCTTCACCAGTGCAAATAGCAGCCATATCACCCTGCAACTCATAACTGGCAACCCACTGAAGCTAAGCAGGTGTGAGCCTGGTCAGTACCTGGATGGGAGACCTCCTGGGAAAGACTAAGGTTGCTGCTGGAAGAGGTGTTAGTGGGGCCAGCAGGGGGCGCTCACCCTGTGGTCCATGTGGGTCCTAATGCCCCAGTATAGTGATGGGGACACTATACTGTAAACAGGTGCCGTCCTTCGGATGAGACGTAAAACCGAGGTCCTGACTCTCTGTGGTCATTAAAAATCCCAGGGCGCTTCTCGAAAAGAGTAGGGGTGTACCCCGGTGTCCTGGCCAAATTTCCAATTGGCCCTTACTAATCATGGCCTCCTAATAATCCCCCTCTATGAATTGGCTACATTACTCTGCTCTCCTCCCCACTGATAGCTGATGTGTGGTGAGCGTTCTGGCGCACTATGGCTGCCGTCGCATCATCCAGGTGGATGCTGCACATTGGTGGTGGTGGAGGGGAGTCCCCATTACCTGTAAAGCGCTTTGAGTGGAGTGTCCAGAAAAGCGCTATATAAGTGTAAGCAATTATTATTATTATTATTATTTTGCAGGTTGCAGTTAAGGCCCAACACTCTTGCTAAATGCAATTAAGTAAACTCGTCACTAGGAGGAGCTGTATATACATGAATACCTATAGTTAGCACTAACCCACATACAGTAGGGAAAAAAAAGGATGAACCTCATATGAGATCATCTAGTCGTGCATAGCACATAAGGGCAATTACTGTATATTTTTTAAGTTGAGAGTTATGATGGTTAATTTAATACAACCTCAATAAAAATAACCATTGTGTAGGTCTTCCATCCTGTTCCAAAAAGATTTTAAAACAGCAATGTCTACAAGCCCTACAACATACAGTTAAAAAAAAGTGAGCTTTTCAATTTTCCAAAAAAAAATCATGATGCATTTTATTTCACTAATTTGTTTTAATAAATCTTGTTTCTTTACCTGTTCCTTTACTTTGACAAAGTCCCTGAGCTCACTAGCTGGTTGATGCTGCACAGGAAGACTTACAGAATATCCCACAACGGTCTGTCCACAGGCTGATTAGGTCTATGCAACTATGCTCCCATGTGTCATAACTCATACTATCTCTGCAACATTTTTATTTTGACAATGTGTCAAGTTTTATTCTGAAAACGTGTTCTTATTCTTTGATCTTTATTTTTGTTTATATTGTCTATGATTATGTTTGATGTCCATGCTTGTCCAAGTCCATTTAATTTTAGTATTGTGTTAATTTTATATATGGATGGAAATTCCCCCTTCTCCTTGTAAACAATTACACATAAAACTTCAGCATGCTGTATCTCTGTCAATTTAATCATCTGTTAGAGCATATGTTATTCGCTCACAGACTTTTTTCAATGTTTGGCCCAGCTTATTGTACATCTCAACAAGGCTAAAGTCAGGGGAATGGGGAAAGAGCTTGTCAAACCTGTTTCTTGGTTAAAATGTCAGTAAAGTGGTCTTAAGCAATATTAAGTCAAAAGCTACAGCACTTTTTTTTCCCAAAAGCGAAAAAAAAATACTTTCTAAAATGGTATAAAAACAGGATCCATTTTAATGGAATGAAATTCCATTCTCACAGACTTTTTTCAATGTTTGGCCCAGCTTATTGTACATCTCAACAAGGCTAAAGTCAGGGGAATGGGGAAAGAGCTTGTCAAACCTGTTTCTTGGTTAAAATGTCAGTAAAGTGGTCTTAAGCAATATTAAGTCAAAAGCTACAGCACTTTTTTTTCCCAAAAGCGAAAAAAAAATACTTTCTAAAATGGTATAAAAACAGGATCCATTTTAATGGAATGAAATTCAAGAATTTAAGAAAGGTCAGGAAAGAGATAGAAACGAATATTGCAATGGAGGTTATAGTAAGTAATAGACTGGTCTTTTGGCAGTACAAAAAAATAAATAACGATGAAGCAAAATGTAACTGGAAAAATAAAGGAAAACTTCTCGACCTAGAAGGCGAAACGCACTCAGGCACTAAATGAACTGCTCACTCTTAAGGAAGAAGTCAGCAGCGTGTCTGAGCAGTATTGAGGCAGAATAAATTGTGTCTTGTACTAGAAGCACACAAGGCAAACAACTCCATGGTCCAGTGCTGTACAGCACAAGACAAGGTGTAGAATGCACAAGTGCGCTATAATATCACAAGCCAGAATAAGACAAATAGGGAAATGTATCCAATTTTAACATTTGCATATCATCTATTGTAGATTATTACAATATAACTTCCAACATTTTTAAACAAAAATACAGAAATAAAGATATAACGGTGTGCTACTAGAAACAAACAAATGTGCTTTTAAGTTATACTTCAAATATCTACATTACAATATTCAGTAAAACGTAAGTACAGGCAAATTGATGGTCCCGGGTGAATTGTTTAAAACCTGTTAAAAGGAGTTCACAAAGCAAGAGAGTCTTTAGCTAGGTTTATTAACTGTCATTGTCTGTTTCTTTTTTAAATGATGTACCAAAGAACAAACTGTGTAAGAACAATTTATAAAAAAGTCACTGGTTACAAAGTTAAATAAATCAACGTATATAATGTTTTTTTCATATTACAAATATCATAAAAATCCATGTACTTTTGAGGTGAACACTAACAAGTTTGAATTACCATGTGATGTCACAGCACACAGTAGCAAATTGTTTTCACAGAGGAGATCTCGGGGGACTCCATACTGTACGCATTGCACCCAAAACATAGTGGCACAGTGATTTCTGAACGAGAGTTTTCATGACAAATTCCAATTATAATTATTTTTCATGAAAAAAATATGACTGATAAGTACAGCTCTGGAATATTTTTTTGATGAAGCTTTAATTCAGTTCTAACCTCTTGTGTCACATAAACAAAATGTTTATTGTTTATTAATTGTTTATTATTAAAGATTATTTGAAAGGAAAAAAAGTATTTTGGCAATTAGTTGACAGGTGACTTTTGTTGGGTATTTTATTACCCAAAAATAGAATGTATATTATATTGTACTTATCATTCATTTTAATCTCATGATCACAAATACAAATTGTTTGACTGTAAAGACAAAATAAGTATATTTGCTGGGCTTATAGTTCTGATTTCAAAATACATATTTAGAATTTAAACATTAGTGTATCTGTCTAAGCAAAGCTCTATGTCTCACAACATTTAAAATTGATTTTCAACTCATATCAATTCATGGCTTTGGTAACAGTGCACAAAATTAATTTTTGCTGTCTTACATTGTTAACACAGTACTGTCTTAGCAGTGTCGTTGCATAATTATAAGGAAAAAGATTAAAAAGAATTCCCTTTTGTTCTGACATTTTTGCATGTATTTTACGTAAACAATGGGCTATCGGTCAACAGTTTGACAGCTCCAATTAATTTTGCAGGAATCTCTGTTTAAAGTGAATTGTCTTAGCAGCATCAATATAAAATAATTATTTAACAAATGATTGCTAAAATATAGTCATATAATATCCCAAACCCAGTTTAAAACATTGATAACAATCCTTGTACAAATACAAGGCAAAACATTAAAATTAACCTTTGCTTTAAAATTTACTTGTTTAAAAAAATCATCCATTCAGAATGAATACAAAACATAACCATTAAAGGCAATTAACAATTATTATACTAGATAAATTGTATTTCCAGATAGTTTCCATAAAATCTTCAAGGTCTCTGGCTTCTAAGTGACTATACTTGAATAAATGGTTGAGAAAATATGAGGTTTTCAGGTTGAGAACTGCATTAGTGTATAAGATTTAGCAAAATTGACACATTGTTGCAATGTGACAAGCTTTTAATTGTGTTTAAGTATACTCCGAAGGATTATCAACAGAAATTGAAAGAGTAAGGAAACCAAATAGTAGTATTACAATGTAAAAAGTTTACAAAACAGAGAAATACTTGCAGAATTTTATGAAATGAACTGAGTTAAAAAATGGAACCTTAGCATCTAGACTTACAGTTCATTGTTAAATGAAAGAAACTAGATAACATTTAAGAACTGCTTCCATCTCTGAGGCCTGCAAATACTGTATAACAGCATCTTAAGTTTGAAACATGTGACTGAAACAAATGTTTGACATTAAAAGGTCTACAAATACAGTATAAGGGGGAATTTTCTTACAATGATGATAAAAAAATGATGATGATACAGTGAGTTTGTCTTATATAGATTTCATTATACACAAAAATGGGTACAAATAAGTGTTGAATGCAATGAATGTTGAATGCATGTAGTCATACAGGGTCCTTCTCTAGTGGAATGCATGGTGATGTGTGCTCCAGAGTGTTCAAGTAATCGCTTTCATTCCAGCCACCATCTCTCATTCTACGACCCCACACCATCTTTCTGTCTCTTGTACTGTTACCCTAAGAAACTCAGCAAAGTCTTTGTTTTGGTTAATACCCTTACATTGCAGTATGTCATCAAAACACAAGGCACCTGAAAGTGGTTGTGTAGAGAAGATAAGTTGAGAGGTTATTAGACCAGAGAGTAAACATGTAAATTCTGGATATCATACTGTATGTGAAGGTGTGAGTGTCATAAGTACAACTTGAAAATGTTACCACCCGCACCATCCAAAAGGCTGAAGAAAAGAAGAAAAGATTTACGTCAATGTTGAAGCTTCTGCTCCTTAGGAGATAAGGTTCCTCCTGTTTCTATGGCGTTAGAGGCCTAATTAATATTTTTATGTCCTAAATGTTTAATGCTTTTTTATACCATATATATTTTATTTTGTATTAAATGTTAGTTTGATATGCAATTAAGTTTAGGTTGGGCTATTCATTTGTTTGTAATATTATAGGTATATAAAGTAGGTATTAATAGATTAATTTAAAAGGCCACATTCACGTATGCTTATTTATTAGCAAGTTTTTCTATGCCATTCAATACCACTGAAAGAAGATAAATTGAGGCATCATCTTGACGGAATATCAAATGATGTTGAGAATACTGCTAGAACTAAAAAACATCCTGGTTACAAAGGTATACATTTAATATTCAAGCTTTTTTTTGCAACACAGAGTCTGTCGTGTCAATAAAATGTGTGAGAACATGGAATCGGAGAAGGACAAAAGAAAGCCTTGGGACTTTTTCAACATCTCAAAAGTAAATTGGAATATTACCATCAAGAGGGACAGCACAGTGGTGCAGTGAGATCCTGGGTTCAATTCCTGATGTACTATCTGAATGGGGGCTGTGTAATCTCCCTGTGTTTGCATGGGTTTTCCTCTGGGACTCCAGTTTCCTTTCACAGTCCAAAGAAATTCTGGTAAATTATCTGGCTTCTGGGAAAACGGCCCCTGGTGTGAGTATGTGTGCTTATGTCTGTGTGTGCCCTGTGAAGGACTGGGTTTAGCCTGCCTTGTGCCTGTTGCCTGTCAGGATAGGTTGCAGTTCCTTCACAGCCCTGTATCAGACAGAGTGGTTTTATATGGATACCATCAAGGACACAGTGTAAGCTGTCAGTAAGTCAGTGACTGGACATACAAAATAATAAGATAATAATCTAATTTTAATATTAATTAAAGCTTATGAAAGGTAAGTTTTTTGGTATTTTTTTCAGTGTCATAAAACTTTTACAGCTTTAAACTGTAAGGCCTTTTTTGTTTTCAGACTTTTGAAGACTTGTACTGTACATACACACATACAGTATCTTATTATTACAATTTCAAAACCAGCGAGCTGAATAATAACAACTAACATAAAGTCAGTACACATCTTCACTATCTACATTTTCTTGAAACCATTTGTAAATTCTGTGAAAGTATTTGGTTTTAAAATCTGATTTTAGCTTTTTTACTTCTGTGGACTTCTGGATTATCTCAGGCAACTCTTCTGGACCCATAGTCATATTTAAAATCTTTATCAGCTGAAAAACAAAGGAAAACCATAAGAATTCAAATTACAACTAGTATTTCCACAATTTTAACAGATATCCTTCAAAAGGCTAAATTAATCAACAAATCAGTTAACTAATTAATCATTGAAAACACTTAGTAAGTCAACATACTGTAACATTAAAAAAATATTGAAACCATATTTTTATAATTACCACAACAAATAATTGCCAATGACCTAACAATATCAAACACACTTCACTTTACACACATTTCACAATTCACTTTTCAATATGTTTGCATCTTCATGTATGGGTTTTTTTTTATATTGAGTCCAATGAAATCCCTTACATAGAATTTACTGACATTTAAACAAGGATTGTTTCCAAAAATACCACTTGCATTAAAAGGAAAATATTCCACTAGTATTGCAAGAGCAATACATTTTAAAATAAAAAGTGGATAAATTATCTCTGGCCCTAATAAGCTATACTGTACATGGCTTTGATATCCCAGAGTTGGGGGGAAGATTTGTTGGATGTGGTTGAGTGGAATATGTGGTAAGCTTGCTGGGAACTGATGACTTTGACTGCCAGATTCTAGGTAACAGATACGTTTCATCTTCAGAAAATTCCACTCTACCTCCATCTTTCATTTTTGCATAGTCCAATAATAAAAATGTCAGTCCTACATCTATTCTTTTATGCTTACACATATGTATTTGCTATATTCAAAAAACAGAAATGTTAATGACCATTTTTGATGCATATCCATTTATATTTCATTTTTATGCACAGGTTGTTTTAATGTCACACAGTTTTACTACATTTTAATTATGTTTAATTGAAGATTATGGCTGAACTAGTGGACAGTAAATGACGTCAACATTTCTGACTAAAATCATTTGAAGATGACTCATTGTACACTTTGGGACATTTTCCAAAACATCTGTCAGAACAGAGTCCATACAGTGTTATTCATGATGTTAATGCATATAATGCACTACAATCCAACCATAGTATCCCTCTCTGTGATGTTACACAACAGACTGTACAGAATGAAACTACCCACACCTTGGATTGATATTTGCAATCAACTGATTCAGAGTTGTTCATCTGTTTTGCCTTGCATCTTGAACCAATGCACTGGCATCACAGTCAAGGAGAAAACGCTTTTGTCCACTTTTGCCCCTAGATGATGATGTCTTTCTCTCAGACTTCCATACCAACATCACCTTCTCCACTGTTGCTCATGAAACATCAGCAAGTGGAGCTGTCTTCATACCTGAAAGTCCTGCTTATCATGCCCCAACAATCACCCCTCTTTCAAAGTCATGGAGTTCTCTTCTTCTAGCAATGGCAGCCAAAATAATGGAGAACTCTGCCTACCCCAGCCTTTTATACATGACACTAAAAATGATGGGAATGGGATGTTAATTGCTTGCTTAACTCAGGAACCACACCTGTGTGGAAGCATCTGCTTTCAATATAGTTGAAAGTTTCCTTTATTTCGCCAGTTACCTGTCTATTGCTCATCTGTCTTTCTGTGCATACAGTATGTTTGAACTGGACAGGCAGGATATATCCTGAACAGGATGCCATTCCATCACTGGGCACACACAGAGACAAACACACGCACTCACACCAGGGCCAATTTACCCAGAAGCCAATTAACATACTAGTATGTCTTTGGACTATAGGTGGAAACCAGAACACCCAGCAAAAACCCACATGAACCAGGGAGAACATACAAACTACATGCAGATGGCACTCCAGGTCCAGGACTGAACCCAGAGCCCTAGCACTGCGAGGCAGCAATGCTAACCACTGTGCCACCATGATATATATAAAACCCTATATTTGTCTATCAAAATAAGTAGGCTATTATATGCGTTTGACTACTGAGATTGAAACAAAAGCCAGAAATTATTGTGTGATCAGTTTGTTTTAGGGACCTTTCACTGACAGAAAGAGTTTGGAAATGAAACGTTTGGACAGAAGAAAATAAGCCACAGATGTATTTTCCTGCTGTACAAAAAGAGCTGAATGGCCTCCCCTCAACTGGAACCTTCCTTAGTTCTCTAGAGCCATGATCAGTGGCCTTCATCAACAGCCTCCTGGTTCGTTCTGCATTTGGGATTCTGACTATTTTCCCATGGCCACCTTCTCATCCTTCAGCTTGGAAACGTTACCACAATAAATCATCTGAAATTGCGTGGCTTTCTGTGTCTCCCTACTGGTTTGCATGCATCTTACTGGCATGTATCTTTCAAAACAGTACAGCTCAGCCTTTAATCCCTAAAAGTATAGATAAGTGTAAGCAGTTATTAATGATAAATTATAAAGACAGTTTTCTCACCTGGTTAAACTGAAAATCACCTGAAATCCGGTCAGCAAAATGTCCAAAAACTGGCCAAAGCTGGTGAATAAATGCTTTGTCCCTGTAAGTTAAAAAGCTTTCGTCAAATAACAGCTGAAAACAGAAATAGTTTTTGTTAATCAACATTAACATTCTTCATGTCCCTCAACACAGCATAGTTGTAAAATAATGGGAGGTTGGCTGTTGGTTAGGTGCTACTCAAACAAAATTTCTTTGAATTACAAAGAGGAAAAAAAGTGTAAAAAATGACTGACATTGGCTATGATTTAATTCAAAGGAAAACTAGATCAAAAAGTTCACAAACATAATGGTCAAATATCAACTAAGGGAAAAACAATTTCACGGATATCGTCAAATGTGTAAATCTGTATTTTGCATTGCTAGGAAATCTAACAAAACTGACACCAAACTACACTTCATTGTTGTTTGGACAGACACTATGCTTTACCCTTCCTAGAGTTTATTTCCATAATGCTTGTGAGCAGAAGCATCCTGTTCTCCAAGATATTTCTGGATTATTTAATCAACAAAATGATCCAACTCTAAACATCCACAATTCATTAAGTATGAGAACCCTTATATTCAGTAACTGGTAATATTTGAGAAGCAATAGCCTCAGGTAGATGCTTCCTGTAACTGTGTGGAAGTCCCACATATGGGTTTATGACATATGAGTTTATTTGACAGCTTCATTGCGTGTACAGTTTGCTTCAGGTCCTGCCATTTTGGAGTTCTTGTTTAGACTGTAATTTGGATAACCCACATGTAATATTTTTCTTCTTCAGCCATTATGTTATCTGTATGTCTAAGTTTGGGATCATTGTTTTGCTATTTGACCCATTTTTGGCTCAGTTCAGCTGATGATTGGATGGCCTGACTTTCGCCTTTACAATTGGTTGATACAACAACAAGTTCATAGTTTTGTCAATAATAGCAAGCTGTCTGGGTCATGAGGTATCAAAGTAGCCCCAAAAAATGATACTCCTTCCACTACGCTTGAAAGTCTGGATGAGCTTCTTCTGTTGGAAGGTTGTGTTTCTTTTTCACCATACAAAACATTTTTCATTGATACCAAAAAGTTAAACTTTTCAATCAACTGTCTATAGAACATTCTTCCTATGTGCTCTTTGACAAATGTGAGACAGGAGATAACATTCTTTATAGAGCCCATTTTTCTTTGTTATCTTCTCATGAAAATCATTCCTGTTCGGTGTTTTCAAGATGGTTCATGTAGAAACACTGAAATTAACCACAGCGAGAGATGCTTGCTGATCCCCAGATGTTACTCTGGGGCTCTTTGAGAGTTCCTCAATGATATTCTGTGTTGCTCATGGAGATCTTGGCAGCACTACTGAACTTGGGTAGAGTCACAGTAGTGTTGAATATTTTCCAATGTGTAGACCATCTAACAGAAAGATTAAAAATGGTTTTGTAACCCTCTCATGACTAACAGGCTACACTTTTTCTGAAGTCCTTTGAAATCTCTTTTGATTATGGTAGAAGGTATTTCCACTAACCTATATGATAAAGACTAAACTCACAAGGTTTGAGTAGAGCAAAAACTTCAGTAGAGACTTATCAAAACAGTTGCAATTTCTGGCAGATATTGACTCTATGAGTACTTATGCAATCTATACTTTCTAGTTTTTTTCTCTTTACTACAGAATAAATTGTATTTACTATTTTCAAAAAAAAATTCAGTCTGAGCATTTTAAAATACTAACATCATCCTCCTTTTATTAAAAAAAATAATTTTAAGTGCACTGGTTCTATGTATAAACAAAAATCAATTTTTAAAGATGAGTAATTACTCAAAACTGAAACATTTACTTACTTGGTTTGAAATATCTCCAGGTTTTCTTGAATAAAATTCCATACTAGTGGTTCACCAATTATATTTTTCAGTATTTGTCTCAAAATGCTCGATATACGCTCCGATACAACAGATGATGCATCCAGCAAATGATTAAGGTACCTTTAAAGAAATGACAGTTTTGTACATAATAAATATTAAGCTGTGTTAACTGTTTTGCTATTTAAGAAGATATCCAAACATGTGTTCCTGTTTAAAGCAAGTGTCTCCTTAATGTAATTTGAACTGAGATATTCTAGTTATTAAATCAGAGGTTTGTCTGTAAACTGAAATGGTTTGTCTGTATTTCATTTTGGGTTTTTATAATGAAAATGAGTCTCACACAATTTTTAAGGGCCTGTTCTTGTAAACAGAATTATGGACTGTATAGGAACATGCTAAAGGATAAAAATGAGATTTTGGCTGATCTTGCGTATCTGATTTTGACTAATATACATATAATATTATTCAGATGTATTTGACCAATATATCATATCTAGGATTAAAAGTTTAGAAACAACAAATTGAAACACCATTTCTGTAAATAAATTAGGTACCTATCAAAAACACACTGCCTCAGATAACCCGCTATTTCTACTATGCAACATACTGTATACTGTGAATGTAATGCTCAGTCAATCTTTTTATAACAGAATAATTCACTTTTGAGATTGTTATAGGAAGACATTGTATAATGGTTTACTTTACATTTTTTGACAAAACTGAAAATCCTCACACAACACAAAATGTTATAATTGGTAGCTTTTAAAATTTGGTGCTCTCACACACTCACAGATAAACTAAAGTGTAAATGTACCACAGAGAGGCATTCAACAAAAAAAATAGACAGAAGTTTCCACCTGTAGTGCCTTCTACAGAAACCATTGAACTATTTTCCATAAAGGACTCTAACTATAGCCTGTCACAGTGGCACGGGGGTTAGCAGTACTGCCTTGCAGCGCTCGGACCCAGGGTCCAATTCTGAATGTGGGGTGCTATCATTATGGAGTTGGTGCAGTATGTTCTGCCTGTGTTCACGTGGGTTCCCTCTGGATGTTCGTTACCTCCCACAGTCCAAAGACATACTGGTAGGTTAATTGGCTTATGAGAAAACTGGTCCTGGTGTGATTATGTGTGCGTTTGTGTGGGTGCTCTGTGACCCTGTACAATCTCTGTATATAAAAGAAGTAGTACCATTGGACATACAGTACTAATGTCTAGACTACATTTGCTGTGGTCATCGTAGTGCTTTATTGTTACTATGTCTTTACTAACAGGTTTTGTAGTTTAGATTATAAACTATTTTTAAGAGTTTCTATTGTAGCTACAATGAAAAAACTGTAAACGTTAGTAATAAATGCACACATTAGTTTTATTTCTCTCAAGTTCATTAAAAGGTTAATTACAACATTTGCAGTTGGAGAAAAGACTTCAAGATACATTTAAATGTATTTATCAAAAATAAAATTATTTGTAGATTAAAAAATGTCTGCTTTCTCCAGTTGAACTTGAGTTTGAAGCAGCAGGTATTTCACACCAACACATGCTCCAAGGAAAACAGTTCCTAAATTGAACTGATGGAGACTGACAACTAAATAAGTAGTGAACATAGTCTTGTTTTATATTTTTTTATACATTTGGAAGCCATGTTGAAGGACATCCTGTTTACACAGTTTGACTATAATCTTTTAAATTTGTTGTATTTATGGAGCTGTTAAATGAATTTGCTTCAAAGGACAATTCTTGAATTGTTTCCACATTTTAGGTGATGTAATCTGAAGGTAATTGACTTATCTCCAGTATTTATAATTACTTTAAGAAGAAATGGTAACAATGAGATAAGCATATTACAGGACTTCCATTTGACAAAAAACGTTTTCAAGTTGTGTAAACCAATTTCACTGTTTTTCAAAAGTCTATTGACCTGCCATTTAGTTCCCAGACACACAAATTAAAAGGTAGTCTCAGAGTAACATAGTAACTATCACTGAACAGCCGTACAGTATGAGCATGCTATTTTTGCCATGTGGTAAATCTCATTACTCAAAATCAGATAGTGGGAGATCAAAATTGTGTAGATTGCTCATGACATTTATTTGACCCTTTCCCATATAATTGGAAAACACAATATTTCACTGTTATTTTTAGAACGCATACCTCTTCAAAAGCCAAGGTTCTTTGGTACAGCTCAGGGGCCGGATTAAATCTATTTGATTCTGCTCCTGAAGCTTCTTCCATGCAAACTCCCACTCTCTCTCTTCTCCCGCAGCTATTCCAAAACAATAAATATCTTCTCTTATGTAGAATGGGAACCTGGATCAAAACAAGGCACGTTATCATTCTAAATAAGCATGGATAAAACTTTTAAACTGCAAAAGAAGCACACTTATGACTCAGAAGCTAGAGATAATCTTTCTCATTTATTGTGTTAAAGAAATTTTAGTTTTGGATTAATCGAAGCTCAAGCATAAATCAAGAAAAGATTATGGGTGGGGACATTTAGTAAAAAGAGAAAAATTGCAGAAAAGACTAACCTATAAAGTTAGTCTTTTAACATCTGAAAATCCATACAGTAAACTGATTATTCAACACACACAAAAACCGCTGTAATCTTTTTTTCAAAAGTTAAAAGGTCGTATGTATATATATAGTGTTTCCTTACATATTTGTGGTAGAATTTTTCATCCACTGTGCATACAGTTTAGATGCATGTTGTAGGCAACCTTTATGCCCAAATTTGCATGCAATCTCCATTGACTTTTGCACAGACAACCTTAGAGGGAGACAAATATAGTACACACAATTTTAAATACAGAAAAAAAATCTAATTAATAAATTCTAGTTTTAATTTATATACAGTATGTACAGTATGTTACACCTATAATTGAAAATACATGTATTAACCTTATCCTTGCCCTTGTTCCTGGATGTTTCTAATGTTGTAGCTTTATTTCTGGAAAAACCATATGATCTACTGTATAAGGTTCAAAAGCAAAAACAATATTGTGGAGAATAAGTACAGTATGACTGATGAATTACATATTATGACATATTGAGCAGGGAGTCATACGTTTAAATCAAGTTTGACATAGAAAACATTTTCTATCACAGACTTTATGAAGCTTTGTTGCAAAATAAATTATACTGATACCAAAGCAATAACATTATAATATTCATAAACCTATATTCTTATAATCACTTACTGCATATAAGAGTCATCCTCTCTTACACTCAGGAGATCTCCATCTATTAAATCCATGTAGTAATTATAAATGGGAGTAAAGGTTTTCAACATATATCTCTAAAAATAAAATCAAAAACATATTACTGAAGGTTCTTTGCATTCACATTTTGTTATTGGATTAAGTGTTACGATGCTGGTTTGAAATACCTTGTATAATCCGTACATATTGGAAGAAATCACAGAATCCAGGTAGCTGTTTAGGATCTCTATTGCCTTTGACCACACTACAAAGTCTTTTTCCCTTGAGAGATATTTAGTCGTACTGAGGGCAACTTCAACATCTACATATCCTGCCCTGAGTATTAAAAATTAAATAAAAAGAAAAATTAATGTCTACTAACCCCAGTTATAACTCATATGTTTATGCCTATTCATACATAGAAATATTACAGTTGAACCACCTAAATAAAACATAATTCAATGAGAATAAAAATAATCTAAAAAATTAAAACCATAACTTTGAATTAATAAAAAGTGTGGTTTCATAGCCAAACCACATTAACCAGATCACTGTGGGCAAAGTGTTCAACCATTGCAATTTTTTAATAACAAAAACTATATTTTCACTGAGCAAAACAAAACACTATACAGTATGTATACTGTACATGTCATTCATTAAAACAAAATCCAATCTAATACTTACAACATTAACCTAAACGCATCATCAATTATTTGTGCCCTGTTATTCACTGGAATGACCTGCAGGAAACAGGGGAAGATAACATTTTACAGCATAAATAAAAATACACTCAAGTCTAATCTAAATGGAGTTTATTAGGAAAGTTCAGGAGGAATTACAACAGCCAAGTATTTTATACTGACAATTTCCTCACTTAAAACATTATAAATACTGTATGTTACGCCTTCTCTCCCTCACATTTGTCTTCCTAATCCCATCTCTACCTCTGCAGCTGCCCCTTGGTCACTCCTCACTCTGTATTGGGGCTCCAGCCTCCTCATACTATGGCCTGGAGGTCACCCCTCAGCCAATCCCTTCTAACTTCACCAGTGGTTGTCTCTGTTATACACATGCTTGAATGGATGAGGCTGTTCTTAAATGTGAATCATAATTTTGCGGAATTGAATGGGCAAGGGTGGAATTACTGGCTGCCTTTTCACCGGCTGAGGTTCGATACCTCTAGTCGAGGTAGAGAGCCGATGTGTAAGTCACTCAGAGTTGCGTTCTTTCAGCCCGCAAAAATAGCGAATGGCGAGAATCTACAGTACGTGAGGGCAGAGAATTCCCCAAAATAAAGAAAAGTTCTACCGCAGCCTTCCAACTACTGCTGTGGGTCTAAGGTTAACACGGGGACATCGTGTGAGAATGTAATACAGGGTTCTAATGAAGACCCCAGGTGTTGCTGATACACATTCCCACGCGGAAACAGGTAGAGAGCGAACAGTTAGCGGGCCCTCTAGTGGTGCACAGTGGGAAATTTCTTCCCACTGTCAAACGTCACAAGCTCTTTAAATTGGATTTAATGATTCACCAGCACACCCTTGTTTCTTCAGTACTCCATTGCTGTTGTTCAATACAGTGTTGTTGGACTCAACTATTTAAACTTAATTTCAGGTTTTTCAGATGCTATTACTTCCTGTGGCATGAAAAAATAAAATATGTGTTCAGGTCAATGACTATCACCATAAAGTAACATAAATCAAAATAACCTTGGAATGAAAATATTTAACAATATTGACTTACATTGGGATCTTTCATCATCTGATGGTGCAGTCGCTCCATGTTCTGTTCATCATAAATAACTCTATAATAACCAGATACGTCCACGTTCAGTAGTATCCAATCGTCTTCTGAGGTAATGGCCATCTCAGGAAATACAGCTATAGTAACAATATGAAATATATGTCACCGTTTGATGCCACAGATGCAAATAAAATATTTACTGAAGCACAAAAAAAGCAGAGCTGGATTAATTAACCTGAATTTTAAAACTTACACATTTTTGCATCAAGCCATTTTAAAGGTTGCAAAGATCCATTTTTCATCCACTGTATAGGAACATACCAAGTAAAGCTAAAAAAGGCAGAGAAGAAAACATCCATGTCACCAAATTATTTTTTTCACTTTCTAAATGTACCAGATCATAAGATTTGCAATTACACTAAAGGCCCTCAGAGCATGTTGCAAGCATAAGAAACCAGTGTCAACACAAACCTAAGTACACCATTTTTTTTCTGTTGTCAGCTACATATCCCTTTTCATATAACACAATGTAATGTTAGTTGTCCACCAAAAAAATGTTCCTCCATGAAAGAGGTTTTGACATTGCTTATATAACTTTGCACATTGAACATCTGATTTGCCATAAATGGAAAGCTTTATAAGAAATATACATACTTGCCATTAGAAGTTTGGTTTTCTGTTGGTAGGGCGCATGGCTCCTGAGTTATAGTGCCAGTGCTTGTATTCAGTGAAATAACAGGAAATCCTGGCTGCAATGTCCAGGAGTCCATTATACGTTTTACAGATGTGGGCAGCTGCAGTTCTGACTGACTGTTGGCTGCCTTATCAAAAGACAAAAACATTCTGTTGTTTAAGCGCAAAAGGAAATGTTATGATTTGAATGCACACATTTTGAACATCGACATATATAATACATACAGTATGTGTATAAGAAAAAAAATAAGACTACCGTATTCAGTTGATGCAGAGTGTTAATTCAGTCTGGGTTTAACATCAATAACGCAAGACAGCATAGTATTGGATTACAATGAAAAAATCTCAGAAAGAATGGTGAGGTCTTCTTAGAGGCACATTTCTCCCTGATCAGGCTGAACTGTGGCCTGATCTCCTAGTCCAACAAAACATCACTGGGACCAACTCATCGACGTCATCAACAGCAGACAACTGTGACTAGCAAAGGTTGCCAGTTCCCTGCAGCTGCACAGGGCAATGGCAAAGCATCTACAGCAGTCTATCTAGAGAGTGATCGGGTTTATGAATCAACTCTGCCAGGATTTTGTTAAGAACCAAAGAGGTCATGGCCAACACTAACTTTGAAATGTTTTCACACCAGTAGTGTGTCTATCTCAGAGTGAAAACTTAAAATTATTTTGATTTGTGTGATGTTAAAAACAGCCAGTCTCTGAAAATGGTTACAAAGGCAACTGATTGTCATTCTTCGTCACTGAGCCCTTTAGAAATCTATTTAATATGACAGACTGAAGTCTGTAATGAATCAAAACTTTCACCCATTTGTCAGTCATGAAGAACCAGTCATTTGGTTCATAGAACAAGAAAGAAGCCTTTTTCAAGCAAAGGCTGTCATTAAGTATGAGGTTTATGATTTACCAATGAAGTTTTGTTTTAACCAAATGAAAAGCATGCAATGCTTATTTCAGCGATACTGACAAATGGGCCTAGTGAGACAGTTCCACTGGAAAGTCTTTCATTCTTAATTATATTTGAGCTGTCAATAACTTAGTCAAATCAATTATTGACTTTCATTTATTGAAATTGACATTTGAAAGTCTTTACCTGTTTTGTAGCTAATTTAAGCTACTTCAGCCTCCAGTACCAGGTGTGCAGACGTACTGTACATACAGTACAATAACTTCCACAAAGAATGTTTTAGGTACCATTCCTTCCTTTTTGAAAGAGTAAACAAATAAGCAGTAAGCTTTAACCACAGTAATGAGCTTAACAGAAATTACCATTTGCCAGTGCTTCCAAAGATCATCCTGATCAACATTCATGTAGGAAAAGGCCTTTAGATAGGTCTAAGAGAAACAGAGAGTAAGCTGGTCAGAGTCACCAGTTAAATAATTATTGGTACAGTGCCTAAATAAAACAGGAGAATATATATTAAGGTACTGCATAAGCAAAGTAATGGGTACATGTAGTAACTAAATTGAGCTATTTTAAGCCATAATTTATAGAATCTGTAGAGCACATACTGTAAATACACAACACTGGGTAAGTACATGTGTGAATCTTATATTATACCATTGTAAATTTGTTATTATTTCAGGACAGCCCTGTCTTTCTGCATACAATTCTATCCAATTATACTAAACAATTATACAATAAATAAAAACATACAGTACTCATTAGTACTGTATGCATTAAAAAAAGTGCATTTTATTTGTTACTATTTTCCAATGTATTTAATGAGTAAAGGAAACTGAACATCATGATGAAGTACAGAAAATCAATTTTTACAACTGTTATGTAACCATATTTTGTAGATATTGCACTGTCAACGGGCTGTGTAATATTAAAATACTTGTTTAATTAAGAAACTTGCTAAAAAGCTTTCAATAGCAAGACAGCTCTTGAACTAAGTGTTTAAAACTGAATAAGATAGAAGATACTTAGCACCCAGATGCATATAAAAGCAAAAATTATTTTCATGATGACCATCTACGTATGTAAAACTCACCATGAGCCCTTTTCGGAATACCTTCTCCGTCAGAAACTTTGCAGTCATTTTAGTAATGGAAGAACCCTAACAATAAACAACAGAATTAATGTTGTTAAAACAACAGAATTATTACCACACAGAGAAAAGAAGAAAATGTATCTTTCATGTGATTAAGTAAATCAGTCATGTGACCTTTTGACAAAGGTCATAAGACTAGTAAAATAAATTCCATTTCAAATCTTTAATTAAGCTGTGGATACAAAATCAAAGGGTATTTATAATGTCAATTCTGAACACAAACACATGAATTGTTGTTAGTCACATGGCTAGAAAATCAAATGGCATTAGTCCTTCATCTTTTTGTTTTACAGTTTCAAGTCAGACTAGGTACATTTACTACAAATGAATGGAAATCTAAAGATGACCACAAACAACTCAAAACTGTTGCCTGCAATTATAGGTGAGATACATTTCACACTATGTATGCTGAGAAATTATTTGTTGCTGCTAAGAACAAAATGTGGGTGATGAACAGAGCACAGCACTATTCCTCTCTATTATTATTCTCATGCGATGCTATCAGTCATTGTCAGCTGTAACAACTTTCCAAAGAGGAAATAGACTTAGCCGTAGATTCAAGACAATAGGACCCATTTAGGAAGCAAATTCACCTTTTTGAAAAATATCCACACTCATTTAATATTGCATTTTACTACCAGCAAGGACTACTATCATAGAACAGAAGCAGTGAAGCAAGGCAATAGAGAGAATTGCTATAGTATATAAGCTGCTATGGTAACTTAATTTTATAGCATAAAGCTATTTTTTCCTGCTCTTGTGTTAAAACATTCTGTGCAGTTTGTGTGTCACCTGCTTAAACTATATAGAGTGTGTGAATTAGGGGTTGGTTTGTTACTCCATACATATTTGTAGAGTGGGAACTGACTTGATATACTGTATAATGATTGTGAGCTGGTTGAGGGGGTATTTCTCCATGTACTACTGCAAGGTGGAACATCAACACTATTATACTGTAGGTCCTTTGTAAACAGAAAGCAATAAGCACGAGAAAGTTCCATTGCTATGGAACCATACGCTATGGGGTTCCATATGCTATGTCATTCCCCAGATACTCATGAACAGTGGTTTTAGAAAGTGGGAGGAACCATGTGAGACCAGCAGCAGCAGAAGCAGCACACCACCAGTAATAGACTTTTGTCAAAGCAGCAGACAGGCTGTGGTGCTGGTGACAATGAGGCCTGTGACTTCTGAGGCATGGACATGGCTACACAACTGACAGGATGAAGGTTGCACTCTCTGGGCAGTGAGGAGAGGCGAGTAGCAACCGAAATGCCAACAATGTTGGACGATGTTGAAACTAGACCGGTGAGGAGTGTCTAGCACTGTGAGAGGATGAATGGAGGCAACAGGATGTGGGGCACTTTTAGCTGAGAGGCAGAGCAGTGGCAGGGCCAGACAGAGACCCAGCAGATTTTATGAGTGGATGGACAAGAGGCAGCTACAGGTTCAGCTACAGGCTGGATAAATTACAACATGGACAATGATAAATTATGTGCAAATATTTATACCGTGGAAGTGCCAGTATGTTTTGCATCTACTTCTCAAAGTGTCAGTGATGATTAATCTATGCAATGAGCATTTGGTAAATCCTTTCCAGTGGTTCCATTTCAGAAACTGGCATCTTTTCCAGCTCTGGTCTTCAAGTCTCCAAGTAGACTGTCTTTTATCATCTGGGATTCCACACAAAGTTTGGTTAAGCTTTGTGTAGATAGTGTATATACTGTAGATTACATGGATTCGTGTATAGCCACAAGTTCAACTACAGGTCAGGCTTTGTTCAGGCCTAGACAGGAAGTAGAGGTGACTACTGTAGGCATAGAAGTAGAAGCAGTGATAAATTATTCTATGGACACTGTGTTAAGTCCATCTTTGAGAGGAGGATTGGTGAAACATATACAGTAGATCCATAATCACATTACAGCACAAATAATGCCTTGAGTTTGTGGCCTTTGAGTCTGAATAGTGAGCTGTGATAATAAGGTGTTAACATGTTTAATCAAACCCTGGTCCTGGAGCTCAACTGTGGAATTCTTTCAGAATAGAAAAGATAAAGAAAATCTCTGAGAGCTCTATGTCAGAAACATTTTCATTTTGAAAAGAAAAGCTTTTCTTCAATGCTACTTATTTTTAGGTAAAAACCTATTACACTACGTATTTTTACATTTAGATAAAAAACCCAGTATCACTTTATATTTTCTGCAGCCACTTTACCTTTGAATAAGTCACTAAATCAAACAGGCCCATTATCTGAGTAGGTGTTTCAACATCTTTTTCTTTAACAGCCAGTGAATGACTCATTTGAATTGAATCTGTAAGAAGCATCCTTTGCAAATCATGGATGACAAATTTGTCTTCCTAAAACAAAAAGAAACATATTGAAATGTCCGGCATAGTTAATCACATGTACATGAACTACAGTATCTACTTTCTTCTTTTGCAATTTTTTACACACCATTAAAATAATTTCGGTTTCAAATGAAAAATAACACTACGTAAACTTAATCTGTGGCAAGTGAAGACCCAGTGAAAAACACTCATGAAGGAATAGACAATGCAATGATTATCCACCTTGGGTTTTCCCGAAGAAACATTCCTTCCTCTGCAATAACCTTCTATTGAAGTAAAAATGTGTGTCAAGTCAATGTAGAGGTAAAGGTATCTGCAGGATGATTTACAAGCTTAGATCATCTGTGCAAAATTGACCTAGTGAGGCCTTGGACCCATTTCTAAATATATATACAGTTGAAGTGGCTGTTTCAAGTTTTTAAGTGAACTCATGTGTTTTCGTTCAGATACGCTGGCACTAGATTACATGTTTTGATGAGAAGAGATGCATGAACTGTTTTGGAATTTGATCTTTCATCTGGTCTCAGTGTGCAACAATAGAACAAAAGTTGAATAATGACCGTAGTTTAATACATTTTCTGATAGTTAATAGTTTGCAACTGTCTGTGAGGCTTTAAATTATTGAGATTACAAATCCTTTGATGGTAAAAGGAAAATTGAATCGAATCTCAGAAAGTCTCTTCTGTCCAGTATCTCCTTTAATGTGCTTTTAAATTAATAAGGTAAATATATAAGAGGAAAATTCTGGTAATTAACTGGAATAAGCAAACTTTAAATCAAGTTATTTTTATTCTTTATTGAAAGACGACTTAAAGTCTGGGGAGGGTAATTTAATGGAAGCACACTAAAAGTGGAAGCTTATCAGCCACTACAGATTTCTTGTGAAATGTGTGGGTTTTTTTTCTCTCAGAGAAAAGAAAATTAATATTCAACAACAAACTTACCACATACAGCTGAGGTTCCACTTCAGACGGAATGGTGGATTCAATGTATGTTGACAATCCTTCATTAAGCCATATGAAATTCCACCAATTCATAGTAACTAGATTTCCAAACCACTATAAAATAAACATAGGATACAGTACGTAATTTAGTAACAGCACTTAACTCTCATGGCTTTCATACAAAGGTAGCATAACAATGATGAGAAAGGAGTAAGGGGATAATAGAACATATCTGTGTGCCAGAAACAACAAAACAAACTTAATGCTTGCATATCTTTCACTGCTGTGGTCACTAATCAAAACCAGTATAGACATATTTTTTTTTATTTTATTTTTGTGCCGCAGCCAGAAAACTACATCTGTGGAGAGAACCTGAGACAGATGTGGAACAGTAATCTTTAACTTGCCTGATGTCCCAGCTCATGTGCAATGATTTTGCAGATGGACACTTTGCTATCAGAAAAATGTATGTTAGGATTATAAAACAATGCATCCTCCATGAAAAGAAGGAGACCCCAGTTTTCCATTGCACCCGGAAAGAACTCAGGCACTGCAACTATGTCTAAGGAAACAAAAATGTAAACATATTAATATGTAAGCTTCTCATTAAATCGTTAAATCTTATATTAACCTCCCTACTTCCCTCAAGCTAAAGCACAAGCTAAGTAAAACAAAGTTTTAGATGAAAAAATAGATGGAAATTTAAATTTTAGTCCAATGCCAAGGAAGGAAGTAAGTGCAGCTCTTTTATAAAGTTTATGGGATGAGGTGCAGGTTAAGGACAGTTTAGATTAGAAATTTAAAAACTGGACACTACTCACTTGGAATTAGTTATATAACATATTAATTTTTATTCCACAATGAAAGTCAATCTGAACTCTAAAACGTGATTTGGTTTGGGGTGAAAATTTGGAATTCATTGAAGCTGATGTTAGGAGACTGGTGAAGGATCTCCTCTGGTTTCAAAACCTGTTGTCTTGATTTCGAATGAAAAAAAATGCATATATTCTGCCTGTTCATCACCAGTTTGAAAACGAAAGCATGATGTGCAAATTTCCTTTGTGCGAGAATTATGTTTCTACAATGAATGATGATGAACAACATTAAACTTTTGTGTTAGCACATCTATGCTGTATGGTATTTGGGGGATGTACTGTATTGTACTTATGGGACTACACTTTAAGTAACTACTGATGGTTCTAAGGAAGGAGAGAATATGTTTAATAATGTATCCACAATTACTTTTCATATAAAAAGATACTGAGAGAAACTGTAGAAAAAGTCAATGAGGAACAGATTGTGGCCTACAATCAAAACATGCAGAAAAAAGAGATATCAGATATGCAAACAGGATTCCAGGGCAGGAACAACAAATAGAAGTAAGAGAAGCTAGACTGAGTAGCAAGTATTCCAACTAGTATTCATTCTCCTGAACTTAATTTCACATCTATTCACTCCATATGAGAGAACACAAATACTGTACATTACTGCAGATTTTTAGAAACTGTAATCTTGAGAGGAGCTGCATCTAAAAAAATTAGATCAATCAAAATACCTGAGAAGCATATTTTGAGGAGAGATAATTGCCAAGTTCAACGAATGGACAGTAGAAAGCAGGCAAGACTTCAGTGAGAGCTTGCAAGGAAGAAACAGGATAATGAACAATATAATCTAAGGAGACGAATTGGGTCTGAAAGAGACATAGTGATGGAGTGCAAAGAGATTTTATTACATTTTATTACAATGAGAAGCAGGATTGAAAAACATAACCATAGAAACAAAACATCACACTAAACAGGTAGGCAAATTGCTAGCATCTGCTGTTGACAATATCAAAGAAACATATGGTCATTAGTTTCCTGAACCTTCCTGAGTCAGCCTGAGGCCCTGTTCCATGGAATAACTCTTCTTCACACACACAGCTCGTCCACCCCTTTTTTGGTGTCCAAAAATTCAAATTATAACAATAAAGTACAAATTTATTTCAGATTACAGAAAGTAATCAGACACACTTAAAAGCTACTCCTGAAAGTCACCACTTAATTCAAAACCACTGACAAACAGATTGTTATTAAGGAACAAGTAATAGGTTTATTCCATGCTGAAAAGAGAAGAAAACACAACATTTTGGCCGTGGAGCCTTCTTCAGGTGTGAGCTGAAACGTTGTGTTTTCTTTTTTCTCTTTTCACCATGGAATAAACCCATTACTTGTTCCTTTGCAGCCTACGCATGCTGACGCAGCTACCCACCTGAACTAGATTGTTATTAGTTCATTAGGAATAACAACACCCAATACTCAGGATGAAAAAGAACCACTCTGCAGATAATACCAAAATAGGAGGGTTAGCAATTACTATGGAAGCAGAAAATATAGACAAGTAGTCTATACTGTAGTAAAAACGTAAACTATATACTGAAGAGGCTATTTAAATGAAAAACAGTTAGGTGCACAATGCACAAGTAAGATCATATCTGGAGTATTTTGTATAATTCTGGTCACCATGTTCGAAAAACTATTGCTGATTTGGCACTTGTCCAGAGAAAAGCAACCAGAGACATTCTGGTACTTAAAAGAATTTCCTAAACTGACGGGCTAAAAGAATCAAACTTGCTCTTCAACAGAGAGACTACAGGGAGATCTGATCCAAATATTCAACATCCTCAAAGGCATTTACAAAGTCAAACCAACAGATGTCTTCACAATCATCAGTGAAATAGATTCCAAAAACAGGTCAAAAGTGGAGGCTTTGAGGAAGTACATTTAAAACACACTTCAGGAGGCTCTTCTTTACACACTATTGAACAAGCCATCTTGCTACACCGTTCAAGACTATACCCTGCCTTTCTTTCAAGCTAAGGAAATATTGCTTTTAAATTTCAAGATAAATGTGAAAGGTAAAAATCTATCAATTCTGAAGATCTCTAAAGATTCACATCTTTGCTCGGTTCCCAAGGTGTGATTATTTTATTTCTAAATATCCCTTCATTTAAAGATTTCTGCCTTCCACATTGCCCCCGGAATGTGTCCCTTTAACCTCATATTTTCGCTCTCTCCCACATTTCCATACACGTCTCAAGACACCACAACTGGTGTTTTTATTACTTTCTTCTTACTTTGCAGTATGGAATTACCTTAGCTCTTTCCTTTGCAACCTACTGGCTAAAGTAGTTCCCAACTCTGATTCAGAAAATATAATAATATGATTATTAGTCTGTTAATAGTAAAGACAGTAGACAAAAGATATTCCTTAACCAAACAGTGGATGATTTCATTCTTGTGAATAACTAAAAAGCCTGGCACTAACTGGGTCAAGTGACAGGTACAGATATGTGTACGTTAAAATATTTTAAACTCTTCCTATTCTGGTTATAAATTAAAATGGCACAATCAATTTCTAAAGCTGTGAAATTCACAGAAAATCTGTTTGTTAAGAACAGTGTAAATGAAGTAGACCATTTGCTCTAGATCACTTAAAGATACTCACCTATTTTTGACAGTGGATAACTTACATTCAGCAACTCTTCCAAGTGCTTTAAGATTGGTCCTGTGACATTTAGAGAGTAGTCAACTTCACCACTCCGGACAGCACTTTTACGAGCCCACATACGCAACTGAACAAAAAACACAATACATTTGGAATTTAGCATAATTATATTCTATGGATTACTTTTCAATGCTGTTCAGAATTAATGAATACATTGTAATGCCTGCAAATGCTTTCCTATTCTTAAGGTGCGTTATTAAACTGAGGTTTAAAAAAACTAAACTCCGGATGTAGAACAGAACTTGAAAGCATGTTTTTTAGTCTCCCATCTGAGCAGACATCCATCCATCCACTTTCTAACTGCTTTATCCAGTTCAGGGCTGCAGGCAAGCAAGGAGCACAAGGCAGGATACACTCTGGAAGGGGCACCAGTAAGTTTGTGAGTAAGTACAATACTGCACTTATGTCAATGCTGCCTAGTGATAATTAAATATCTTCCATGTAGCATACATTTAATGTTCAGCTTATGTGTTAATATTTTTTTTTTTATTTAGAGGCAAGGTGAAAACCCCATCCTGTCTGAAATTGTCCAGTGATTTCCAAAAAGTGAAAGTTGATCTGGGGGCCAGATGGAGACTCTAATTTAAAGCAGCCATAAAATAAAAATATTGTCAAACAAAGTCATTTAAAAATAAAAGAAAAAATAATTTGAACATCTATAACATAATATACTCCCTGACCATTGATTCTGTTCCAATATTGTAAGACTTCTATCAGCACCTTAAGATGGATATACAGTACAGTATGTGACACAAGTGCATTATTATCAACACAAAGCACCTTGATTTCTGGTAGAGCAAATGATCAAAGCATATGCTAAAACCATTTACAATGCCTCTCAGAATCGTATAGCTGCCACTGCAGTCTTACTGAAATATACAGTAGCAAGAGCTGGAAAAATCATTATGAACTATGGATGAACGTTTGAACTGCATCACTAAAGGCATGTCTAATAAAATCAAAAGCATTTTTAAAGCATTTCTTAATAAAAATTGGAACAGGAGCATGAAAGTAACCCTCTTTGTTTTACATTAAGAAGCTGTAGTAGTTTATTGCCTCTGTGGTATCAAGAGATAATTTCATTGGTTTAGATTTCATTAGTTCTGTCAAGGATCATTAACATGTACAAATATACATTCTGTTCTTACTGATGTATTTCCTCCATGTGAGCATTGACTTAAAAGCTCTAAAGATTCATGATAACATGTTCAAACTGTACTATAGGCTGTACACAGGACCATAATGTGAGTTATGTAAGAGAAGAAAGTCTTGTATTATCTATCTATATACCAATTATTAAAGGGCAAAAAGGTGAAACCATGGTTTAAAGTGATGTAATGTGAAAAGCTATAGCCTGAAAATGTTTGGTTTCACAAAACAAATGTTGTACTGTATACAGTATATGGCATGGTGATGGCAGAAAGGACTGCGATGACCATGAAGCTGTGAAAAAATGGTCTTAAACCTTAATCCACTTTAGTGAACTCTTATTAATAATTTTACAAGAGTAAATAACCCCATTAATATAATGCAGCATTTAAACATTTAAACATCACATGATTTCCACACACAAACTGTAGTCACCAAGATACTTTGGGGGTGGTAATAGCTTTTTCTCTAAAAACTGAAGGAAATTAATGCCTTCAGGATACAGTACAAATGTCCCTAGGCCAAGGATGAGTCTGGGAAGGACTGTGTGTTAGTAGGTTTTCTAGGTCTTTTAAAACCACCACCACCTGAAGTGTTGAAATTCAAATTAGTCCAATTTTGTCACGCCCTCTGCAGCCAGAGGGCGCTCCTTCTTTGTCCTGTCCCTAGTTTTGTGCCTATTGTCCTTCCAGTCCCTCTCTTTCCCTTGGGCTATATATTTCCGGGTCTTGCACTCTGCCCTGGCTCAGCATTGACGTTCGGATGTCCTGAGACCCGCCTAGCACCAGGGCGCCCCACGTCCGCTCCCTGAGGGCATAGGTTTCTATACGGCATTCCTGAACTCTTTGCAGTACGAGCCCGGGCCTTTTTCCCGTCTCGCCGCTACGCATATGGGTCTTTTTCCGCTCTCTTGCTCCCCATGGTTAGTCTCTTTGGACGTCCGTGACAAATTTAGCCAGTAATGAGCTGATTGATCTTTTTGAGAGCTGAGTTGGAATGAAAACCTACAGACACACAAGCCCTCCAGGTCCACAATTACTCACCCTTGCTGGGGTTTACTGATACAGCCAAGGGAACATGTTAGAAATTAAAAGGAAAGCATGATGAACAGCTCCCCATAGAAACCCTGATATTAACCTATTTCACTTCACTTTCCAGCCCACCTGCCATTGGCCCCAGCAATGTCTACTTTGTTTTTGTCTTTCTCTTCCCCTATTTCTTTCCACACTCCTGCAGGAACCAGCCTGATTACTGATGCTTGCCCCCCGCCACCGCAGCATGTCTGGGTCTGTCCTTAAACAGCTCTTGCCCCATGCAGTCCCTGCACTACTGTCCCTGCTCCTCTAGTGCCATAGGCATGGCCCTCCTTCCCCTCCAGCATCCTACACAGTGAGGTGTCAGTCTAACTTTTTTCCCCAACCTTTTCTACTCCCAGCCCCAGCTCACGTGTCTAGTGTCTGCAATATCTGTCTGCAGAGGAAATGGCTTATATTCCCTTGGCTTCACAAAATAACTCCAAACTCCCCTCTGGGATTCTGTAAAGTTCCTGCATTACAGTACCTGGCCAGCAGCCATATCACCCTGCAACTCACAACTAGCACCCTATTGAAGCTAAGCAGGTGTGAGTCTGGCCAGTACCTTGATGGGAGACCTCCTGGGAAAAACACAGATTGCTGCTGGAAGTAGTGTTATTTTGTATTGCAGGGTTTTGGGAGACCTCTTCCTGAAGCAAAGCTCTGGATGCGATGCAGCCCTAACTGACTCCTCCTCATTCAGACGTAACAGTATATTCCAGCAACACTTTCACCACCTTCATGCACAACAGTATTCACTGCACCTCAAACTCTTTACTCTCACGGGTTAACTTCGAAATGTTACTGAGGCTTCCACTGGACCTTTCATGTACAGTTTTCTTTATTCCATCAGCTAACCATATCCTTATATTATTTATACATTATATAATAAAAATAATAACACACTGGGATTTTTAATGACCACAGAGAGTCAGGACATCAGTTTTACATCTCATCCAAAGGATGGTGCCTGTTTACAGTATAGTCTCCCATCCAGGTACTGACCAGGCTAACACCTGCTGAGCTTGGGTGGGTTGCCAGTTGTTAGTTGCAGAGTGATATGGGTGCTGGCTGATATAGCTGCTGGCTATACAGTATATTCTACTTTATATTCTACTTTAATACTGTATCTGTAACTTATGAAATATACATCAGCATTATGAGGTCCCCCTCACTTCTTTGTGGGAAAACAATGGCCTCAGCCTCATGGCCAGGCTGTCATTCTCGGAGCCAGGTGACTAAATAAAACATTCTAATTCAACTCACACTTCTGCTCTGTCTTAATTAGAATTTAGCCATTTACACTGAACACATAAAAAATGCAAAACAAATTACTGGGGAACGTGTTTAAGACACATTAAAAATGTAGGAGTTTAGCCCAAATATTGGGTGGTTCCTAGAGTAAAGCATATGTTTTGTTTTGCAAGTGCAGAAATGGCAAGAATTGTAAAAGGCGCAATGCCATTTCAGTTCTGTTTGCGAAGGGTAACATTTTCAAGTTCAGTATAATAACAACTCAAATCATACATTTTGTCTATGTAAGTAGACAAAAAAAGACAGTTGCACACTACTGGACATGTGAGTCAGAATGCCTAGAATATGCACATACAGCATATACAAATGAGAAACATCTGCAGTAAAATGGCAACATAGTCCCCTGTTGCATTTCTTTAAAAAAATAACTCTGGAAATCAGTACTTTATGCAGATTTCTGGCAGTGCTGCACACTGGCTAGGGTTCTATAGAATCATGGTTTCAAATCCCTGGTGCAATACTGCTGTTGCACCCTTGAGCAAAGTACTTCGCCTGAATTAATTCATTAAAACACCCTGCTGCATAAATGGGTGAAAATGTGATCTGCTTAGGATAAAAGTATCAGCCAAACAAATCAGTAAACCCTTCATACTGCATTATATTTCAGCAATATTGGGCAGATGTCTGGTATTGTGTATGATGGCTGTGAATAAATATATTAGCATTCGCAACCCTCGCTTGTACTATATGAAAATCATGTACATTAACAGACTTGACAAATTAAGTTTTATTAATTGACATACCTCTATTCCATTTTCACGACTTTCTATATAATCAAATTCACACACCATAAAAGCTACTATGTAAGTTGACATTCTTGGTGTTCTTTTAAATGTTGTAACATTCCATAAGGTCCCATTGTTATCCTCTATTTCAGAAACACCTGAAAAAAATAGCATTTGTTTTACAAACAACAAATACATAACAGCAAAGTTCGAATATTTAAGAATACTAACCTTTCCAACTCATCTACTCTTTGGAATCTATGTAAAATCTATCATTGTAGTACAAAACTATGAAATTGTCAGAAAAGCATAGCAAACATTCAACAGTCTTTATAGAGTTCTATTACATTTGAGGTTATTTGATTTAAGACCATAATAATAGGTCAAAATCTAAAATATCTGGGCTTAATCCTAATTAATTATGCAATGTAAGTAACCAGACAGTTTAGCATCTCACAGATTATCAAAGCTCTAATGAAACAGGACATTTTTTACGATAGAAAAGTCCAAATAAACTAGGCCCAAGTGTCAGACTGATAATTACACATAATGTGAAGACATCTGTTAAGTAGATAAACACTTCTCTGTTGATCTTTGTGCTGCTCCTAGGATGTGAGGAGTAACTGTGCTGTTAAAAAGTGTCCCTTCGAAATATGAATTCGACATTGTACAGAATGCTGGTAATCTATATCAAACTGCGGTCAACAAGAGTGGATGTACAGTTCTTGCCATAAGTGTCAGGTCATGTGACATACTCTCATTAAAGAAAATGATAAGAATTGAAACACATTTTAACATGCCAGATAGCACTTACTGTACTTAATTTACTTAATTTACTAAAGCATTTTAACTAACTTAATAGCAATGTACAAACAGTTTTACAAATGACAATTTGTGTTAATTGCGAGGTTCACTGCCCTTTCATTTTTCCCAGTCTATTTGTTGTTCCAGCGACACTGATGAGTGAAAGGCAAACCATAACCCCTCTGAATCTGACCACCTGACCGCATGAGATTGTACAGATTCACTTCTTTGCACACTGTCTCCATGTTCAGCATATGCTACCGCTGAGTAAACAATCTTTGAGTCTGTACATCTAAATGCAGAGTTTCAATCATTCATTCATGTGTACAATATCTGCATGGTCATCAATCACATTTAGCGGAAACAAATGACAACAGCCTTCCTTGTGATGAGAGTGGTTGTTTTTCCTCAGTCGGTCACTGCTACTGAAATAACACATACTGTAGACTGCACATAAATGTAGAGGCAGGAAACCTAATTTTGCAATTAAAAGATCTCCAGCTGGGTCTTCTCCATTTGATTCCTTACCGGTGAAAACGCGTTTAAAGAGGGGACTAGTTTAAATTACCCTCTGTGATGCTTGTGCCTTAAAAGCTGCCACTGTTTGCAACACTTGTACTTCAGCCAAGGTCATAAAAGTCAGCTAAAAGTAATGTGTGAGCCTTGTTAGTGACTTTACTGAAATGTTCCCTTTAACCTGAACAGGCCTCAAGTGTTACATTTTTACTACAGGACTTCAGCAGCAATTTTTTCCAATAGATAGAGTTTTGACTGATTACACAAAAGTTCCTTGTTATTCATTCCTTATCCCCAGCATATATAATATTAAAAAAAACATCCTCCAGAGCAATGAAAAGAAGGATGTTTCACAGTGACAGCATGAATTGCTTAGTCTGTCCGAATGCAGAATATTCACTGAGCAAAATAATTCTTATAAGATTCTAATAGCTGTCTACTTTTATTGATCTATCGTATATACAGAATGTAAACTTTACCAATTTTAATGAATGGTGTCTATTTTTCGTTTTTTTTTCTTCAGTGCTTCATGTTTGCCATTACAATACAAAATATTTATACTTACCAACAGCTGCCATGTTTGAAAGCACAACATACTTAAAAAGGTGGACAATCCGTATATCAAATGTGGCTTTCATTGCGGGTTCATCAAAGCAAGGAAACACAGATCTTGCATGGGTTGGCTCCAGTTGGGAAACAGCCAAAGTCCTGGTGGTTACATTTTCAATTAACAAAACAAGCTTTGTACAGTAGGTTTCATGGTCACAGCACAGTGATTTCAAGCTATTGTATAGACTGTTTAATCTGCATGCACACAGCCATTACAATTTTCTCCATGCTTGTTTTAATATTAGACCTTATTCATGTGCATATACCTCTTGGGAATAGTTATTATTAAACATACAGTACCAGCCTGCTGAAGTTCAAGATACTGTATACATGTGTTACTACAATGTCTGCAGATGAGTACTGAACAAAATTTACAGAATACAGTAAATAGCCTTAAATTAAACTTTGATACCCACTTGTCTATTAAGAAAGTTTGTAAATGAGAGGAGGCCATTGATTCCATTTACCTCTTTTAGCTTGTAGTAGCTAAATTAGGTCATGAAAGAATAAGGGTAATTAGTGGGCAATTAGTTCCAGACCCACTCTACCCTCTCTCTCTTTCCTAGCGTTAATCCCGCATCAGCAGGGTCCCCTTGTCGGCACACCAGTCTCCATTTGGTGGTTTGAACCAAATCTTTACGCTGACGTTGCCATTAATTGCAACCGAGAAATACTCCAACTGGCGCGTCGCTCCGCCTGCCGTCAGAGTGGGAGGGGGGGGAGGAGAACAAAGTAATGTAGCCAATTCATAGAGGGGGATTATTGGGATGGGAAATTTGGCCAGGACACCAGGGTCACATCCCTACCCCTACTCTTTTCGAGAAACACCCTGGGATTTTTAATGACCACAGAGAGTCAGGACCTCGGTTTTACGTCTCATCCGAAGGACGGCACTTATTTACAATATAGTGTCCCTGTCACTATACTGGGGCATTAGGACCCACCTGGACCGCAGGGTGAGCGCCCCCTGCTGGCCCCACCAACACCTCTTCCAGCAGCAACCTTAGTAACCTCAGGTACTGACCAGACTCACACCTGCTTAGCTTCAGTGGGTTGTCAGTTGTGAGTTGCAGGGTGATATGGCTGCTGGCCAGACCCACTCTACCCTAATACTATATAACAACATTGCTAATTGGAGCCTGGTCAAAGAATGGCAGGTAAAATTTATTTCATAAATACATTTTAAAACAATATCTTTATTTGCTTACGCAGAAAACTACCCAATAAATTCAAACTTTATAGGAGTGTGGCACAAGGAATTCACTCACTGTAAAAGATTATATTTTCAAATCCTGCAGAAAATTCATGGTTTTCCATATGGCTCTCATTTTCATGGTCCTAATGGATAGGCTGCTCCTTTTTAGAAATTCACTCCTTTTAAAAATGTATTTTTAAAAAACAAATATTATTCTGACAATAATGGATATGTCAAAATATATTTTTGATCTAAAACCATAATTCCCATTGTTGTGCAGGTGAAGAAAGTAAATGGTATACCTTACCGGGAATAGAATTACACAGATATAGGTTATCTCTCGAAAGTTCAGGTGGGTAGCTGCGTCAGCATGCGTAGGCTGCAAAGGAACAAGTAATAGGTTTATTCTCCATGGCCGAAACGTTGTGTTTTCTCTCTTCTTTTTTTCAGCATGGAATAAACCTATTACTTGTTCCTTTGCATCTCTAGAAAGGTAATCAGAAAGAGGAAATGCTGTATTTTATAGACAGTATGAACTACAGTATGTATGAACATTCCATAAAGCATGCATTTGTTGGTAAAAACCATAAGGTGATGAAAAATTATTTCTTCATGATTTTGTAATCCTGAATCCTATTCAATAGCTGTTATTCAAGATGTCATCCCACAGTACAATGGAAGAAAACGTTTTTTTTGCAACATTGTGGGATTCAGTCACACAGTAATCATATTCATTTCCTGAAATTTCTCTCATAGCACGCCCTTCAATATGAAAGATAATCATGGATAATTAACCATTACATTTAATTCCTTCCATGGGGCCAATGGAACGCACTTATACTTAACCTCTGTTATCTATAAGGCACTTCTTATGAAAGACAGAGAAGCCAATATGTTAGACTGATTTTCCATTTGTCTTTATCTCACCATATATTTCAAAGCCATCTGCTTAAGTGAGAAAGGAGAATTCAATTACAGGGGCTAATAGTGTCATGGGTCAGATAAGGTGTCATGTCAATAAAAGATATCCGATGTTTTATTTTGATAGAAATGAATAAACTTTACAATATGTCAATGTCAATTGCAGAGTATTTCTATCTTATTGGATTTACGAAAAAATATTAATGACAAGCTTATATTCTTCCAAATTAAACTATATTGATAACAGTCAAAACTACTGTATTATACAGTGTATATTATAAAGGAATTGTAATATATGTCTACCATCAGTAGAAACACAAACGAACTTCTAAACTTTCCTTTTGGGGCTCTTGTATTACATACTGGTACCTGGAAGTCTCTGGGTCACATATTTTAATGACAGGAGAGTAAAAAATTAGGTGGAACTAAAAAATATGCGTCACCGGGCTGGCTGCTTGGATAAAGTGTAACAGGACAGATAAACAAATAAAATTAAGATAAATAGATAGGTAAATAGATATATATGATTTTTTAAACAATTCTAAGGCCAGTTTTTCCTTACATTGCCTATACCTTTTATTGTTTATATAGTTAAAGTCATGTAAGCAATAACATGGATACTGTACATACAGCAGAAGACTCTTACCGTACAAATGGATGAAACTTTCAAATAAAAACAAAGCTTTGCTTCCTTTAAAATATATGCTCAGTTCATACATTTTACTTCATGAATAATATAAGTGTAACAGAAAGAGTTACAGGTAGAACCATTATCATATGAGCCTTGTGTTTCCTTGGAATTAAATTAATAATTTACAGTGTGACCAATACTGTATTATGATTATAATTTTGATTTGTGTCATCATGGTACTGTATGCTGTATGTGTATGAATAATTATAACTCTGTACAGTGTCATTACAATTACAGTATATTTTTTAAATTGTTTTAAGTAAGACACATTATCAATCTTAACTCATTTTTTATACAATGTTATTGTTTCTATTTTATTGAGGTTATGAATAGATCTAGAGGATACTGTATGTAATACATTTAACACCATGAAGAAAAATGTCTAGATTGAGTAAACAACACAAAGCCAAAAAACATGTTTCAATTTGAAGCATAAGATCTGGGTTTTATTTGGGTTAAAAAATTAAACTGAAATATAATGATCACTGTTATTTTGGAAACTAAAAAAGAAAGGGTGTTTTCACATTCAGTGCCAAATTTCCAATAAACAAATTATGTTTAGTTAAACTAAACAAAATTTAAACCAATGTAGTTTCGTTCTAATAAACTAGTTTAGTAAACTTCACACTACTGCAATACACATACAAAACAAATTACTGTTATCCCTGTAATATTTGTGATTATCAATATTTGGAACATCAACATTTGCAGTACATTAACAGGGATGTTAGGTCAGGCAGATACCACAATACCACCGCTATAGAATTGTAGGATTTTAAAATTACATAAGAACAAGAATTTAAGAAAACCGATGACCTTCTTGTGAAATGCCATTGCCAGAAACTACAATTCCCATGACACTGGGATACTGAAAGTGAGGAAAATATTGTACTGTATAAACTGTGTATATATTAATTAAAAGGTTTAATATAATCAGACTGAAATACTGAAATGCATCTGCTAGAATATGAGTAATTGTATAGTTTTATACACATTTGTGATACTTAACATTATTATGTACTTCTCATAGTTATAATGTTATAACTTTTTTATATGTTAAAAAAAATGTAATTTTGCCATTAAGTTAAAAGTAAAAATTAAGACAAATAATCCTTCAAATTTGTTATTTAGCCACAAGAGCCATGGCACATGTTGATCATGTGTTTTTTGGTGTGATATGAATCATAGATTTCTCTATTTGATTTCAAGTGATTATGAACAGTAGATTTGCTTTTGTACTCCAGCACAACATTCATGAGCTTCGGAACAGTTTTTTATCAACTTTTTATCAACTCTTATCAACTGAGGATTTACAATATTTGAAGCACTCTTGATTTCAAGTAAAGATTTTATACAGGCACTTCACGGGTGCCATGACATGGCTGGCTTGCAAGGAGTGTTCGGAATCAAAGCAAGGCTGAAAATCAACACCTGGATCTATGACTCAACATTTATAGTACATTAGTACGTTAGCAGAACCGAAGACGTAGGTCAGACAGAGATACAAAACAGGAATACGTCATGACGATAAAATGAAATAAAATCATGTCAGATTGAGACAAGGGAACTGGCACCATTGAAATTGAAAACTGAGCATGGCGACATGTTGAAAGGCAGCAGGTCCAGATAATATTTCCGTTGCCCTGCTTGAAAAGGCAGGGGAGGCCAATCGGGATCCAAGCTATATGTTCCAAAAACTGGAAGACAGGTGAATGGCCAGAGGAATGGACACATTTAGTATTCGTCCCATTATATTAAAAAGGTGTTTCCTGCGACTGTAACAACTACTGAAACAGTGCACTGGTATCGCAAACAAGCAAGATCCTTGTAAGAGTGATCCTAAAGTCCTAAAATCCTAAAATCTTCCAAAGCAGAGATGGAGTCTGCTGATGAACAGGCTGCTTCCAAACAGTAATACTAGAGTCCAGATAACACATCTGCAAATCTTCATAGAAAAGACAAGAGCGCATCAGCGACCACTGTACCTCTGCTTTATGGACTTCCAGAAAGTTTTCGACTGTGTGCCCTTAGAAACTCTGTTATTCAGAGCTCTAGCTGGAACACCTTGACCAAATGATTGTGAATCTATAAGGTTGTGCACCACTTGTGTGTCATCTACCTTATCCTATATAACATTATCCTGCAATATGGCAATGAGGCAGACAAGCAAGCATTGGAAGGTTTTAAATGTGGCTTCAGCACAGGTGTAAAAACTATCACTAACTTACTGAACAATAAGATGATGACCTAATACAACTCACCTCTACAGTAGAAAAACTGCAGGAGCTAGTAAACAGAATAACCGAAACAAGGGAACATCAAGAAAAAAACAAGTGTTAGTATCCGATTGGCTAACAGTTAACATGCTGAAAAAGCATTTTTCAGCATGGAATAAATCTATTACTTGTTCCTTTGCAGCCTACACATGCTGACGCAGCTACCCACCTGAACTATAACAATTAACATGTAAAAGGTACATGTTTGGAATAGAAGATTACTTTATCTACCTAGGTTCAACTCTCAATCAAAGAACTGTCATCAAAGAGACTGCTCCAGGGCGATTAGAGCTTGCCTGAAAAAGGTGTCCTGTTTGATGGAGAACCTGAAAATAGAAAAAGCGAAGGTTCTGTAGTACTCTCAGGTTCACATGGGTATGCGCCCTCTCAGCTGCCGCCTCAGGTCGGCCTCCCACCGTTGGGGACTCGAACCCAGGCCTCCAGCGTCACTCAACAGGGAACCAGCCAGTTGAGCTAAAGGGAAATCTCACCGCCAGCCCGCTGGCTGCGGTCACTGCTATTCACAGGGAAGGGCGGTGACGTCACCGTACACCGTGACGGTGACGTCACCGTGCCGCCAGCCCGGCAGCTGCAGTCCATGCTATTCACAGGGAAGGGCGGTGACATCACCGCGCTGGCAAGATGGCTCGGACAACCTCTAATGTCGGCCGTATGCATTACACTCTCCCCCGCTTAATTCGCCATCCTCGGCGAAGGGCTATCCCATCCCACTCTGACACCAATGTAGTGCTCTCAGGTTCACGTGGGTATGTGCCATCGCTGCTGCCGCCTCAGGTCGGCCCCCCACCGTCGGGGACTCGAACCTGGGCCTCCGGCGTCACTCAACAGGGACCCAGCCAGCTGAGCTAAAGGGAAAGCTCCCGTCAGCCCGCTGGCTGCGGTCCCTGCTATTCACAGGGAAAGGCGGTGACGTCACCGTGCTGGTAGGCCGGCTCGCACAACCTCTAAAGTCGGCCGTATGCGTTACAGTACTAACCAGCTGTGGCCAGCTGCAAAGTACAGTTTTAAACTTATTTAGTTTTAGTTTTAAATTAAAGAAGGCTGATTGTCAGGGGATAGAGGCATTTGAGATGAAGAGGAACGTCTTTGAGCAGATCAACACTGGTCATTGGCTGCTGGGAACAATCAAAGAGAACTAAAAACTAAAATTACTAAGTATAAAAGGTTAGACAAATGGGAAACTTTCTACCAAAAGCCATGTTTCAAGATTGATCTAATGGAAAAAGGCCTGCAGGGAGACTGAAATGGATGAAAGATGTGTTACAATGGACAGGAAAAACAACTGCAATTGTCAAATGAGAGAATGTCAAATGCGTGTAGAAGAATAATTAATTTTACCAACTACAGAATAGAATAAAGCAATAAAGTGGGTGTGTTCTTTCATTTGTGTATTATTTGTATTCTTTTTCTTTTCTGGATGTGTGTGCTTTAATACAAATTTATGTTGGTGATTTTCACAGAAAATGTCTGTGGCTGATAGTTGCCACAGAATTCTATGATGAAATGTGAATTCTGCATTGACATCTGGGATTGTTGAATCATGAGTACTGTTCTGCATTTACTGATTGTGTCTTGAATGGGCTGCCCTCCACTACATTCTGGCTACATGTACTGTATTTAGGCAATGGAAAGAGTGTGTGACACTGGGTCCTGCGTGAAGTGTTTAGGTGTTGACTTGCTGATATAATTCTCCATGGCATTTGACAAATTAAGGAATATGCCTCTGGGCCAAAGACCTCCCATACTGTCATTCCAAGAAATGACATCTAATGCAATAAAAGACCAGATTCCTGGGACACATTATTATCCCTGACAGCACATCCACCAATGTGGAGAATGTTGCAATAGTCAGCTTCTGGCCATTCTCCAAGTCAGTTAAATAAAAACACATGCAGTTAGGCTTGGCGTCTTACAAGTACTGTGTCATCTTCAGCTTTGCAGACACTGCCACTACTCTCATCACCTCACCATTAAAAAATCCTGTTTCCCCCAGAATGAGGACTGCCAGATGGGCTTTCAGCAGCCCCACTCGGCATTTATGAAGGTACCAGCTCTGGCCTACCTTTGTGCTGAACACAGATGCCCAATGATGAGGCCACTCTCATTACAGAGGAGAGAGCTATGTATCCTCTTAACCTGGTGTTTGGAAAGTCTATGGAAGATTATCCTTTCTCCCATCTGCCCCCAACTTTCCAGCCTTAAAAAGTACATAAACCCTGCCCGCATGTCCACCCAGGAACAGCTTGATGTGACCTGCACCTTCCTGGGTGTGATTTAACAACTGTGGAGCTGGCATGGATATATCACCCAAAGGGGCAAAATATTTAACTGCCCTGAGAAACTTAGTGCACCACACTTCAACTGGGCAGCTGCCGGGAAAGATAAGGTCTGTTTGTATTATGCTAGTTCAGTCATGTTAGATTTTTCTTAAGGTTGCCACCCTTGTGTTTGTGGCATCACTGTTATTGTCTGAACTGTAGTCTAGGTGAGTTTAGCAGCGAGAAAGTGGGTGTTCATGGAGAACTCCCTGCTCTGGTATTGCAGATCTCCCCCTTGTGGACATAAGGACTCACTACATACTTCAGAAATATTCCTAGTCAAAAATAACCCACAGAGCTAGTGAATGTTAAAATATTTAAATCCAAACTGAAAACTGTATATTAATATATTTAAGTTGATAGTTTTTATGGAGAAAGACTTGAGAGATGTAAGCAGTATTGTTTTAATGTAATTTTAGACTACTACTATTTAAGTGATAAATGCAACTGCATTAATGAACTGCTTTTTCAAAATTAATTTTAATTAACATATATTTACAATATATTTATACACTAGATTTGCATGAATTACCTTTAATTGAAAAAGTTTGGACTGTGTGGTCCTGTGGAATTATTGTGTTTTAGATCGAACATGGACTTAACCAGCATATAAACGTTAATATAGTGTACCAGTCTTTAATGATCTAGTGGGACCCATCATTCAACAAAACATTTTAAAAATATAAGATATATGTTAAAATATATAATCTCAAAACCATCTGTTTTTTTTTTTCAAATAATTGAGAAAACAGAGTCCTTAAAGAGAATAAACTTACATGTCTTGTCCGTCTTCTGTATAATGAGAGACAAAAAGCCCAAGCCGTCTACCAGTACTCATATATCCGGAAAACCTGATTCTCAGTACGTAAAAACTACCTTCTTTTAGTGTCTTAGATAACTGAATAATCATATAGGAGTACACATCCGAATTCAGTATGTCTAAAACCTGTGGAACATCTGTTTCCCCATCTGTAACAACGTTAAGTTCAACTCCTGAGTTATTGAGTTTTTCGCTGTGAAGTACAATCAGATCCGTTTCTTGTTTGCAGGTGAAGGTGATGTTGATCTCACCGGTGAAAAGGTAATTGTCGTTATCATCGGGTTCCAGACGTGGCCAGAGCTCGAGGTGGTAATTTATAGGTGCCAAAGTCTGAGGAAGTCTGTGGCTACCCCAGATCTCGGGGACCGTTGGTGTGATTGTGGACGCAAGGATATAACCCTTAGTGGTAGACTCTTGATTTAGCTCTTCGTCGTGTGTCCTGTTTCCATAATCAATCCGTGATCTGGCGTAAAGAGTTGCCAAAGTTGTAAAGCCAACCAGCAAACCAGCGAAGAGTAGCGTGAAGAGTATTACCGCTGTTTTACTCAGATAAACGCCTGTTTTGGATTTGGGACCCATTTTTCTGGATTACAGTTGCGATGTGAGGTAGCTAAAGTCAGCGTTCCACTGCACAGCTGTAGTTTATTTATTTGAAGTTTTCTGGCATGTCCTGAAGTAGTACTCTTGGTTTGTACTGGGTGAGATGAAGTGGGCAGTACTTACCGGTTGACTCCAGCTCCCTCCTTTCACAGCTTGGAAGTGGAAACCTGCAACACCTGCACTTATTAAGACAGAATATTTTACAGTAGCAAACAATACTGAGTTAATTTTACTTAAAAAATTCGGAGAATCTGTACTCGAGAAAATGATACGTCCTAGACTTATTTTACTTGCTGTCCTTATAATTGCACTACACTGTTTGAAAAAGTAAAATTAGTTATAATGTATGGCTGCGTTATCATTATAACGCTCAAAACTAAGAACTATAGTATAATATATATAAAACTATATATAATATCAATTGAAACCCACAAAACGTGGCTTTAACGTAGACAATCGCTTTAATCCTAAAGGAGACTAACAATAAGTTAACACACCGAAAGTAAACTAGAGCACCCGGTTTTATTCTTGTACTGACGTGTAACAAAAAGTAAACGAAAATAAATTGAAAACAATTTAAATGGAGATTAACCCTGATGATGACTGACCCCTGAAATATTTGTTTTGCACATTAAGTATTAATTTATTACTAGAGAACTTTCATGTACTTGCTTCAAAATATTTAACTAAAAAAGTACTACTATCCTTCTAGCGGTTTCATTCCATGAGCTGTTACTGAACTGACCGAGTAGACAACAGATGTAAAAATAATAATTTTATGTTAGCATCTAGGGGATAGTGTGTTCCTTTTGGTTTTAGCATTACGGTAACGAAGCTTCTATTTTTACTTATAGATCTAATTCTTAGGTTACAGTTCTGATTTTAATGATAGACTTAGGTTTTACACAATTAGGGTCTGAAGAAATAACAAAAAGGTGCTGTTGCCACGCAGAAACGTTTAATACCACTAACGCAATCCAAATGAGATACATAGGTAAACATTTAGTGAAATGATTTGCAAATATATACGTAACATAATTCTACGTTTTGAGGCATAACTTCATAATGAACTTTATGTCACTTTAAGTCCCCAACAAATCTCCAAAATGTACTAGAATACCTGCTTTGAAGTGCCCGTATATCTTTGCCAGTAGTACAAATGCATATTTCTAAGCTCAAAATGAACGACTAAAAATGACTGGTTAAACCTGGTCCAAAATACAAATTTGCCACTGTCTCAATTTTTGGTTATGTACAGTAGTATTGTACAGCAACATAGTGTACAGTATGTGTAGCTAATCCAGTAGCCTCATTAAGTCTTTGTCTTCTTGGAGAAATAGTTCTGTTTACAAAATTCACATTGTGGTTAATAATACATTAGTTAATACATCAAGAAATGCATGCAGTCTTTTCAGATGTTTATTTTTTAGGAAAGGTAGGAATGCTCCGTTTCTGTTCATCCAACATTCTTTTAGTGATTCTGCCACATTTGTTTTTATCGTCTCTCCTGTGCCCAGACAGAGATGGTCAGAAGTGCGAGTGTTTGCACATATAGAAAACAAATTAGGAGAAATAAATACATATTTCATTTTCAAAGAATGTAATAATTAGTTTCCCTTAAGGCCTTAATTGTCATTGTTCAATAGGGACAGATAACTGGTATTATTGTGTATTACTGTAAAGGGAATTATCATTTCTTCTTACTTTTTGGAACTGCCACTAAAAGGCATGGGAGCAGTGAGAACAGATAATCCTCTCCCCTAAAGGGCACAGGAGTCTCAATCATCAAGCATTATTTTTGAAAGCACTGAGAATGAGCATTCATATGACAGACTCAATTATAATAGAGCTATAATTTAATACTAAATATATTAAATGAAAAATAACAATATCTCTAAGTATATCACTATCAATTGAATATATTAAATTATTGTGTTACATATAGAGATCTTAATATTTAAATATATTCTATATGTATTGTTAGAGCTAGATGGGGGATGGTCAACATTTAACTGTTACGTACTCCGAGGGAAAAAGTAGGAAAAGATCCTGTGAGGAGAGTGAGTGAGAAAACGTTATCCAAGTCCTGAGGCTAAAGCCAGGTCGGAGATCAGAAGCGGTAGGTCAGAAATCCAGGGAGTCACAAGAGCAAACGATAACTAACTAGAAACGCAGCTCATGCTGAGGAAACAATAGTGAGCTCAATAGTAAGCGAGGGCAAGTTGCAGAGTGGAAGTTTAAATAGACAAAGTGCGTGAGGTTAATTAGTGGGTGCTCGTGGGAATGCGACGGTGTCTGCGTGCCTGTGTGCGGTTTGTGACATTAACGTCAACAATTGCAGTTCTTGGGATCTTCAAAGCATGAAAGGAATTGAGGTGTTTATTGAGTGGTAGGGGGTCTGAGACACATGGCCAAAGGAGTTGCCTGGTTTATCTTGGTTAATTAAGATCTTGGTAAATCATCAAGTACAGTCATCAACATCACAGGAAAATAATATGAAATGACAGAGAGAGACGGACAGGTGAAACAGAACAGAACATAGGAGAGAGAAAAGGGAGACATCAGAGGCAAGAGGAGCTGGTTCGGACCACACTTAAAGGAGCAGATTCTAGTTAAGTATTTGAACCTGGTTAAGAAAGCTTGCTGTTCAGTTTTTTTTAAGGAAACTGATTTCTCTGTAAAGAATCCCTATCTTAAAGACGGTCTCTACTGGTTTTTGGATCGATGTTTTTAGAATAGGGACAGGGTTCCATTAATTTTGTAGCACCCAGAGTTTCAGTATAGAGAGGGAGATTTAAATCTAGGTCATTTTCTATTTTATTTGAAAGGCAGTTTTGAGAGAGTGTCTTTATTATCCCTGGGATGGGCAAGTTGTTTTACAGCAGCAGTGTTGGTGTACAGATGGACAGAATAAAATAAACAACACGAACAACGATATACTGTGCATACATATTTGCATAGAAGGTCAAGTGTTAAGTAACGATATGGCTACAGGTGTGAATGAGAACTGGAATCTGTTGGTTTTGGAGTTGGGGAGTCGGTATCTGTGTTCTGATGGGAGTAACTGGAAGTTATTAAACAAGGGGTGTAAAGGATCATCACATGGATTTCGCTTTACACAAAACATGTGAATGATAGATGGAAGAGATGTCACGCCCTCTGCAGCCAGAGGGCGCTCCTTCTCTGTCCTGTCTCTTGTTTCTGGTTCTTTGCTCTCCTTCCTGTGTTTCTCTCTCTTTGGGGCTATATATTTCTGGGTCTTTCATTTGCCTTCGCTCAGCATTGACGTTCGGATGTCCTGAAACCCGCCTAGCACCAGGTCGCCCCGTGTCCGCTACCTGAGGCCATAGGTTTCTATACGGCATTTCCTGAAAAGCTGAGCCCGGGCTAACCCCTGTCTCGCTGCTACGCATAGGGTCTTTTCGCTCTCCTGTCGTTCCACTGTTCGTCCTTTCTGACATCCTTGACAGGAGAGGGCTGGAAGATCAGCACCAATGACCTTCTGACATGTTCACAACTCTGCCCAGTTTGTTCTTGTCTCTCAGATTCAGGTTGCCAAACCAGCAGATCAGGGTAAAAGTTAGAACAGATTCAACGAAGGATCAATAGAACAAAATCACCAACGAAGTGAAATACTGAAGCTTCCTTAAGAAAAAAAGATGCTGTTAACCTTTTCTGAGGATCAGGTCAGTATTGGCTTTGAAATTAAGCTTGGAGTCCAAAACAGTCCCCAACTACTTGAATTGTTCTACTAGCTCAACTGAATCTCCCCTGATGAAGGTTAGGGTGGGAGTGTGGGTGTTTTTGTGTCAATTCTCATGTCTTTTGTCTTGGACACATTTAGCTTGAGGAAGTTTTGTTCACACCAGGTGGCAAACTTATGAACAATTGGTCCGTGGTGTCACGATCATAAGCCCCTCCTCTTAAGGACGCTCTGGCTTTTCCTCTTTTGTCCTGATTTTCCTGCAGCTGATCCTGTTCCAGCCCCTCCCTTTAAAAGCCAGACGCTCCCACCATTCCAGGTTCAGCTTTGGAAGATGGACACCCGGAAGCCCGCCTACCAGCTTGTCCAGGAGTGGCTCGATGGCATAGGCTTCGCAACGGCGTCCTGTCCATCTGGGTCCGGGGCTGGGTGCACCTGGCCCTGTTACTCCTTTTTATTCCCCTGACTCTTCGCCGGATCCCGCTCCAAATTTAAACTTTGTCTTGTCTCCATCATGGATGGACCACCCGTCTTGAACTTTTGCATTCCCCGGATTTTCCTATGTCCTCCCTTTGGACTTGTTTGCCTTGGAACACACCCCCCGCCCCGGAACACCAGCGCACCGTGGACACGCCCCCTGTTCTTTTTCCAGCCCCGATCCTTGTCTTTTTTCCCCGCGTTTGTCTCACTCCCCTCCAGTTTCTGCCATCTGCAGAGGGTCCTTAAAAACACTTTGTGACACGTGGCTCCACTCGTGTGCTTGAAGCAGGCTAACAATGACAGAGTCATCAGCAATTTGTTTTATCTCTCCCGTTGGTCTGTTTAGGCATTATATAGGATTTGCATACTTGGTAGCAATCTGTGTTTTTGTGGTTTGTCAGGACGTAGTCCTTGTGTGTAAATATAGTAGCTTGTAAGTTGTGTTGTGTGTTTTTCAGTGTGTTATTGTTATTAAATATTTGTGTAACCTACCATTCCTGATTTATTACTCTTTCACCAAAGCTGTGCCAATGAACAAAGAACTTCGGTGCTTCTAATTATATTAGCTACTCTGGTATATTCTTGGCATAATCTTTACAATTTAGGGACCAGGATAATTTATTTTACTAATTGATTATTCTGTTTGGTCTATTATCTGTAATTCTCTATTTTTTTAACTCCTTATTTGTAACGGTATAATATAATATGCAGATTTTTAATTTGGAATATCTTGAAATTATTTCCAGATCTTCGTTTACACAATTATTTCATGTGAAATTATCAGACCTTTTCAGTAATGAAAAGAGCAAGACAGAATTCTAAAATATTGAGACTGCAGGAGTGGAAGGCATCAGTACTGTATGTTTACTGTAAGTGACAGAGAGAGAGCTGCAATCAACAGATCTACAGTATTTTGGAAGGAATCAGCAGACAGAGTGAAGAGATGAGCAAGGTTAATGTCTACACACCATAATGTTTTCTGCCTGATTGAGAGGGAGGGGCTTGTGGAGAGGGAGGAATACTTGATGGGACAAGCTGTAAAAGAAGGATTAGTTGGCAGCTTTTGAGAAGTAACTGGGCATGTTGAGGGGTCTGTGATACTGGAGATTTTGGAAAAGGAAGAGTAGAGAATACAGGGGAAAAGGGAATTTGGAGAATGGACAGAGAGTAGGATTGAGCATTGGGCAAGAGCATGGAAGAGTTGTCTTGGCTAAATTACAGGCGGAGGGGGCTGAAGAATGTGTACTCCCACCGAACTATGAAAGACACCCGGGAACAAGAAGGGGATCACAGATTGCAGGGATTCTAGGACCTTGTTGTCTTAGCCAAGGAAAGGATGGCAGACTCAGGGCAAAAGAGGACTCTAGCCAGGAGTAGCGACCCACCTGAAAACCAGTGATAAAGACACAGAACCTTTCGGATCCAAGCTTCAGTAGATGGTACACCAGTTGAAGAGTTGGGGAGAGAGAGGAGAGCAGAAATAAGATTACACATCAAGGAGGATCAATCAGGGGAGGATACCACCTCGCGTCCTGAGGACATGTGCAGCCCAGCTGACCACAGTGTTTACAGACATCTTTAACTCCTCCCTGTCACAGTCCATGGTCCCCACCTGCTTTAAAAAAAACACTATTGTTCCAACCCCCAAAAAGACAAAAGTGACATGCCTGAATGATTACCGCCCAGTAGCATTAACATCTGTGTTGGTGAAATGCCTGGAGAAGCTGGTGTTGTCACACATCAACTCCTCCATCACAGAGTCCCTGGACCCCCTGCAGTTCGCCTACCAGAACAACAGATCAGTGGATGATGCTGTCTCCCTGGCTCTGCATACAGCCTTGGAACACCTGGACACTAAGAACTCGTATGTGAGAATGCTGTTTGTGGACTACAGTTCAGCATTCAATTCCATCATACCCTGTCAACTGGTGACAAAGCTCAGGGGATTAGGTCTGTGCAACTCTGTCTGCAACTGGCTGCTGGACTTTCTTATCGAGAGACCACAGGTGGTGCGGATAGGCAATAAAACATCAACACCACTCACCCTGAGCACTGGAACCCCACAAGGCTGCTGTTTGAGTCCAAGGTTGTACTCCCTATTTACTCACGACTGCACAGCAAGACACAGCAATAACCGCATCATCAAGTTTGCCGATGACACCACTATAATAGGACTGATCAGTGATGATGACGAGTCCACTTACAGGGATGAAGTTGTACAGCTGCTTAGGTGGTGTCATAGCAATAACCTGGACTTGAACATAAAGAAAACGAAAGAGCTAATAGTAGACTTTCGGAGACACAGGCCACACACTCACAGCCCACTCAGTATTGATGGAACGGAAGTGGAAACAGTCACCAGCTTTAGGTTTTTGGGAATTCACATCTCTAAAGATCTAACCTGGACTGTGAACACTGACTCTATCATGAAGAAGGCTCAGCAGCGCCTTTATTTCTTGAGGTGCCTCAAGCGATGGGGGATGCCAATACATGTGTTGGTGAACTTCTACCGCTGCACTATCGAGAGCGTCCTCACCAACGGGATCACCGTGTGGTATGGCAACACCTCTTCGCGAGAAAGAAAGGCACTGCAGAGAATGGTCAATATGGCCCAGAAGATCATCGGCTGCGGTCTCACTGAGATTAAACAGCTCTATGAGGACCGCTGCCGTGGTAGAATTCTGGCCATCACAGAGGACAGTCACCACCCAGGGCATGAGCTCTTCACCCCACTGCCCTCAGGCAAGAGATATAAGAGCATACGGACACTTACCACTAGATTCTTCAATAGCTTCTATCCACAAGCAGTGAGACTGGCGAACACATTTAGCCATCCCCCTCGGACCACACCTACACCATCACCTTCTACCTCATTGTAATTTATTTATTGTACGTCTCCAGTCATTGTTTACACGTCTGTATTGTTTACATTCAAACTGTCTGCATGTTTACTTGCACATTGTCTTGATGCACTGTTTGCACTTTGTTTTGTTTTACAATCGAGAGACTTTCTGTAAGTAAGAATTCCATTGTACCAGTACCGGTTACATATGGCAATAAAGTTCAAGTTCAGATACATTTGCAAGAAAAAGACTGAGAACCCTTTGGAATTCCCTGGTTTTCTGCATTAATTAATCATACAAATGTGGTCTGATCTTCAACTAAGTCACAATAATAGACAAACACAATCTGCTTAAACTAATAACACTCAAACAATTGTACTTCTTCTTGTCAATATTGCACACAATGTTTAAACATTCACAGTCCAGGCTGGAAAAAGTATGTGAACCGTTGTGTTTAGCAACTGGTAGAACCTCCTGTAGCAGCAATAACCTCCACCAAACATTTCCTATAGCTGCTGATGAGACTTACACAACAGTTAGGAGGAATTTTAGACCAATCCTCCATACAAAAGTGTTTCAGTTCATTGATATTTCTGGGATTCCTTGCGTGAACAGCTCTCTTCTGGTCATGCCACAGCATCTCAATTGGGCTGAGGTCTGGACTCAGACTTGGCCATTCCAGAAGATGAATTTTCTTCTGTTTAAGCCATTCTGTTGTTGATTTACTCCTGTGTTTCAAGTCATTGTCATGTAATGTAGCATCACTCAACTTCTATTAAGCTTCAGGCGACATTCTCCTGTAAAATTTCTTGATACAATTTTGAATTCATTTTTCCCCTTTGTGATAGCAAGCTGTCCAGGCCCCGAGGCAGCAAAGCAGCCCCAAATCATGATGCTCCTCCACCACGCTTCACGGTTGGGATGAGGTTTCGGTGTTGGTATGCAGTGCTTTTGTTTCTCCACTAAACATAGCGTTGCGTGTTTCTGTCTCATCTGTCCACAGAACATTGTCCCAGAAGCATTGTGGAACACCCAGGTGGTCTTTTGCAAACCTCAGACATGCAGCAATGTTTTTTTTTTTGGAGAGCAGTGGTTTCCTCCATGGTGTCCTTCCATTAACACCATTCTTGTTTTTCTTATACCGGACACATGAACAGAGACTTTGGCAAGTTCAAGAGATTTCTACAGGTCCTTTGCTGTTACCCTAGGGTTCTTTTTCACCTCCTTCAGCATTGCAAGCTGCGCTCTTGCCGTGATCTTTGCAGGACACCCACTCCTAGGGAGAGTAGCAACAGTACTGAATTTCCTCCATTTGCTGACAATTTGTCTTACTGTGGATTGATGAATGTCCAGTCCTTTAGAAATGCTTTTGTAGCCTTTTCCAGCTTTATGCATCTCTTCTTCTTCTTCTTCTTAGGTCGTCTGACATTTCTTTTGATCGGGGCATGGTTCACATAAACAGCTCTTTCTTGGGAAGAGCAGACTCTGTAAGTAACCAACCTTTCTGTGCCTTTTTTATAGGGCAGGGCACACCTCCAATCTCATCTCACTGATTGGAACACCTGACTCCAATTATCTTTTGGAGAAGTCATTAGCCTAGAGGTTCACATACTTTTTCCAGCCTAGACTGTGAATGTTTAAACGATGTGGTCAGTACTGACAAGAAGAAGTACAATTGTTTGTGTGTTATTAGTTTAAGCAGATTGTGTTTGTCTATTATTGCGACTTAGTTGAAGATCAGACCACATTTTTATATGTAATTAATGCAGAAATCCAGGTAATTCCAAAGGGTTCACAAACGTTTTCTTGCAACTGTAGACCTGGATCACTGTGGATTGCAGTTGTAGGTTTGCTTGAGTAGACAGACACTTCTGAGACTTGGGTAGGTGGGAAGTGGTTGGTAAATAATTTTGGATGTCAGAGCAGTAAAAAAGACAGGGGTTGTAGGGGACAGTTTTGTCCCCCTTTTTATGAATAAATGTTACAGTTGCAATTGTCATCTTCAATCTGTAAATACCACTCCGATTCAAAGTGAGTTGACATATCTTAGCTTGGAGGCCCTAAGATAACATCCCTCATTTCGTAAAGCACAGTATAAATTGGAAAAAAAAATCAGGATCTGATGATTTATGGGTTTTTAATTGTTCTAAACCCTGTTGAACCTTGGACTCAAATACGTGAAAAAGAGGCCAGTTTTGGCACCATGGCTGGGCATCTTTCCATAATCTCACAATTTAGTGACTTTAAAATAATTGGAAAAGTCTTACATTTGACATACTGTATAATCTAAAGTTATGTTTTTTTACAAACCATTTTCTTACTTCATATCTACTAATGCACTTCCAGACATGCCAAATATTTGTATCTGCAGATGTTTGATTCAGTCTCTGGTGAGTTGCTTTAATTCATTCACGGTGCTAAAAAATGAGGAGGCCAACATTGGATGCTAAAAACAGCTGGTTCTTTTTCCTGTATGCTCATGTTATTTAGATTTTCACTACCAAAAAAAATTAGACAATCTTTTTTGACATACAAAGTGATCTTTGTTTCATAACATCCTTTTGTATGGATAATTTGGAAAACAAAACAACTCACAGAATCGCGAGACATGACATAGATCTACTGTTTCATTTTTAAAATAAATGTTTTTAGATAAAAATTTTTAATCAAAATACAATTTAACACATCCTTCCAGCCATCCATTTTCTTACTGCTTCTTCCAATTCCAAGAGCAGGAGCCTATCACAGCAAGCAACAGGTGCAAAGCAAGTTACTGTTATACTGTGGCCCCTGTGTTACAAGGGCCATGGCGAGCTGAGTTTCAAACAAGAGAAGCTTCAGGAAGTCTTTGGAGCGACTCAAAGGCTTAAGTGAGGGGTGTTTCAAAATATGATGCAGGCTAATTGGAGAGGTTAGGTAAATGTTGGCTTCTTAACCAACTGTCTGTTGGTTCAGCAGAAAGGCAGGAGACCAGCACCTTGGGAGGGATGGAGCAGGCTGTCAGTAGAAAGAGACAGGGTCCGCCAGCGGGGAAAGACTGACAGAAAGTGGAGGTGGAAAAAGCTGGGGAGAAGATGCCTCACAGGAGACAGACAGTCAAAAAAAAGGTTAAAATGCTGCACCAGCAAAAAATGCTTTTCAGAGGGCTGGCTACTGCTAATCCGGAGAACAGCGAGAACCCTGCTGAGCCAGTGTTCAAATATTTTGTTAGGGGAAAAGGGCATTTGTTAGGGAAAGTGTAAAGTGAAAGCGAAAGCAAGCACAGAACGCTCTAGCTGTCAAGAACTGGTTCTGCAGTCCATGTTGGGTGTTGTAATACACCCTATGCGAAGTGGTGAGGGCTGAAGGAGACAGGAGGGAAAAACACACAGGGATTTAATGGTGCAATAAAGTAAATAGTGAGAGTTCGTGAGACAGTGAACAGGGAAATAAACAGCAGCAACCAAATCCGAGCAGGTCTAAAACAGGGTCAGACAGATCCATCCTGGGATGTGACAAGGTCAAAATCCCCTGGAAGGGGAAAACACGAACACACTAACATGGAGATCCTGGGATTTCGGGGCGAGGTCCTCTAGACCCAGGGCTCAGAAGTTGGAAATGTCGGCGATGAGGCCTATGCCCTCAGGCCACAGACATGGGGTGACCTGGTACAAGGCAGGCCTCACAACATCCACATCCTAATGTGAGCCCTAAGCCCTGGAGGCGCTGAGAATTAATAGGGGGAGACAACAAGGCACACCTGGAACACATACTGTAAATGATCACAAGGAACTATTGACAGGAGTAAATGGAGCGCCCTCTAGGGGTGGAATGTCGACTGTGACACTAGCTAACTGTCAGAGCGTTGATAAAGTGGGTCTAATGCCTTAATAGACAGTTTAATAGAACTTAATGTTGATAGAACTTGGTACTGACTGCACCAGGACAGGTGATCTATGAGAAATGTGTCCCCATCATGTTCGCAGGGGGAAGCTGAGAGCCTGTGTTAATGTTCATGTTACCCAGAGCAACGTCGGAATATGAGCTGCTCCCAGCCCAGGCATAACAGATACACTCTGAATGGAACACCATTGCATCACAGGGCAGATACAGACACAAACACAGACGTACACAAACTCACACATATATTTTTCCCAGAAGCCAATGGGAAAGCCAAGCCAACTAACCTACCAGCAATAACTTACCAGACTATAGGAGAAAACTGGAGCGCCTGGAGAAAGCCCAGGTGAGCACAAGTAGATCGTACTGTACAAACTCCACTATGTGCCACCGAAACTCCCCAATTTAATACATACAGTATGGAAGGTTATTCTCGAACAAAGAGTTAAATAATTACGTCATCACATTTCTGTGGTAAGAACAAAGTGATTAAATGGCTAAGGAAATTATATTTTCCACAACTGTCTATATCTTGAATTAAAATCATCTGTGTCCTGTGCTATGACTCACACTGTCTCTGGAATGATGTATGCCATTAGATGAGTCTTTCTAAAAGGCAAGAGAAAGGAAAACACTCAAGCAGAACAAAGGTAACAATTGCCTTTTTAAAATGTTAACAGCTCTAACTGCTTGGTGCATTTCTGCTATTCATCTCCATAAAGTAGTAAAACTATTCAACTATAACTTATAAAGTCTCAAAGGAGAATTTTTCACTGACAATACTGTTGCCAAATGTCTGTCATTGCTATTAAGTCAAGGCTGCACTTTAATAACTGATAATGAAAAGAGAAAACAGTTTTCCCTGAAGTATTTGGGGCAAACATCTTCTCTCTCCATGTAACTCAAATATAACTATGAAAAGAAGCTATGTTATACCCTTTAACATACTCAATTTTGTCTATCTGACTGTATGATGCAATAAGAACAATTTTAGAACACGCTGTCTAGAAGTGTGATGCCATTCTCCAGACCCCCTGTTGTCCTCTCTGGAAGATACAGTATATGCCCTGCCATGAGGGACCAGCAGCTTATGGTGGGCGGGGTCCGCTCCATACGCAGAAACTTCAAGGTACCTAAAGCTCGCAAATGCAAAAGCTTTACTGTACATATTTTTAGAAATTAAAAGAGAAATCCCACATGGAATGTGAGTTAAAGTTAAGCATGTAACGGTAATTGTGTTTTCCTAATGTCGGCAGACAAAGGTGATATGTTTGCGTATAGGTTTAAAAGCTATAGTGAAAGATTTTTAAGCAAGTTTAAAAACATTGACACTCACAGAGTCTCTAGTGGATTTTGGCAATGAGCAATTACAGCCTCAGGAGCACCAGCAAGAGAGAGAATCCTTGAGTCTGAGACTAGAGATAGACCTTATGTCTACACTCTGTAACTGTAAATGTCTTATCATATATACAGCATATATAATTGTTACATCAAATATGCCAAAACACTACATAACACCACCAAAAATATGGTCCACACTATTTGCCATGAGCTTTTCAACCTCTTTATAGTGCATTGTCCAGCACTCTAGTGGTAGCAGGCACTGTATGACTGTAATATCATTATTTCTTACCAGTGGTTTGCAGTACCAATGAGTGAAAGTAATTTAGCAATAAGAAATTAAATGGGTGAAGAAAACCACAGAAAACCTCAATGACCAACAAGAGCGCACGTACCCGCGTGCACACATATAATAAAAACAGCACTGAGGACTTTCCATTTCAGTGAGAAGGGTGAGCCTGTTTAGTTGAGCAAAGCAGATGTGAATTAATTGGTTGAGCCTTGATACAATTCACAACTTTGACAACAGAGTCTAACAGATTCTCAGGCATTTTCATGGCTGCCAAGGCCTCGCGGTGGATGCTGGAGTGCGTCCACTTCATATCTGGAGCAACCTCTCTAATTCGTGCGACTACACAGCTGTGTCTGCCTGTTAACGCTCTTGCACCGGCTGTACAATATCCGATGCATTTTATCCAGTCAATGTCATTCTCTTCGATAAATTCATTCAGAAGCTGAAATATGTGCGCTCCTGTAGTTCTTGTTGGTAGCAGCTTATGGAACAGAAAGTCCTCATGGGACAGGCCCTCAAACTCATATCTAACGTAAACGAGCAAACTGGCCAAATCAATGGGATCTACAAACTCATCTGATTGCAGTGAAAAGCATCTGCTCATCTTAATGTTGCTCTATCAACGTACTTTTGATATCATCCGCCATGTCAATAATTCTATGAGTGACTGTTTCTTTCAGGGGGGGCAGCAGGTCGAGCTGTTTAGCAGCTTTTTCTCCACACATAATACGTGTCAGCTCTTTTGCCAACAGTAAACAAAGTTCTTCACAAACAGTGTGGGGCTTACCTGCTTTAGCAATCCGCAAGCTTGCGTTTTTCCCCATTTCCATTTCAGGAGTCCGTCTCAGAAGTTAAAAGAAGTTTTTATTTCATGTGCAACGGAAGGAAAACACAGAGAAGCTCTGTATTTTTCTCAAATTAACCTAGAACAGTCCTTAAATATTTTTTTCTCTTATCCATCACGCTTTCCTGTGCTCACAAGATTGGCATTGTTCCAAAGTCATGCACATTCTCCTACCTCCCTATTTGCTGGAGATAACTTTTTTTAAATACAATTGGTCATTATTTCATATAACAAAGGATTAAAAAAAACTTAAAAATGGAATATAATATTTTAAACAATGCAATTCCATACAGCACAAAGAAATCAGTTGTTTGCAATTTTTGTCAGAAGCAAAGACATACATGTATTAAAAATTATATGTGCAGTACTCAACAGCTCAATTACTTTGAGTCTGCCAGCCCTGAAATGTCATAACATATTTTTATGATTAAAAACATTTCTCTGAATGACTCTGCAAATACAAATGTAAGAAATGAACAGTTTTGTAGGGGTGCTCATTTTAATACATTCAGAATGGGACTTGAAAAAAGTAATTCCCAACTTCTTTTTTGCCTCATATGAAAACATTAAAAATAACATTGTGAATACCACATCGAGGAAGTACTATTAAATTCGATTTTTGAGGTACGGGTATCAATAAATAAGAAAAAAAATGAAACCTTAAAATAGTGATTAAAACAGAAGAACAAATGTTTGAATACTTTATTGTTCTGCAGTAACAACAAAAACAACCCCCTACATGCAAAGATTGAAGTAAAACAGCAAAGAAAAAATGAAGGAAAAAATACATCTACATATAAAAAACAGATTGATTTATATAAGAATAATTTGTTATAACTGTTTTTACAAAGTCCAGGAAATATTTTAAACACTTTTTTGTATTTTTAAAATACTGTAGCAGCCAAGACAATGACATGCCTTTTCAGGGGCAGAGGAGTGTAATTAAGAAACAGTGTAAGAACTCTCAAATTACTTTTAAAGAAAAAAGCAAGGCAGATAACATTCATTTTCCATAACACAAAACAAAAAGAATCACACAGTACCTTCAATTTTTTTTCTCTGATAAAAGTTAAATATGTTTCTTTGATTTGGTAAACAAATTGCATCGTAAACATTGGTGAAGCAGTGTACTGGAAGCAGCCACGTTATTTAAAGGAGGGCAGATTTGGCACTTTTATGCTGATATCTCCAATATTAATATTTCGGGGGATTTCAGGAAGGTTCATATTCTTTACAGCAGACACAGCCCTTGCCGGAGCCCCTGCTAGACCAGCCTGCACACAGAATACAGACACAGTTAGGGTTAACAATACAATACCATGAAACAACAACAACAGCACAGAGCAAAATAAAACAACCCATTTTAAACTCACTGTACATTTACAGGCATGAACAGACCATATTCAAGGCACAGACTCCATCCGCATACAGTATGTACGAACTACAGTACATAAATAGATGCACATGCACATTTTTCCATCTTGAAATGGTTTATATTCAAAACATACAATGTAGGACACAACATACAAGAAGAGACAGAATTGTAAAACGCTGTTTTGGGGAATGTCATCCCCACTAGCTGTTTTGGAGTATTTACAGAGTGGAAACAAGACAATGCCAATAAACGAGGCAAGTAAAATTACAGATTTTCTACATGTGGAAATACAGGACACACAGCATGGAAATGTATTTCAAGGCTGTCTTTAACATATTAGTATAATGATCAATACCACAACATAAAATCCTAGTGCATATTGAAGGGATATGTATGCTTTTACATAAGTCAGGGCTTTCTTGAGATAGCAATTACTCATGAAAACACTTTCAATTTACTGTGTTTTTAAACTACTGTGTTAAAAAAAAAGGCATACACACTGGTAACTTAGCGCAAGGTCAGATGTCAACCCCAATTTTTCTGTTTGTGTTGTTTGTGTTCTCTATCACGAAGACATGCCACCTTAATTACCTAACAGAGAACTGTTCATTTACTCGGTAAATGCACAGTGTATGCACTGTATAGTAAATACACAATGGCTCTGTTTTTGGTATTAAACTAAGTCAATTTATAAGAAAAGTATCAAGCATTGAGGGCTTTATGAGATAACACATAAATACTTCATACAGTCCCCTGAAAAAAAATCCAAAACCCTCCAGTAGAAGCAGATTTGTTTACGGTATCATGAATTGCAGTGACCCTTAACAGACAAGTGTGCTACCTTTCTTTTGCTTTCCAACAACCAAAAGAGCTGTGTCATTCAGCCTGGTGTTAGGTAAGAGTGGACATGGGTCATATATAATGATGTAAGACATGGTGGAGAAATGGTATATTTTCTACTCTTTATCAAACTGATGATGCAGTATGGATTTTGTAATAAGTATGAGAGAGGAATAATAAGGCGTGAAGGGCAGAAGGAAGTGGTATTGTGGGTACATTGAAAACTGTGAGTGTACAGCCTGTCTGTATGTTTCCAACTCGGCATGGTCTGTGTCACACAATGCACAGCATCCGTGTCTGGTTACATACTCATACCATGACTTGCATAGAAGCCCAACTCCAAGGCAAACATGTGAGGGATCCCCTTGAGAGAAATGATTGCATTTGTGTTTTTTTTAGTCAAATAGTAGCAGCAGCCTTGTGAGGAGCATGCCTTGTTTTTAGAAAACTAATTAATACCAAATGCTGACCCGAAGGATATTGGGAATTTATTAACCAAATACTTCAACACACTTAGTACTAAAAACAACAGGAAGTAATTGTTATAACAACTGAAAATCTGAGAATAAATAACATATTCCAGCAGCTATATCCTCTTGCAACTCAACTGCCACTGAAGCTCAGCAGGTGTGAGCCTGGTCAGCACCTGGATGAGAGACCTCCTGGGAAAAACTAAGGTTGCTGCTGGAAGAGGTGTTAGTGGGGCAAGTAGGGGGAGCTCACTCTGCAGTCCGTGTGTGTCCTAATGCCCCAGTGTAGTGACAAAGACACTATACTATAAAAAAGGCACTGTACTTCAGGTGAGACATAAAACTGAGGTCCCGACTCTCTGTGGTCATTAAAAATCCCAGGGCATTTCTAGAAACGAATAGGGGTGTTACCTTGGTATCCTGGACAAATTTCCCACTGACCTTTATCAATCATGGCCTCGTAAATAATCCTCGTCTATGAACTGGCTTTTTTTAAAATTAAAAATAAAGATAATTTCCACAACGTGATTTTGTTAATTGTTTTTTTTTAGAACCACTTCCAAGATTTGTTACCCAGCAGGCTCTTCCAGCGGGTTTATTATTTTTATAAATGATCTAAGAAAATAAATATTTAATCCAAGTTGAGAGGGAAGCCCCTCCTGTTTCATTGCCACCTACATGTTGTTTCTTAAAAGTGGAGTCATACTACATTCAGCCACTCAAACACCTCCAAGTGAAATTCTGCTGCTCCTTTTCCAGAGCGTGTGGGTTATGCAGTAGATGAGCATGGCAGAGTGGCCTTTTGGTTTGATTTCCAGCTGTATGCTCTACAGAAATAACTGCACAATAACCATACACTGCGCTTTAGAACCACACATTTGTTGGTCACATCTTTTCTTTGAAGTGACGGAGCACATTTTTTCTCTCATTTTACTTTAGAAGAATGTTCTGATTCAGACATAAAACATTTTAAATGAAATGTCTTGAATTTGAAAGGCACTTTTACTTCTCCAAATATGTACAAAGTATGATACAATTACATTCTGGAAAAGGGCACAAGCATTTTAAGTATGACAAATTTGTTATTCCTGTGAGGAGGAATGCAATATCGTATTGGGCCAAAATATTACGTACTTTACTATACAAAATAGCATTAACAGAGTGGATAATAATAAATCCTACAAAGATTAACATAACATACTGTTAAAACATTCAATGGTTTGCCATAATAATAATAATAATAAAAGTAAACCCAATGGAAAGTAATTTTGGTGCCTCAGTTACATACAAACTTTCACAGCACTTTTGTATTTGGGACTCTACCAGTGCAAGCTTTACTGCAGGCCGTGATAGTGCGCACCTCCTTGTGATAGCCTCCTTAAGAGTAAGTTTAACTCATGTTCAGGGTAATTCACAGGTGAACCATGAACCTTACCAAGGGCTCTGCAACTGCTGAAGCACGACTTATATTGTTCAAATGTCAATGTGCACTCTGAAGTGCCTAAGAAAAGTCAGATGCTGAAAAACTGATTTTTTGTAAAAATATGTATTTGTTAAAAAAACAACTGAAATAAGACCTGGGGCATCTGCACATCTGAAAAAGTAAAACAACAAAAAGTGTAAGCACTGCCTAAGCATGTTAATAAATGTCTCTTGAAAGCTTAATCACTTTATATTTGGTAATCCGCCAATATTTCTGCAACCAGAATTCAAGCATTTAACTGTCAATTCCAAGGTGTCAACATTATGTATGACTGCCATTACTGTTAGCTGATAGTTAAGGCCTATTATGGCACTAAGTTAGTTTTTTTCCCCCCCAAAAGAGATTAATGGCAATACAAGACATTTTAAAGATTGTGTTTATATATTTACTACTTTTTTTGCTATAAAGAAACCACATTAAATGTTTTATCTAACCATCACCCCTAGCTGATGTTAAAAGTGCTTAAATATTTTAGTTTTAATATAGAATATCATCTCTTCTTTTTATTCTCTTTAATCCTGTGTGGAGTTGTTGTTACATTGAGGTTTACCATTTTATTGTTCCTATTCGAGAAGTATCTAAGAGGACACCTCACCACTTTTATATGAATTACCCCGACCACAAGTTACTGTTTTTACTTTCTACACATGAACTTTGAGAAAACAAAAAAATTAGGCTCACTGTTGAATTAAGGGAAAACTGTCATAAGGTACAACAAGGACTTTTAAAGGCATTTCTGATATTGATGTTAAGATACAGTATACATAATGAATTAACTTGAAACCACTACTGCTGTTGCGATCTGAAGCCTTGAACACTTAATTTTGATTTTTTTTCCCCATATACTCTACATAGGACAACTGAACTAGTTTCAAATCATTTACTATGAGACGGAGAATCTTTTTTTTTTAACTTGTGCCTGAAGTGAAAATAAAAGTAAGGCACTTCGGGTTAAGAATAATCTTGTTTTAGTAAGAAAGTTCTAGAATGGTACATACACAGACACAATATACAGTCATGCACTCTAGTAATGACAATGAGGTTACAGCAGGCACACACTTATCACTGCTTCCAGGAAGACATGCGGCACAGTCACAGGAACATTATCGATTGTATACTCAATGAGGAAAGAGGAACAATGGGGCCATGCAAACAAGCTGATCCAGGAAAGCGTCTGATCAGAAAAGCAAAACAAGCTAGAGGAAACGGGAGAATTTAGTTCAGGGCTTATAAGGTGATGTCTGCTGATCCATACCAGACCATCAGCTGGGGAATAAACCCCAGTGTAACTTCAGAACTTGATTCAGGATATTGGCACTCATCATACTGTGTATAGATCACATCAGGTTAAATCTCCTTGTTTCTTTCAGTCTCTTGTAAATTCTGAAATGCCACCTTTATTGAGCCTTTACCAAAGATGTTTAGTTATTTAAGGCTCCTTAATATTGAACTAATTTTCAAAGCATGTAAAGAAACATATGGTCTATGCATGTCAAACAGAAACTCAGTGTTTGCCTTTTATTTAAAACTACTGTATTTGGCAGCAAATATAATCACTTGTGGACATGTAGTTCCCAACCTGGGTGCTAGAGGTGGGTGTGTGACATTGCTTCTATCAATTAGCAGCTTTTAAGTAGATTAGTCAAGGCACCATTGCCACTCAAGCAGCAACACAGAAGCACGAAGGGTAGCGATTGCTTTGTGATTTACATTACCACGGCACTTATAACACGAATGGCATTGTTAAAGGGGAACTGCAGTCCCAGTTTCTCAAATCTGTTATTAAATCTCGGTAACAAAATTAATTCATTGATGGTGTAGAAAAACTTTAGTAATTCAGAATTAAGCACTACTTGTGATGTGAAGCGACCCTTCCTGCTCACTAGTCACTGCAATGACTAACCCTGACATTATAATAACCGCCAAATATAAAAAATGGTATTGCAGTGACATTTTAACCCCAATATCCTGGCTATATTTCTCTCTGGTATTGTACATTTTGACCTCACTGAATTCAATTTCTCAATCCTTTACCTGATCTGCAGTGCATTGGGGCTGATGTAGAACCCAATTCATACAGTTGAGTTTTACATGTCAGTGTATTGAAAGTAGCACTATCCCAGATGTAAACCACTTAGGGATGGTTTGGAATGGAAAGTGTTAGAACACTAATTTATAAACAGTTATGACAGATACTTAAACTAAAGGGTGACCAAAACTAAACTGGGATACTTTTGTGCAAGGAAAAAGAAAACACATTTGAACCAATATAATCTGTTGGATTGTAATGTCTTTGAGAGTGCTTCAGGGCAGTAAATTATTTAAAAACTGATTTGATTTAGTAATAACTACATTTTCATATCCAGTAGTTCATTTCACACTATAGCTAAAGCCTTGGAAAAACACACTAGTTGCCTTATGCTACAGTTTTCTCAAATCTAATAATTTTACCTATGCCACCCTTGTAGTATTAAGATGATGACTAATTGAACATTATTGCTCATTTTAACCACAATAACCTAAAAAAATGTAATAATGATCAGCAGTTCCCCCAGTTTCAGCAGGGGCCATGCATGCCCAGCCTTTGCTTCACAGATGAAAATGTTTTTAGGAGTATCTGTGGTTGCTTTCTGTGCACACTTCAACCTTTACATCACTCTGGTGAATGTTAATCTTGGTCTTATCTATCTTCTAAACTTTAAGTACTTTTCTGGCTCATTTTGTACTTCAGAGGAACTTCTACGGCACGTTAGAGGTAATGTCATGGTTTGGATGAAACGGTCTAGAGTAAAATATTGAGGTTTCCAATCCAACACTTAGGGTACGTTAAAATCACTGAGTACAACACAACGTATGTTTTTGTTCTAAAACGATTAGATGCATGCATGAAATGATGCAAAAATAAAATAGTGATGCATATTAATCTCATGATTACAAATACAAATTGCACACTGTGAAGCAAAAATAATAGATTAATGGAGTGGTGGCATTGTGGCTAAAGATCTGCACCTGTGGCTGGAAGGTTGTCGGTTCAAATCCTGCAGCCAGCAGAGGGATCCTACTCTGTTGGGCCCCTGAGCAAGGCCCTTAACCCCAACTGCTCCAGGGTGCTGTATAAATGGCTGACCCTGCGCTCTGCCCCCAACCTTCTTTCTCCCCGTCTGTGTGCCTGTGTGTCTCTTGGAGAGCAAGATGGGGCATGCGAAAAGACAAATTCCTAATGCAAGAAATTGTATGCGGCTAATAAAGTGATCTTATCTCTTACTGTCCCAAACGTTTGGGAAGGTATTTCAGGATACCAAAAAGGAACGTCGTCTTGAATAATCAAGAACAATGTACCCTCAAGCTGTGGTTCTAGAAAAGCTATGTCCCATAATTTAGAGAAGACTTCCACTGTGAAATGGCTGAGCTTCAGAAGCTTTGCCAGCTTAACTGGTGTATTCACAAGTAAGCTTATCATGATGTACTTTCCCAAATCCATGCAAGACCTGTTCAATGCTAGATAACCCCTTCAAAATTGTGACTTAATATTTAAATTCTATGTAAATATTAATTCCATCATTATGCGTTTTGAAATCATTAAAAAATGTCTACATTAAAATAAAAAAGACAGTAAGGTAATCTAATACAGTTACCCTTTCTCCTAATTAATAGGCAAAGTCTATTTTGCATGACACCTACTTCAGTGAAAATAGTAGGGTTTAGAGTATTTTCATCCTCTTCCACCAGGGAGACACCCCATTACATCAAAAAAATGTTATCTGTAATTCAGAATTCTTTGGTTGCTTACCAGCTGTTCAATTAGAGGAATAAATATATTATTTAAGCTTTGGAACATCAAAATCCTGTTTAGCTACCTTACAAGGACAATGTTTTGCCTTTTTCCTAAAGAAAACAATACAGTTCTAAAAAGGTGCTAATTAATCAATTAATAGTATACAGGTAGTAGGTACAAAAAATAGAAATACCAATGTTAAGTCACTTATTAGGGCACTGGGCCATCACATCCAGCCAGTAGGCTGGCAGTTTGCACGTTTCACCACTTCCATGAGAAAGGAAATCAACTCACACCTGGCCGTTGGCGGTGGAAAACACTTTCTTGTGCTTTGCTCCAGGTTAACCTACAAACAATCCATTAGGTTCAGATCTGGGGACTGAGAAGGCCATGACATATGAAAACGATTGATGTCATACTCATCACACCACTGTACAACTGCATGATCTTTGTAGATATGGTCACTGTTATCCTGGAAGTCAATACTCCTGACAGGAAAGAAATTCTGCATCATGGGGCACATGTGATCATGGAGTTACATTAAGCAATGATTTTCATTTTCCTGGCCTTCGAAGGGAATTAATGCACCCAAACCACAAACTACGAAAATCACAGAACTACAGAACCCTTCACTGTTGGAACCAAGCACTCAGAGTTGTAGGGAGTTATTTAGTTTGGCACAACATATGCACTCGTCCATTTCTACATGAAATGGTGAAGGATGACTTGTCTGGCCATATTGCCTTTCTCCACTTCTCTGCAGTGCCCAAAATCTTTGCACCACTGGACTCATGTACAGTACTTGGAGTTCCAACTGTGATGAGCACTTTGTGATGTGACTATGGTATCCCACTCTGTGGGGTTCTCAGCACACTTGCTTTGCTAACACCACAGGCTGAAATTTCTATTATATGATTTGCTTTCCTGTTTCGACTTGCGCTTTGAATTTATGTACATATATTACAATCGGAGTAGTATCATTCACTGTTGTCCTTTGCTGATGATGTCTTTCCCTCCATCTTATGACTAATCCATACTTCCAGTATACGTTGTGCAACATTTACCAAGGTGTTTCTATTTTTGTGCCCACTGAGTGCATATTTGGTTCACTACTGTACATTATACAAGATACATGTTTCTTCTAGCAAGTTATAATCACTTTATTATGGCACCTTAAGAGCAAGTAGCATTTTAAAACTGTAAAATTGCTGTCTAACCCTAAGATTGAAAACTTCCCTTAACTCGCAGGTATTACCAGAATTATTCTTAATTATACCTTTATATCCAATTAACTACAGCCATTATAAAATGACATGGTAAAATCAACAAATCTTAAATACTTAATTTTTAAAACTGAAACCTTTCTTCAGCAACCTACGAATCTTCCTGGGCTGAAAGTAAAACACTGTATGTAATAAAATGATGGGAGTTCGGAGTGCAAAGACACATTTAACAAAACTGAATTTCAATACTGTACAGTCAGTGCAGTTCTGTGCACACCACCACAAAAAGAAAACAAAATAAGTTCTGGCGATACATTGCAACTGAAAAGTGGAGAACTCCCTGTTTTTACAAATGAGATGTCCTTTGGGAACAATCTTGACCATGATTTGAGACTTTGGGGTTTACCTATAATTTTCATTTCAGAGCTGTACTTGAGATGCCTGAGCTCCACGGAAGTCTTACCTTAAACAACCAGACCCAAAAAGCAAGAAAAAACTACTACTGGCTCTCTTAACTACTTTTATTTCTCACAAAAGTGCAATTATATTCGTATAATTAAATGAATATATACTGTATCAGTAATACGTAACTTTTAACCCCCATCGGGTTTTCCAGATAATCACTGCAAATAACTATGAGTAAGAATTTCCCTTGGCTTAGAAGTTCATATAGTAGGTTTATAATTTATAAATATATGTATGCTATATATAATAAATTGTTTATGGAATATGCTACAGTACTTCCATAATAAAATGCCACAAAACTTTTTTACTAAATTAAGCATAGTTTATAACGTGAAACCCCCAATTCCTCTAAGGTCCTATAGGCACTAAAGGCAAGTGCCTTTGTTCTTGATTATGTCAAGTGTTTTTCAGTCCTTAATTCACTGTTGCATAACTCCCTTGGCAAAGTTACATACCACATGAGATCAGATATGGAAAATATTTAAGTCTCTACACCTAACATCTTTCATTTTTCCCCGCAAGACAAAGTTTGGGAAACAAAAGTTAAATGTAGTAAAAGAAAACAAAATGTTCTTCCACAAAAGTAAAAGTTCAAAAGGGGAAAAATACGGTCCAGATTACCGGTTTAAGAGACATTCTGGGGTCTGCCTTAAAGGCTTAAGCGTTTATGGCATCATTTGGCTTTCAAATATTTAGTCAACGGCAGACTATATACAGTAGCACATACAAATGTACATACAGTACATACAAACATACCCCAACCACATTAAAACAAGCACCCCCAAACAGACTTTCTAAAAAACTTCTGTACCCACAGTATACATATCAGCCTTTTTCACAAGCATCTGTGTTTTGTCCCTTCATAAGCATTATTGTGCTTGTGCCCAGTCTATTTTTTTGCTTGGTGGTGTTTTATCCATGTCAAGACTGCTTATTTTAGCATGACAGAGATCTGCACACACATATTTCCATGTGTATATAGAGATACTTTTTTCTTTGGCTGTTGCTTTGTTTGAAAATCCACAGTACCTGTGTCTACCTGTCCTGTCTGGGAGACTGAAAGATAAAGGTCTGTAAGAGAGAAGAATGGAAAGAACTAGAAAAGGTCAGGAGATTAGGAGAAATGAGGAATGAATCTTAAAGCACATAAAGATTAAGTACAGTACCATAGTAACAGAAAGAGTGATGTGACCTACCATAGACCAAAGGGTAACTGAAGACCATTCTGGTCTCCACAATGATACTTTCATATGCGATTCAAATATGCTACCACTTTATACAAAATTGACTGTATGAAAAACTCAAAAGGATATAAATCATGAAGTCCATGATGCCAGTCACTAGTGGCATGTGTATAAGGCATACTATACAATTTTTATTTTGAAAGACCATAGGATTCTTAGTATCTTATTTGTGATTATGCACTGTACAAAAATAAAGGTTAGTAAATTCAACCATTGCAGGACTAATGTAAATATAACACTGAAGGGTGAAGTCTTTTTAGCTTTCTGTCTTTAAAAACTTATCTACAAGTTAACAAAACAAACTGCTGACTAGTTGGACACCTCTGTAAATTAGAAAGCAAAATTAACAAAGTTAATTTCAAATTAATAATAGAGGTTAACAATTTAAAAAGTGAATTGCAAATTAAACTTTGGTTATAAAGGAGACAGAAATATTAATTACATGATTAAGATTAAAGAGAAAAGAAAGCCACTTCATAATGTCTTATGCATATGAATCACATTAACTTTTTCAGCCATTTTGAACTGCCAGGATCACACTGGAATTATTTTTTATTTAAAGCAGCTTGAACAAGGTACCATAAGAGATCAGTCCAGTGTACTGCTGTAATACATTAATTCAATCCCAATTTTGAAGGAAGTCAGGTCTATGGTAGGTCTGAGAAGAGGAGACAAGAGAACAGATTTGATGTTTCAGGAGCAGTCAAAGACTTGCTATACATCTGTCATGAATGATTCAATGGCTTTGGGGTGTAGCCATTTCAATGGCTTAATTTGGGTTCTTGCAAAACTTTAATTTATAAACCAGCGACTTCAATGTTACGACAGCAGTTTCCTTGGGTCTAAAATAATTAACATACTGATTTCTGAACTAAATCTCTTACATTTGTGCACATTTACTGTACTGACACGTTCTGAAATTACTTTTTTTCTGGTGGGATCTAAAGCAAGTCTACTTCAAGACTTCAATTTTAAATACAGTACCCAATTTTGCACACAACAAATTTCCAGGGTCATCTGGCGTACCCCCGGGGGGCGCTGTGTTTGAAAACCACTGCTCTAGAAACTGCTACAGCTCAACTTTGCATTCAAACTTTCCCCTTGAAGTTAAAAGGAACTACAGTCTCACTTTCTCGGATCTATTATTACTGAAGATTAAATCTAGGCAACGAAATAAACTGACTTTAATCTCAGCATTTTTAAAATTCCGAATTAAGCACAAAATTGTGAACTTTGCGAAAGTACCGTATGGTCGGCATACTCGCTGCTGCAAACTCCTGGTCTCACCCATAGGCGAGAGCGAGAGTTCACGCGAATTCTGACGTGAGGTGGCTCTTCCTGCTCGTTAACGGAATGTACGAGTGAAAAAGCACAGGTTGTGCAGCAGACATTTCACCGCAGAAACGTGATCTGCATGTGGAGTTAACACGTAAGATGCCGGCAAAACCGTCTCGAAATCAAGAGCAATATTTCTACTGGATTAAAAGAGATGTATTCACAAGCCTGTTTGTTTACAATTTAATATGTCCACTTCACGTAACCGATGCTCTGTTGCCTCGTTCTGAATCGCAGACTATAACGCCGCGCATACCTGGAAATTGTATCTGTTTTTAGGGGTAAACTGGAGGTTTTTCACGTTATCGTGTACATTTTACTTTCACTGTGGCTTGAAATTAACTCTTCAATGCCGATTCCTTTTAACTCCGAAATACAAAGACAGTTTTATAATCCCTCTTTAAAAAACAGATTCACAGGCTGCATTGCAGTTACTGGAAACGACAACAATAAACATTACCCAAGAAAACATCTGTAAAACGGTGTAGCCTTTATATTGAAAACCTTATTGAATGGAATTCTATTTCATTTCGTTTCCGATTAAATTAAATGTGATCTAAGTTATACTTGAAAGTCACATTCGCAATTTAACTAGCAAAACTTCAAATGAGGTGATGCTACACAAGAGAAATGGAAATATTTAAAAGTAAATGCACGATCAATGAAGGCGATCCCTTAGAGAAAAGAAAAGTTGATTTTGAAGACCTGGTTAAGGATTTTAAATAAGTGATTCACAAAATATTAAAACACTAATTCTAACAGAAGTACATTCTCTTTATTATATAGTTAATAGCAATACCCATCTTTAAACAGTACAAGAGCAAAACCTATATCTTACCATTATTTTTGTGAACGACAGCTACATTTCTAATGAGGTATATTCTTAGATGTACATATATTTATATTGCGATAAGAACATTTATTTCATTTTGCATTTAATCATTTAAGTAATACTGAAAAGCTGTTAACATTCCAGGAACTACTGTTTTATACAACTCTTTGAAAAATTTAATATTTACTGAAGGTTTCATCAGTTCTGGGATTTGTGTGTGTGTGTTTTCCTTTATCTACACAACATCTGTAAAAAATCATTCAAAGTGGCTCACTAAAACTCTTGACCTTCAATGGTTTTCTAACCTTTAACTTACTTTTTGTTCCGACATTTTGAAGTGTACACTGTAAGAATACAGTGCTTATTTATGCAATACAAGAGATACCAAGGAAGGTCAAAGAAACAAAATATCATTAGGTACAATCTGGCAAAATAAAACAAAAAAGATTTTATGAAATGTTTATAGGCATTGTTTTCTAGCATGAAGATTTTACATTTTTGCTGAAGCCTTCCTGGAAAGTATTATCTGGTAATTCTTGGAAAACGTGCAAGTAAATGTGTCACAAGAGAAACAGAACAGTTTTAAAAAACAGTTCACAAATATGTGGTGTAATAAGGCAAAACTGATGCAAAAGTCCCATGACACTTGTTGGGAATAGGAACTGTTACTGTATATGTATCAGTGAAAATTATTCACAGCTAAGTGATAAGTCAGTTGGAAGACAGTCTTTAATACAAAGTAATAAAGCTCAATTCCTTCTCTTATTTGTCTCTTCAACGGCTCATTTTACAGAAGTTAGAAGCACTGTTCTCTCATGTGGGTTTCTCTGGGTTTGCATGGCTCAGAAATACAAGCAGCATATTAAGCCCAGAGAACTTTATTTACAAGCCTGTTTGCATTTCTCATAATTCCTGTACTACAGAAAACCTGTTTGGTTCAAGGTGGCTTCTACAGTCAAACATGGGGTCACATTGGCCAATTTTCAGGCAAACCGTCAGTACAGACCAGGGACAACCATGTACATGTACATATTGTGCCCCATTTTCAAAGCTATTTCTCAGCTAAAGTTGAGCTGGCTGGTCTGGCCAGGGCGTACTTAAACGTGTCCACCATTCTTTTCTCAACTGTAGCTGGATGTGGTTCAATTTCACTGCGTAGGTTCATTGGACATATTTGCAGATGTGTGAAATAAACAAGTGGGATACGTTTTCTCTCTTACATCCTCTAATCTTGCCACCTGGAGAACTAAATTCTACCAGTCCTACTGCTCTATAATTTTTTTTTAGAAAAAAGGGAGTCTATTGGGATAGATAATCCAAAGCGCACTTAAATGTGTCCACCATTCTTTTCTCAGCTGTAGCTGGATGTGGTTCAATTTCACTGCGTAGGTTCATTGGACAAATTTGCAGATGTGTGAAACAAACAAGTGGGATTGGTTTTCTCTCTTACATCCTCTAACCTTGCCACCTGGAGAACTAAATTCTACCAATCCTACTGCTCTATAATTGTTTTTAGAAAAATGGGAGTCCATTGGGATAGATAATGCAAAATTTTGTTGACGTAATCTTCCCCAATGGACTCCAACTGCTCTACAAGCACCAGAGGAGAAGGAAGCAACACGGATATAGATTAATTCAGTTATTCCAGGAACCCAGCAAAAGTATTAACTATGGGATAATAAAATAACAATGTAAATATTCATTAACTTGTAAATATCCTAATGTGAATGAAACCACCTGAATGATACTTTCAAACTTACTTCTCGGTCTTAAGGTGCATAAGGTAAAGAGTACCAGATAATTAGCTTTTATTCCAAAAGTTATTTTCTATGACCTAAATTCCCATAAAGCTGAATAAAGTGCAACATAACCCTGGAAGTTAATGCAATAATCAAGACAGGAAACAAACAGAATAAAGTCAATTAGAAAAATACAAGACCTTTGAACATTTAGGCAAATGTGAGGTTTTTTTTAAATTTCACTTAACCTCTATAGGGGGCAATTTTAAAACACTTTTTGGAGAATATTTTTTGGGGGTTTTGTAAGTTTTCATTTGTCACATGATTTAATGTAAACACCTAAATGTGGAGGTTTATTTTTGGGTCTCTGGGCATTAATGAATAATTTAATAGCCATTTATTAAAACAAACTATAGCTTAATTGACACGGGGAGAGGCTGACATCAGAAAGGCTGACTCAGTGCTTCAATTAAAATCAGATGTTGAAAAAATACTGAAAAGTAGAAACAGAAAAGCACTAAAGGAAGTACAACAGGCCAATTGCAATAACACAATCCTTTTCAGTAGCAAGGTTTAGATTATACAAGACTGAGGAACTGTGTTTTAATTTGAATACAACTTTAGCCATTTTGTCGGTAAAATATCCACATTTCCTTATAAACAGGCTACACATATACTGTACACTTAAGCATGTATTTATAGTATCCAAATGTATACAGACATCTGAGCAAAACATGAATCATTCAGGTGACAATGTATATCCTGCTCAGTCTGGAAGTCTTTGACTTAAATACCATCAAATCTTACTGCATCTTTCTCCATTTTCATGGCAAAACCCTTTTTGGTTACAACCAAGAATTGAAATTGCAGTTGAAAAATCTGTGAGTTTGAAGAGAAACCCGGATGGGGCAGTGCATCTATAGTATAATACACAGAAACTTAGGTGCACATTTCACATCATTCATGTTTGAAGAGAATTCCTTCCAATTAGTCTTTTTTCTTGAAGAAGAGAGCATTTATTTCCTTCACAACTGCTTAAATCTAGGTTATAGTGCCCCGAAAAGTTATAACTGAAATGAAAGCAAATATTAAGCTTAAAAAAAATCTTGTAACGTAAAACTGAGGCAGCTAGACAAATGCTTGCACTTTTCAAAGCTGCAACATGCATAAGCCACAGTCAAACAGCAGCAGCAAAATACATAAGCTAGCTAGGTCTTTGCATCAGGGATTATACACAAGGAAGAGGGGGTAGATGCAGGGTTTCACAGTCATGCTAGTACAGGTACAGGACATGATTGCTATGGAAGGTCTTACCTCTGACTTCTCCATTTTGTTTTGGGCATCAACCTGTGTAACAATTTCATTCATATTCGTCTCCAGTACCATTCCTCCCATCACCATCTCAGCCAGGATGTTGTGAACCTGATAGACACAAAAGTAAATACAAAGCAAATCAACATTCACTACATAATTCACTGTCATATTTGGCCAGCAGCCAAATCACCCTGCAACTCACAATTGTCAGCCCACTGAAGCTCAGCAGGTGTGAGCCTGGTCAGTACCTGGATGTGAGACATCCTGGGAAAAACTAAAGGTTGCTGCTGGAAGAGGTGTTAGTGGGGCCAGAGGGGGCGCTCACCCTGTGGCCTGTGTGGGTCCCAATGTCCCAGTATCGTGATGGGGACAATATACTGTAAAAAAGCGCCGTCCTTCGGATGAGACGTAAAACCGAGGTCCTGACTCTCTGTGGTCATTAAAAATCCCAGGATGTTTCTCGAAAAGAGTAGGGGTGTAACCTCGGCATCCTAGCTAAATTTCCCATTGGCCTTTACCAATCATCACCTCCTAATAATCCCCATCTATGAACTGGCTTCATCACTCTGTTCTCCTCACTGATAGCTGGTGTGTTGTGAGTGTTCTGGCATACTACGGCTGCCGTCGCATCATCCAGGTGAGGGCTGCACATTGGTGGTGGTGGAGGGCAGTCCCCATTGCCTGTAAATCGCTTTGAGTAGAGTGTCCAGAAAAGTGCTTTATAAGTGTAAGCAATTATTATTCCCAGAAGCCAATTAACCTACTAGTATGAATTGATCCCCTTGTAAAAGTTGAATAAAAAGATTATTTTTAGTTCACATGTGTATACCATCCATTCATTCATTTTCTAACTGCTGGTTCCAATTCAGGCTCGGGGGGGAGTCAAATCCTTTCTCACAAAGCAGGGTACACAACTCACACCTGGGCCAAATGTTCCTAGAAGCCAATTAACCAGTTCATCCAATTCAGGGGGAGCCCGAGCCTATCCCAGCAAGCAATGGGCGCAAGGCAGTACGCACCCTGGATGGGAGACCATTCCATTGCAGGGCACACACAGACACAGGCACATACACACTCACGGCTGGTCCAATTATCTACAGTACCAGTAGTAGGAAACTGGAACACCTAGAGGAAACCCACGTGAACAAGGGGAGCACACAAACTCCAGGCAGATAAGACACCAAGTCCGGAATTGAACCCAAGGCCTCAGTGCTGCAATGTTAACCACAGAGCTACTCCTATATTTTAATATCCTATTTACATTTTAAAAAGCCCTACAAATCAATTGGAAATAAGTATGATGCTAATGAATTCTGTGTAGTAGTCATTTCCAAGGAATCATCAACCGGTACGTCCAATAGATTATCTGCCCTGATCTGTAGTTCTTTTGGTTATGTCCTTGCACATAAATCCTTGTAGCTACTCTATACATCATTAAATAGTTTAATCAGTCATTAGTAAGACCACCTTTGAAAAGTCTAACACTGCCAACACAAAAAGCTACACTGTCATGCTAACCCTTTTAATAAACAATGTTTTTCAGATGCATTTAAGTCTGTGTGCCGCTCCTCCAGTTGGTGAAAAACCTGCGATAATGAAGTGTGGAGCTTGCAACACACTGATGCCTCTGTCAGTCTCTGACAGATTCTGACAAAACATGTCAGTGGATCAGATCCGCAGGTTCTCATGCTCTCTGTGCAGCACAGTTGCAGCTGACATACTGCCACTGTCAGCAAGCTAAGAGAGGCTACAAACAAGAGGAGGGCATTCAGCCCATCTAGCTAAAAGAGAGACTTAACCTGGAATTCAGCCCAGGCCACAGCAGTGAGTGTGCCTAATCCTAACCCTAGACTTTCACAGAGTGCAGTCTAGCAACATACGCAAGACGTAATGGCGAATATACTGTAAAAATGGGTATGCACACTATAAATTAAGGATTTTAGAACCTCTCCCACTATCATGTTTGAAACAGATTAATCAATTAGCATTGCAGAATTAATCATTATTAATCGGTTAATATCTTGAAGTCTTCAGTGACATAGGAAATCTATATGCATCGCTTTTGCTACAGATAGCTGTGATATTGGCTGAACCTTGTCATTTGTATGACAAGTCATTTTATACTCTGTACTAAAAAGTACAGAGTGACAACAGGGTTTCAAAACTACAAGGGCATTCAGAACAACATCAGCTTAAAATTAATAAAACATGAGATGTTAATTACCAAATCACTCCAAAAACAACAAACTATTTTGTCATGTATGAATAAATTTCCAAAGAAAAACAAGATATTTTCGCATGCCTGCAGAGCAATAGGAAATACCAACATTCATCTAGGGATTTCGTAAAAAGAGTGTCTTTGTACAGCTTTTGAACAATGTTGTTATTTGTAACACACATGACTGGAGAGTGCAGTTGAGTAATCCCGGAAACTGGTGCATATTTGTTCAAGATGGTACATAGTTTAGAAAATAGTAGGTAGCCTGGGGCTATGAAAATTTGGCCCTCAAATCCTGGGAAAGATTTTGTGATCCATTTCGTTTAATCGGGGATATTAAAAAGTTTTTAAAAGCTGACGTGCCCCCAGGCTGGGTGCTGTCAACAAGGGGAAAAGTCAGTATTTTGTTGTAGATGTGTTCCAGATGCTGCTGTAATGAACCATTATGAATTCAAAAGTTTTCTTTACCAAAAAATAGAACAAACACTGCATATCAAACAGTGAAGCAGTGATCCTACATGGTCATGGAGTTCTTTTTTTTTTTTTACTTTTCCCCATTTTGCTTGTTTTTTTTGGCCTCCACCCCTAATCTTAAGTAATTCTGAAGAATATCAAGAACAGCCCCATTTCGTGAAATGCAGAGGTAAAGAGAAGCCAACAAGCAGTGTTTATTTTAGTACATCTCAAAAGATATACGAGGTGTGATGGAGGTACCAGAGCTCTTAATCATCAGTTGTGCTTAACATCAACCATTAATCAGTCATTTCAGACATCATAATCATATGCTATTAGGCCCACTGTATTTCTGAAACAATTCTACTGTCAGCACGTCCATAGTGTTTCAGAATCTGAAAGTATGATCTCCCACTAATCCCATACTGTACTGTATATGGGGCAGGTCCCAGAGCAGTGAATGCTACAGAAATGACATCACACTGATAAACCTAGGAGGCGCCTAATCCGGCTGCTACAGAAGATGAATTTCTGACTTAGAAGAGTTCTCTGCTGTCTAGGGTGTAGTGCACTGTGGCTCTGAGCCCCGTGACAGAATCCTAGCAGGGGCAAGAGCTACAGTACATGTGTTACAGTATATACATGTATATATAGCCTGTGGGTAACCAAATCGACAAATGCTATTTTAAGTGTAAAATTCTCATCTTTTTTTCCCACAAAACCATGATTTAAACATATTTTTGGTTTTACGCCTACAATGGGGCATATACTGTTTTGGGGAATACGACCTATCATGCCAACTGTTCCTGCAAGAACTGCTGGGTCAACTGACTCTGTAAAAAGTGCCATTTCTGTTACGATACATTTCAGCTATTTTGATATGGGCTTCCTGTGCAAATGAACAGTGCTGCATGGCTGCCTTTTGTTTCTGGTAAGCGATTGGCCAATTAACTTTAAACATACTAAGCTCAGACATGATTGGAAGCCTCCAAAACTGCTTGCAGCTTTCTTATTTTATAAGAAATCAATGTCTTTTTTTCTCCTATTTTTCAATGAAGATAGTATATCACTAGAAATTTAGCAAAATACTCTATTGGACTTATATGCTATATATTTACAGCCTCTAAATGGAAATAATACCAGTTAGAATTTCCTGATTGGAAATACAATTGGCACAAACTGAAGCCTCTTTCGTACTGAAAATAGAAAGGGTAAAAATTGAGTCCTCAACCTAGTCCATTTAATAGAAAGCAAACTGTAGACTGTTGCTCAGTAGCTCAGAAGTCAACGTTCTTTTCCTTACTCTACTGTATAAAAAAGCAGTTGCAAAACATGAAGTTAAAGACCAGTCTGAGTGTGTTTAATATGGGCATAACAGTTCTACCAGGCAGAGTGACAGGAGTTTATAACACATAAGGCTGTTAGAAACTCTCAAGGCTTTGAAAACAACAATGATCACTTCAATTTTACTGAGGAATTAATAAAGCACCCATCTCAAATATATAAAAATATATTGGCACCACAACTGACATCACTTACATTTAAAGCATTTTACAAATCACAAATCCCAAGTTATTAAGATAACTGAACGTCTTAATATGTGATATATTTTTCAAACATTTAAGAAAAAAGCAGAATCAAAAGTTAAAAACAAAATTAAATGCTTTGTTTAACTTCAGTTTCACAGCCGTAAAATATTCTATTCTGGACTAAAACAACTAAGTCACAATGAAGTGGACAGCTTTTTAAACAGCAAGAGTTAATGACTGCAACCACTCTGGAAATAAACAAGCTACATGGGAATTAATTTTAGGCATTTTTACTTGGACCATTTTCATTTAGAAAGCGTATTTGTTTGGGAGGAACAATTACACAAAGCTTTTCCATTCTGAAATTTCATAGTAATTAGTGAGATCAGCTGCATGCCAGGAATTTTGTTCATGTTTCACTAATTCAAAAGATCTTTCCCTCAGAGACTCTGACATAATTAATCAATCTTTTCTGCATTAATTCCAAATGTGAGCATCTTTTTTCACATGCAATAAGCTGTAACAAAAGAGCACTGTATTACCTTGTCAACGTGGAAAATTAAATCCAGCTCACAGACGTTCTCAAAACATTTGTCTAGTGTTTCCACAAATACCTGTGGATAGACATACGAGGTTAGTTTTCTGAAAGAAAGAATGACAACTGTAGCAAAATGTCACCAATAAAACAAAATATAATCTTAAAATAAGATAATATTTAATTTACAAAGGTCTACCAAGCATCAGTAGGAATACAATCCTCACTGACTGGCCCCAGGAAGCCAAGGAAAGCAAAAACAGAGCACATTGCTTTAACAAATGAGCGGTACATTCAGCATAAGATAAAAAACCAAATGTATTGTGCTCTGCAGTGATGAAATGACAAGGCAGGTAGACTTCATGCATAGAGTAATTAGTCACATTATTCAAATATAAATATATTTACATTTAAAATGAGCTATACGGTATACATATATATACCACATTTAAAATACATTGGCCTTTATTTGGGGTATTAAATTATAACTGTGCTCAATTAAATAAAAAAAAAGAAAGACACAAATGGACAATCCCCATACAGCTCTGAAACGGTCCTAAAGATATTACATCAATGCTGGACACACTGCAAGTCAATCGAGATTAAAGCACCTTCACTGAAACACTTTTTGTCCACATCGTGAAGATATTCAAAACAGTAAGGTCTCGAGATTCAGTCTGGCTGACGGGGTCTTGAATGGAAGTAGAGCAGAGTGGGATGAAACTGAGCCGAAGGCTGTTAACAGATTAGGATAGCGAGATGAATCTAGCTTTGGAGAAGCCTCTCCCCGCACCCTGCCCAATAACCCACTACCCAGCATCTGCACCTAAGCGTGGTCTTGTATATTGTAATGCACACTCCAGGTTCTGTGTCTGGAGTGTGGGGCATGGCATGCTGGAGACAACTTTATGAGCTCACTTACAGTTTTATTGCCCTTTTCACAGTTCACACAGTGAGGCAAGCTAGTCCCAAAGGCAGAGAGAAGAAGTACAGGTTGGACACAGAGAACTGATTACTGTTCTTTCTTTTAGTTGAGCAGTGCTATTTAATTTAAAGCCTATGCAGTAGGACTTTAATTATCATATAAGGGTGGGTTAACTTTGTATTTTAAACATACACACTATATACTGCAGTATAACATGTAACGATATGGGGGTGGACTTGGGTAAATGCGACTTTGGTTATTTGTGACTGTTCTCTGTACCGAACCATCATGAATGTCGAGACCCTACTGTAATGTAATTTTTACATCAATTAAAAATAGATGCAGCTTTTTTCTTCAGCTTTTTTCCTGGTACTTTTTACCTTCTCAAAACGATATTTAGGCTCAATAAAACTAGGTATCTTTTTCCTTGGGTTAAAGGAATATAACGCTGTTTCTTTAAAAGAGCTCTGAAATTAAAAACTGTTCTTTGTACTGTGTTTGCACCTTTCCCAGATGCACTCAATGGTGATACTGAACAGGAAACAAAGCCATATTAAGGTTTTAAAGAGGAATCCCCCCCAGTAACTTTGTGCTGAAAAACCTAAAATATCAAGTTGTGAAGATACTATGTAATAAGAATAAAAAATTAAGGTCTTGTAAGGAGAATGTAAATTAGCCAGAGAGGAGAATTAACAATTTTGATAATGTGGTATTATTTTCCAAAAGACAGCTTTTTCCTTCAGAAATGTTTCTGTGGTTTATGACAAATTCTAATGAAACAACAGTTGCAGTGTCAAGTATCCTTCAGAGCACCACAAATGATTTACCAGACTTAAAACGAATTTACCCTGATATTCCCAGAAACCTTTGTGCGTGGAATGGAAACATCTAATACAATACTCTGCCATATTTGGTCAAAATCCTCACTGAGCAAAGTCCACCCAGTGGATTTCTTCAGAATATACAGTGAAACGCAAGCGATCACTACATGAAAGTGGGTTAAAACCAAGAACAGGTGGCTCTTATTTACACAAAGAGATGTGGCAGCATGGAACAAACTGCCCGGCCATGTTGTTGAAGGCGATATTCTGACTTCTTGGATCAATTAACTACTAACTAAAAAATGGGCTAGATATTTCCCCTTTCTAAGCGACAACTTGGCATACAAATGTATGTTATGTATTTTCAAGAGGAAAGATGGCTAGGCAACAGTAGTACAAAAACCATCCCAATGAGACAAAAAAAACACCTCTGAGCTTTAGTGAGAATACAAGCACTTTCACTTACTAACACTTAAATTGTTACTTATAAAAGTACTATTTTACATTCTATCCTGGGTAAGTTCCACATGACTGGTTAGACTGCTTTGGTTTGTTTGTTTGTCTAGTTTAGCAATAGACTGATAAAAGGGTAGTGTGCACAGAGTTCCCTCTGCTGGAACCTCTTCACACAGACAACGAGCTGCCCCAGTGCAAAAACAACTGGAAAATAAACAAGGCGTCTAGCGATTCACACAGAATAATAATTAACCAATCTACTAATGCATATTTAAACAGAAAATGTTGATTACTTGAATTCTATGGGCTATATCTAATGCATCTATGCATGGTAATGGACACCTGCACAACATTACCAAGAAACAGTACTGCCTACAGAACTGTTACTACAATTTGGGTAATTTTACAGATTATTTCCACCTCAGCAACAGAATTTCCATGACACAAACATGCTGACTACATGGAAAATGTAATTGCCGAATAAAGGAAATTCCTGAATTCTAAAACAATCTTTACCTACAGGGTCTCTGAATGTTGTTTGGACCCCTTTTACTTTTACTTAATTAGTAAAAAGGATATTTAGATAATTAGTTTGAACACCTCTGTAAATGTTCCTCTGTATAGATCCATGAAGCTATAAAGCTATAAACTATAAGCTACAGTATTAAACTATTAAGCTATAAACCTCTATAGGAAAAATCAAAATGGCTAAAATTTCAGCACAACATACCCACAGAAATGTGTTTCTGCGTAAAGAAGGAAAAACACTGAGCATCCAGTGGTGAATAATGGAAAACGTCTCATGGCAGTGTGCATAACCCAGAGCTTTTGATTAGGTTGCATATTAAAATATATCCCGTGGGTTAGAAGTGGAAGTCACGGCATGTTTCAGAATAAAGCCAGATATTAAGTAAGCCACTGCATGTTGTGGAATAAAGACAGATATTTAGTAAGCGGGCTGAGCCAGACAGATAAACTGGGTGATGAAGACACTCCCACTATACACAACTTCCCCATGCCAATAAAATTTGGCATTAGCAATGTCACCATGAGTGAAGGCAGAAATAAACATAGATGTTCAGATGACCCGAAACACACAGGAAGATAAACAGATGGTATCAATAGATTTCCTGCCTTTAAATGTTTTAATTAGCATTCGCTTTAAATGGTCATTTATAAGCTACACAAGGCTGGGCAATCCTGGTTCTGGGATGGGAGACTTTCAAGGAAATCAGGTTGCTGTTGCAGGTGCTGTTGGTGGAAAAGAAGGTAGCACCGCTCCTCCAGAACAGGTTTCCAAACCCTGTCCCCATATGGTGAATGGGGAAATCACTGGTACAGTGGATCGAGTGAGACATGTCTCAATTAAAGATCTCTTTAAAAGAGCAGGGGTATTAACCACTAAAAATCCACCCTGGGCTTGAAATATCTGGCCCAGTTCCAGATCCCACTTATTTTGATTGCTAACATATTCTGTCTTCTCCATTTGACCGGCTGTGAGACTGCTGGCATATGACGGCTGCTGTATTTCAGTACTGGATATACATGTTAAGTGTTTTGGGATTCTTTGAGATGAAAAGCACTACATAAATGTGATTTATTATGATTAATGTTAATTAACGACCTCTTGAAAAAACAGAAGGTGGGAAAGGATTTGCCACTGCTCATTTAAGGTGTGGTCCTGCCCCCTGGTGGTGCAAAGAATTATTGCATCTCAAAATCCTGAGACAATAATTAAATGATCATGGCGCAGGCAAGCCTGACAATAGTTTCCAGAAGAACGTAAAAAAACAAATGTTCACATGAAGATTTTTTGTATGCTTGCTCACTGCTATTAATAGTAAACAAAAATCATATACAGATAGTACACACGGAGCAATTACTGGAACAAGTGAATCTTACTGTATCTGTAATAGTGCTGATACTGAGCAGAGGAGTATTCATATTTCATGTGCTCCTTTCATCTCTTAATAAATATTTCATTGCATATAGACAGGTACTGTTTCAAGTCACACTACAACTGCTGTGTCTCCCTCAGCTAATTAGAACGGAGTCATCTGCGTGTTTCATTGACAACAAGTTATACACACTGACACAGAAATAGCCACACTGTCGTATTTTAAATTCTGTGCCAGAAAAACCTTTAAATCAGGTTGTTACAACAGAAAGTCAGATTATTCACACAAACAGACAGATAATCTACAGGTCAGGATTAGAAATACAAGGAAACTATCAAAGAAGCTTTTATTTTTAGAAGAACTAAAATTATACTTCAAAATTCATTAAAGAAAACTGTTCAAACAGTTCAATAGCACTGTAAAGTAATGTCAGTTTAGAACACACACATAAAGCAGTGGTATTTCAGTGCTTTCCCTCATTTTTACAGGCGCAGCATATATGGTAACAGTGAAATTACATACACAACTTTATATTATTTTACATTATTACATTGTTTTTAGAAACTACAACAGACTAGTTAAGGTAACATTACATACCTGTATCAGGTCCAAGATACCCAGTTCACTTTCTGATGAATCCACACAAAACACAAAATAGAGTGTAGCATAATGTCTATAAATAAGCTTGTTGTCTGATCCTCCGATCAACCTAAAATGACACACAAGTAAACAGTGTTACTGCTTTTGGGAACACACCTGCATTATTACAGCTTCAAAGGACTGAGTGTTTCATGTAGCAAGGGTGTATATTGAATAAAGTTAGGAAGAACACCAGCTGAGGCTGAAAAGTGACAATAAAGCAATGATGCACAACTCCAGTCCTGGTGGGATACACATCTGCAGGTATTCTAGGGGATACATAACAGGCTTAGAAATGTACAGTAGGTCTTGTATAACAAACATGCAAGAGTTCTTCAAAACAACAGCAGCTTTTCCATAGAAAGCTGCTCCATAATCCGCAGTGGATACAAATTTGCTTGTGACATATTTAGGATTTTACAGATATTTTTTATGTTCAACATAAAATAATTTTCAAACTACACGTGGTTGTGTATTCGAGGTAATTAGTTGACTGTTCATCAATGGATAGTAGAAATAGAGGTAAATGCTCTAAATGGGGTGATGTAATTAGTAACAGAAATCTATGTATGCACCAGAACTCTTTCTACGATATAGCTGAGATCTCAGTTCAGGTACAGTTAGTAAAGTAGCTCTTGACAGCAGATGATAAAACTGGAAAATCCCATTTTAAAAGAAACGTTCCAATCAGAACTACAGGCCATTAGTGCTGCTCTGCACTGCTCCAACAACTCCCTGTTTAATACAATGACAATGTAAAAGCCATGCATTACATGTTATAAATTCGCTGCTCACCCATCCAAAATCTTGGTCATTAACAATCCTTTTGTCACAACGTTTTAAAAAAGTGACCTCTAACAAGGCTCATCTGCATTGTGGTTTCAATAAAACGGTGTTGATTGCTTGGACTTATACTATATATCGCCATACTGGCACCCTCGGAAAAAAACAGGCTTTGGCTTGCCTTAGGACTAAGGCATTTACAGGGGGTGGACAAAATAATGGAGACACTTAATGAAAAAGAACCTGTACTGTATTTTAAAGTAACTAAATCCATTTTAAATTAGATTGATTTTTATACTATTTACCAATAGGCTTCCACTATAAAAGACATCTTATAATCAACACTTTAATGTGCGAGTTTCTAAAGCAACATGAGAGGGCTAATAGATTATGAAATAGGTAAAATAGTTGGTGCCGGACTTGCAGGCGCGTCAGTTACTGAAATGGCAAAATTATTTAATGTGTCAAGGGTAACAGTGTTGAAAAGCATAACGGTATATGCCAAACAAGTGAAAACAGCACTTAGAGGAACAGTGGTCAAAAGTAAAAGCTTGCTGACATGGAAAGATGAACGTTAAGTTAGTTGCTAGAAACCACAAAGGAAAGGCCTCAAAAATTACCATAGAGTTCAATGTAGACCTCTGTGACCCAGCAAAACTGTACAAAAAGAGCTTAGCAAAGTTGATATTTATAGTAGGGCTGCCATTCAGAAAGCACAAAATGGTGTAATGAGCACAAAACCCGGACTTCTGAGCAGTGGAAGAAAGTAATGTATTTGGAGGGGATTAATTAAGGCTGTAAGGTTGGAGAAAGAGACCAAGGAATAGGAAACCATTTTAGGTAACCAGGTTCACCCAATGCACAAACATTGTTTCTTCAAGATGTTTCCATATTCGAGGAGGATAACTGCGTACATTCAAAATAACTAATGGACAATGATTCGGGAGACCAAAGTGCCAAAGTAAATACTTGAAGCTGGAAATAAAAGTCAAACTGTGTGTATCCACTAGAATCAGACTACGGGTGATCCACTAGTCCTGGGGTGGAAAACGTATGTCACACACGCCATGAGTGGCACAAAACCATTTGGAGAGGCTTACGCAATGAAAGTGTACAGTACTTCATGGCAAAGAAAGAAAAGTGGCAAAAAACTTTCCATCTTTAAATTAAACTAAGCCAACAAAGTTATCTGAGGTGGAAAGAAAACAAATGATGAGCTCATTTACAATATTACTTTTAGAAGGGCCACCTTGCTTCACTGGGAAGCGCTGGTCTGATGTTATCTGAACTGATCACTTTTTTATAGTTAACATTTCAGACACAATATACCGTAAGGAAGCTAGATTCAGCACTTTTGGACAGGTGATTCGTTCGGCATAAAGGCCAGGCATCAAGAAAAGTGTTTGCTACACATCCAACAACATTTTCAGACAGAAGCATGAGAATTATTTCAAGGATGAGGCCGGAAGGGCTAAGTCAAGTCATTCAATCTGAGATACAGAAGGTCAAGCAATGTCTTTACAAAGTTTTACAGAGAGAAGTTACAAAGTCACACAATGTGTTGCAAAAGGAATTTACAGATGGGTAATATATATAAGAGGATTTTCTATGGTTTGGGTGTTCTGTTCAATCATTTGACCAAGAAAGACACAGTCATCACCAGAATAAAAGCCCGCCAGATGAAGTAGGAAAATGCATTATTTAAATGGCAAAAAACTTTGCATCTTTTGATGTCACCATCTGTTTCTGTAGAGATACTTAGTGTAGCACTTGGTAAGTGTGTAGTTTAGTACGGTTACCAATTCTTGCAAGATAATATGACTCAGACAAAGTTCAAAGGTATCGAAAAGAGATATGCCGCCTAAAACCCATACATGGAAGATTAACAGGGGAAGATGCAGCACAGACGTTTGTTAATCATCTGAAGGAAAGAAGAATTCATATGGGAAAAATATTTTCTGTGACAGCTGAATTTGCCTCTGCTATGGTCAGTAAACTGTAGGGATTTGTAAAGATCACTGAAGATCAAATTGGCCACCCACTGGTACTTGGAATTTCAGAGCTTTTCACTATTACAAATTCACAAACTTATCAGGAAAATGTTTTTCTCCGGTTCTTTCTGCTAGAAGGAAGATGGAGAGAAAGCTTTTCTGTAGCAGATTAAGTGACATTTGCTATGTAGTGACATTTTACTGACACGTGAAGTACTGTATGTAAATTCGTTATACTGATTAATACTTGTCAACAGAGTCGAACAAGCAATCTACTGTTAAAGTCACTGGCCTTTGTAGTGTGAGCTGTGTGGGGCTACCGTTAGAAGCATAAAAGCTGTACATCTGTGAAATGCTTTGCACTCCGTTGCAGATGCTGTCTTGTGGGCTTCTGTCCTATTCCTCATGTAAAGCCCTATTCCTCTTGTACAGCATGTGACTATTCTGACTCTAGATGGCAGATATCGTCTCAGCTCATCCAACAAATATTTGTTGGGGCTCAATCTGACAAAGAGCGCACTGATAGCAAAACTGTTGCTTTCTACAAAAAGTATTTCAGTGCAAGGTTGTAAAACTAGATGGCACAGTGGAGCAGTGGTTAGCATTGCTGTCTCGCAGCACTGGGAAAAACTGAGCCTTGAGCAAGCGCAAGCGTATCTGTGTCTGTGTATGTGGACTGGCCCAGGGTCTCCTTGTGCATGTTGCTTGCTGAATTAGGCGCTGGCTCCCCTGCAACCCGGAATAGGATGAAGAAGTTAGAAAAAGGATGGATAGATTAGTGTTGAACAAATCTACTATGGGGGGCGTGATTTAATTTTAATGTACTTTAAGTGCATAAGAGCAAGCATATTGCCTACTTCATCCAGAATGACCCATAAGTCCAGCATGGATTTTCTTAGCATCATTAACTGTACTCATAGAAAATATCACAATTGTGAGTATACAATGTAAACTTACTGTTGAAAAGAATATGGGTAGGACATCCCATTCTATAACTGGCAAAAATAAATGAGCGACTATACAGTACACCAACCCCTCACTATATAAATAAGTGTTCAATTTGTGAATATTCACTGTGAAAAAACTGCAGAATTGAAATGCAAAAAAAAGCAACCAAAAATACTTCTACAACTACTGCTATTGCTCTTTGGTAACAGCTACGGGTTGTACTAATCAAGCATGTCAGATTTCCATTCAATTCTAGAAAGAAAATTAAATCTCTCACTTTTCTTGAACTGCAACTTTTTTTCTACAATAACAACTACAAAGCCCTTATTACTATGTTTAAAGATCTTCCTTTAAGATAAAAAAAAAATCACCAGAATTTTGGAAGGAATATAAAATCATTCAACTTTTGCAAACAGTTTCTTTTTCTGTCCTTAAAATGAGAAAAACATGAAAATGTCACCATGTTAAACAATAAAATGGAAATATGGGCACTAGTGACAGATGGCCTTGCAGACTGAGAGATAATTATATCTGTAGAACTCACTTAGCATGAAGCCATATAGATTCATCTCAAGCAGAGTAGCTTCAGGACAATAAAAATCAAAGAGATTTTCTTTCACACTGTCACTGCCTTTCACAGCTCCTATAGCACTGTATTATAACTGTACTGTAAAGACTTTGTGAAACATTAGTACTGTTATTATATTTTTTTGGCCCTTCTAATATCTATTAAATGTGCCCTTGCCTCTAACTGCTCTTGATATTATATTTCTAAGGAAAAGACTGAAACCTCTTGGTTTATTCATGTCACTGTTTGTCTTTCAATATCTGCTAGCCAAGCGCTTACCAACATCCTAGGTAATACTGCTCCAAGATAAAACTCAAATCAAAAATGAAAATCAAATAAAAAAAAAGCCAAAACAAATCTGTTTTGGTGGATATTGGGAAACCTGTACTTCAACTGTAAAGCACGACAAGCGCTGGGCAGCTGCTTTCGATATTCCAATTTGTGGCTGTTATTTATTCAATTCATTTACCTATGCACTTGGCTGGAGCTCTGACATACCACATACCTCTCAATCAGGGCCAGCAGACAGAAGTCCAGCACTTTCCCATGAAAACAAAATTGAGCTTGCATGTTTACGAAGAATTCTAAAGAGTTTTAAAGACAGTCACTGTTTGATCTCCTCAGTTACATTTCTGCAAAAAAAAGTCCTTATTTGCTGTGTATGTGCAAACACCTTAAAAATAGATGTGAAGTGTAAAAGAATTAACAGGATGCCCAGCCTCTCACTTTGCTTCTCTGCTGATGCACTGAGTAGCCTGCTAGGGCAGACTGACATGATCTGAAGAGGAATGATGTGGGAGAGATTCGGCTCAAATATTAAACACATTTCCTCAGAAAAGGGAAGAAAATTGTTTGAGGAGGCAGTACAGTGCAATCATGCAATCTGGCTAATGGTAGATGAAGCCAGCTTGTACAAGGTAAGTGCCTTGATGGTATTGCACACCTCCTCATAGCTTTTTTTTTTTTAAGCCAAAAGTGTTTGCATCATGATTTTAGGAAAATAAAGATGACAGAACTTTTCTTAAAATAAAATGATATATTATGACCTATATAGATGATCACGGACTACACATACAGTGCCTTGCAAAAGTATTCAGACCCTTTAAAAGTTTTCAAATGTTGCTGGAGTACAAATGATACTTTCAAAGGGTCTGAATACTTTTGCAAGGCATCTGCTGTGTGCTTTCTGGGATTTGGCCATGGTCTTACACAGACGCAGAGCAGTCACAGCATTACTCCCTAGACAGCATCACTGTGTCAAGACTCTTTCTCCACGGCAGAATACTATAGTTAGTTTCAAGGTGGTGGCATCACTTCTGTAACATGCTCACTGCATTGAGCCTTGTCAAATACACAGTGCAGCTAATGGGAGATCACACAGTCGGATTCTGCAACCTTACAGGTCATTCAGAGTGGAAATGTTTGAAAAGCAGAGCAGGTCTAATATCTTAGGATTGTGTTATCTGGAAATGGCTGATTAAAAATGGTTTTATGTTACATTGTTAGCATGTTATCAACAGTGGTGGCTTGAAAGCTCACATTGTTAAGCATTATGCACATGTCACAGTTAAGATCTTCAGGAGTTCCATTGCCCCTCGTTTATCTTCTTTTTCCTGTTCACACTGAGCTATGGCACCTCCAGATTTACAAATTAAGCACTGTGCACAGCTGATAAGGTGATTTAACCTGTTGTATAGCACGGTTGGTGAAAATCACAAAAGAAAAACAAGGAAAGGAAACTATATGGCCCACCTATCAAGACATCAAGATAACAATGTTTTTGTGCGATCTGCATGTTAAGAGTTTGGACAACTTCATCTCAGGAAGACTTTCCAGCAGTGTCAGTGACTCCCTTTTAAAAACAAAAATATTTTCACGAAAGTACTTGGGATTAGGTCATTGATGAGGGTTTGTTTCCTGTATTCATAATCACATTACATTTGTTGCCTTCTTTAAATGATGAGCTCTCATTATCACATTGTTCGTCACAGCTCTCACACCGGCAGAGGTCCTACTGTTTTCTGTGTTTTTACATTAGAGATGAATTTTCATTAATTCCTAACCAGCCTCAAAGACAATGTATTTGGGCAGGCAAAGAGCTTTGAAATGACATCAAGAATGCCTCTGTAACACGTACATCAGAAGTTACATTGTCTGCAAGGAAGCCTGGGTACAGTGCCCTCCAAAAGTATTGTGACGTGTTTTTGAGAAAAATGTTCTTTTTTCTTTTAATAATTTTACATCACTGAAAGGTTAGATTTCTGTGTAAGATCAAGCTGATGAACAACAAAGACATTTTTTCATAGCCTTTTTTGCTCATCTTTACCAAGGGTGCCAATAATTCTGGAGGGCACTGTAGGTACAAAATGCCCAAAAATGACCAAATTATGAAAATGATTGGATATCTTGACATGAAACTTTGCCTCAAATAATTTAACCAAATGGGACAAAACTATGAGCCAAATTTCAGGAAAATGTCATTTCCCATGACCTGTGATGAATAAGATCTAGATCTATTGCTTGGCTGTTGCTCAATTAATGCTATATGTCCACTCTGTAAACTGCCTGGAATAAGGTTCCAGAATCTCTCCAATGCTAAGCCAGAAACTAGTACAGTAACACAGTCACACTCTGTAGTTTTAACCTCCACGTACAGACAATGGGATACTAAGGCAACAAAAAGTCACATAAATCGTCTTTGCATTTGGAAGGAATACAATCATCATTTTGCATTTTCAATTTGATTAAAATGTGTAAAACTTACCTTTTAGAGATCAACAGTAAAATTTACAAGAATAATTTCATGAAAACAGAGAACACTTTCTAAAGAACTCCAAAGAATAGTTATCTGGTTTTGAGAAAAGGGATTATATACAGTAGGGGGGAGGGACAATGGAATATACTTCATTTTTATAAACCATACCCGACCTCAAAACTGGTGTGACATTTTTTTGGTTGGTGTGTTTTCTAGTAAATAATATTTTGCGCTACAGAGAGCACCATATACTAAATCCACTATGTACTGTACAAAGTATGAAGGTCGTGTTGTAAAATGTAGGGAAACTCAATATTCAAGTTTTTATAGATTGTGACACTGCAGTGATCATAAAATTACAACTTTACACATACTGTATATTAACAATACATTTCCATTCTTTAAAGAGCCTGACACAGCCAAGACTAAGGTGAGCAGAACCTTTAGAGTGTGCAGACTGTTTCTCTGTTACTCAAGCAAACTCAATTCATGTTCCAAAGGAACGGGTAAAGTTTTATTCCAGGTGTGTCCCCTGAAGAAAGCTCCACAGCCGAAACATTGTGTTTCTTTTCTTCTCTTTTCAGCATGGAATAAACCTTTACTTGTTCCTTTGTAGCCCAAGCATGGTGACGTAGCTACCTACTTGAACTCAGTTCATTTTCAATTACTGGAACTACCAGATACATTATACACCAGCAGCAGGAAATTTTCCACACAGTGTGATAAGGTTTCACAAGACAAAGAAGCTTGCCTTACGAATTTAATGCTTTCAGCTTACTTTACAAGGCTATCTTCTTATAAGGATAAGCACTTTGTAACACAACCCTGAACTCCATTAATCAGAGAAACAAAACTAATAGAAAGGTTTAAAAACTTTAGCAGACAACTAAATAAGACTTAGATGTACACTAAGACATATTTATTTTATTTTTTTGAAAAATTTAGAAAAAGGCCTTAGTGTTCCTGTAACTAAGAAAAATTGCAGAGACGTAATTGAAGCCTTTCATTGTGGACTGCCTGAACACTGTAAACATTCTTGGGTATCCTGTGGTTTATATTTACCATTTCTCCTGCTTGTTTGTTTGACTTCATGGTGATTTTAAATCTGATCAAGAAAAGGTCTCATGCAATAGTTTACTACAAGTTAACTGTAAAAAAACAGTGGCAACATGTTGCATGTATTTGTTTCTTTTAAGTCTGACAAAGTTCTGAAAGGTTGGTATAGCTTACACTTAAATTTCCAATAAATACACTTACATGCCACCTTCCAGGAAATTACATACATTTTCATCTCTTTTTGAGACTAAGTGGAATGTCTCTCTTATTATTTGTTGTTCTGTGTCTTCACTCTAAGGAAAAAAGCAGAAGATAATTAGAATAACGTCATAAAAACAGTTGAGTTCACAGCAAACTTCTCAGGCTGGAGGACTAACCTACTGTAGGCTTTTTAGAAGGCATCATAAAATTGAAGCGAAACTGTTAAAAAAAGTTAAATTTAAGGCTAAAAAGCAAAGGAGCAGGTAAAGGTTTATTCCATGCTGAACGGAAAAGAAAAGAGACGAAATGTTTCGGTTGTGGAGCCTTCTTCTGGTGTGTCACCTTCAGGTATGTCACACCTAAAGAAGACTCCACAGACAAAACGTTGTGTCTTTCCTTTATCTGTTCCTTTGCAGCTTACGCACGCTGATGCAGCTACCTCCTAAAACTAAAGTACACAACTAAATCTTTGCTAATATTTTTTAATAATAGTTTTAATAGAATATATTCAGAAAGTTGAATTGAAAATCCTGCTTTCTCCCTAACTAGTAGAGTACCACATAGATCTGTACTGGTGTAGTAAATTAAACTTGCCAAATCTGCAGAGTATTCTAAATAATAAAATGCTTCAAAGAGGTACAATTTAGATACAATGTATGACTGTACATACACATGACAGAAGATGTTTAATGTAGGTAAGTGCAGTGCTTTGGCTGCAAGTAGAAAAAAAAACAAATTATACCTGCTACATGAGCTACTAGAGGACGCAACTTACAAAATGTCGATACATTGCTTACATCTTCTAGGCAAGCAATTAAAAAGGCATACAAAACCTAAGGATATTTTAATTCTACACTTTTAATTAAATCAAGTAATGTTATGCTAAAATTATATAGCAATAATAAAGCTTAATTTAGAATATTGTGTGCCATTTTGGTCACCACATCATAGAAAAGAAATTGCTGCACTGGAATCCATCCAACAAAGAGCAGGGGACTTCTTCATAACCAACGGTTAAACACGCACCAGAGGGTACAAGTGGAAACTAAATAGCAGTACATTTAAAACGGAGAACAGGAGGCACTTCTTTATCTAAAGGGTTTGGAACAAGAGGATGAGATCCTTGGATCAATTAGATAAGATAAGATCACATTATTGGCCATATACAATTTATTGCATTAGGAATTTGTCTTTTCGCATACCCCAACTTCCTCTCCATGAGACACACCGACACACAGACGGGGAGAGATAAGCTTGGGGTCAGAGCACAGGGTCAGCCATTTATACGGCGCCCCTGGAGCAGCTGGGGTTAAGGGCCTCACTCAGGGACCCAGCGGAGTAGAATTCCTCTACCGGCTGCAGGATTTGAACCGGCAACCTTCCAGCCACAGGCGCAGATCCTTAGCCACAGAGCAACTGCCCTGCCCCTGCTAAATAAATACCTGCTAAATACCTCTCAATTATCATCTTTTTTTATATATTCTTAAAGTGTAATACTTCGGGGAAACTCTACACAAAAAAAAACATCAATAGAAAGCACGTATGCAGATTTTGTCTAAACAAAACAAAAAAAACATTCTGTTCCTTATCCAGTTTAATTACTGCACAACACATATTTGGATCAAAGATTTATGAAAGTGTGTTTTAATGTAAATGCAAATGCTTCGGCAAAATTGCATAACACTGTGTACCTTACATTTTCGTACATGAAAAGATTACAGTGAAGGTAGATGCCAACACTATCTTTGTAATTCATTAACATAAGATAGAAGCTGAGGCCATCTAAAGCCTATTTCCTCATTGCATGAACGCAGCTGTACTGAATCATGTGATGTGTAGCATGGGACTGAGAACACACAGGACACGTGGGGGAGGGGAACAACAATCTACCCACTCCACCCAGGCTCTGGACTAGTTCATATCCAAGTGCCACATTCAGGTTGACTAACAAATACTGTGCTTCAGCCAAACCTGTGACTGCTCCCTCTTATAAAGACAAAAATGACACAGTGTCAGGAGGCCAGACTCCGTCTTTCAGCTTTCTTTTTGTTCATTCTGTAACAATCTGCCACTCATCTACTATCGAGAAGTCACCTATGTCACAGTGTCCGAATTCCTACAATTTAAATCACCTGATTCCTGCATTCTCCCTTTCCTTTCCTAAGATTACCACACAAATTAACACATCTAATGAAGGAACATCATTTAAAAGCAGGGACCATACAAACTACAGTTCTTACACAATAAACCACACCTCTTACATAACATATGAATTAATTTTAAACCACAAAAACAGGCTACGGGTTTTAAACTCAAATGATTTACTTCACATACACGTAACACTTAGCCTCCCTCCTTCACCATCTTTAAATAGTTTGACTCAGGATTCAGTAATAGTCAACTAACCAACAGTTATATTTTGTGTAGGACAGTAAGGTCTGCCAGCACACCATCAACATAAAGTATCCCCAAGCATTATTGCATAAGCATAAATTACAGCTGAAGTAGTACACTGAAATGGCACAGGAAAAGAGGAGAACATTGTCCCTGATTTGCTAGTCTGGTCCAAAAAAACTAAGATGCATCTGTAAATACTTTCTGTAAATTTTCAATACCCACAGTCCGGGTTTTTCATGAGCTAACATAATAAAATGTACAGGATGTCGGACGTATTACATCATTTTTTTATTTTTGGGCTTCATTCATATAGCAGGAAACTGGGCACAAATTTTGTCCCATGTTAAAATACTTTTTATTATCAGTTTATCTTCTTCTCAGTGGCTTACATTTAAAATAACTCTACAGGATAATCCTTCGGCACTTCTGAACACTAATTTCCTGTGAATGTAGTATCTCATTACGTTATTAACGTAAGATGGGTGTGCATACGTTTCACGCTGCCTGCATCACATGGAAGAGAAAAAAAGCACCACATGATTTTGATGATGCTGACAAGATTAACACTGAATGTCAGCTGATGTAATCTGCAGATCTACTCACTAAAACAAATACCTATTTATTCATGGTAAACATTATAAAAAATGTTTAAGCGTATTTAATAACTGAAGAAAAAAAATAAACTTTGCATTTCTGTACTGAACTGTGCAACAAGGAACTCCGACACTAGAATCAAGAATTTACTAAGTAACCATTCATTTTGTTTACAAAATACCTAAATGGACAACACGTGTACAGTATATGTTATTTTGTTATTTTAATGTTTATCAATAAATTACAGCAAAAACAGAACAGATATTTAAAATTAAAACCTTTGTATTCACAGCTTTTTGTGCCTCATAAGTTTTTTCTCATTTCCAGTCATAAAATTATTCAAACTCTGTCACAGCTGCCATGTTCAATGCCTCTGACATTGAGCTGAAAAGACTTAAAATAGTTACTTCACTGGGGAAATACTTTCGGTAAACTAAATCTTAAAGCATACCTTGTTTAAAAACCTCAACATGCTTGCATGAGTAAATGACACATCACAGATTAGGCTAAAGCAGCCAAAACAAAATCTTGGTTACTTTAACTCTTTTAATCGGTTTGACTATCAAGGATATATTCCTCAAAGTTCAAACAATTCCTACTTCTAAAATGAATTTGAATGTATTATTGCATTATAAATGGATAATGTATTATAAAATAGATTATTTTCAAAGATGACTACAATAGCATAAATTGACACAGACAGACTGTATATATTTTCAAACCTTTAGGATTATAGGTGAGATATGCTATACTGTACATCTACTGTAACTGAAAACTTGCCAAAATCATCTGCTTACAATGCATCAACTGTTCCATTTACTGTACTAGCCACTACAATGTTAAATTACAACCACCTGTCTTACTGCTGAGATTGCAAAGCACATCAGAAAGTTTCAAGACTGCATTATGAAAGAAAGAGACATGTCATTAGAGACTTGCGCTGGGACAGCTGTAGAAGAGACTGACTTCAAACCACATGAATGCTTCACTGCTGCCTTTACAGAGGACAATGCATTGTCCCTTAACACACTATTTGACTGGATCAAATACAACTTGGCATGCACAATTAAAAAGCTTCATATTTATCTAGTAATTTAGCTATGTGTAGTGAAATAACCATGTACAAATCCATTACTAGATTTACAAAACCACTTTTTTTGTGAAGAAATTACTAGGGCATCTATAGAAATGAAGATTGCACAACTCAGTATTCCCATCCAAAGAAGTCTGCAAAGCTCTCCAAAACAGCTTCAGTCCAGCAGTTTATATTGGTCAGCATTCTATTTAGAAGCCTATATATATATATTATATGTATAAAGAAGCCAAGTTTATGTGTATATTTAAAGCCAATAGTTGAGACTATTTCAATTTAACAGATAATTTGTTAAATAAATTTAGCCTTTATTTGGAATCAAATCATGTTCCCTGCATCCCTCAGGGGTCTGAAGTCTTTTAACAGACCAGTTGCTTAATTAATCAATAAAGTACATGTGATCTATAAAACTAACTGGATTATTGCTCTCCAGGAGCAAGACAGTATTATTCTAGTGGTGCTCAGAGGCTGACAGCTCCAGATTGTCTTGAATCTGATGGCTTTCATGCTGATAGCATATTCAAATTAACTCGCCAGCACTTAAATTGAACATTTATTGGAAAATATACCAGTGCAGTATTGAGCTAGAGTGAAATAGAAAAAGGACTGTATCAATAAAATAAAAAAACAACTCCTAAGCAAAGTGGTTTACTTGATTTGCCAGATACTAATGTAGTTTGTAACAGCGGACAGAAAAAAAACACGTACAGTACTGACACAAAAAATGAAAAACATTCCGTTTTCAGCGTGATCATAAGTTTATATTTCTATGTAAAACATTCCCGTCAGGGACTTCATTGAAAACTTCAGCTCCAGTCACACATTGATGACAGTACACACATTCAGCTATACTCACATAGTGTTCGTAAAATTTGGAAAGCCGGGGTTTGCCATGGTTGTTAAATATTAGGATGGCTTTGATCATGGTTTCACCAAAAACGTATCAGAAGCTGCGTTCTGACGGTCAGTCTGAGAACTAGGAGATAACAACTACTCAGATTCCGTTTTATTAAAGACCCAATTCCACCTGAACATCAGCTGCAAATCCTCCCCCGAATCACAAAGCGGAAACATTCCACGTCAAAGCATTCATTCCTCATCGCCGCTACAGAAGCCGAAGTAGCTCAAACTGTGTGGCCGGGCGTAAATCTGGTCGACACAGACGAGCGATGAATTAGACGTTTATTTTTTCCCAACGTTTATTGAACATCAAATAACACAAACAAAGGAGAAAATATATCCAAAAAAAGTTAATTGATAAAAAAACAGATCAATTTTAGACTATTTTAAATCTGAACACATTCAGTTAAAAATGTTACATACTGTACATCAATTTTTTTTACCTTGTTATTTTTTTTAAGTTTTCAACAGTTTAAAAAATTAGACGTTTATGGATTGAAACGTTTAGAAGGAACAACGTCAGAAATATCACCAATTAGGGAAGGCGGTTCTTCCCATCAATCTTACTTGGTTTTAATTTCTCTAATCCCACAGCCAATACTGAAATGTCAAACCTAACCAGTGTCTCTAGGAGGTGGGAAGATATCAGAGCACCTGTAGAAAACCCACATGAATATGAGTAGAACAAGCAAATACTGTACAGATGGTGCACCAGTCTGGAAGAGAACATAAAATGCTATGAGGCAATAATGATAAAGGCCATGCCAGTAAGTTATACTCTAAATTAAAATTAATATAGATGATAGCTGTTTTCTTGTGAAAGTAGCCCTGAAACCCTTCAGCATTTGTTTTGCTTATGTCCTATTGTAAAAACCTTCTGGATTGATTTGCAGACTTATTAAAATATTAAAATAAAGGCTAATTTCGATATTATTTTTAAAGAAATAGATGTTATGTTGAACTTCAATCCCATTGGAAATAAAATGAAAATGATGTTTGAAATGGACTTAATTATTATACTGGCATGCTCTTATATACATAAAGTGAAATGGTCTGGGAAGAGTATTTTAAAATAGAGATAAGGGTGTAATTGCAGACTGTAATATCAGTGTAATATTTAATATCAAATAAAAATAATAATAACTGTATAAAAATAATAGTTATAAGTTGTTTTGAAATACTGTAAATTAGAATCAAGAATTATAAGTAAAAGTCATATATGAAAGAATTAAATATCCACATGTTCATGTTACGTTCCACAAAGTATCAGCCTGTTTCTAATTTGAACAAATTTATAATAGGGACATAGGATAAACATTGTGTTTTAGGGGACCATACTTGTAAGATGTCTGGGGGCAAAATCCCATGAAAAAAACAGGTATCCTATTTTTGTCAAATACTGTTGCAAAAAGTTCTACACAGTTTCACCTGTGCACTTTAGGAAAAGGAAGAATCACTAATGCAATATGAAAAAAATATCCAGTACTTGTTCTCTGGCTATTCAACTCTACTTTACAGGTATTTGATTTGATAAAATGATAAAACACTTTAGAAAAAGGACATCCAAAATATGTTGACATACAAGCTGTTAAAAAATTAAACAACTTGAAAGTATAACATTAATTGCTTGCAATGTACACAATTTTTATCTAGTGTAATCAAAAGCATTTTTATAAATATTTAGGATATTTTATAAATATTTAAGATTATAAAAGGGCCTGATCTTATATCATTTCTTATGATTGCAATACATTAGGTATAAAAGTACACTCTGTAATGTTCAGTTCCTTTAAAGAGTCTTGCTTCTTCCCAGAAGTGTTAAATCATAACTACAGTACGTTTCAAAACAGCACTGATAATAGATCAGTAAAGACTTTGTTGGGCCACTTCAGTCACACTTCAGTCTTACTGGAATAGGTCCACATCCTCATGACTAGTGAAAAGTATCATTGAGCTAAACTTGTTTAATCAGAAGAATAGGGGGTGTTCCTATTGACTGATCGTCAATGTAAGGGAAGAAAATGTGATTGTGCAGCATGGATATTGATTGATTACATGGAATTTCCATAACCAACTCAAACAAGGACTGATAATACTACAAAATGATAACATACTCCATCCATCCATTTTCTTACTATTGACTGCTAGTGGCCATATCACCCTGCAACTCACAACTGGCAACCCACTGAAGCTAAGCAGGTGTGAGCCTGGTCAGTACATGGTGTTGTTATTGCTTGAGATACAAGCTATCTAAGTTTACTCCATCATAGAGAATTTACTTGCTGTGTTTACTTGCTAAAATGTTGTCATGTGTTCACACTCTCTTCTGGGCACTATTTATGTATTATAACTGTAAAGCAAAACCAGTTTTGTAATAGAAAATTACACTCAGGGATTGTTTTTCTGAATATGACGTAAAGAGAATCAAACACCCAGAAAAGCATCAAACTTCCTCATGTTTTAAACCTCTTTGTGCAATAAGACTTTTTTCTATACAAGTACAATATCGGAATGCATTTTAAAAAAAATTTCAATATATTTTAGTTATTTTTTAATAACTATAATTACTTTTGTGGGACTTGGGGCAGTTTCAATATCAACCATAATTTCATCACACCCTGTCACAGATATTCTGGCTGTGCTAGGGCCGTTTAGCCAGTAATTCCAGCAATTTAGGGATTTTTCTCTTCAGAAAATGTTTAGCACAGAAATACTTAGCGTGCAAAGTAGAAGAATATAATGACAGTAAGGATTTTTCCTCCAGTTTTAAAGTGGTTGTGTTCGAAGTCAGGGTATTAGAGAAAATTCCGTTTAAGTGAGTATATTTGGGCAGGTAATCATTAAATTAGTTTAATTTAAAACAATCGGGGTTGTGCGTCAAACAACATGGCGACCTCATCCTTGTCTTAATTTCGATCACCCTTTCAAAATCTACGCAGGTTTGAAAAGCTGCTGACGAGAACCGATTTTCTTCTTTTCTCCACTAGATGAGGCTAATAGATTTTAAAATGGTTTATTAAAAGGGAAATAATAGTGGACAATGCGAAACAAGATGACATTGATAATGGGACGAGCCTGTTAAAAGCTAATAAACATCACTTCAAATTCATTTGTTGGAGGTATATATTTTTAATATCGTACTTTCCCCGAGCATTAAGATGTGAAATTCGGGGCATTTGTAATAATAAAACGAATTTAGTATATCTCTATTGTGTATATTCATGAAATCATGGCGATGAAATTGCGAATGAAAAATGAAAAAGAGGAGGTTGTTGATAAACTACATGTTCCCCTGTCACATTTTCCTATTTCAAAAACAATTTTAAAATGTATATTTAAGCACCTCCTAAAACTGTTTGTCTTCGAAATGAAAATGCGGAGAATGGGAAAACACTCGAGCCAAAGACCGCAGATTATATGTAATTTTAACCGAGTACAATTTAGAACAGCGATTTTCAATTCAGGCTTTCATTACCCCGTGTCAGCTGATTTTTAAGTTCCATCCTTAACTGAAATTACTAAAAATTGATGGCTTAGAGCTTTATTTCATTGCTAAAAATGCCTTCAATTTGCTCACTATGTTTTACAATATATGTGAAATAAACTTTCCTGACCATTCCAGAACTGAAAATAAATTCAAAGGCATTAACTAGTACATCCACCCACTTTTTAACAGTTTTATCTACAGATAACACAGTCGCGGGGGAGACAGAGCCTACCCGGCAAGCCATGGGCGCAAGGTGGGAAGCATCTTGGACAGGATGCCAGTCCATCGCAGGGCAGACACAAATGCAAACATGCACACAGCCACATCAGGCCATTTTCCAGAAAAAAAAGTACATTAGTGCTTACATTTGGGGATTCAATTAAAGGCTTAAGAGCTCAAGTAGAAAAACCACCAGCTGCTGAAGTAAAGAGAATCAGAACTAGGAAGGCCTCATGTCTCAAGATTGGTACTTCCCAGTGTAAACAATAAATATGATAAACTGATATATTTTAACCTTTCCTTACCACACTTCAATAATGGTTCCCTTTGCCACCAAATGACGTGTTCTGAAATTCATATGAGTAAGTACAGTTTGTTGTAAGCAAGTAGCAAAAGCATACTAAAAATATAAGATGGAAAAAAACTAAGGTTGTGGAAACTATTTCAGTGTTTATGTTAAAATGCAATTTTATCTTCTAGACAATGTGAAAAAGAAATAGTAAATGTTAGGATCAGTATTCTGGAAATTTACTTTTAAAAAGTAATCCATTACAGGTACAGTGTGAAGGATTGTTTTTTAACAAGAAATCGGGGAAAAGTTATTTTAAGAAGTATTGAATTGTTTTACATAGTAACTATTTGCATGTTGCTTAGATCTCTAAATCGGGTGACTTTAAAAACTTTCGTATTCCATCCCTTACACAATTAAATGAGTCAGGTCATTTCTTGGCCCAGTCAGCTGGATATTGACATTTCTTCCCCAGTTTGCTGACATGATGACCCTTCCTTTATCCAACCTGATCAGGATAAAAACTATGCACAAGTTCCCCTGGAGAGCTGATGGCTGCAGCGACATTTCTATTCACACAGTTGCCTTGGGTCTCGTGAAGTCTTTTGGGGAACAATGGCAGGCAAGGAACACCCACCTAGTTATATGTGGAGCTGCAACAAAGAGAGACGCAATACTCAACATTCAAAGTAGAGCACCTACAGAAGCTATAATAAATATAACAATAAAATTAAAATTATGTAGCACATTTCTGTACACTCCACTCAAAGCACTTTACAGGTAATGGGGACTCCCCTCCACCACCATCAATGTGCAGCCCCACCTGGATGACGACACAGCAGCCATAGTGCTTCGGTATGCTCACCACACACCAGCTATCAGTGGGGAAGAAACCAGAGTAATTAAGCCAATGCATAGATGAATATTATTAGGAGGCAATGATTGGTAAAGGCCAATGGGAAATTTGGCCAGGACACCGGGGTAACACCCCTTACCTAATACCCTGCGATTTTTAATCACCATGGAGAATCAGGACTTCAGTTTTACGTCTCATCCGAAAGACGGGGCCTTTTTTATAGTGTAGTGTCCCCGTCACTATACTGGGGCATTAGGACGCTTACAGACCTCAGGGTGCCACTAACACCTCTTCCAGCAGCAACCTTAGCTTTCCCAGGAGGTCCAACAATTCAGACTGGAAAGTGATCATTGTGCTCTCCAGTAGTTGCACAAAATAAAGGACACCAATAATGAGTGTATGTGTTAGGTCTTATTATTATATCAAATTTCTGTCACTGTAGTCCATCTCCCTGGAGTACAGAATAAAGTCACAGATTTTTCTCATGAAATCCAACTGCCTTGACCAGGAATAGTGTCTCTCAAGGCAAAACAAAACCCTGTAAAATGTTCAGTTGTACAGACAATAGAATTGTAGAGACGCAGTTGACCTGTGCGCAGACAATGTCAACCACACAATGACTGTGTCACTGCTTCAAAAGATAAAACAGTCAGTGTGCCCAGTAAGTAATGCTCACAGGGCAGTCACAAAGGGAGAACATTTCTTGAATATTTAAAAGATAAAAGTGCTGTTCTCAAACTAGTGTTATGAAACTGGTTACATTAATAAGTCATATACAGTGCCTTGCAAAAGTATTCGGCCCCCTTGAACTTTTCAACCTTTTGCCACATTTCAGGCTTCAAACATAAAGATATAAATTTTTTATTTTATGTGAAGAATCACCAACAAGTGGGACACAATTGTGAAGTGGAACGAAATCTATTGGATTTTTGAAACTTTTTTAACTAATAAAAAAATGAAAAGTGGGGCGTGCAAAATTATTCGGCCCCTTTACTTTCAGTGCAGCAAACTCACTCCAGAAGTTCAGCGAGGATCTCTGAATGATCCAATGTTGTCCTAAAAGACTGATGGTGATAAATAGAATCCACCTGTGTGTAATCAAGTCTCTGTATAAATGCACCTGCTCTGTGATAGTCTCAAGGTTCTGTTGAAAGCGCAGAGAGCATCATGAAGACCAAGGAACACACCAGGCAGGTCCGTAATACTGTTGTGGAGAAGTTTAAAGCCGGATTTGGATACAAAAAGATTTCCCAAGCTTCAAACATCCCAAGGAGCACTGTGCAACCGATCATCTTGAAATGGAAGGAGTATCAGACCACTGCAAATCTACCAAGACCTGGCCGTCCCTCTAAACTTTCAGCTCAGACAAGGAGAAGACTGATCAGAGATGCAGCCAAGAGGCCCATGATCACTCTGGATGAACTGCAGCGAACTACAGCTGAGGTGGGAGAGTCTGTCCATAGGACAACAATCAGTCTTACACTGCACAAATCTGGCCTTTATGGAAGAGTGGCAAGAAGAAAGCCATTTCTCAAAGATATCCATAAAAAGTCTCGTCTAAAGTTTGCCACAAGCCACCTGGGAGACACCCCAAACATGTGGAAGAAGGTGCTCTGGTCAGATGAAACCAAAATCGAACTTTTTGGCCACAATGCAAAACGATATGTTTGGCGTAAAAGCAACACAGCTCATCACCCTCAACACACCATCCCCACTGTCAAACATGGTGGTGGCAGCATCATGGTTTGGGCCTGCTTTTCTTCAGCAGGGACAGGGAAGATGGTTAAAATTGAGGGGAAGATGGATGCAGCCAAATACAGGACCATTCTGGATGAAAACCTGTTGGAGTCTGCAAAAGACCTAAAAACTGGGACGGAGATTTATCTTCCAACAAGACAATGATCCCAAACATACAGCAAAATCTACAAAGGAATGGTTCACAAATAAACGTATCCAGGTGTTTGAATGGCCAAGTCAAAGTCCAGACCTGAATCCAATCGAGAATCTGTGGAAAGAGCTGAAAACTGCTGTTCACAAACGCTCTCCATCCAACCTCACTGAGCTCGAGCTGTTTTGCAAGGAAGAATGGGCAAGAATTTCAGTCTCTCGATGTGCAAAACTGATAGAGACATACCCCAAGCGACTTGCAGCTGTAATCGCAGCAAAAGGTGGCTCTACAAAGTATTAACGCAAGGGGGCCGAATAATTTTGCACGCCCCACTTTTCATTTTTTTATTAGTTAAAAAAGTTTCAAAAATCCAATAGATTTCGTTCCACTTCACAATTGTGTCCCACTTGTTGGTGATTCTTCACATAAAATAAAAAATTTATATCTTTATGTTTGAAGCCTGAAATGTGGCAAAAGGTTGAAAAGTTCAAGGGGGCCGAATACTTTCGCAAGGCACTGTACAATGACTATCCGTTTGACCTATACTGTACATGTACTGTATGTAAAGCACATTAACATTACTTGATTTTTGTATTTGAAATATTAGACATTCAGAAAACCTGAATAATTTGTAGCTGTATTCATTGCATCGTAGCAGGCTTCTTGTGGTGCTTGTGCTGGGGTAGAAACCTCATATCCAAGGTCTGTCCCACCTGCAAAACTAGTGAGACACTTTGACTTACTAGAAATACACTGTGTTTTTATCGACTACCTAAGTCAGCCTTTCGTGATTTCAGGTTTTCATGTGTATGTACTCTTCAGAAAATCTGAAAATTTGTTTAGAGGTTGTGTGTCACAATGTGTAAATAAAAGGGAAAAAAATCTGATTTAATGTGCCTTGATTTCAGACTGTTAGTCCACAAAATGTGGTACTTTCGAAGGGGCATGCAGACTTTCTATAAGCTCTGTTTGTAGTGTCTATGTTCCAAAATTAATTCAAATTAGCAGGAATTAAGCACGTTTAACAGGACAGTCTAGAAGATCTTAAGGCATAAAGGGGAGCATAGATCTTCCAAACATATTTTCCAGCAGGCTTAATGCGGTGCTGTTCTCTAAATCGCCCTCCTTGATATTCCAGTTCCTTTCAGTTCAGCCACACTGTTCTTCTCCAGGTGTTTCTTGGTTGTCCACATTTCCTCTTGCCCTGTGGGTTCTAAGTAAGGGCTTGCCTGGTGGTATTATTTATTGGTTTCTTCACTGTGTGCACAATCCTGTCCCATCTGGATTTCTGCATTTAATCTGTGTTTCAATTTGTTTTTGGTTTGTGCTCCTCGATTTTGTCTTGAATAGAGAAGAAAATGAGGAGACATGATTTAATTATATAAAACTCTAAAAGACACTGACTTAGTCAAGCCATTGGACTTCTTCGTAGTCAGCAGTGAAACATTTCAGTTGAGGCTGGTCCTCTACTCACTGTACCCAGGACTAAATCACAGACTTTTGGTGGCTGTGCCTTTTCTGTCGCTGCTCCACTGTGGTGGAATGACCTTCCTCAGACTACACAAGAGACAACTTCTTTAACTCTCTTAAAATCTAAACTTACAATTTATCTTTTTACTGAGGTCTACATCCGATTGCCTACATCAGTAAAAACCTGTATGCACTTTTTTTCCCCTTAATTTACTTTTATTGTACTTTTTTGTCTTTTTCTTTATTCATGATGTACAACATTCTAGGGCTTGGAAAGGCGCTTTATCAATGAGAGATGAGCTAGACGGACCAAATGGCCCCCTCTTTTTTTAACCTTTCTTATGACATCGTATGAGCAAAGACTGACTGGTTTCAGCCTTGGGCTATTCTATTTTGGGGTGTGAATTGGAGGACTTCTGATGCAGAAAACCAACACCACACTGTAGAACTTATTAGCTTTCCATTTTTGTCCACTTTTTCTTTAATTCTTAGAAGATCACAGTGATCCAGAGCATTATAGGGCACAAGACTGAGCTATGGACCTGGAGAGAATGCCAGTCAATCTCTTGGTACACACACATAACTGCACTGGCACATGCATACAGGGTACAAGTTAGAGATGTCACTTAACCTTAATAGCATGTTATCGGACTTTAGGAGGAAATCAGAGTAAATAGTCAGTGAATATATCACCCAGCTAAGCATGTGCGAGCCTGGCCAGACCTCCTGGGAAAACTAAGGTTGCTGCTGGAAGAACTGTTACTGGAACCAGTATGGAGCGCTCACCATGAGGTCTGTGTGGGTCCTTATGCCTCAGTATAGTGATGGGAACACTTTATTGTAAAATTGGACCCTGCCAGGGCCCTGGAACTGTAAAATAACAGTGCTGCCCTCTGAGCCACAGATTGTTATAAACTGTTTTATCATTTCTGTCAAGTGCTGTGTGCTGCTCCGAGTCATAGCCTAATTCTGGGACCTGGTGTGCAGAACTTTAAACTGTTCCCCATTTACTGGGGGTCTCCCATATTTTTTAGTCTTCTTGAAGATATCACCCTAGCCATGCTTTCTTCCATATTTTATACTTCCATATTATATGCTTCATAATTATTTTTTACTATGGAAGACTACGGCATGAAATGCAATCATATTAGATAAACATCACACCTTAGAACCTTGTGAGTGGCAGGGAGTTTTCTAGTTGTCCCTCAGTGTAGGAAGAAACAGCATTCAGACTCAGAGGGATAACAACGTGTTTAGTGAAGTAATTTCTTCTCCATGTACAAGGGCTTATCAATGTGAACTGCTTCACAGATACTGTCCTTTTAAAATGTATTAGGGCACAATTTAAAACCTAATCCTGTGTTAAGGGTAATGGGTATTAGGGAGTGGTATGGTCAATCTGTTGCTAAGAAATTTGCAGATAGATTTCAAAGGAGTTAAATTACAGATTGCAGAGCATCAGACAGTGCCTAATTTTATGTTCTTCTTACATACAGTGCAAGTAAAGCTTAGATCTTGAAAAGTTATTTTGGTGGACTGACATTGCTTAAAATGCTAAGATTTCAGAAGTAGTCAGCCTTTTGGCCTCTCCATTTAGATGTATATGCAAACTTGAGGTTGTTAGTGAATTTTATAGAAACGAAAGAAACAAAATGGAAGAAAAAACACAATGTGGCTCCTCACTTCTTCAGTTGTATGGAAGAGAGAGGCAGAGACAATATATGAAACCAGTAGAGGGAAAGTGAAGTGGAGAGTAAGTGCCCTGTGATCATGTGGATTTCCTACAGACCAAAAACACACCAGTAGGATAACTGACATTTTTTGGAAAACTAGCCCTGGTATGATTGTGTGTTTGTGTCTGCTCTGTGATGGACTGGCATCCCATCCAGGGTGTACCCTGCCTTGTCCCCGTTGTTTGCCAGGATAGGCTCTGGCTCCTCTGCCACCCAGAATTGGAAGAAGCGGTTGGATTGATATTGAATGCTGGAGGAATGTATGAAACCAGCCCAAGGATACTTTTAGGTTCTGATGTGTATTTCGAATACTGCACACATCTTTGAACCCCTGGGAAAGGATGCTAACAGCAAGTTCAGATTAACCTCAGTTATCTGCTTTTTATATTTATTTTAAGATTGTCTCTATCGTATTTGAATTGGGTGGAAGGGTTATTTGCTGATTAGTCCTGCTGCCTTACAGTTCCTGGGTACTGAGTTCGAATCTAAACCTGGAAATTGCTTGGTCTCTCTTTGTTCTCTAGGTACTCCAGTTTCTAGTTCAAAGAAATGCTGTTCAGGTTGATAAGCATCTCGTTCCCTGTCTGTGCTTGTGTGTGCTTGAGTGCCCTTCAACGGACAAGCCCTCCTTGCATACTGTGTTTTCTGCATTGGGCTCCACCTTACTGCCCCTCGAAGAATGAGGTGGTTACTGAAAAAGGATGCCTGTATTTTAATTCTATTTAATGTACTTTGGGGGAAAGTTTATCCAACCCTGAAGTGCAGCACCCAGTTGGTTGAGACTCAAAAGCCATTACTACTAAGCAGGAGGTAGAAATTATTCAACATTAGCTTCAGCACTTAAAATGAAGTTTAACCACATATTGGTTAAAACAAATCACACTTCTAAAGAGCGAGAATGAATGTCTTCAAGAGCTCGACAACAAATCCTTGGCTTTCCAGGCTATGTTTCATCATTTAAAAGACCGTGCTGGTGTTTTGGTCGCTGTCCTGTGGCGGCCCTCCGTTAACGGTATCCCTGGGAAATTGTTCCATTCTCACGAGGGCTCATGCTTTTCCAGGGCTTGCTGCTCTGACCAGATCTCCTTCTGCCGATCTGTCTTAATCAGTAATGATCAAATCTATTATTCAATTGCTTTTCCGTTATTTAATGCCGAGGCAGCACTTCGACAGTGCTTCGTCATTATTCCCTTCACCCACTTTTTCTTCCCGGTTGCAGTACTCCTTCCACACTCTTCATTTTTATTGTCTTGTGGGCTGTTGCTCCAGCAGACTGATGCTTCAGCGGCCTCCCCAGGTAGTTATGTTGCTCTGGGATGCCAGACCCGTGCGCAAGTCTGTTCCTGGGTGCTCGGCAGGGGGAATCTGCTCCCCGTGACTGAATTAGTGACACCCCAAGAGCCAAGGCTAGCCAATCCCAGCAGTGGGCTGAGGATCCAGAGTTCTGTTCTTCCGGGCTCTTTATAAACTACCCTCGCCCTTCTTCGCTGAATCAGCCCGCACTTTTAAAGTCCAATTGATTTCTCTGCCTGTGCTGCAGCTCCAGCTTCAAGCCTTCACTCTACTCTGCGCCGCAACTTCAGTTCAAGTCTTCACTCTGCTCTGCACTCCAGTCTGCATGGCGGCTCCTGGCCTCCGCCCTGGAACCCTGGACTGTTTTCTACTGGCCTCCTCTCCTCCTGCTGTTCTGACTGACTCAAGGAGGCAGCTTTCATCTTCCAGGGCTCTCTCCTTGCATTCATCCTTCCCTCTGCCTAGCAGTCCCATTTCTGTTCTGTAGACTCCTGCACTTGCGATTGCCCTCATTCCTTCCTGGCTTCTTTTGGAGGCAACTTTTTTCTTCAGACCTTTAAGGCTCTTTTTTGTCACTCACCCTCTATTTCTTGGGCTGTCTGTGAGACCTTTGCCTTTCACTGTTTTGTTCTTGCTCTTTTTTTTCTTGCCACCTTCCAGCGGCACAGCTGGGGCCCTCTCAGTTTTCTTCCTGGGGAACCAGGCGTCTTCATCCCATTCTGATGCCTGGTGAGCATCACTCCGTTAGTATGAATTCCCCGAGGATTCTTTTGTTCCCGGGCTCTGGCTGGGACCGCTCCCTGCAGCTGTGCTGATCCTGGAATTGAGAGGGGACTAAGGATAGGCTTCTTTGTCACCCTTGCCTTGGAGATGTTGATCCAAAGGGCATCTGGGTATCTGATTTTGTTCTCACCTGGGCACTTCTGTCGGAGTGAGAATCCTGGGAGTCCGCGCTGACAGCTCAAACCTGGGCTGTTCTTGGAGAAGACGCCCCATTACATCATGTGCCCTGAATCACCGGCTCCCGGGCCCTCCGACTGGATCATCAAGTTGGGGCATCCTCCCTCACCGCTGTTCAGTGAGACCCCTCTTCTCAGTGGAGATTCCGGGGAGTAGCACAGCTGTGATCTCTGGTGGCTCCTTTGTTTAGCATGTTGGCTTGCTAACCTGCACCCCTCTCTACTCATGAGGGCAGCTCTCCAAGACCCATGCGGTTCCCTTTTGTCAGGCAGCTCACCACTCGGCTCCATCCTGAAGCTGAAGCTCCCTGATTCCGACCAATGGGCTGTGTTGAGCAGTTTGTATAGGGCTGGGCATGCGCTCTCTTTTCACCAGGGATACTGTGAAACGGTTTCTCCTAGGTCAACACGTGCCTCACCAGTTCTTTGCTGATCGGCTAAGGGAATCCTTGCTCCTCCGGCAAGTTATTTATTAATTATTTTTTTTCTCTTTTCCATTACTGACCAGCCTGGACTGAGTAAGCCCCTCCAGCCAGTCATCAGCTATTCTATTATCACCTTCTTTTCACTTTCCCTCCTTCCCAGAGTGCTTGAGACCCAAGAGAGAGCTTGTTCTCTTCAGGTGTTCCACCTCTCTCCTGTCCCTTGCACTTGGGTTCGGACAAACCAGCAGTAACAGCTATTGGTTTTCCGTGTCCTGTCAGTGCTATAAGCACATTTTTATTTTTACATTGTGAACATATAAGAAACCTTGCATTTTATTATTGGAAAAAGTAGATAATTTAAAACGAGCGCAAAATTCTACATTTTGTTTTAGAAAATATGTACAGTATGTATATATTAAGAGTTTGGTTTCATGTATGCATTTATTTACTATTAATAATCTAATAATACTATTATTAATTACCAAAGAGAAAATAAGTGGATAAAAAATACCCAAATATATTTTTGGATGCAAGAAAATGTAAAGTTTAGGGGAGTGGTACAGTACCTTAATCACAATTAAATGAGTAAGGTGCACACTATGTTCTCATTTGAAACCTATGCTGTTTTGTTTCCCTAAACTGATAAACTGAAGCAATTTACAACATATTTTCTATATCTCAAAACATACCTTTGGCTGATTGGTAGGTAATATCAATAGGTTTTCTTTACCTTATCTTAAAACGTTGGTCATCCATGTAAATTACAATAAGGAACTTTAAAAATTGACAACATATATGCTGTCTTTTTTTTTTCATTGATGAGGTAACATAGCTTATAAAATCTGCCTTCAAGCCAATATTACCGTTTCGAACGAATACAGTATGCCACAAAATATTGTTAATACATTAAGACGCACTGTATTTGATTTTGAACTGAAGACAAAAGAAATATGCAAAATAATGATTCGCTTTCACTTCGCAAGAGTTCAGAGTAGCTCTTCAACCATTACATCTGCCACGTTTCAAACTACAGGGGAGTCAACACTGTAAAGAGGGGCTCAGATACGCCCCTAACATTCCCGTAGCTACACAAAAGTGCCAATTTAGGGGAAGCAGAAGCACGGGGCATTGTTAGAACGCTGAGGAGCTTCTACTGGTGGGAGAAGAAACCATATCTCTACAAATATACGGGGGGATTTTCACAGCTTTCACTTTAAAATCTGCAATATTTGTGCATCAAAGCTTAAATTACTGCTCTAAGAATCTATAACATACTTGTACTGGCATACTTTCATTCATATTCTAAAACCCACGGCCGTTTAGCCGTTTTACTGTTCGATGTGTGAGTAAAGGATCATCTTTCATTATAGATGGTACAATCCAATAAAACTTCAGCCGGGGTTGGAATAAAGAGTGGCAGACTGCTCTCTTCTTTCAATAGTAAAGGTAATTGAGGTGATCGATACCTTGTAATAAAGCGTACAATGGAGCAAACCGAAGTGATGAAACCAGAAACGCTAGACGATCTGATTAAGATTCTTCACGAGATTTTTTCCGGCAACAATATTAATATTGAAGAGGTGCAAAATATAATGGAATCATATGAGAGCAAACCCCAGGAATGGAAGAAATACGCAAAATTCGACCAGTTTAGGTAAAGTTAATATTACTGTCGCTGTTGTGTTATTTCTTTTGAGTTGAATCCTTAATCATGTAAACAGGTTATAGTGCTGATATGAACATTCTTCAGTATTGCAGCATGATGGTCAATTATATTTAAGGGAGAATAAAAGTGCCTTGGTTAGTGCCCGGCTAAGAACAGTGCGTCAAGAAGATTTCGCATCCTGCTTTATATTGACTAATTTTAAACGGGCAATTTCGGTGTGATGTTTATGTTGCTCGAAATGTACACATGCAAGCAGGCCAATTTGTTTATAAAAATCTGATATTGTTTTTTTTTAAATAAACACGATTACTAACATACAGCAACGATAAATATATGGAGCTTTCATTTATGGTTCTATGTAATGTGCTGTATATTTCTGTTGCATGTAATTATCAACTACAACCTGAAAACAACGGCTGATTGCTTTGAGGTGTGTTTCATTGATTTTATGTTCTAGGTTTTTATTTATGTTTTTCATTAATTTGAAATTTGCAGGGGATATATACATTCCCCATCTCTTGCGGCTACGTTGTCTGCAATCGTTTTATTACTTTTATCAAATAAAGCATCACTCTGGAGTTTAAGCAATATCTACATTGAAACGTGAACATATAGCGCTACGCTTTTCTTTAGTAATTTAACAAGTACGTAATTTTGACTTGTTAGTGTTAAAATGCTTTAAAATTCGTCTTTCCCGTACAGTTTTTACAGTTGCTCTATATGCCAACATAAATTGATTGTAATTTAAAACATATTAACAGAAGAGCCCGTAGCCTAATTTGTCTTGCCAGGTTTAATGTTAAATATTAAATTAATTATATCATAATTAATTTATTTTTATTTCCTTTTAGCCAAGGTGTGATTTTTACTTCAGCATTACACGCTTGCGGTAAACGTGTAAAAGGTTCCCCCGCTCCAGCGAGCGCGAGAAGCTGTTCGGAATGAAAATTCCTTGTGGAGGGTGGAAGACTAGCACACCAATCAGAGAGCAGATAAATACTCACACCCTCGTTGCTGCCGAAAATATGATCTCTTGGAGGAACGCGGAGAACTTTCTCTAAAGATGATTAATGTGCCTAAGACAGACAACGCGGCAGAAGTCCAGACAAATCTTGAAGGATTCCGCCGGGCACGCATCCCTGTCTTCCTAGTGTCTTTTTGCGGTAAATTTAGGAAGCGTATCTTCGTCAGCATTTAATACGGTACATACTCAATTGTAATATAAGTTCTATTAAAATGTAATTTAATGATCTCCCTTTGAGTTGCCTCTTAACCTCAGACTACAAATTGGGGGTGCAGGCAAAAATCTGTTCATTGGCGCCGTCGAAAGCATTTTCTTATCTGTTGGATATTTTGACTTATGTCCGTCGTTTTTAAGACATCTTACATAAAAACATGGAAAACTCTTTACACTTGCAACAAATGCATTCACTTTTCTCATTTCATGCTCGTTAAGCATGAATCGGTATTTGTTTACTTAAACTAATCCAAGGGGAAGAAAGAAAAAAATCGCACTTTCAGTGAATATTCTCATCCATTAGGTCATCTAATTTTCTGTAGCAACACAAGTACAATTGTGAATGAAGAAAAACGTTGAGAAATGTTTAGGTAAAAGTAAAGAACACCGTCAGTGTGCGGTTTAGTTGAAAACTTAAATCTGAATTGGAAATAATGTAAAAGTGCATTTATGACTGAGAGATCAGAGGCACTGCTTCTCCCAAGTCCTGGAAGAAACTATATTTCTAGGGGATCCTTCAAGAAACGTCTGGATTAAATTCTTGGATGAATAAATTGCCAATGTTAAAACAAGCCAGAGTTTCAGCCAGTAGGTGGAATGACTTTCCCTGTTCTCCAATTTTAGTGATGTTGTTAATAAATTCACAAGACATTAAACAGAACAGTTATTATGATCTTGACAAATTTTCATACACGTGCCTTTAAAAAATGTTATAGGTTTATACCTTTAAAATAAAACCACCCAAGAAATCACAGCGAGAAAGATCAGAAGTGTAATAAATATCTGTTGTATGTGTAATATACATCATAAAATGATGCACATAAAAATTGATTTGAAGTGACCCAAAGAGCAGACAAATCTAAAACTTTGGGAATCTGTAAGGTAAGGACCCAAAGAAAACACAAACTTTTAGCCGTATTTTCTTCACAGATAGAAAGTTCTCAAATGTATGAGAAATACTTCAGATCAAGTGAGTGTACATACAGTATAACTAACACTGAACTGGAACAGAATGTTTAAAATACATTCCATTATATATAAACAAAAACCTGGAGCATTCCACACGAGCCTGGCTTTATTGGTCTTATTTATTTAGCTGGATCATTTATTTGTCTTAATTAGCTATTCGGAAACCGACCAGATTTTCTAGGTGATTAACACAAATTAAGCATTCCTAATAATATTCCCTGTCAGTCATTTTCAGTTTCTCTTCTGTTTTCTTTAAAAAGCCTTGCTTAAATTAGTAGACATAGTATGGACACATAAAGGAGAAATGTCCACAGTCAGAACTGAACTGTGAATGTGTACTGATCTATGTAAAGCATATCCTCTTGAGACATGCTCTTCGTGATCTAGAATTTCTGGTGGTCACAGAGAGTGCCAAGAGCTCACAGTAATTTATCTTGCTGATATTCCTGTGTTAGTTTTAAACTGGTTCTTAAATATGTCCTTACTGTACTGAACACTGAGCCTGAAACTGTTGCAGTTCAAGGAAGGTAATTGACTGTGTTTTCTTATTTGATTTTATTTATGATACAGAATACACATTACCAGCCATGGCATGGAGTAATTTCAGTTTTCTTATATAAAATCTGGGATACACATGGGTTTTGCATTTACCTAATTTCTAGGTATGAAAGAATTGCTGTGCTGAAATATACAGTATACTGCAGAAAAATAAATACAGTACCACAGAAGATGAAATGTTGTAATCACTCACAGTGCTGTAAATTAATTCATTTTCTAACCAATTCAGGGTTGCGGGTGAACTGGAGCCTGTCCAGCAAGCTAAAGGGCACAAGACAGGATACACCCTGTACAGGACACCAGTGCAAGGCACACCCAGACACAAACACACACCCTCACACTAGGGCCAGTTTTCCCAGAACCCACTTCACCTACCAGTATATCTTTGGACTATGGGGGGAAACCAGAGCACCCAGAGGAAATTCACATGAATACGGGAGGAACTTACGAACTCCACACAGATTAGACCCCAGGAATTGAACCCAGGACACCAGTGGTGCAAGGCACCAATGCTAACTACTGCACCTCCAATGAATTCATTTCATTCAAAACAATAAAATAGAAACATTGCTTTAGTAGGTCTTTAAGCACTACCACGTAAAAAAAATGGCATTTCTTTAAAAGCCTTAAAGAGCTTCTTTCCACAAAGCTTCTCTAGTAGTGCGCGTCTTGTGGTATGATGAAAAAGCGCATCACCACCATTGCAGAAGTGAAGTGCTTGTTTATGTTCATGGGGCTGGTGGTGTTTTCTGTTTTTGGAGAACTGCAACACTGAGAGGAAGCCAAAATTCTAACATTGGATATCCACCTGTATTTTCAGTCTCTTTTAATACAGTCCTTGGCAATTTGTGTCTGTGTTTTATAAATGAACCCAAGACTTTGACGGGGCAGACTTAATTGTGAGTTTTGAATTAATGCTTGACAGTAGCCAAAGATTGCCCATCCCTGACTGTTCCAAACCCAGGGTACCACCATTGTGTATTTACTTTAATTGTTTTTGAGCGTCTGCACAGACATACAAACATATACATCTTATCAAATGTTTTGTGTTTGTTTCAGGTACACAAGAAACCTTGTAGATGAGGGGAATGGGAAGTTCAACCTCATGATCCTTTGTTGGGGGGAAGGTCATGGCAGGTGAGATATGGGGCCCATGCAGCCCATCACGAGGGTATCACTACAAACTGGTGCTGCAGGCCTTAAATTATGATCAGAAAATGCTGGGAAGGTAATGGTTAATGCATTAGGAAAATGTTATCTGGTAAATATTTCCATTGTTGTGCTACTTGTGTTTGACAGTCATCTTCCCACTGATATTTCAGGTTAAGTGCTATAGGCAAAGTCCATTTCCCACTAATGCACTGTGTTTCAAATTCTTAGATTCTTTTCTGCTACTTTAAATAATGAAATACAAAAAAATAATCACTGCTCATGTTGTTTGAGTGGACTTTATGATGGTGTTCATAAGACAAAATCCAGAACCCATTTTTCATGCACTCACTTTGAACTGTATGTACAGTAATATCATTTTAAAGGTTGACAGCAAAAGGAAACCAATGCGATAAATCAGAAGCTTTGCATTCATACTGGACATAGAATGCAACTGCGTATGTTTGCTAAATTTCCCCTTGCTAAATGTTAACTTAAACTGTCAATATTTTAGATTCCAGTTTTGGGTGCACTTCAAATCTACATAACACATCCCGAGGATTCAAGGCCTGTTGAATTCCATTAATCATTTCCCTAGCTAGAGAGATGATTTTGTGGAACAGAAATTAAATTCTTAAAATGGAATGCTAGAACCTTTCAGTGTGTTTGAGGCAGCACGGTGAAATGTGTTTGAAAGACGATGCTGAATAGTGCATCTTCTAAAAGAGTGACCAACTACTCTGAGGGGCATATTCCGAGTTTCATTTTCTTGTTCTTTTTCCCCATCTGTAGCAGTATCCATGATCATACAGATTCCCATTGTTTTATGAAACTGCTTCAAGGTCAGTTGAAAGAAACTCTTTTTGACTGGCCTGAAAAAAAAGCACACGGAGCCATGAAAAAGAAATCTGAAAGAGTCTTACCAGAAAACCAGTGTGCGTATATTAACGGTAAGTGCAAATTGTTAATGGTTTTATTTTGTTACTATCCATGTAAATTCTATTGGTGTTGAAAAACAAAATAAAGAGCACAACTCTGTTCTGCATTTCCGTAAAACCCACATCTGAGAAAATGATAGAAACATTTGTTTCTGAATTGAGGACTATATACCTCTGTTATTTCTTCCAATGCATTTTGGTCCAAACACAGTGTTTAAATGTTTAAATTGTTTTTTTCTGTCTTCAAGTATAGAGAGCCTCTGCAACCCAACACATCTTTTTTGGATTTTAGGAACAATTATTTATCACACGTTTTAAATTTTCTGATTATTTGCAACTTTCCTACCTGTGACTATAAAAATGATAGGTATTTCCATGTGCTCTCCATCTAATATACAGTATGGACTGGATACAAATGCCAGATGAATATTGTACATTGTTTTAATTTGTGACAGGAATTCTTCTTTTGTTGAGTGTTATGAAGGGTTATTTTTGATATAGTAAAGCAGTTCTAATTTACAAAGTTCAAGGCTGTCTCTTTCCAGTAAAAAGTACTTATCTTCTCGTGTGTTTTGCTTGGAAGTTTGGAGAACAGTATGCAGTGCAGAGGAATCAGACATCATGAAGTCCAGTCTACCCCTCGGTTGTATTAATATAGCTGAGCAGCCATGTACTCAGACAGGGGGTTGAAAAATGCAGTCTACTGTTGCTAAACAATCCGTGAATAAAACAAATCCTAATCCTAGTGTTGATAACATCTGTTGAACCAAGGTGTTATTGCACTAATTGCATATGTTGCAGTTTTATCTTTAGAGTCTGTAATCATGCAAATATTTCAGAGACTGTTTTCCTGAGCTCAGTCAGTTCAAAGGTGATTTCTTTTAAACTATGGCTCCTTGCTGTAACTAAGGGCAGTTCCTTTGATTTTTATCTGCCCATCTATGATGCAATGAGGAACCTTGAGGCAGTCTGCCCTTTTCACCCAATACAGTAGAGATTGTCAGTGTTTTAACTACATTTTTCTTACATGCCTGAAATTTAACAAGTTAAAGTTTATTTCCCATGCTGAATCGGCACAATGGAGTGACAGCACTATTTCCTCATAGAACTTGGCTCCTGGGTTAATCAATTCAGGGCTAGGGCACCTTCTATGTGGGATTAATTCTGTTCAGTCTTGGGGTTAATTGCTGTGTCGGAACAGTATGTGCGAAATGGCCTGCCATGCCTTCCAGGGTGTAGTCCTGCTTTGTGCTCTATGTGGCAGGTTAGGCACTAGTTTTCTGTAGGATATCTAAGATTATAGTGTCTGTGGCTAACACATGGATGTGTGGATGTTTCTCTTTTGAGCAAAGTCCAAGGAACTGTGTTGGGATGTTTTACTCAGAGGCAGCACATTAGTGCAGTGATTAACATTGCCGCCTCACAGTACTGGGGCCCTGGGTTCAGTTCCAGACCCGGGCTGCTACCTGTGTGGAGTTTGTATGTTCTCCCTGCATGGGTTTCCTCCAGGTGCTCATGTTTTCTCCCACATTCCACAAACATACTGGTAGATCAATTGGCTTCAGGGAAAGTTGGCCCTGGTTTCAGTGTGAGTGTGTCTTTGTCTGTGATCCCTGTGATGGACTAGCATCCCGTCCAGGTCCACCTTGAGCCTGTTGCTTGCTGGGATAGGCTCCAGCTCCCCCACTATGGACGGATGTTTAACCCAAAGCCTGGATTTTGTGGGATTGATTCTAATCATTGTAAATTCAGGCTGATGGACCATTTTGTCTTGATTGTGAGGCACCAGGAAGCTTGGGCATGAAAGAAATTGAGAATGTTGTAAAACTCTTTCAAGATTGGCCAGATTACCAAACTGAGGTGCTCTTTACTAGATTACTACAAACAATTATGAAAAATCATTTACCGTATTTCGTATTCTGTAAAACCAATTAAATTCTGGAATACTTACAATTTTGTACAACTTAAATGTGTATAAGTCTACACCTGTCTTCATGATTTACCCTAGTGAGAAGTACAAAGCACGTAAACCTGACTGATATGTTGATCTCTCACAGATTCCATTGGCCTGCACAGGGTGGAAAACGTCAGTCACACAGAGTGTGCTGTCAGCCTTCACTTGTACAGCCCTCCTTTTGACTACTGCCAGACATTTGATCAGAGAACAGGTCACAAAAACCCCGTCAAGATGACTTTCTGGAGCAAATTTGGAGAGAAGACAACAAACGTATGTGCAATTAAAATAAGTCTTGATTAATATACTGGATAATAACACTCTTCTCCTTAGCAGTTCTTCATATGGTGGGAACATGAAGCATTGTCACTGAGCTATCACTGAGGCATATTAGAGAGACGTAGGACCTTGTTCACATAAGATCCTTAAGTTATAAGACGTGCCTTATGGAGGGGTTTGTATTTGGATAATATTCACTTGTTTTTATTCAACAAAGAAATATTTTTGTCAATGTTCCTTCAGAGCTTTGAAGGAACAGATAATATTGAAAGGATACTTAGAGTACATGTTTAAAGTGTGGATATAAACCTATTCATATCATATTGAATCATGTCAGTATCATATTAAATCCCTGTAATTCTCTGGGTCGCTAAGTGATTTAATCAGACTTGCCCCAGAAATGTTCTTTCTAGAGGGTAATTTATAATGATTTTTAAATGTTGTTTCTGAGGCGAAGCATGCTTTCTCTATTTGAAAGTCCCCAGTGTGTCATTAGGGTCGGACTGTGTGACCATCTAGTGCAGATGCTATCTTAATTTATAGCCATGAAAAAAGATACACATAGCTAATTAAAAAAATAAGCAATAACAAGAGTAAAAATGTGTAACAAGATAGACTGTAATAAAGAGTATGACTGTTTTTTTTTCTCTAATCTTTCTTCACTGCTGACTGGACAGTCACATCTAATGACACATTAGGTCCTTTCAATAAAAGGTGCATATTTCCCTAAAATATCCATAAAATGATCTGAATATGTCCATAAAAACATTGGAAATTACCCCACAGTAAGATTAAAAATATCTCCTTCTGTACCATATAGTGATCCTCACACGTAAATGTATTTAATATTCTATTGCTAGGTTTATAGAAGCCCTTCTCTCATACAGTCATTGAAATAAACTATTCACTATTTTATCTTTATTTTATTGTGACCATCAAGAAGCAAACCTGAGCCAAGGAGATACAATTGAAGTTACTTTCATTGGGAAGACAAAAATTAGATATAGTAAAATCCAAAACTAAGGTGATACAAGAGCAGTGCCAATGTACAGCCTTGGCACACACAAACATTCTGAGGGAGAATCAGGGTATTTATTGCCCTAATTTGCTGATCTGCTCAACTGGAAGAATTCCCACCTGACAACAGTTACCCCCCCTAGAGCCTCTTAAATCACAGAGCACGTACACACACACCAAATGAAACAATAACATGTAAGGTTAAAGAGCTGCTTTTGTAGAAGGCAATGAGCACACTCAGAACATTGTATCACATTTTTTCCATGAGAATTAGTCACTCCAATGCTTCTCTTCAGGGAGCATGTATCCAGATAGTCTGCCAGGCGTATTGAGCAATCCCTCCATCATGTCTGCTCAGTTCTCTAATCCAAAATGCTATGCTCTGAGTTTAAGCAGAGGGTCTCCTGCCATTGCACTGATCAGTGTCACAGAGAAGATATGATTTAGATATTTCAGTTCCAGCACACTAGACTCGAGCTACAGTGTAGACTTCATGTAGTTGAACAATCAAACTTGAAACTCCGGTGTCCATCATACAGTAAATTCCAAATGTATCGCTGGTGGTGGCTTTTGTTTGAAGCCTTTTCAGTTTAACCAGTGTAGAATTTCCAACAGGTTTTAGGTTTTGCTTTTTTAATTGAAAGGTGCCATTAAATTTAATGCCATTCCTTATCCTTAAACCTTCACAAAAACTATCCTGACAGTATTTTACAATCAGAAAAACAAAGACATGTTTTGGACCCATTCACAATTTAATTAAAGTTGGGCAGAAAGGTGAAATCCCTTTGGAAATGTCCCATCCACTTTAATTGGAATTTACTGAAAAGGGCTGCATAGCAAAATGTCTGCAGGGATACAATAGGGACCTTGTTTTAATATGAACTCATGGGCAACTGCAAGAAGAGTCAGAGAAGGAGATATTACTGTGGGATTATGTTCAAAGCATAGTTTACTTCATTCTAAAGCTGTATAGATTGCACCCTTAATATTTTCAAAACTATATTTCCTGCATATATAGTGTCTTGCAAAAGGATTTACCCTTTCCAATGATGTCCCATTTTGTTGGATTGGAAATGAGGTAATTGCAAAGGTTGCACATTTCATAAAGTGAAAACTCAAACACACTTAAAATAGACACTTTAGTAGATAAAACACAAATTAAATCTCAGGAAAAAAATATGTTGTGTAGGTATTCACCACCAGTGCTATAAATCTAAATTAGTTCAGATGCACAGAATTACTTTGGTAAGCCACAAAACACATGATTTAAGAGTGCATACACCTGCCTCTGCAAAGTCCATCAGTCAGGTCGTGAGTTTCAAACTAATTTTCTACCATGAAGACCTTTGAGCCTTCAAAGCAATTTGAAGACAGAGTTGTAAAAAGACACAGATCAAGAAAAGGGTAAAGAAAATGTCTGAGACCACAACTTTGAAGAACTTCAGAGTTCAATTACTGAGATGGGAGAAAGTGTTCATGTGTCAACAATATCCTAGTCAATTCACAGATCTAGACTGTATCTAACTGAAAAAAAAACTTAAAGCTAGATTTGCAACCAAGCCCTTATAACCAAGTTATAAGTGTAAATGTGTGGCAAAGGTATACAGACAAGAGAAAAATGAAACATTTTTGGAACATTAGGAACATGGAAAATGGAACATTTTTGCCTAAATGCAAAGTTCTACATCTGACCCAAACCCAGCAATGCGTTTTACCCAGTCAGCACTATCTCTACTGTCAAGCATGGTGATGGCAGCATTACATTATGGAGCTGCTTCTCAACAGCAGGGACTGGAAAGCTTATCAAGATTGAGGGGGGAATGGATGGAGCCGTATACAGCACAGGCAAATTGCAGAGGAAAGCATATTCAGTCTGTTAAAAACCTAAACCTGGGACAAACTTTCCTATAACTTTCAACAGGACAATGAGCCATAACACAAGGCCAGTACTACAGTGTGGCATGTTAAGAAGAAAATGAATGTCCTCGAGTGGCCTTGTCAAAATCCTGACTTAAATGTGAAAGTAAATCTGTGGCAAGATTGGTAAATTGCTGTACATTAAAGATCCCAATCCAACTCGACAGACCTTGAGCAGGTTTTACAATCAAGGGGTACTATTTTACAGCTGATCGAGACGTCTCATAAAAGGCATAAATGTAAATGCAGCACAAGATGCTTTCATCAGGTATTGCTTGGGGAGGTGAATACTGATGCAATCAATAAATCAAATTGTTTTTATTACAGTTTTTGCTGACATTTATATTCTTTCACACAAGTGTTCTGTTTGAGCATTCAAGTGTTGATTAGAATTATTTAAAAAGTATATGCATCCTTTTGTAATTAAAAGAGGAAGTCATTGGAAGAAGGAAAAATACTTTACAAGGCAGTGTAATATTGTTGAACTATGCAGACATTACTATTGCGTGACTTTGAGTAAGGTGTGTCCCTGTGTGTTCCCTGTGCCGGGTTCATGTGTTGGCCACATTTCTTGTAACATTCCATCCTCTAAGCAGTGAGAACATTTCAGAAAGGTGGTTTTTGACTGCAGGCAGCTGTGTAAGTGGGAAAACATGCTTTTCCTTTAGATGAATAAGCTGTATTTCTGCCTTTCAGTGTGCTTGAACACACAGAAATCCAATATATTGGCCTGTATAATTCAATTTGTCAAAGTGAAATTTTAAACTTAGTCAGAGAAAACTAACATCCAGTGAGACATTGAGGAAAATGTTACAAAACTGTAGTGATGATCACAACTCAGTACTGCATGCATGTTACCTGCTCTGTTAAACTCACTGTTGCCATTCATTTTCTGCTTAGCTATTAACTTTTCTTACTTTGCTTCCCAACATTTATACATTTCAGGATTTGAACCAGGATTTCATATTTACTTTATACAGATAAACATTAATAGAATGATTCAAACTTTACTTATAGTTATTCTATCATTCAGCTAAAGAAGTAAGCTTTTCATCCACTGTCTGAAAAAATGTACTGTAGCATTTTAAACTTGACTTGGACTTAATTACACAAGAGCTGCCTACAAGAACAAGCCAGCCACTCTCCAGTCTCAACTGGTGCTAACAGGCAGAGACGTTTCATCTTACATGCCTGAGTTCAGACCCGTTGAACTCTCAGCTTTCTCCTTACAGCTGAAGGTCATTTAAGTTGATTTTGAGAGCTTTTGGTTCCAGACCAAACTTTTCTATCAATTTTAAGAAAGTGTCTGTCATGGTATAAACATGGGATTGGTGGCAAACGTAAGGTTACATTTGGATTATGATACTGTGGGTGTCTTCTGCCCTTTGTTCCGTTTTAATGTATGGTGTTTTGTCTTTTGCAGGAAACTGCTGTATCACAAGAGAACAACTAAAAGGACCTGATAATTACCCTGTGTAGAAATGCCTTTATGGAAATTCAAGCCAGGCACAAAAAGCAAAACCAACCAGATAGCCAACAGAAAACCGTCATGTAAAACAAAGAGAGAAATCCAAAGGCAGTCCATAATTAGAGCTGCTTTATTACCTAACATTTTAAGCCTAACTAATGCTGATTAATGGACACTGAACAACTGAATAGTGGTATTAACTTCAGCAGAGGGATAGATCTGTTCTTTGTTTGGTAAGCTCGAAGAAACTCCCTGCCAATAACAGAATTCCTATGCGTCCGTGACCTGTGTAATTACACTGTTGTACTGTTACAGGGGACAAAATATTCAGTTTAGGGGTGGCATCTCCTGCAAAACCAATAACAACCTTGAAGATCTGATCAGATTTTAAAATTCTGACATCAACAAGTGGAGCAATAATCTTAAAGTTTTTTATTGGTTATTTTTTAACATACAAGGTAGCACTTTTTATTACAGATGTACTGATTTTTGTCTAAACACATTTATTGGCATTCAAAATTGTACAGACTTTAATTGTACAGTTTGCTAAATCTGGAGTTTTCTTGAAAGTCTTTAAATGTACTATTTTTAGATGTAATGAATTGTTTACATAAAAATATTTGTATGGAATAAATGGCAATTGATATTTTAGTGATGTCATTGGTGGAGTTTCTAGTTTTCCTTTTAAGATTAATCAGTGGAGAAAAACAGGATAAATTAAAGGTAGCCTTGCTTTTTGTGGAGGCAGTATAGGTGAAATCTGTACAGATTGTATTGCAGTAGTTCAGTAAATCTTTCACTCTCAGGATTTGATCGTTTTGATAATTTAATTCTAGCTGCAGTACAGCAGGAACTCAAGACAAGACAAAAAAAAATGAAAACGGCAGTTTTTATGCCTGTTCTAGCAGATTTTGCTTTAAGCGACTGCTTTGCTTTGACAATAGAACATTAAAGATTTCTTCTGGCAAAATCATGTTTTGCATTTTGTCTTCTGTTTTTTTAGTGAATAGCTTTTCTGAAAGAGACCTCTGCTATATATTAGTAGGAAATCTGGATATTCTACAGAACTACCAATCCCAAAAGGCAGACTTGCATAAAATTAGACGACGATATCTGGAGGTCCTTAGAGTTTTGTCACACGCGCAATATCTTTATATGCTATTTAATAAGGCCCTTTTTATGTTCTTCTATGTTCTTTCTTTATATGCATTGATATGGTTGTATATAGATTTTTCAGATATTTGATCATTATACATGCAGCTTTATGTGATTCTCCCATCCATATTAATTTTCTTTTAAAAAATTGAGAATTTTCATTTTCCCCTCCAACACATTTACCATTTTAAATGACCAAAACATTAGTACCTCGGCTCACTCCTAACCCTTACATTTTTACAGAAAAGAAGAAGACAAAATATACAGTACCTATGGGATGCTCTAATAGGTGTGTACTTATGAGGCCAAATCGTTTTTTTCTACATTGCAGCCCCCATTGCCCATAGGGGAGCGTGAGAGTGGGGCAGACCCTGTCCTTGCTGATAACACTACGATCTCCCAGTGGGCCACTAGAGCACAGATTGCCAAGGATACCCTTCTGCCCACCCGGTGTCCACCCAGTCCCTTCAGCGCTCAGCCAACGACATACAACTTTTCAAAAACAGTCTATCTATTTCATAATCTATTGCTAGTTGGATATTGCCTCTTGGTTGCTAAATGTAGTTTTAAACAGAAAATCTAAGAAGTAGTCTAAACCTAATCCCACATCTATTTCATGATCTACTGTTTCTGAAATAAAAATGTGTGGGCATCACAAGTAGGCTCCTGGTGGTTTTCAGAAGTGGAACAGAGGTTGTGACATTCAGGTTTGTTTCTGAAATTTAACCCCTTGGAAGTAAAGCGTTGGTTTACAGTGACAATGGCGAGGGTAGTTTGGATTGCGACTTTGTACTGTAGCTCTTATGATGTGCTTGACATTTGTGACCACGATAAAATCAAGACACTGAAAGAGAAATAGCAAAAAAATATTTCCATCCTTCAGATATGAACGTCTGCAACAAAATTTCCTAATCAACAGATTTCTCTGCTGTTTTTAGATTTCATATTCTGAGCCACTTGAAAAACTTATATTGCTTCTTGGTTGCTAAATGTAGTTTTAAACAGAAAATACAGGAAGTTGTCTAAACTTAATCCACCTCAGTTCTTCATATTTACGTACAAATGATGTTTCTTGCTTACTTGATGGCACAATTCATTTTCGCAATCACTGAAATTCTTAGAACAATTTCCAAAATACAGTAGTTCATGCAAATACGTGTAGCAAAACTCATTTGCACCGCTGTTCATTGTGCAACATTGTTGCAAAATGAAATGTTCTAAATGCTTATAATTACATTAATTACAGTTCTTTGAATTCAAGTTGGATGCATTTTGCAGCAAATTCTCTTGCTCTGGAGTGTAGGTGCAAAGAGATAGATAAGATCACTTTATTAGCCTTAAACAATTTCTTGTATTAGGAATTTGTCTTTTTGGCTACCCCAGCTTGCTCTCCCTGCGACTCACAGACAGGGAGAGAGAAGCTTGGGGTCAGAGCACAGGGTCAGCCATTTATACAGCACCCCTGGAGCAGTTGGGGTTAAGGGCCTTGCTCAGGGGCACAAGGGAGTAGAATTCCCTGCCAGCTGTAGGATTTAAACCAGCAACCCTCCAGTCAGAGGTGCAGATCCTTAGCCAGAGTGCTACCGCTCCGCCTCACAGGCTGGTTCTGCTTTTTTATTGGATTTTTAACATGCAGAGAAAAAACAGAAAATACAAAAGAGCTTTACTTAGCTGTTTTAACATGCAATGGACTATTAACCTGTCGGTGAATACTGGCAATGTGGCATGGCATTGGAGCTCCTGCTTTACAGCCCTTGGGTTCAATCTCGGCCTGGGCTGCCGTCTGTGTGGTGTTTGTAGATTCTCAACATGTCATGGTGGGCTTCCTCCAGGTGCTCCAGTTTCCTCCCGTCTCTCTAGGAGAACATGGCCAGGTTAATTTTTGGTGTCACAGATTGTCCTTGTGTGTGATCTGCAATGGAATGACACCAAGCCTTGGCTTGCACCTGGTACTTCCCATCACCGTACCAAGAGTGTGTGGCGGACGATTCTTCGTAAATAGCCTATGAAACAGTGGTTTCATAATTATCACTTGCATAGCAAAACTTTAAACTATAATTAATTAAATGTTACTTTTCATATGCTGTTACAAAAATATTTTATATTTTATAAAATAGATTTATATTTACACACTCCACTACAACTGGTTATGAGAAAACCCCTCAGGCAGTGATAATATTGTAGGGCCATGACCCTGTACTGGATAATGCGGTTAGAAAATGGATAGATGTATAATGATTGCAGGGTTTAAGACATGCGGTGATTGCTATGCCTCCTCTCCAGACAGAATGGATACGACAAGCATGGAAATCGGAGATTTCGCTTACGACGGCTAGATTGCAGCCTACCTTTACGTTTCACCCAGCAGTGTATGAATAGAAGTCATGTTTCCAAACTATTTCACAAATTGGTACCATTGGCAATAGAAGAGGTTGAGAAAGAACTCCCAGGGTCTCTGAAGTTTCTACCTGGAAAGGCGGTATTCAAGTAGGCATCTTGAGAATAGCCTTGCTGCAAGTACCAGACCTAATGTGTCTTCAAGAACAGTAAAATGAACCTTAGCACAAAAAGGTCAACCAGCTTCTTAAAAACTTTTGACTCATTAGATTTGTTTTGATTCCTATCCATAGCAATATACACATAATGGAACAATGATTAAAAACTCAATCGACTATGAATTGCCACAGAATTCATTGGAGTGTTGCAATATCCCTTTAGTCCTTCAGAGCCACAGTGGAAGGTTTTATGATATCGCTTTAGAAGACAAAGAGTCTAAAGAAATCTACACAGATCACTTAAAGTGCCATTAACATGCTTTAGTTTTACTTGTACTAAATGAAAAAGGACTGCAAGTACAAGTTCCAAAACTTCATGGAGTTAGCTAATGTGGAGTATGCAGTCTATAATAGAATTATATTAAAAAGTAAAGTACATTTATGAATAACTTCTTCCCAAGAACACTGCCAATGGCATTTAACTAGAAAGTGGTAAACAATTATTGCATAAAATCTGCCTTTAGTACTGAAGATTAAATATTCCAAAAAGGAAATTCTACTTATAACAAAATAAAAGTCTTCAGCCAAACTGTACTGCCTCTATTGACATACAGGTGTAAATTCTGGACCCTAAACACCACATGATAGAGAAAATGGCACCAAGAACTGTGGAAACTTTTATGCTGGGAATAACAGAGACAGAAATTAATGGGTTAGAGCACAAACAGGAACATGTGATATAAATGTAATACAGTAGAAACTAAAATGGCAATGAGATGTATACACGGAGAGAACAATGGGCCTGAGAAATACTGGTTTACATCCCAGGAGACAAAAAACAAGGAAGATCATACAGACATGTAACTTTTGTTAAGTTCTTATCTTTGGATCAATGAGTTACCAGCTACCAAAAGGGCTAGTTGGCCTGAACGAGCTCCTCTTGCTTGTTACTATGCTTATGTTCTTGCTGATGCATTTACAGTATAATCATTTGGGTTTTTTTTTTTTACAATAGACATAACAATTATGTTTAGTGTTTATATTACTACAGATATTGAGACAGTATACCTTACCTCAAAATGATCTATTCCAAAAAACCTCCCAAAATCTCTACAGATTTCTGAAGTTTGTCAGCAAGAAAAAGGGCAAAATACTGTCAAGTCATTGCTTAGGGAGACTTACTTGGAATAAAACAATCTGGGCACCATTTCTACAAACCTTACCATTTGGAACTGTATTACTGCTGTTCTGGGAAGTGTTGAATCAGAGTCTCAGAATTGCTGGACTCAACAGACTGCCTTCCCATCCCTGAGCAATTTAGTTGCCAGTGTTAGCAATTGATTGCTTAAACATCTAATTCGGATGAATTGCATATTTTTCCCATGATTCACACAGCAGGAGAAGGAAATACATTTATGCAAAATGAAGTAGTGAAAAGAGTATGATGATGTGATTAAGCCTAAGTGTTAAAGAGAGGTCAGAAAATATTACCCTGGTTCATACAAGTGTTCAAGAGCTTTCTTTGGGAAAAACTGTAAACCTTATTTTTGTATTGCTGTTTAAAAAGTCAAAGCAGAAAAATAATAGAAAATGGTTGCTATTTACAATGTAATGTTTAAGAATATTTAGGGTATATTATGATTTATTAATATGCAGACAATCATGCTGCTTCCATGCTTTATTTGAAGAAAAGAAGAACTTTCAAATGCTTTTGAAAATGAATTGTTAACTGGCTCTAGGCAGAACACGTACTGTATGATTACAGACATTCCAGATGTCACGTAATTCAGTAACTTAATGAAGAGACATGACATCTGTTCAATCTGGCAAAACAGTGAGGATAAACTAGTTTTAAAACAGGTTAATGTTTCTTTGGATAACCATAACTCTAGGGAAAATCCAGAAGAGGATTTTTGCAAGACTAACTTTTTAGAACTCTCAGGCATTACAGAATTAACTTTTACCAAGGATTTTGTTAATCTATTGAGTCCATTTTATATGATTTGTCCTGTATAATTACCTCCAGTTGAATTTAATCTCTTCCAATGCTAAATGCAATTAAGTTTAAAGAAGCATTTTTTGTATCATAAACCTCACTGGTACAATCTCTGCAGCCTGTTATATTGATGTTTCATCCTTCACATGTGTGATATTTAGCCTTTTAAAGGGTTTTAGAAGATCTAAAGAAGATCTAGCCCTAGTCCAAAACATACTGGTAGGTATATGAGTTGTAGTTGACTTGAAGAACAATTGGCTCTGGAACATGTACCTGCCCTGGCATCCCATCCAGGTTTTACCCTGCTTGACGAGATAGGCTCGGGCTCCCTCATGACCCCTGAGCTGTCAGAAGCGGCCAAAAAATGGATGGATGGACAGAGGGGTTTTAGAAGCATTTCTGAATGGAAGAACGTGAGTTGTAGTTGTGGAGTAGAAACAAAACATGTGACTAAGAATGCAAAAATAAGAATTTGTGTTTTTTGTGGGTGCCGGGTTGATTGAAAAGCGTTTATGTAGAAACAAAACAGCACAATAAACAGAAACAAGAAATACAGTAAATAGAGTATTTTAAAACAAAAATATTCAAAATATCATCGACACACCCGCGGGGAATAAATGAGGTTAGTACTTCAATTTCCCGAGCTATAGAGGAAGATACAGTTCTGCACTAAATTTCCAGTATGTTGTAATGAAATGTAATGGGATTCGGGAATTCAGAGTTCTCAGAATATTAACAAAACCGACCTAATGAAATTCTTCACCAACAGCAATGAAGCAATGTATCAGAGGAGTGGAGACTAAGGAGAAGTACAGTTTCAAATGGTTGTGGAGCTGGAAATATCATCAGCCATGCTATCAAAGCAGATACCCTGGCTTTTAAAAAAAAAACAACTGGATGAAATCCTCAGATTACCTAGCTACCAACCAAAGGAGCTAGATTGGATACGTCTTCTCCCTTTAAACTACCAAACAACTGAGGTGAACATTTTAGAAATGAAATGTACAGACTTAAAAAAATGTTTTCCAATTGCAAAGCAATACAGACACATTCCAGGCACTTTTTGCATTCCACAGAGATCACATATAGAAGATACCTTTGTGTTGTTAAGGCCCACAGTGATACACACAGAAAGACCCAATTGTTTAAAACAATGAATTTGTCTTGCAGTGGAGCAATGCAATACAAAAGGTTAAATTATCATGACAACAAATGTTCACTCTATAACATTTTTTAATCATTTAGATTTAGATTTAATTAAGGATTTATATCCTCTATGACGTATAAGGCTTTTTATCGCATGCTCACATATTGATTAATTGATATGATTAACTTCACAATTTTGAAAATAATTAATTATATTTCACTAGTGACAACAACATCTAAGAACTGAATGCTTTGTGAAAGCCTGGAAAACTTTGTGAAAAAGGTTTGGCTTAACCTGCTTGATTAATGGGTAGGCTCCTGGCTATAGGACAAGGAGGCTGAACCCCATTTAGAGTGAATGAACCAAGGGTAGCTGCAAGAAAATTTTCTTCTATGATAATGCTCTACTGGGTATGATTATGAAACATAAATGCAGTGTCACATGGGCCCAAGGCAAACAAAATGCATTGTTTTGCCAGTATTCTGAAAATATCACAAAGTGTTGAGCATCTAATCCTTTGAGATTCAACCCTTGCAGAGAACAGAACCTACAGTCTTGAGAATCACAAATGTAACTCCCAGTTTGCAATAAAAGACAAAACTAAATCAGGAAACGTCAAACCCAGGCTTATTTCTGTTACTGGCAAAATTATGGAAACCAGTTATAGAAAAAATACAATAATATTCACATAATAGCTGCATTTTAAGAGACAGACAACATGATATATTTGCTTTTCTAGATGACTTTGGTAAGGTAACTCATAAAAGATGAATTTCACATTAAAAGTCTAAAGAATCTAAGGTAATGTCCACACAGGTCTAGAATTGGTCAATGATCAGAAAACAGCTCTTCATCTAAAGAGACAGATATAAGAGGTAGTGTATTGCAGGAATTCAATTAAGGTCAGTTGCTTGCACTGATATACAGTATCAACATTTTTGGATTCTGGTAGAATTAGCAAACTAGTTAAATGTGCTAAAGATAGAAAATGATACCAATGACAAATACAGAAATGGCGGCAGAGGGAATTGCAAGAAGACTTTAAAAAATCATGAATATAGAAGAATTTGTTACTGTATGATACAGCAAGCTGATGGAGAGAGCTGCATCTTTCTGACAGGCTGGAAAATCCAAGAACAGTAACCCAGTGAAGACTTTGACAGTTGAAGGCAAGAAGAGATATCCAAAGCAAGTCACCACGCAGATGGAGATTGCCGGAGCAGGCAGAGATTGTGGATGCAAGATGGAGACCAGGAACTGACTGTTCTTGGAGGCAAACGTAGTCTTCGGGGCTGATGCCGACAGGGAGAGAGGCAGGAAACTGCGCCACTGGTGCTGAAGCTGAAGACTAAGACTGAAGCTGGCTGCAGACTGACACAGTAAGTTTAGGCAGTCAGGGAATCTTCCGGGAAGGATTCAGAAAAGGCATTCTTCTGTGATGCAAGTTATTATTGCTGAGGCTCAATGACAGTCTCAGATCAATGGCACGGTAGGATTTACTGAGCTGATGAATAAAGCACCAGTTAATTGGTTGGAGAAGGCTAGGAAAATTGGCCCAAGAGAAGGCAAACAGTCCAGGATGGAATTCAGCTTCATGTGGGAATGTGTCCAGTTTGCTAGGAAACCAAGAGCTGCGGGTTCCGCCTCACCCTTGCATAACAGTGCCCCCCTCTCAACAGGCACTCTTAGAGCATTGGACAGGTTCTCCTGGGGTATCAGATGTGGTAGGCAATCATGTGGGCTGCTTAGAGTCCCCTGGAGTTGCTTTGGTCCATGGCCTCTCCAATGCACCAGGTACCAGAGGTTGTTTGTACCCACCGGGTACAAAGGCTGTTGTTTTGGATGGATAATAGTGTCGGTTTTAGTGGTGGTTGCCAGTGTTGAACGACGAGATTTGCCTTCCCAATTAACTGGCAGGGCAAGCCAGTTGGTGATGGTGTTCACATGTTCCAACATGGGCCGATAAAGCAGGGAGCAACCTTCCTTGACAGCAGTTTTCTAGTTAAAAGACATTCGGTCCATGTCTGGAGGTTTGTACAACCTGCCACACCCCCTCTATTTCTCGCATGGCCATGTTGGTGTAGCGGAGGTAGTTTGGGCAAGGTGACGTCATCGCCCTCCCTGTGCATAGCAGGGACCTCAGCCGCCTGGGTTGAGGGAGGTCTCCTTTAGCTCATTCGGCTGGTTCCCTGTTCCGTTACGCTGGAGACCCGGGTTCACGCCCAGGTGTTGCGGAACGAACTGGCGGGGTGGAGCAGCGAGGGCACGAGCCTGCGCAGAACCACGACAGTCACATTGGCCCAGGGGAGAAGAGGTGTCCATTCATCTTGGAATGCTGAATATGCCTGGTATGCTTCCAGGTGGTATCCAGAGGATAGGTGGATCCATGTCCCTAGTCATCAACAGAATGCCCACCAGAATCCAAGGACAAACTGGGGACCATGGTTGGAGATGATGGACATCCACATGGGGGACAGAAGGCAAACGAGGGATGAAGTGTGTGTCTTTGGAGAAGAGGTCAACAATGCTGAGTATCGCAGAATGGCCCAGAGAGAGGGGAACACAAGTTATGAAGTCAAGGATTGCCAAGGACGTTCAAGACCTGGTAGAGAGAGTAATGGGCCTCAAACACAATGCCAAAGCATTCACAGCAGAACTAAAAAAATAATTTCTGTGTTTTCGAAGTGGCAGAGAAGACTGGGAAGCTGAATGTTTGGTGTGTAAGCCTGGTACTTTTGCCTCCGTGGCAAATAAAGGTGTACTTGACTCGCAAGCTCATGTTGACTCAGACAAACACAAAAAGGCAATTTGAGGAGAGAGTTCGTCAACCAAATTAACAGATTCTTTTGTAAAATCTGGCAGCAAAACAGAGGATACTGTTATTGCAGCAGAGGGGACTTATGCATTTCACACAGTTAAACATCATCACAGTTACTTCACCAATGAACATAAAAGGTGGGATATTTTGAAAAGCTTCTACCTCCCAACCCCCTTGCCAGATAAGGCAATAAGAAAATTCCTCAGGGTGTCCTCCCCTTTTTGATGTTCAAATTTGGTAACCCTAGTGGCCGATGTATAATCCTTCTCATTCTCAACAAGTGATCTATCGGAGCTGGCGTCAGTACTCCTAGCATCTATTCCTTTCAGCCATGACATAACACTTGATTTTTGTAAGATATTAATTTTCAATCACTTGTTCTTTTGGCGAATGTGGCGCTAAGCTGTGTCTCTGAAAGCGTGAGAGGAGTATGAATACTCAAGTATTATCGCGCACTGTATCAACATAGCTTAGTACGTATTTGACACATAAACTATTTTTTTTTAAATAGAAAATAGATGAAAACCCGTCTCATGTTTTCTGAAATCGATTAAGAAAATTACAGCTTAAAAATATTTTTTTTATTATTCAATTTTTAATTCCCAATTTTTCAATGCACACAACGATTTCCTGCGTCATCTGGCGTACCACCAGTGGTACGCATACCACAGTTTGAGAACCACTGTTTAGACTGTGGGAGAAATAAACCCTTTTTCGAAGGTTATGGAAATAATTTCTTATATAAGCATTTCAACATCATCTTTCTACATTTAGAATTATGTTAGGTGAACCTTTAAACAGGTTGAAGACCTGAAATGCTAATATTTTTGTAAAATGTGTGAGAAATTTCTATAGCCAGACACAGTTTTAAATATATGCCTCCTTTACCTCACATCTCTGCTTTGGACATATTAAATGATCCTGATCTCTTCCTTCATTATCCTCTTCATCCCAGGATAAATTTTTATCCTGTTGCCCAGTCGTTCTCAAACTGTGGTACGCATACCAGTTGGGGTACGCAGAGCCCTGGCAGGCGGTACGCCATATGACCCCGGAACTTTGTTGTGTGCACTGAAACATTAGGATGGGTTTTCATATTTTCTATTTTAATAAAATTAGTTTGTGTCGAATACGCAGCCTACGTACTACGATACAGCGCGCGCTAATACTTGAGTGGACACAAGAGCTACAATGTAATTCTATACCATTCTATAGGAATGCATGCTACGAATGCAAGTGACCAATTGTATTTAAAAAAAAGTTATCACCAGCAAAAAGGGAGGTAGGAGAATGTGCGTGATTTTGGAACAATGCCAATGTTGTAAGCACAGGAAAGAATAGAGATGTATACTATGAACGCTGGCAATCTTGTGAACACAGGAAAGCGTGATAGATAACAGAAAAATATTTAAGAACTGTTCTAGGTTAATTTGAGAAAAATACACAGAGCGTCTCTGTGTTTCGCTCCCATGCGCATGAAATAAAAACTTCTTTTAACTTCTGAGACAGACTACTGAAATGGAAACGGGGAAAAATGTAAGCTTCGTGATTACTAAAGCAGGTAAGCCCCACACTGTTTGTGAGAACTTTGTTTACCGTTGGCAAAAGAGCTGACGTACTGTATTATGTGTGGAGAAAAAGCTGCTGAACAGCTGCTGCCCCTGCTGCCCCATCCTGCTGCTCGACCTGCTGCCCTATCCGAAAGACACAGTCACTCCTAGAATTATTGATATGGCAGATGATGTCAAAAGTACGTTGATAGAGCTCGTTAAGATGAGCAGATGCTTTTCACTGCAATTAGATGAGTCTAGAAATGTAGTTGATTTGGCCAATTTGCACATTTACATTCTATACGAGTTTGAGGGCATGTCTCATGAGGACTTTCTGTTCTGTAAGCCGCTACCAACAGGAACTACAGGAGAGCACATATTTCAGCTTCTGATTGAATTTATCGAAGAGAATGGCATCGACTGGATAAAATGCGTCGAAGTATGTACAGACGGTGCTAGAGCGATGACAAGCCGAAACAGCGGTGTAGTTGCACGAATTAGAGAGGTTGCTCCAGATATGAACTGCAACATCCACCACAAGGCCTTGGCCGTCAAGAAAATGCCTGACGATTTAAAATCTGTTAGACTCTGTTGTGAATTGTATCAAGGCTCCACCAATGAATTCAGATCTGCTTTGCTCGACTAAACAGGCTCACCCCTCTCACTGCAATGGTGCTTTTTTATTGTTTACTTTTAATTGTTGTTCCTTTTGTCATTCTGTAAAGTGAGAAGCTTTACCTTGAGAAGCCACCTTTAAAGGTGCTATATCACATAAAGTGTATAATAATATTTATTATATGTGTATGTGAGTGTGTGCGTGCACGCGCACTCATATTGGTCATCGAGATTTTCTGGGGTTCCTATGAGAAGATGACTTGTAGGTGGTACTTGGATGCTTTGGTTTGATCCGGGGTGGTACGTGGTCCAAAAAGTTTGAGAACTACTGCTGAATCAGCTCATTCTGGAGGTACCCCTCAAATATATATTCCTTTGCCCCTCCTGCTTTCTCACTACATACCTCTATGAAGTTCTCATCTTCTGAGTTCACTTTTAATGAACTAATGTTAAATGTTGTACTTTTTTTAGTACTTGTCTAACCTGTACTCTTTTGAATTATTTTCTGAAGGGACAGTGGAATAAAGTTCCTGTCAAATAAAAAAAAAAAAGTGTAATGGCATAGGACAATGGTATAACACCCCTTTTTCAGAAAAGCTGTTATGGGATTTAAGGTCAGCATCGCCTTGACTTCCGTTTACGTTACATAACCTAAAGGAAAGAGTGCTTGATCAAGAATGCCAGTTTAATATTTGCATAGATTGGCTCACAGTTACAAAGGAACAACTATATTATACAAGTATATAGTTATGGTTTGTCCTAATATTGGTTCTGAGCTTAAGGTTAGGCTCAAGTTAGGCTTAAATATAAATGTGACCAGGCATGTGTACATAACAGTGTTACTGTTAACCACCCCACAATATAGTTGACTGATAATGGTTATTTTCCATTATGAACAATGCCAAAATAAATATCCACTAGTAATACTGTTTGTGAGTAAGACAACAATAATAGAAACCATAATTATATTTAGTTACTCTTATGAATGCCAGTCTATTGGTACAGGATACTGCAAAACATGTCTGTCGTTATAGGGGTCAGTGTTCCACATGCTTTAGGAGTGATTTGATTTCACTTCAATCATAAGTAGCAAAGCTGTCTAATCTTATCTGCAGGATTATAACTTTATCAGTACAAGCTTCATGTTGGCAGAAAGAAAAGCTGAGGTTATTTTAGGTTATAGTGCAACTTAATGAGTCTTATTTTGAGCAGACACCACCTATTCATTTGTGTAGTATATTTGTTACAGCTCCAAATGCAGTTTACACTCCATGCTGGCTGTTGAAAGCAGCAACAATTGAGAAAAATAAAATTATGTCACAGATTACAATCAATCAGTAAAAAAAATTAAGTGAATGCTGTCAAAGAAATCACTGAACTAAAAATGGAAACAAGATTTAATTAAAATGAATTAGCCTTAGATCGTGTACATTAAATTATTTTCAATCAAACATAATGTGACGTAATTAACACTCTGCTCTGGGGATCCACAATTCTGTTCCTGGGGAGATGGTTTTCAACTCTCTAGCACTTGAAGTTTCGGGCGAAGCTCCTAAACTGGTCTGATTAAACTGACAACATGCTGATTCAAGTCATCTTGAGCCCAGGTGGGCTGGGTTATGAGACCCATTGTCTCTGAGACTGGGACTGGGAATCTATCCTCTACAGATGTCAAATTGCAGAAACATATGTCATAGTCCTTGCAAGCACACAGCCATTATGAAAAAGAGCTACAGCATATAATTGACAACATAAAAATAATATGACTTTTTCATTTATGTTTAGAAAATTTTTAACCTGGGAAAATCGTTGCCTGCAGTTTATACAGGTAAACCTGTGCTTATGCAATATGTGTAAGTAGCACAATTAGCTGGCTCAGCCAGTTTTATTTGCAAAGCAAACATTGTCTTAGGAAATGGACTCATCCAGTTTATCTTTAACATTGCCTGTGTGCTGTGCAGCTCAATGCAGACAGAAGCTGGAAGGCTGGTATCACTGTGCACTTCCCATGATAAATGCAATTTTTTTCTGAATACATTTAAAGAGATTGAAGTGAATAACAACTTATTTTGACAGAACATCCTCGAAGATCCTTGAACAAGTATTTTATTGGGCGGCACAGTGTTCGTTTTGCCCTTGTCCAACAAATAGCAGCTTTACACAGGGCCAGCGTCACACTTTCTAGATAAACAGGGTTATGCAACACTGGCTTGCATCCATGCTTCTTTTGAACACTACAAACTTACTGGAACACAGTGTTCAAACATCTGTCCTGCTTATTTGCATGGATACGTCTTTCTCACATGATGTATTTATTCAGTGGAATGTGTGACTGGCTCCTCAATTTTTGTCAACTAAAAAACTTGGATTGTGAATTTGATGGCTTTGTGGTATAAATCTTTGAAATAATTCAATACAAAATATTTTGAAACCTAAAAGCTAAGCCTATCTATTACCCATTGCACATATCCTGTATTAATTGTATCAATATGTGCTAGATATAAACCAGATATACACATTGAATATACTAGATACAAATATTGAATACACTGTTATATATTGTGTTATCAAATTATTATATAAAACTGATTTTTCAGCAAAAAATTCAGAGAACTGGACTTTTCTGGTAACTGCTTACCAGTGTACTTACCAATTCACTCAATTAAAATGAGATTGTTCCCGTTATACAGTACACAGTTTTATTTATTTTATTATTCAATATTATGATGTATAGTATACTATTATGTCACAACAGTAATATTTTACTGTATGTTCAGCACATAGAAAGTCATATACTTGCTTTTTTTGCAACATACTGTATTTGTACGGAGGCTGGCACTGTGGCACAGAGATTAGCATTGCTGCCTTGCAGCACTGGGGCCATGGGGTGCTATCTGTACTGTATGATCTGCACATGTTCACGTGGGTCTTTCGCCAGGTGCTCTGGTTTCCTCCCCCAGTCCCCTGGTGCGTGTGTTTGTCTGTGTGTGCACTGTGATGAGCTGCAGTCCAGGGTATATCCCTTCTGGAGCCTGTTGCTTGGATGAAGCAGTTAGAAAATGGATGGATGAACGTATTTGCACAACTTATTTTCAAAATGTCAATGTTTTTCAAATTGATTCACTCTGTGACAGTTCATGCATCACAAATAAAATTAAAATGGAAGTTTAGGTCAGTTTGTGCAAAACATCAGGAAGGCGTATGCTTTAAACTATAAGGTATTTGACTTTAGCTGAATTCTTTGCTTAAACAAACTTCATAGGATGTGCTAGGAAATGCATGCTAAATATTGTATTTCCTTTGCTTTTGTTCTTGCAAGGTGTCCTTTTTATGGTCTTTGGAATTTCTTTCTTGTGTAACCATGTACAATTAGAATCTATTTCATTGCCAAATTCAATTTAAAACAAACTTTTTAGTTCTGTGTTTTAATTGCCTTTTTTTGTAGGTTTTGAAAGAGTATTTTAACTAAGCACTCACTGAGATGTGAGTGTTCTATGTCCTGCAAATCACTATTATTTTGTTTACTCAAATCAGTGTGCAAACAACTCCTTCACTAAATTCATTAGGTCTCTTATCATGTGGAACATGTTCTATCAATGTGATGACTTGTTTTATAATATTCATTCTCTATATCACCTTCCATAACATTCATTCTCTATATCACCTGCCTATGCTGACACATACAATATACTAAAGATAACATCTTGCAGTCATTAATAAGACGTGCCTGAGAACCATCTCCATTCCAACTAAAGTATTATATAAGCAGGAGTCACAAGAAAGCAGATTCTACATATTCTGGATGAATTATCTCCATACAATAGATATGTGCTTTTAGTACATAAAGATATTGATTATACTACTGTATATTGTGTTATCTTCAACTATGAACATCTCATATTTCCTCATGACAAACTGCATTACTAAAATCACCACCAACCTGTCAGTGACATATGATATAGAAAAAAGAAGACTCAAAAGGATTCTAACATAAAAATTCTCTTAATTGAATATTTCTATATTCTGATACTGTCATTACACAAATGAATTATTAGCCAAGAGCTCCCCCTACTTCCAATTGATTGCTATTGTTGACCTATGTGATTGGCAGGTTGTTAAATCTTTGTGTGAAACCAGACTGAGGTGAAACTTACCTGCTTATCACATTTGAACTTACATTGACTTGCAGTCAGAAGTTGATAGACACACCTATCATTAACTCTGCAGGTTAAAAGCACCACTCAATTTGTTTACATCTGGGATCAGCAACTTTATTTTGCTATGCACAGACTCAGTGGGGAATTCGGAGGTTTATGTTTTTAAAATAGGATTAAGAATAGATCCTCAAAGGAATATAAAATGTGGATGAGAAAGATGTCATTAGAGCATAAGTTAACAAATGATAGCATTTTTGACTGCAAGTAGCTAATTGATCCAGGGATCTCATCCAGACATTCTTCAAAGATGTCAGGGCACTGGCTTCAACAACACGGCTAGGACGTTTAATCCATATCAACACAGAAATAACTAAAGCAGAAGATTGTCTCACAATGAAAGTAAATATTTATGTTGTACTGAAATATATTTAATCTTCATCTATCCATTTTCTAAACCACACACAGACATAAACACGCACACACTCACACATAGCCATTTTATTTTTACAGAAGCCAATTAACTTACCAGAATGTCGTTGGACAGTGGGAGGAGACTGGAGCACCAACTGGAAACCTACACAGCCATGGGGAGAACATACAGACTCCATGCAGAGGGCACCCAAAAGATTGAACGCAAGGTCCAAGCACTGCGAGACAACAATGCTAACCTTTGCACCACTGTGCCACCTCTTGATCTTCATTACAACACTATATAGTGTATTTGTAATTAAAGTTCACTGAGATACTATTGTACAAGCACTACGGAGACTTGTCACAGAGTTTGTGACAACAGGTGCAGCTGGGTCTTTTTTCAGCATGTGAATGTACACTGTGAGGTATTAAGAAGGCACATACTGGGAGGCCCAGTGTTACGCACTCAAGGTAAGGAAAGAAAGCACAATTAAGCATTTGAACAGCCTGGATGGGAGTCTGTGTAGGTAAAGGTAATGGGCATTATTCAGACGTTGATAAACACTGAATATTAATCTGTTGGCATTAATATTAACTTGTTGTTTCCAATGAAGAAGTTGAATTGGGTGAGAGATTCTTCATTGATAATCTGGTAGTATGAGCTAAAGAAAATGAATGTTGCATAACTCCAGTGTCCTGTATATCCCGCTGTAAACCTCTGTTCTATGAGATTCCTGTGCAGATGTGCCAACAATGAGCTGCAATTGAGATAAAGTCAAGGAATTTTGTTTAAATTCAATTCCGAAAATATTTTATCCTGTTCTGGTAGTCTTTCATTCACACATTCAAACAGTATTGCAAATCATTTAGTATTTATTTTTTTCAAATGTCCAATCTTGGAAAAATACAAGTAGTAGCTCACAGAACAGCATATTTGTAACTTTAGTACATAAAACATTTTCTTTACTGGCTGAAGAGGTTTCTAAATTGACTGCTTTAAAAAGAAACTGAAATATCATGCACAGTTTCATCATATATTAAAATAGTTACTCATCCTTAAATACCACAACTTAGTGAATACTGTGAACTAACTGAAGACGCTGAATATGTTAATTGAATATTCCTATGCCTGGTCCCTAGAACATCACATGGAGGCTGTAACAAAATCGAACAAAAACAAATCTACAACACGATTCTGCTTTTTATAAGTGCAAATGAAATGTACCAGTTTCATTAAACACTTTAATAAAGTGTTCGGCTGTGGTAAACACAAGGCGTGGGTGACAGAAATTGCTTGCATGATACAGTATGTTAATGAATTACAGCATATATTGGTTGATGTATAGCCTCTTAGCTCTAATTTTGTGGAAATGACAACATCAGAAAGCTTTGTTATCAAATGTAAAGGCTGAGGTTCACTCATATTATTAACATAAAATTCTCAACCCCACATAATGAAACAAAATGCATGCAAACTACTTTTTTTTTAAACACATTTTAAATGTAAATGATTGACAGAGTTCAATAGTGTAATTGTTCCACTTACACTGCAATGCTTAAGCATCACTCAGAAAAATATATATATATCGCCATTCAAACATATTGTTTATGAGCCTTTGTTTATGAAATTTGTATAATTTTAGTGACTGCAATAAAAATAAGATGCTGCTCTGAAGTACAGGAAAAAGCAACAAAATTAACCCCTCAAAAGAATGCCCTACTCTGACAAGCTAGAAGAACAACATATTTGTTGTCTCTTTTAGTAGAAAACACTATAAAGAGACACAATTCAATTACTCAAATTCCTCCACACCATCAACAAAGATAACTTAACTGATTTTCTTCAACATCAAGCAAGGGGACACAGATGGAAACTAGAAGGTCTTGTACAACTGAGAAGAGGAGGAGTGTTGTGAGAGTCTGGAATGAGCTACCCAGCCACATTTCCACAGCCTCTACCATCATCTCTTTGCTGCTAGGGCCCTCCATTCACTGAGCTACTGTAATTGAATCTAGATAGTCTCCACTCATTTACAAACTGTACGTTCTTATGTAGTTCGAATTTAGCTCATGGGTTTGCACCAATTTGCCTTTTGTAAAATCACATTCATATCGGTGGCTTTAACGTTTTTGTGTGCAACATTGAAATCAGAACTGTATCTAATAGGTCAATGACTTAATCTATAACAGTTTTGTATAGCCTTTGTCTTTACAGCATTTTAGGTTATCATTAACATTTATTTTAAAAGCTATTAAATCTATACATAAGAGTATAGCTTTCCCTGCTGAAAAATAAAAATAAAGACTGAGTCAACAGTTTATCCAAAGATATAAGAATCAGAAATAAAACACCTAATCAAATATGTATGACGTTCAACAGGCTAAAGGGTAAAATGCAGCTACAGTAACTAGTTGGTATTTTATCCAATGTTAAACAAAATCTGTGCCAACATCCTTCAAATTTTCAGTGTATGTAACCAGTTCCTATTAGAGATTATCTTTTTTTTCCCCAAATGAAAACTGGTTTCAGGAACAAATTCATAGTTTATGTATACATATTTCCACATAACGATGCCTATAGAACCTTCTTTCGTGTCATCATCGTAATAATTAATTACCACCCAGTTTCATTCAGATAATAAGTTTTAAAATTTATACTTTCAATTACTATTCAGGTAAACCGTCAAGAAGAACTGATTAATATTCACAAAATTCAACATAATTTAACTGACAGGAAGATATTTTTCTAGGGATTATGAATCAATGCTTCTCTCAAGCATTAACCTTTCCAAAAACACACAAATAATAAAAAATAAAGAAAATGTGTTTTAAAATCCTTAACACAATCTATTCCAATTAATTTTTTTGTAAAGTACATAAAGAAACACAGAACACAAGACTCATCACAAATATAAAGCAAATCCATATTGATTTGATATTGTTTACTGCTAAGAAGATCATATATAAGGCAATAAAGGAAAATAGCCTTCATAGAGTTATGTTCTGATCAATTCAAAGGAAATTGTTTTATATAGTGCTATAATACAGTAAATAACAATAAATTATTTATACAATAAATAACCAAATCTTTGAATATTGCTGTTTATATTTTATATAACTAAATATAGATGCAAACTACACCTGTTTTTAACAGCATCACCAGCATATCTCTTGAACAGTTCTATATAAATCCAGAATATTCTTCTTCCCCTCCTTAACTCCTTACATCTCAATCTTTATATCACTACTCCAGTTCATCGCTAATTCCAACTCCTGCCACGATATGGTGCTATAAATTCATACAGGATCTGAGATAACTGCTAAGCCCTTGAGAAAGAGAGCATAGTACATTATACTTAATAAACTGGTATTATATTTTATCTGCTTCTCAAGCCTTTAAAGGGGCAGCCTCTCCTAATTTCAGTGTCTGAGAATGTTTTTCACATATAATTGGTTGTTGCGCTAAAAAAATGAAAACTGAAATTGAGGTATAAAGGTTTCAGCCTTTGTGTTACTAGCAAAAAAAATACTAAAAGCTGTAAAAAAGTTTTTTGTTGTTTGAGTGCACAGCCCAGAGTCGCTTTCTACAGTAAACTGAATATATCTGAGCACCACCTTGTGGGTACAATTATAATACATTTAAGAAATAAACCTGAACTGCCACTGACCTACTGTGCAGGGGCAAATGTTACAGTAAACAGAAATTAAGAATAATATCTAAACTCAGTTATGAAATTTAAACCAGTAATCTATTACACATGAGGCATCATTATCTATGCCATACATATGTTGTTTTATCTGTTTTTCAGTATTTACAATAATTCAAGGAAGCTCTAAGTTAGGAAAGTTATTGCCAGTGCTTGTGGATAGCCTAAAACCCTTTACTGCAATCTATGAGAAACTCGTTGGAAAGTAAAATTAACTTTGTGTGATTGGTTGGTTGTTTCAGAATTCACAGAGAGCAAAACATCAGACCTCTAATGGAATTTGCTTACAAAACACACATTATTGATTTGTGTAATTTAAGCAGTAGTAAGAGAAAGCTGAAGCAAGCAAAAGTGGTTAGAGAAGACAAAATCCATCAATAATGAATCAGTGCTTCAAAGAAAGGTAGTCAGCTGGATGCTTATCAGTTATTGAACGATCACATTGCAGTAGTATTTGAAAACAACTTGGATATTGCTGATATTAACATACCTGCCAATTAACGTGCTGCAGTACCTAGAACAACTTCTCTGATTAATTCATGCTGTTCAATCTTAAGGAGATAAAACTAATGTTACAGATTTAACATCATTATACACGATGTGAGCTCTCCTCCCTCAAAACTTTCAAAGAAATGTCTTGTCTAACAAGCACTATATATATATATGTTCTCAGATTACCTTGAGTTTATATGCTTGGTTAGTGTAATAGCATTATTGAAAAAATGTGTAAAAATATAAAATTGAGGAACAATATGGGGGAACAAAGTCCCGATCAATCTTAATCTACCCAGAATAGAGATTAGCCTCTTCACACACAATTATTACATCTAGTCTTCACGGAAGTGGATATAAGTGTGTATGAGTGGCAAACCCATTTGAATTTGAGATGTTTACCTTAACATCTAGTTGACACTCTCATACATTACAAAAAATTGAAGCAAGGATTGAATAATTTATTCTGTAGTAAGAGAAACCAGTGAAATATGATCTTTTAAATGTGTCTAAGAATTTAATTCAGACAGAAGTACATATTTTGCATAAATAAAACAGACTGCCTAAATCTCATTTATATAAATACCTTCTCATTTTTAATTTCATGCTTACCAAAATAACCTGGTTGCCAACATTTTGCTGTAAAAAAACTTACTGTAGTGTTTTTATTTTTGTTTGTTTATACATCCACCAGCAAGAGGATGAATCTTCCTGCATAGCTTGTTAAAATGTAATAAGAAGCGTTATTGAGGTGAAAAATATGTTTATGCCTCGTTTCCAAATTTAGCTTCAATTACAGCATGTAAATGTGTTCTGCAGTTTCTGTCCTGTGTCTCTATTTTTGTCTGTTTTTGATTTAAGATAATAACGTTTTAATTAGACTGATGTTTGTTCATTGGGACGACCAATTCCTCACGTCAAGCTTTTTCCACATTATCACCAAATTAGGTGAGTTTCCAATCTTGCTAAAATACTATTCTATGCCCAAGTGGAGTGGATATAATTTTGTCATTTTATGACTCATTTACATTCATAATAATTGAAATGTGAAAAATTAAATGCCAAAATAATGCCAACAAGTACAAACTAGATTAAATTTGGAAAGATAATAACTCACCTTAATTCAAGTTAGTTAAAACAAGATTACGTACAGAAATTAAGATGCTGAAAGGAACCACAAGTCTTAAAAGCAGAGTGTACAATAAGCAAAACAAAAGCCATAAAACGTAAGATAGGACACTGAAACTTAGTTAAAGGACTAAAGGAGCAGAACGAACAAGTGGCCTTCAGGAGCACAGTGCAGTAGGGACTCTGTTCCAGTACAGAGGTGCAAGGGAAGGAGAACTGAGTGGGTACAAGAGTCAAAATAATCTAGAGAAGAAACAACTCTGCAATTAGATTCTAAAAATACTGTGTAATCTGTTGAAGCAATAAAATCAAGAGACGGAACAATTCAAGTTCAGATGACTGGCAAATGAAAAAAACAAAAAGGTAATTAATCAATAGAGCATCAGAAGGCATTTGTAATTACAATAACATAACATTAAACCTTTTTACAGGCAATAAAATAAATGACATCTTGTACGGTATAAAGTCATTGTTGTGCTTGCATGGCATGTGATGGGACTCAAAAGAAAGGCATTAAAAAAACATGAATGTAATGCGTTCCAAGAAAAGAGAGAAGATCAACAACAGGGGGTCACAGAGGATGGAAAGGTTCACAGGAGTAACACTGATGCACACAGATTAAGGCGGGAATCTGTGGAGAGACCCTGGGGGCACTTTTGCCCAGAAAAAAGTACCACACTGTGTATGCTGGTGCACTAGGTAGGCTGATTCCCGTGAGCCACTACTATATGAAATTAAAATAAATGTGCAATGTGCAAAGAATAATAAGCTGTACAGCAGTAATTGTGCTGTAATCAGAGTGAGCGTCATTCTCAATATGAATATATTATGAGTAAATTCTATTTTTAAGGATTTCAAAAAGAATCAATGTATTTCTGCTCAGCATGTGTATTACATGTGACATTGTAGGCAACCTCCTACAGACCTTTCTAGTCAGAATAACCCTTATTAAAAAAATCAGATTATTTCCCCTAAAGCAGAGTCAGAAAGTCTCTGTGGACCAGGAGCAGGTGTGTTTTCTATGCGTTTAGTGAACGCATACTAAACACAGTTTCCACTGTTTTCTGCTTTCACTGCTGCAAATAATAGATATGATCTGTGGGAAATTTTGTAGGGCTTCCAGCATGAGGATGTCTTCTGCTTCCAAGTTTGTTCTTCCTATGAGCCTGCTGAGCAGCTCCTGTACAGCCCCTGTGCTTAGCTGTGCGCTGATTTCCGGAAGCTCTTCGCGCAGCCGAACTGATGCTGGTGTATCGACCAAACATGCGCATGGCTGACAGAACCTTCAGTCTATCGTTTCTAATTCTGTCAAAGTTCGTCACCATTGCTTGTGCGGGTTCTGCAAAACTTTCTGGCGAATCATTAATCACTGCCATAAGTTCATCACACATGTCTTGGAATTTTTGTTTAATTGTAGAGAACTCATCTGTGTAGAAAAGACAAAAGTTAAAATTTTTAAAGTTTTAGAAATTATAAAACTAAGAAAAATATATATGCATATTACAAATGTAACATTTTTTCTTCTAAAAGTTATACAATAAATTTAATGCTCTTTATGGAACAATATATATATATATTATTAACGTAGGTAATTTCTATTTTTATATTTTGTATTTTTAACATTTTTCAGGCACACAAGTAGAACTGGAACATTTATTAACAACATTTATTAACATTTATTAATGACTCTTTGCAGACATACTCTTGTCAAACTGGAGTGTGGAATGGTCATCAGACACATTTGGTAAATTACTGGATGTCTTCAGTGCCTCAGAGTTACAAACTTTGGTCCCTTCTGAAAATCCAAGTTGACCTTCACTGAATTTAGACAAAATAAACACAAAATATTATTTATAGACGTAGAAATTAATGTGCTATTTACTCAAAATACAGTTTACTCTTATTTCTGGTAAGATCATAAACACAATGTTTTTAAGAACTATAAAACGGTGTAAATATCTAGAATAAGAGAGAGCAGATCAACTAGAAACAGAGAAGGAAAAAAGGCTTCTTATTAAGGAATAAGCCAACAAAATAACTCATACAGTAGAAGCACAAAGGTCTTTATTAAAGAGCACTGGTATAGAAAAGACAGAAATGTTTAGAGTACTAGAAGCACTCAAGAAATAAATCTCAATGACTCAACTGTATCCTACCAATCACACTTAAAAATTAAAGGCATTAAAGGAACTTTTTCAACAGCTGCTCAAGACAGGGCAGTTCAGAAATCCAGGAATTGTGACTCTAGGTTTACAAATCTCATTTAGAATTTAAAAGCTTAGAACAAATTTACAAATGTAAAACTGAAATCAATTGGGCAAAGATTAAGAAGTTGAGTAGAGAATACTCAACACGCATTTAGAAAAGGTATGTCTTGTTTAACTACCTTTTAAGAAAATTGTATTGGTTAGTAAATAGAAAATACCACAGAATGGGTGAATGTTCAAATTGAGGTGATAAAATTTTGGGAGTACTACAGGGATCTATGCTAGGACCACTACTCTTCCTAATTTATGTTAATACATCAAGATTTTGGGATAATTAGTAAACTACTCATGTTTACAGTTTATACCAAAACAGGATTAGGAAACACTATATAAACAGCAATGAAATCCAGAAAGATTTAAATAAAATTCAAGATTTGTCTATTTTGGAAATGCTGATCTTCAAGAGGTCACTTAAACAGGTCGTCAAGAGGTCAAAGAGGTTACTTATGAGACTTAGGGGTTTATAATAATATTTTGTTTTCACTTTCTAACCAGATACATTCCTGGATTCAAAGGAATGTCCTTAAACTGACAGGATAAAATAATTGAACCCTTTTAGTCTTAGGCAAGACGACTATGAGCAGACCTGATCATACTATTCACAAGTGGGACACAAGTGTAAACTACATGAAGAAGACATGACTTTACTTAAAAGATTGTGAAAGTATAGAACAAGATATCCAGCCATCTTCTTGAAACCAATACCCTGGTGACTATTTTAAGAATAATTTGGATGAGATCCTCTAATCGAGTACCTACTAACTACCAAATATGGCCTCCTCTTGTTTGTAATTTATGTTCTTCTATTAAAGCCATTTGTTTTTAATTTTCCAATGGCCTGAACTTTTAATTCTTAACTTTAACTTTTCACTTTCATTTCATGTTAGCCAAAGGTTTTCGGTTTGTTCTAATTAATGCCTATTCATTATTTCTCAACCCATACAAAAACATTTTCCCATTTGGTAATTACATCTAATAAATCATAGTTCACTTACCTATCACAGTACTGGAGTTCAGGGCAGATGTCTCCATCAGAAGAAATGTAAATACAGTTTTCAGAGGTCTCTATTTGCAGGTCATATTTCAGCACATCAGGAGCTGAAGACGCCAAGTGACCTGTCTCACAGAGCTGACTTAAGTGTCTCATGGCATCTTCACCAAAGTCCCGATGTCGTGGAGCATCGCTGGCACATACGACATGGTTGTGTAAATTAGCCAGGCGAATAAGTGTTGGATAAAGAGGAACATGAGGATCTGTACTCCTGCAAATAATGAAGGGAGAGACAGAAAAAAACTGAGTGAAGCTGCACTGCATTTTCTCAAAGCCTTTTTGACTGAAGTTCATCATTATACAAACATTATATCAGAGAAAAAATCTAAAAACATAGGAATGAGTGGAATAAATTAATTGGACAATATCTACCCTGTATGATAACGGGTATCTAAGATGATCCAAGGATCTCATCCAATGTTTCTTGAAAGAAGCCAGAGTATTGGCTTCAACAACACAGCTGGGCAGACTGTTCCATTCTCCAGCAAAACTCAACATATAGAAGTGCCTCCTGTTCTTGGTTTGAAAAGCAAGCTAAAACCACAAATGTCTATTTAAAATGATGTATTATTAGCCTACTCACCCACTCTGTCTTCCCTGGCTGATGGCAGTGCGAACCACTGTTATGTACAGTTTTGCAGGACAGTTAGTGTTTTTCGACCTTCTCTTATTATTTGCATTTGAAGACCGCGGCTTAGTATTGTGGTGGCACCTATAGTCGGCCTGCACAAAAATTAAACAGTGATTTAAAAAGTAACCATTCATCAGGTGAGATAGCTCTGTCAAAATGCATTCTCGGTAAAAGCTGTACCGAGCTGCAGTTTGGAAACATTACGACATGGCATGATGATGGCTTTGTTAGAATAAGCATACAGCTGTAAACAAATTATGTTCCTAGGCCATAAAAAAGGCTGCACATGCAACTTGTGCCGCGGTCAGATTAACAGGCTGAGATCTACATGAAGGACTCGTGTTCCTCCGTGAGACTTCAGAGGACCGGAGGATGAGAAGAGCAAAGCCAGCAGGAGACGGCGCACGAGCAGGAGAGACGGCTGGCAGGCGGAGGTTGACAAAGAAGCCCGGTAAAAAAGGCCGACTGAACTGGGAAGCCAGGCGCAGTGAGGCCGACTGGGAACCTGGAGACTAAAGGAGGACAGGAGAGCCTGCTGTGGAGGTGCTGACAGGACAGGGACGCCGCTAATTTCAGTGCTGACAGCCAGGAGTATCTGGAAGCCGAAAAGCAGCAACCTGGAGAATCTGGAGTCTTATAAACTAGGACCTGCACTACTCCTGGTATCTCAATGTCAGAGCACCGAATTCGTGTTTAGAGCTTAAAGGCAGTGACTGGAGGGACAACTGGACAATTGAGTTGATGAGGCTGGGATGGAACGCAAGCACTCACGTGCTGCAGCTAGCTGTGGTAACTCAGGCAGCAAGCTGCTCCCAGCCTGGGTGTGACAATGTTATTTCAGAATACCAGTACTTCCTGGTAAAACCTGTGTATGTCCCCTGGTTTAGCAACAGAACTGGAGTCTATAACCATATGAAAGACAAGAGTAATTGTTTTAAATATCATCTCGCTTTGGCCATACATATAAATTAAACTTACTTTAAAGAGAACGCGCTGTTTTTTGCGTGGTCTACTTTTGTCAATCCTCCATGTCACATTTGTAGTTTCTCTCAAAACACGGAGCCACTGTTGCACTTCTTCCTCCGTTTTCGTTTGTACACGAATCATGGCTTCAAAATCCAAGTGATCCTCGTGCTTTTTATTAACTGTGTACGAACACACGTGATAATTATAGCCCTTCGGAAGGTATTCCTATACAAAAAGAAAAGTTAGATAAGAACTGACTAACCTATATTTCAATACATGGAATGGTTTAGATCCATTTTACCTTTCACGTACACATTTGCACATGTATATTATGTTTTGGATGCCGTATAAATCTAAAAAGATTGTACTTACTATGCACAATATCAGATATATTATTTTGGACTTTTCTAATGTGTATTTATATATGTTTAAAAGTTCTACCACTTAATATTTGTGTCAGTGAATGTTAAAAATTTTAGAAATATTAAAATTCTTGAAGAATACAAACCATGAGGTCTGGAAACTGAGTGATATTAGGACAAGGGTTACTGCAGTCCTTAAACTTAATACTGTTCTTCACACGTCTTTTCAGGTTATCCTGATTCTTATGCAGCCTGACGTGCTGGTCAGAGTCATCTGGGTTGGCGTTACATGTCTGTTCATCTCTAGCAATGACATAAATAATTCATTTGGAAAGTAAATCTTTATGAACATTGAGAACAATTGCATTAAAAAACATTGGATTATACATCTTTTTATAAATATATCTGGTCAACAACATATAGGGCAAGGCAGGTTTTTGACGCTCTAAATAATATATAATACATATCTTGAAAGGAAAACGTCTTTATGCTCCAAGAGAAATGTCTCTAACTAAATCCGGCTGGGAAATCTGGACGCAAGAATAATTCAGAAGCAACACAAACATCAAATATTAAACCAACAAGAAGATCTCAAGATGGGAAAAATAAATTAAGTATTTTGCATTTTTGATTTAACGATTTAACATACATTATATCATGAGTAACAACTTTAATTCGCTGCATTGTTTCAAGAATGGATGGTTTTGGGGGTCAGAGTTAAAACTGACTTCCACATGCTTCAGATTTATATACCAAAAACTATTTTGACGTGACAGTGCTCTTTCAGTGCGGCCCTGTTACAGTAACAAAACTCTTTGGAGCTTGAAAGGTTGAATATACTTTGTTTCAGGACTACATTAAAGAAACCTAGAACTAGCCCCCACGATGACCGAACCACAGGTGTGACACTAATACTGTACATGCAATTAATTGGTTTATGTATTATTCTAAATTCCATATTTTTAACGATTGAGTACGTAATTTACCCAAGTAATTGGGTAAATTAATCGCTCGCTTAACGTCTTCAACATGGGTGCAATTATCTTGTCTTCGCTTGTGCGCCCATTAAGGAGTTCAGGGCGGGGCTTTGAAATACTTAAAAAGAGATTTCTGAAGAGGAACAAATCATAGGATATGCTTTGTTAATAGTAATAATCTTATTTTCTTTTAAGATTTTTTCAGAATAGTACGTAACTGGAATAATGTTTTCACCCTTATCGATATGCTGCATAAAGTTTAGTCAGTACCAAGTGTGACAGGGCCTAGAACTTAATCAGCAATTGAATTGGACCGCTACCGACTGTCACTGTCAGTCAACCCATGTCAACCAGTACATTTCAATTCTAAATTACACAAGTTAGCCTGCTAACAAAAACACAATTATTTGCATGAGGCATAATTACAGTCTCTCTGTGTGGCTTGCCTCGCTTGCTTCTTCCATAATTCAAACTCTTACTGCAAACAGTAGCATCATCTCCAATAACTGAAAACACTGACACCTTCTGACTCGCAGCCGGCGCTCTATCTGGCTACAGACAGACCCACAGCTGAAACCACACCAAGCCCACAACAGTCGATGAATAATGACGACAGCAGACCCTTCAGTCTCCACCCACTGATTTAGAAGCGTTTCCGGGGTTGGAGGTCACTTCCGCTACTCGTTTTGCCACGCAGGAGGTGCCGATTTGCTTACATCCGGGTGAGGGGGATTCGTGTTAAGCAGTGAGTTGTAACTGTAAGGATCCGGGATTTTATTTAATATCTGTGATGTTAGATTTTCTTAAAAGCGGTATTTACAACCAATATTCTCGAAGCATCGAAATCGCCCCTTTTTAAACCGGTGTTTGTCCCACTGTTTTATTTTGCAAACCCATTGATATCCGGGTTCGGATTCTACATTGTGCATTCATTATTTGAATTTGTGTTACGTTTAACAAGTGTATAGCTGACGAACGCTGTTTTACACGGTATTTGTCCAATATTAATGTGCAGGTTTACGAATACCAACTAGAAGGCGTCTGAATCGCTCTGCTGCCCCTGCTGTGAAGATGTACAGTGGTAATGTCGGAGTGCTGGTGCAGGTGCTGTGGGCCCAGTTGCTGTTGGGATGGGTATGCGGCTCAGAGCTCACCTTCGAGCTCCCAGACAATGCTAAACAGTGTTTCTACGAGGACATCACGATCGGCACGAAGTGCACCCTAGAGTTTCAGGTAAGACTGTTTTTATGTATTAAAGTGCGCCTCCTGCAAATAAATTCACTGCAAGATGGACGCGACCTTCTTTTAGAATGAGAGGAGTGTTACCAGTACGCACCCACCTTGACAGTCTTAGCGTATTGCACGTTTTAAAACCTTGTCCTGAGGTGGGAGACAAAGTTTTGTGAACGGGAGTCTTAGTGGTAGGAGACCTTGAATATGGAGCTGCTACTTCTCTCCATAATTCCAGGACGCGTTGAAACAGGTCAGGTTTTAAAGTTGGTCTTAAATGGAAAGGCATTAAGTACCGGTGTTAAGCATAGAATTAGAGCATCTATAATAAAAAGTGGCGAAATAAAACTTGAATGTGCTACTGTCTAATCGTTAGTGAAGACATTCCTAAACTCCCTGCTAGCTAAAACGTATTTTACACTAAATTTTCTTATGTAAAAGTATATACATCCCTCGTCTGAACACTCTTTCCATTCAAATTCAGTAAAAAAACATCTGAAAACAAAGAGCTGATCAGTGGTGTTAAATGTGACTTAGCACAATATAATGATCATTAAAAGGATATTAGTCCATTTATATATTGTGTTTGTAAAGATAGCAATTACTACATTATGTTTTTAGATAAAGTATGTGGATTTTGCATTTCACTAGAAAGACTGCATAAGCACTTATTTACCCCATTGGTAAGAGCTGACTGGGTACAGGTGATGGAGAAATTTAATCTGTTGCATGTTAGGCTTGTTGAAAATCAAGAAAGAAAGAGAAAGGAACCGCTATGCCCAACTAATCAGGACGATAGTGCCATTGGTATGTTGTAGACTGAAGTAAGTTACTCACACCAGGGGTTTTTACAGCCAGTCTTCTAACCTGGCAAGATGTTAAGCCTATAACTACGTCCCTGACAGGCCATGATCATGACCATGAGTCATGATATCTTGCCAGAAGTGATGGGGAGGACAGAGGTCTGTTCAGGAGTGTATAGCCCAGGGCTACTCCTGTGGCAGAGGCTCATGCCTTCTTTTTTTGCATAACACCTTGGAAACTGTAGTCTGATGAGGGGATGTGGCTCAGGTATCCACTGAGCCTAAATTACCTGTATGTTCAAAAATACCGACAGGCATTCAAAAAGTAATCTGAGTATTGATACCAATAGCATTTGTTGCGACAGAAAAAGTACATTGTGAAGGCAAAGGAAGATTCACAGCAAATGTAGGATTGATTTTCAATAGCCCTGTTAGGGGAAGGCCATGAGAAAATTTCAAAGCCAACAAAAATTACATCATTCAAAGAGCTCATCTTTCATTAAGGAACATTCTAAGCAAATCCAGAATAGCAGCTGGATCATGGTGAAAAGCACCAATCATGGGAAGGGTATAAGAATTTACAAGGCATTGAATAACCCCCAAAGCACAGAAAAATCCTTTTTAAAGAAATGGCAAAACTGTGAATCTGTGCAAAACAGGGTATCAAAAAGTGAGCATTTGGCTGAAAAGGGCACTAGTGAAGGGATTCGAGTTTTTCCATGGTTGTGGTGGGAGAAACTGCGCATAGGACAACAATTGCCTGGGTGCTTCAGAAATCTGGACTTCATGGGAGATTGGGCAAAAGGAAAGCCATTGTTGAAAACAGCATCGAATCTCCACTAGTTTGCCAGAAGGCGTGTGGGGGACTCTGAGACCAATTGGAAGATTCTGTAGTCCGACCTTTTGGCCTCAATGCAAAGCACTATGTTTGGCTCAACCATAACACTGTACGTCATCCTGAGAACACCATCCGTACTGTTAATAATAATAATAAACTTTATTTTATATAGCGCTTTTAAAGGTGGCTTCTCAAAGCACTTTACAGGATGACAATAACAATAAATAAGAAGACTACAACAATAAATAAGAAGATTTCACAAGATAAGACACAATTACAACAATACAACAATAACAATAGAGGAGACCGTGGAAGGTGGTACTAAGAATAGCAGAGGGGTGAAGAATGGAACCAGTTAAGTAAAGGCTTTTCTGAAGAAGAAGGTTTTGAGTCTGGATTTGAAGGAGTTTAGAGAAGGTGACTCTCGGATATCCTTGAGTTCCAGAGCCTGGGGGCATAGCAGGAGAAGGCCCTGTCGCCCATACAATGTAGACGGGCTTGGGGGACCGTAAGGAGGGCAGAATTTGAAGAGCGGAGGTTGCGAGGTGGGGAGTAGGGCGATAAAAGTTCAGACAGGTATTGAGGTGCCAAGCCATGTAAAGCCTTATAGGCGAGCAAGGTAAGCATGGTAATGGCAGTATTATACTATGGGGATGCTTCACTTGACGGGGCCTGGAGATCTTGTGAAGATAATAGGCAAATAGATGAAGCAAAATATAGAGAAATATAGAGAGAAGTCCCAGAGCCTGCCGCAGTCTGCAAGAGACCTGGGACGTGGGAGAATATTCATCTACCGGTGGGACAGTGGCCAAAGCCAAGCTGGAGTGACTGAAAAACCCCCAAAAAAGTCAATGTTGTGGAGTGGCCCAGTCTAAACTTGGACCTCAATCCAATTGAGAATCTGTAGTAGGAGTTGAAAATCGTAGTTCGCTAATGGTCCCTATCGAACTCGAGAGAGCTTGTGAAATTTTACAAAGAAGAATGGGCAAGCATTGCACTATCCTGATGTGCAAAGCTAATAGAGACTTATCCAAGAAGACACATGGCTATACTTTCTGCCAAAGGTGCTTCTACCAAACGTTAATACTTATGCACTCAGTTATATTTCTGTTTTATCTCTGTAATTTATTAGCATCAGTAGAATTTTGTCATTTTAATCTTATAGAGTTTTTTGTGTTGATCAGTGGCACAAATCCTGATGAAATAAATTATGATTCCATGTTGTGACACAAAGTGTAAAAAAAAGTCCATTGGGAGTGAATACTTTTGATAGCCACTGTAGAAACTAGTCCATATGAAATCAGTCACCAAAATTCTCACCATGCATTTGTTGATTTGCATTCAATTTCACAAATATGTTTAACATTTGCAGAAATTATAACTGTGATTATTAGATGCGAGTGGCATCTTATTCATTGACACATTTGACACATTCCTGGCACCACCTAACTTTAATGTCCTCTGAAGGGGGGTATACAAATAAGGGGACTTGGGCTTGTATAAACCTGTCGAATGGAGCTGTAGTGCAATTCCATGAAGAGTGGTCTGGGTCTGACTTTGGATTTTTAGTTTTTGATATCATAGCCAGTGAACTAACTGAATCCTGTGATTGAAGTGGCTAATTTCACACCTAATGTAATTAAAGTTTTTCTTCTATTCAGTTACCATTTTCTATTATTTCCTAGTAGTAATAAACTGCTCTAGTAGGTTGCAATGTTTTAATTACTTTACCGATGTGGTCCATTAATATGGGGGACCAAAATATAAAGGTGAGCTAACAAACCTAAACAGGGTTGTAAAAGTTTATTTTGCTTTGCTCTCCAGTAGTTAAAGCACACATTTTAATATATATATATACAAGTAGTTTTATTGCATTACCAGCATACTGGTAGATGCAGACATTTTGTTACCTGTATCTGCCATAGTGTTCGAGCTGGTTTTTTGAAATACAAAATCCCCCAACCCCCTTGTTTGGCAATGTCCCAAAAGTGATTTAGCCACTCTTTTGTATTTCCTATTCATTTCAAGTCAAACCAGTTGCTGCGCCTTATTACGGCTCTGTCAAGGGTAATTTGTCTGGTAGGTAATAGCCTAAGGGAATTAAGATAATTTTTTTTTTTCAGAATACAAATGACAGCTGGTTTTGACCTTAACAGTCCCCCAATGCAGACTTAATTCTTCAGATAATCAGAGTCGGTCACTCTGGTTGAGGTGGCCTGCAATTGCTTTTGGATTAAATACATCATAGTTTTGTTGTTTTGGGGTTTCTTGTTTTCCATTTTATATAGGGCACCTTTCAATATTATTATTGAAGTACGGTGTGCATCGTTAAGTCTCTTAAATTGTTGGTAGTGTTCTGCATTTATTGTTTATTTTACATACCTCTACATGAAAGGCATTTAGAAGCAAGTACATCTCCACTGAGGCTTAATTGATGTATATATTACACCGTGAGGATTACAATAAGGGTCTGTACAAATATGATTTCATATGATTATGATTTAATAGGCCAGATTTTAAACATTTATATGGACAGCAGAAGATAAAGCCTGGTTTTACTAAAATATTTTGTCTTTCTGCTTTCTTTACTTTTAATGCATCCAGGCAATTGTAATTAAGGTGTCTTCATATTACAATAAAAAATATTAGTACCTTTATTTAAGTACTGTAAATCTGTAGAAAATTATTAGGGGATCTAAGCATCAGCTGCTCCAGTCTACCGACTTCACATTTTACTCATGGTTAATGCAGCTTTTATCCTTGATTGAATCCTTAAAATAACTTACATTAGAATGATTGGGAATGAAAATTTAGAATCTGAAGAATCTCATTTGCATGTAATGGATTGATATAATTTAAAATAGGGACTTAAAAAATGATGTGTAATAATGCCTTATGTATAGTGCAGTTGATCCTACTTGAATTCTCAGTATCCTGAGCCCAGATATCCCACATGGGGTAATGATACCAAAATGGAAAGGTGTTCTCAAGCCTCCTGTAAAATGAACACTTTTAAAGAGAGGTTCCTGCAGCTCTGCCAAATGTGAACCTGGCTCAACGTATAAGGATGTTTTATTCTTAAAGCTCTCACATGCATCTTCTTCCATTTCAACGTTTAATTTTTTCACTTAAATGTTGAAGATGTCATGTATAATGTAGACAGAATAAATATTTTTATTATATTCATATTTTTATAGATTGAAATTAGTTTATCAGTTTGTTGCCTTATCTGATCTTAAATTGTAAATGAGATGGGACCATACTGCCCGTGTATCTCATTTGTTTGCTAGGATCTAAATGATTCCTGGCCCACACAGTCTAATTCCTGAAATTTCAACAAAATTTCTGGGTTGCTTATTCTAGACCCCCAAGTGTCTTCCAGTCTTCCTTCGAAATACATGCTACCTGCATGCAAATGCTTGCATTTGTCTACATTAAACATAATCTTCCATGTGTTTTCACAGTCTCATTTTTTAAATTTAATTTGCTGCTTCTACTGTTTGGTAATGCTTGTAATTTGGTATTATCTGACAATTTGACTAATTTACTAACTATACTACAAAATTGATGTAAATTAAAAATACGGATTCTTTGGGTTCCGGTAGTCCTGGGGTTTAAGAAGACTTTATCAAATTATTTCGGAAAGATAAAAATGTACTGTACCATACCGCGTGCTCTGTGTCCATCCATTTATATTGTCTCTTGTTCAAAAAGCGTACTTTTCTAAATTTATCTTTATCGTCTGTTTTCCATATAGGTGATCCTCTAGTTTAGTTCTAATTGCTTCCATAAGTCAAACCCACTGGTCAGTAATTACTTGGCTCAGTTTTCTCTCTCTTCTTGTGGATGTTTTATTATAAATTCTCTAGTCCCTGGATGCTGTTCCCGTCTTGGATGGCTAGTGGTGTATAGCTAAATGTAATGTATTTCTTCACTCCAATTTGTATTAAATGTATTTTTAATTATAATTCTATGGTAGAAATATTAGTAATGCCACTACTGTGGTGACCCAATGAAACCCTCATGCATCAGTCATGTATAGGAAACAGCGGTTGGGAAGGCATCCCAAATGAAACCACTCTACAGGTGACTGCCAAAATAATGAAAACCGCAACATAAAGTGTCTTAATAGGACGCTGGGCTCTCATGAGCTCCTGTGACAGCTTCTCTGTACCTTGGCATAGATTCTACAAGTGTCTGCTGGAGGGATGCAACACCATTATTTCCAGAGAAATTCCATAATTTGTAGCTATGTTATGGTGAGGTGGAAAATACTGTCTTAGGAACTGCTCCAGACTCTCCTATAAGGGTTCGATTAGGTTGAGATCTGGTAACTGGGATGGCCATAGCATATGGCTTACATCATTTTCATGCTCATCAGGCCATTCAGTGACACACGTGCCCTGTGGAAGGGGGCGTTCTCATCCGGGCAGATTCCACTTCTCTCAGGATGGAAATGCTTCACCATAGGATGAGCACGATCAATCAGAATGGCTTTGGACTTACTGCCCTCTTAAGGGGTTGTGTGGACCTACCACACATGCCAGGAAAATGCTTGTCTTTTTGGCCTTGCATCTTGTTCGGACTTCACGTTCGAGGAACATTCACTGTTTGTCTGTGGTTGCCCTTAGTTGATGATATCTTTCGGATTTTCACGTCAACATCACCTTAGCCACTGTTCCAGATGAAACATCAGCAAATTGAGCAGTCTTTGCCACTGATGCTCCTGTCAAATGTGCCTCAACAATCACCCCTCTCTCAAAGTCATGGAGATGCCTTTCATTTAGCCATAGTAGCCAAAATAATAGGCAGCTGTGTCTGTCTTGCATTTTAATACATGACACTAAGCATGATGGGGATGTAAATTGCTTAATTAGCTCAGGAACCACGCCTGTCTGGAAGCACCTGCTTTCAGTGCACTTTGTTTCCCTCATTCACTCAAGTATTTCCTTTATTTTGAGGACTACCTGTATGTTAGCCCTGAATCCCATGGCATTCCTTTCTGTGAAACGCGTCCTTGTGATAAGTGAGGCTGACATCTGGTGGAGTGCAGATTCGTGCTTCACAGTTTCTTTATTTCTTTTAGGTTGTAACAGGAGGCCATTATGATGTGGATTGTCGTCTTGAAGACCCAGATGGAACAGTTCTTTACAAGGAGATGAAAAAGCAGTATGACAGTTTTACTTTCACAGCAGCAAAGAATGGGACCTACAAGTTCTGTTTCAGCAATGAGTTCTCCACTTTCACGCACAAAACTGTCTACTTTGACTTTCAAGTTGGAGAAGACCCACCACTTTTCCCCAACGAGAACAGAGTTACGGCACTGACCCAGGTATGCAGCTGATTGCAGGAGTCAGAATTTTGCAGATATCCATTGCAGAACAACAGCTTTTTTCACGTTGTCCACTTTTGTCTAAGGAATGCAAAATAAGCAATTTCGTAGGTTGCGCAAAGTCCCTGCTTTATTCTGGATGTACACAAGCAAATTGTTTACAATTATTGTTAAGTTGTACTGATATGTCCAGTATAATAGGACTTCTAGTGCTCACAGTGTGACCTGCTGAATGAGAACCCTAATCAGACCTTACTGCAGACAAATGCACAGTCTCTGAGGAGCCAAGTAGAGCACTAAAGCCATTGTAATTCTGACATTCGCCTGAGTTTTATACTTTTAAATATTGTTTTGGATGCCACAAGAGAGCAAGAAATATAACAAAAATATGACATTTACCTTTTAAAGTTATTTTAAAACAGATCTGTACCCATTTCATGTTTGAGTTCTAATTTGCTTCTTGCTTAATTGTTCTTACTGTAGCTATCAGCTATTACATGAAACTAGGAGCTTCAGAAAATGCACAAGTATTGATTTAATGAAATAGGGATTTCGTTAAATCTATGGTTTCACGTTTTGCAGTTACACATACCCATTGCTCTTGAGAAAGATCCATCCAAAGATGTGCTGTTAAAACTTTCCCTTTAAACACACCTACTTTCCTCACAATTGGAATAGGACATCATAAATCAGACATATAAAATATTGTGGGCTTCTCTGAGTACTCAAACTTGCTTATGAAATAGAATTTTCACAGGGAAATATGATCAGCCATTTTTAGTTGTATTTAAGTTTTGGTGTTTAATAAGTGTTTTCCAATTACATGCTTCATTTTTGAACCCATAGCTAGAAGAGTAGATTATTGGTGCATGCTGTACCCAAACAAGTAGTATAACAGTTTGGCCAGATTTGCTATAACATTTGATCTTTTCCAGATGGAGTCTGCATGCGTTTCGATACATGAAGCCCTTAAGTCTGTTATCGACTACCAGACACACTTCCGCCTTAGGGAGGCACAAGGACGCAGCCGTGCAGAGGACCTGAACACCAGAGTTGCTTTCTGGTCTGTTGGAGAGGCTGTTATCTTGCTGGTTGTGAGCATTGGCCAGGTGGTTCTCCTCAGGAGCTTTTTCTCTGACAAGAAAACCACCACAACCCGTGTTGGATCATAACAAAGCACATCACATAGTTACACCTGATACTGTTCACAGACCACATACTGGGGGACTCTCAACGAAAAAAAGAAACTGGTGTCAGACCATCAAAGGATTGTCACATTGCTATGGATTTTGATTCACAGAATATATAGAAAATAAAGATGTGCACATTATATAATTGCTTTTTTTAAGACCCTATGTATTGTCGTCAAGGTTCTGAATAAAAGAAACAACCTTTTTATGTTAATTGGAAAGAAAACACCTTAATTTATTGTCTGTATATATTTTAGTTTATTTTCACCATTGCTTACCTGAATGTATGAATTCCATATATTTTCTATTGAATCCCTGATATTAAATTCTTATTTGACCCTGTGAAAATTTGGTTGTATAATGTTGTTGGAGGCACACTTTTTATCAAGCCTCTCTTGTTTTTCAAAACTGGTAACGGAATGTGGCTTGGTTTTTAACTGCATTTTGATCAGATCCCTTTGTAATGATTGCTTGGACAACAGCATATGAAAGAAGCAGTTCAGGCATCATTAACCATACCTATTGTTTCAGTTTTGTCTCCATTAAAGACATATTCTTAGTTAAATGGGATCTTTGTAACTTGCGTACAAAAACAGGTCTTTATATGGAAACGTATAGACAAGGCAAAGTTGTGCATAGCCTTTTTTAGAAGTTGCTCCAAGCATTGTTTTCTACTTTACATCATTATTTGCATGAAATGTATAATTTGTTTGGGATCCACAGTGTGTTAAACTTATCAGCAAATTCTGTTATCTATTTAAGTTTCATTCTAACTATTTAATCAACAAAAGCATGGTAGGTAATCCCCTTTTAAATGTCTGAAGAACTTTGAAATGGTCTGGTTTTCTTTTACTTTCTGGTATCAGTTGTTTGTCATTGGCATTTTTTTGTGTATGGGTTTTTGTTGTGAATCAGAGGAACCTGTGCTGTGAACATGTTCCAGTCCTCCAGTAGGTACCAGATAAGGTATTTGGATACACCTTATTCCCCTCAGCACTGATTAGAAAGTTGCATTTTTTTGTGTCTTTGTTAAATTTTGAAAGTTTGCATACTTCCCGATACGCTGATGTGTTTAGTAGGAAGATACAAAATAACAGTATGACTTTTTTTTTTTAATTGGTGTGACAGCTAAAGATGCACTTGTATTGAAACGGAGACCAAAGTAGGATATTCAATAAAATCTGTGAGGAAACCTGTGATTGACCACTCTACTTTATTCATCAGCCGTTTAAACAACTCAATTTAGCAGTTCTGTAAGAAATCTAACAGCTGTTCTGGGTTAATTGTAAAACCTTAACCTTATGACTGTGGTAATTTGTTATATCAAAATTAGTCAGTTGGCTTACTGACTAATTTTGGTTTGTTGCTCTGCTGTTAAAGCATAGTAATTCGGGAGCTGTACTGCCTGTCATTTTTAACTCATTTAATTTGTTTTATTTTTTGTAAACCATAACATTATACATAAGGTGCACTTAGTGTATTTTTTTAATCCTAAGTGCAGTTGAAATTATTTGATAAATGGTGTTGAATACAGACAAGATTAAGTTCATAATAACTGGAGTTTTTCTATAATGTTGCATTTTCACCCTCTAGTGAAAGCAATGTTGATTTTCAAAATCAGATGTAGTGTGCATGAATCTAATGAACTGTTTTGAATACAAGAAACTAAGCTTTTACTTCTCCAGTTTTGGATGTGGGTTCATATTTTCATAAATTTGAAAACTCTGTGAACAAGGGTCATTTTAAACCTTAATATTGTCACTTTTAATTAAAATTTAATTTGAATGCCTAAGCCTTCTCTTCTAAGTGTTGCCCAGGGCTTGCGTATTATACAGAACCCTCATGTACAGGACTGCAAACACTTTATATGGAACATGGTTTGTACATGTGCCCTCTACTGTACTTAACAGTTAAGCTCTTAAATATGAACTTTTTTCAGAGTGTTGTAAAAATGTTTGCGTAAAAGAGAGTGCAAACCCTGTGAATAAACATTACTAAAGTAGTCGTTTTGGGTGTTTTATTTTTGCCGTATTAAGGAAAAATCCTGCTATGCTCAAATCTGAATAGACTGTATACAAAAGTAATTTTTTTTTTAAAAAGGCACTCCTAAAATTTTTGAAATTGTCATTTTTCCTCCACATTTCTTATATGGCTGTGGTTGAAACTAATACTATAATCTTTCAAGATATATGGTAGGATCAAGACCTCGGATCATTTAGCCATCAACAATACAAGCTAGATGGGTTGAATGGCCTCTTCTGATTTTAAACTTTTTGTATGTTTTGTCTATTAATATCCTCTTTATTGTCATTTTCATTCAGACCAGGTATATGTAGGCCCTCTCCCTTATCTTATGCTGCTTTGATTGTTTTATTTGTATTATCCAGTGGTGCACATTTCCTAAGGAATGGATCTGCATAGTTTCCTCTTGTGTTATAGCCTACGTGATGCAAATTACTCCTAGATTTTCAAAAAGAGCAAAGCCTAGCTGTAGGCAGCGAGGAATGATTCACTGACTCGCTTTAAAAGAAACTAAGAGTACAGTTTACTGCGATAATGATTTCAGGAATAAGAAAACAAACTGAAGCTCGAGGCCTTTTGCTGGTGCTTTATCAGTGTGCTATTACTGCAGTATAGTCTGGAATTCCCTCTCTCCCTTCTTAGAGTACATTCTCATGTCATACTTTTTATGTAGGTGTTTATCAGGGCCTGTAATTTCTGGTACCCAAAAAAACAGTTGAATAAATATTGTACATCCGTGGAGAAGGCAGGATTAGAATGCTTTTACCCCATAATAACCATAATAGATGTACACCACCACCACACTAGGGAAAGACCTATCATTGTCCTTGTCAGGCTACACAATAAAAACAGTTGAAGTTTTTTTTTACAGGACAGACGGACTAAGGCAAAATATTGTAGGCAAACCACCATATTTTGTATGGTATCATATACTCTTAAAAATGCAAATCCTAACGACATCATACCTAAAGTTTAACAAAGGTAAAATTATGATTCAGCAGCCATATCACCCTGCAACTCACAACTGGCAACCCACTGAAGCTAAGCAGGTGTGAGCCTGGTCAGTACCTGGATGGGAGACCTCCTGGGAAAAACTAAGGTTGCTGCTGGAAGAGGTGTTAGTGGGGCCAGCGGGGGGCGCTCACCCTGCGGTCCATGTGGGTCCTAATGCCCCAGTATAGTGACGGGGACACTATACTGTAAACAGGCGCCGTCCTTCGGATGAGACGTAAAACCGAGGTCCTGACTCTCTGTGGTCATTAAAAATCCCAGGGTGCTTCTCGAAAAGAGTAGGGGTGTAACCCCGGTGTCCTGGCCAAATTTCCAATTGGCCCTTACTAATCATGGCCTCCTAATAATCCCCCTCTATGAATTGGCTACATTACTCTGCTCTCCTCCCCACTGATGGCTGATGTGTGGTGAGCGTTCTGGCGCACTATGGCTGCCGTCGCATCATCCAGGTGGATGCTGCACATTGGTGGTGGTGGAGGGGAGTCCCCAGTACCTGTAAAGCGCTTTGAGTGGAGTGTCCAGAAAAGCGCTATATAAGTGTAAGCAATTATTATTATTATTATTATTATTATGATTATTTTCTTGGGAACTTAATGTGCAAAATATACAGTAAGTACAGGAGTACTTGTGTGTGATTATATTCTAATTTTATTGCTCCTTGTGTTGAATAGGGATGACTGTTGGCGTTGTGAAGAGCTCAAACCAAGAGTTTAGAGTCTTAAACCAGCCTGTGTCATGGCCTCTGGAAAGTTAGGTTAAGTTGGTTTCTTTTACTATTGCTGCAGGATGAATTAGCTTTAACACTAGGTGGTGCTGTTTCTTATCAAATGTTTTATTTCAATGAATTTCTTAAATGTTTAGTGTTGGTTGGTAGCTCTGTGCCTGTCAGCCTTTGGGTTCAATGCCTGACTTTGGCTCATTCTGTGAGGACTCTGCGGGTTCTTCCCAGATTCTCACATTTATTTCCACCACCCAAAGACATGCTGGCTAGTTTTCGTGGTCGGTTTAAAATTGTCCATTTCTGTGTGGCCCTGCAATGGACTGATCTGGCTCTGTGGCTAAGGATCTGTGCCTGTGGCTGGAAGGTTGCCGGTTTGTATCCCGTGGCTGGTAGAGGAGTCCTACTCCATTGGGCCCACTTAACCCCAGCTGCTCCAGGGGTGCTGTATAAATGGCTGACCCTGCGCTCTGACCCCACGCTTCTCTTCCTGTCTGTGTGTCTCATGGAGAGGAAGTTTGGGGTATGAGAAAAGACAAATCCTTAATGCAAGAAATTGAATTTGGCCAATAAATTGATCTTATTTTATCTGACCTCATGTTTGGGGTGAGGGTAGTCTTTGCTCCTAGTCCTGCTTTGTCGTTTAAGTTTCTGGGATAGACTGCAGTTAGCTGCAATCCTAGCCAGGAACCATGGCTAAACTTTTAAGAAACATTTAAGAAATTCATTTAAACATTACACACCATTCATTCGCTGTTTAGCTTATGTTATCTACAGTGCCTTGCGAAAGTATTCGGCCCCCTTGAACTTTTCAACCTTTTGCCACATTTCAGGCTTCAAACATAAAGATATAAATTTTTTATTTTATGTGAAGAATCACCAACAAGTGGGACACAATTGTGAAGTGGAACGAAATCTATTGGATTTTTGAAACTTTTTTAACTAATAAAAAAATGAAAAGTGGGGCGTGCAAAATTATTTGGCCCCTTTACTTTCAGTGCAGCAAACTCACTCCAGAAGTTCAGCGAGGATCTCTGAATGATCCAATGTTGTCCTAAATGACTGATGGTGATAAATAGAATCCACCTGTGTGTAATCAAGTCTCTGTATAAATGCACCTGCTCTGTGATAGTCTCAAGGTTCTGTTGAAAGCGCAGAGAGCATCATGAAGACCAAGGAACACACCAGGCAGGTCCGTAATACTGTTGTGGAGAAGTTTAAAGCCGGATTTGGATACAAAAAGATTTCCCAAGCTTCAAACATCCCAAGGAGCACTGTGCAAGCGATCATCTTGAAATGGAAGGAGTATCAGACCACTGCAAATCTACCAAGACCTGGCCGTCCCTCTAAACTTTCAGCTCAGACAAGGAGAAGACTGATCAGAGATGCAGCCAAGAGGCCCATGATCACTCTGGATGAACTGCAGAGAACTACAGCTGAGGTGGGAGAGTCTGTCCATAGGACAACAATCAGTCTTACACTGCACAAATCTGGCCTTTATGGAAGAGTGGCAAGAAGAAAGCCATTTCTCAAAGATATCCATAAAAAGTCTCATCTAAAGTTTGCCACAAGCCACCTGGGAGACACCCCAAACATGTGGAAGAAGGTGCTCTGGTCAGATGAAACCAAAATCGAACTTTTTGGCCACAATGCAAAACGATATGTTTGGCGTAAAAGCAACACAGCTCATCACCCTCAACACACCATCCCCACTGTCAAACATGGTGGTGGCAGCATCATGGTTTGGGCCTGCTTTTCTTCAGCAGGGACAGGGAAGATGGTTAAAATTGAGGGGAAGATGGATGCAGCCAAATACAGGACCATTCTGGATGAAAACCTGTTGGAGTCTGCAAAAGACCTGAAACTGGGACGGAGATTTATCTTCCAACAAGACAATGATCCCAAACATACAGCAAAATCTACAAAGGAATGGTTCACAAATAAACGTATCCAGGTTTTTGAATGGCCAAGTCAAAGTCCAGACCTGAATCCAATCGAGAATCTGTGGAAAGAGCTGAAAACTGCTGTTCACAAACGCTCTCCATCCAACCTCACTGAGCTCGAGCTGTTTTGCAAGGAAGAATGGGCAAGAATTTCAGTCTCTCGATGTGCAAAACTGATAGAGACATACCCCAAGCGACTTGCAGCTGTAATCGCAGCAAAAGGTGGCTCTACAAAGTATTAACGCAAGGGGGCCGAATAATTTTGCACGCCCCACTTTTCATTTTTTTATTAGTTAAAAAAGTTTCAAAAATCCAATAGATTTCGTTCCACTTCACAATTGTGTCCCACTTGTTGGTGATTCTTCACATAAAATAAAAAAATTTATATCTTTATTTTTGAAGCCTGAAATGTGGCAAAAGGTTGAAAAGTTCAAGGGGGCCGAATACTTTCGCAAGGCACTGTACATACATTCTTTAAACATCCTTAACAGCCTGAGCCATTGAATGCATGAATAGTACGTGTAAGAAAAACTGACAACTTAAAAGTGATAGGAAAACAGATACTAAGTTTATCTTCGATGATGTACAGTATAGTGTAATATACTGGCTTTTTGTTACATTTTGAATTTAATAATTTTATAGGTTTCCTCCAAACAAAACTTACCAGACCTGTGAAAATATCCTTTTTTTCTTGATCCTTAAACCTCATATATGCCATGTGACATAATGACTCATCCTGAAAGACAAACTGGTTAAGACCTTATTATTAATGCGACCCCTCTCATCACTTTGGTACTAAGGAGGTATTAAATACTGCATGCATTTGAACCAGGATGTTTCACATAGATGGGTAGATATTTTATTCACTTATCCATTAATAGTACTGAATTATTTAAGAAATTTCAGGATTCTATAGTACTCCATAGGACCAATGCCACATGACACAACAAGACTTACACAGTATACAGGAAGAATTTTCCTTATTCTACGTTTATGACTTAATTTGGCAGACACTTTTATCCATTTGTGAGGCAATTCACGGAAGCAATTTGAGTGATGTGCCTTGCTCAATAACACAGCAATGTTTGACCCAGTATTTAAACCTCAACCTTCCAGTGATGACTCTGCAGTCCTAACCACTACTCCACACTGCTGCCTACATATTTAAATTACCAAAAGCTGATGCACACTACTTGGTTAGGGAAACACACCAAATATATCATTTTGAGAGGCATTTGACAAGAGAACCATTAGAAATAGCACAGGCCCTGTTAGATCTGACACACTTTCCTGTTCAAAACTGTCTGTATCACTGCACTAAGATGGACACTTCCCATGGTTTTAAAACTATAAAAACATTATTTTCCGTGCCACAAAGCATATACCAAAAGTCCAAATATCACTCTTAATTGTGCAGTTTTATGTTGATTTTTACCCTCTATGGCAGTGTGCTGCTATTAAATTCAAAATATATTTTAGATAAAAACTGGAAAATTAACTAGATGAATACGCCTGTTCGGCGCATGAATTAATGAATAAATGTATTGCACCTACTGGAATCTATCTGTATATGCTATGAGGTTTGTCCTATATTATTGTGGTAAAAATAACTCTCAGGACAATGGAATATGGAAAACCCTAAACCTCTATTTACTGCAGATGTTGTAGAAGCTGCTGAACTGGTTTTTAACCCCACCCATGCCCCTAAGTTTCACGTGGAGTGATTAAGACTCGGCAAACTGCCTCCAAACCTATTTGGAGCTACTTTAGCACAATAGGAATAGAATCCAAGTGTTCTGATGTTTATATACATTGCTTGTTTACCTCAGTTTCTGCTTGCTCTATGTTTCTTCATAAAGGTGAAGGCACTTATTTTGAGTTTGTATGTATACTTATTATTTGTAAATGATGTGGCTGTGACAATATTATTTGCAAACACATTTGTAATAATGGGAGGTAGAAAGGTCACACGGATACTTTGAACACAAACTTGGAGATGGACTGACATGGATCTGGAGAGATAATTGCACAGGGGGCATATCAACAAAATACTTACAATAGGTTTATAAGTAATCATATTTTTTTGCTCCAGTTTCCTCCCACAATCCAAAGACATACTGGTGGTTAGCTGACTTCTGGGGAAATTGGCCCTGGTGTGAGTGTGTGTCTGTGTTTGCCACCTAAAAACATGGGCCTCTGGAACAGTCTGCATTGTTGAAATCTCAGGTATGTGCATAAAAATATAATTTCAGAGTACTCCATAATAAAAGATTATCAAGTATTAACATACACTAACATGATAAAAGACACGATAAAAAATGTATTTGTGCTTGCAGTTGAACAATCCTACCCTGTTAATCAAAAAGCACCAGAAGTTACCGAAATTATTTTGGATTTTTTGTGTCAACACTGGATCAGATTGTAATTGACAGTTTTTACTGAATTGAAAAGGCATTTAAGGATGACTCATCACAAGAAATACAATTTCCCATAATTATTACAGCTGGGGCTTTGAACTGCAGATCCATCTGTGGGTTGCAGACCAAAGACTACATTTCTCAATAAAGTCTATCAAAAATATAAATTGTTTCAATTTACAATTTATCTCTCTGGCTTTGTGTGAGTAACCATTCCAGAAATTTAAAAACTCCAATTAAAAGATAGGATATAACCTATTTAAATAATACTTTGCCAGAAACAAATTATTTCGGGCATGCAAAAATCAAGTTAGAAAAAAAAAACATAAGCAGCAAATGTTTTAGTGCATTTGTCTCCCTTTCATAGCCATGCTCAATCTGTTAAGAATATTATTTTTTCTTTTCAGAATGAAACCTGGCCTCAAAGCTTGTTTCCCTCTTAGCACCCTAAGCACACATTGACCTTACAACTAAGGAATCTAACACTGTGTCCAACCTGTCATCAAGATGTTGGCTATGCCAGCTCGCCATGCTATGATCTGATCATGCTTTAATGACATCTTAGCTGTGACTTCGACATATTTTTTTAAGATACAGCACTGGCTGCTACAGCTGCACCATTAGAAACATTAAGTTCTTGCCAAAACCCTTCAAAATCTGATAAATGAACTAAAGGATTATTCTTGATTTTTGTAACGGGATGATCTTCAGTCTAAAGGACTGGCATTAAGGTTCCATTCTAAGTAGTGCTAACTCTACTGGTGTGCGATACAGTATGTATATACAATACTTATTGCATAAAGGTAAAAACATATGCTTATGTGCTGCATAAAAATAAAAAGATGTCTGAGCACATATTCAGAATTTTTTTGCAGTCAGGTCATGTTACATTAAAATGCATTTATACCTTTAGTCATTGTCAGCACCACAGATTTGGAATGTGACAATCGGCTCGTAGGTTTAGTTGAAAAAGAAGGTGTGTCTTGATAAGAATCTACCAATAGTTTCAGCTCCACCCATTGTTTCACTGTCGTTGCTGCTTATTGTAAATATATATTTTTTCTGTCTGAAACCTAGCCTTAAATTTAATTAGAACTTCTATTTACCACTCACAAATCACAATGTTGGAACAAAAAAACATCTTGCAAAGAAGAAGTCTCACCTAAAGTACCAGGCTTGTAATTTGCAAGTGGAAGATACTGTAGGTCAAGTTTGTTTTTTACATTAGTTAAGGTTTTAGTTCTGTTGTTAATTGAGTTCTTTTTATGTGATATTGTACTTCTGAATTCTGGTGTACCACTTTAGGAAATGGTCGTGTTAATGGAAGAACCGTCTGTGTTATACAGTTACAGTTTTGTGTCACAAAATGAAACACAAAACTCCCCAAAATGACCATAATTTACTTCTTATACTTACCATATTTAATTTACTGTATAATTAACCACAGAGAATTACTATATTACATTTTCTGAAGCAAGTGTCATTTTTACTTGTAAACATGACCACAAACTATTGCTTACTGTTACTACACAAAAAGTAAACATTTTTTGACAACTGAAATGTTTCACAACAGTGTTTATATGGAGACATAATTATGAGGAAATGTAAGGATAGAGAAGATAATTATACATTTTGTCAGACAGTTGTAATTGACTAAGTTTAAAAATATAATCAAGTTTATCTCAGACAAATTTCAATGAATGCAAAGATATTATATTTGTAAAAATTCATCACATGAAACCACCAAAGAGAGAAGCATAGTGTAAACATGTTGTATATTTACAACTCCTGACCTTTAAAAGCGACAGGTCAGGAGTCATACTTATCTTTTTTTTAAGTGTCAAACACATTTTTGTCAGGAATTGGTTACCATGGAAACAGTTTTTTTTTTATGCAGTCAATCCTGAATCTCATCAGAGTTCATTAATATACCTCCGTGAAGTTGGCCCTCCTACAAACAGTAAAAAAGGATTAAACCCCTCTTATTCGTTTGTGCCGGTATGTGCTGCTGTCGTTTCCGAGATATAGCGCCCTTTTTTTTCGGGTAATCATCTGACTATCTACAAGGACGTTTACAGTTACCAACATACTCGGTACTTTAACTCCTGAATGTGATGAAAACAACGGGTACAATATGTTTTCTGAGTCTGGTCGGGTGGGGTGGATGTTTCAATATATTTCAACATAGCACCTTCTTTTTCAGGCTGTGACGTCACTCTGTGACATACTGTACAAAAACAGCAAGGTCACGACCACCAGATCTTTCAATTGTGATCTTTTGATCAGTTGACCCCAGCCTTTGCAGCGTTTACACCAATAAACCGTCTTACATTTAGGGAGGAGTTACTATGTTGGTTCATTGGGTGTTTTCTCTTTTAATTTTTAACAATATTCTCGAAAACGTATTGCTTGTGTACTCATTGTATATGGTGAAGAGACACCGTTGCTGTATCCTGAGAACAGTTTCCAAATTACCGCTGGTACAACACGAGTACCCATAATCACATTTTTAGTTATTAATTTCAAGATCGATATAAATTTACAATAAAAAACAAAACTGAAAGCAAAAGCATAGTAATATAATGATCATAGACTTTACATTTCTATTCATGTTTAAGTACAAAGCAGAAGGTGTTTCACCTATCTTAAATTTACGATTAAAATTGTCCCAATAGCATGTATTCATTGCAGAAAACAGCGGAGACAGTTATAATTCAAATAAAAAATGTATTTATTTTGAAGAATATGGGACATTGTGAATCAATAAAGACGTTAAAACAAATTAGCCGATGTAGGTCTTTAGCAAATAAGTAAAGCATTTTAAAAATGGATGATCATTGACAGTACACAAGCCGCTCTACCTAGCTTGTACAGCCCTCAGACCCGTGATTGGCTAAACCCCCGGCCTGAATCTTGGTGAACGTTTCGGGCCACGATTGGGTGAAACTTAGTGCAGCCCTAGGTAACCCTGTTTGCTGTATGAGCAAGTTTGATATACAGTAACACATCCATTGGTTTCCAATAACTGATCAATCTAAGCGAAGTCGCACTGAGCTCAAGATTGAATAGCAGACAAAGAATGTCATGGCATCCACACAGCGTTCACAACTCAGCTTGTCACGATAGGGGTGCTCGCATCAAGATCACATCGCGATACCCCCCCGTGTTACTTTCACAATACCTATCGTGACTGGTGCGCCACTGTCGCGACATGACGTCCATATATCGCGACATGACATACCCCCACAAGATGCCCCGCCTCCATGTCGCGACATGAAGTCCATATATCGTGACATGACATACCCCGACAAGATGCCCCGCCCCGTCGCGACACAAAGTCCATATATCCTATCTGGGTATTTCATGTCATGATATGACACCTTTGTCGCGACAGTGCGGCCAGGGTGCCATAGAAGCAAGGCGCCAGTCCTGATAGTCACTGCCGCGATGTACACGCGGTCCCTATCATGACATACTGTGGAGGTCTTGTAGCGACAGTATCCCATATGTAGGGAAAGAAAGGAAAACGTGCCTTAGAAAATAAAAAACAGAGATCTTCAATCACGATGATTTTACATACATTACAACCACAGTTATGTCACAGTTAACTTGTTGGCATGCGTCATGTCTTAAGTTTTATTCACATCTAAGGAGGCTAATATGTTTATGGATATTGTCTTAAAAATGTTAAGGGTACTGTCCATTTGCTGAATGAGTTGTAAAGATCACCTTAACTAGAGAACGACATTTTACAACATATCCAGTAAACTGTGCGTATTTCTATAAAATCCAAAGCAGAACGTTTTCTTACAATGATTACATTATATCGTCCCAAAACAGAGTAAAAGAAGAAAGAAATAAGTAAAGAGTTGAGTATAAAATTACTGTCACGATCGTAAGTCCCTCCTCCAGCCCTTTCTTGTTTGTATTGATTTGCACCTGATCCTGCACCAGGCTTCCCTTTAAAACCCAGGCGCTCCCACCATTCCAGGCTCAGCTTTGGAAGGAGGACGCTCGAAAGCCACGTCCCCATCCCGAGCGCCAGCTAACGAATGAGACTGGTCCGGTTCACCTATGACGTTTAGCAGGGCTGAGTGACGTCACCCCCCCCAATAAGCTAGGTCATTGTGTGGACAAAAAGCATAGTTATATTTCTGAAAGGGTTATATCTGAGCTTTTACAGAACAATAATTTATTAAGCTATGTGCAGATAGAAACAGACCTCAAGGTTTTTCAGTCGGAGAGCGGAAAATCCTTTTCGAAGTTGCCAAGTGCGAAAAGCATTTCTTCAAAGGAAACTCATGTAAGTTGGAACTGTCCAAGTGAATATTACGTAGCTCCGCAGTCCCATTTTCCTTTCTCTTTAACCCATAGTTAAAACTATCCTGTTATGTTTTTATTCATCATCTCATTTCTTGCGTGCTATTTTTGTTTAAGGTACGTGCCTGGACAAAGGATGGCAGTTTTACAGATCTGCGATTCTAAGGAAAACTAGAAACAGTTCATTTGTATTTAGGAGTGACTAAGCAACATAATCATTATTTCTCTTGTGCCAGCAGCTCACGACACAGGCACCTTTTTATATCTTACTCAGGTGGAATTGCCTATATAATAATTGAGTCGTGCTCTCAAAAGAAAGCGTGGGTTGCTACAGTAGCTGCAAACGGCTTTGAAAAACGAGAAGAATTTATCCGAGCTACAATAATCTGCAAAATCCCCTCAGAGTTCAAGAGCAGAATGGAACAATACACGCACGATGTATACTATATGTTGCAATATATTTGCAGTAGCCCCTTCAAATACCTTCGGTTTTAAATGTCTTTTTGGGTCAAATGTATGATAATCTGAACAGTGCATCAAAAATTAAATTATAGGAACCATGTACAGTACTTTAAATACCATGAGGTACGGCACAATGCCTCTTTTATTTATTTTTTAAATAATACTTTTATGATAAAACAAAACAGTTTTAATAGAAGGCTTTTTAAAATACATCAGGTAAAGACCGTGTTGATATACAAAAACAATCGCCTTGTAAATTCATTTGTAATATGTAATTACATCAAAGAAACAATTGCCATAATGCGGTTACCTAGCTAGAAAAAAAAAAGTTATCCTCCCTGTACCGGGGATAGCAAAACAAACCACATGAAAAGTGTTCAGTTTACTCAACATAAAAAAGTAATTCCCTAAGTCTTTTTTACAAACGCAGTGATTTCACACCCCACTGTTATGTAGCTGACGAATCGTGCAAACCACGGAAACCTTTGATTGGCTCCTCTCGCTGCCAGTAGGGCCCCCTGTTGGGAGGGGGCCGAGAGCTGCTGCGCTTCCTATTTAACTGCACTCCGCGGCTTGTGTGCTCAGTCGTCATACGGGGTGCTGCTGCCGGGAGGTGGGGTGTGTTGGCTGAAACACCTTCCGTGTTACAAATGTAAAAAGATAACACTCGCCAGTGTTTTGTTGTGCCGTCTTAGCCTTGGGAAGACGGGGATTGCGGGCACCCGCGGGGAGGAAGGACGCGGCCGGGCAGCAAAACGGAAAGGAAGGGTTTGCGGAACAGGAGAGAGAGAGAGAGAAGCCATTCATTCAGACGTCATTTGTCTCGCTGGAAACACACAGGAAACCCAGGCGGAGGCGGTTGCAGCTACCCTGTGAGTTCCCGTCTGGCCCACGCTGCATCCGAGTGGGGAAAAAAGGGGGAAAACATGTCCTCATTGGTTTTATTTTCTTCTGACACGAACTTCTCCGTGAGAAGGGAATGATCGCCGATGGCACTGCGGGAAGATGTGGGGTGCAGATCCCGAGCCCAGTGAAGCGGAGCTGAGTGTTGCGGGAGGGAAAGTCGACGCCGGAGAGCTGCCGGAGTGACCCGCAGCCGAGCCCTCGACACACACACAAAGGAAAGGGCGACAACTTCACCCCCCGAAAAGCTCGGGAACGCCGCAGCGGTATCCTCAAAACCCCCCAATGAGCCCTGATTTTGAATTTTTAAGGTTTGGAGCTGCGGTCATGGAGTTAATAAAGCAAGATTTTAATGAGAAACGGTGTGGGTTTACCTTAAACTGATTACGTGGCTCTCGAACGCAAAGTAGACAGGTTACGAAACAACGGGACTTTTTTTTTTCCAGTTTCCATCTGAACAAACTAGGTGCTGTACATTGATTTGTCGGTATCACACGTTTCTATATTTGTTCTACCTCTGCGGAATGAAATGGATCTGAAGACAGCGGTGTTTAACGCAGCCCGGGACGGAAAGCTCCGGCTGCTCCAGAAGCTGTTGGAGAACAAAGCTGGGGATGAAGTTTCCAAGTTGATGGCGGAAAAGACCAACGGCGCGACACCGCTGCTGATGGCAGCGCGCTACGGGCACCTGGATTTGGTGGAGTATCTCCTGGAGTGTTGCTTGGCCCCAGTCGAAGTCGGGGGATCTGTAAACTTTGACGGCGAAACCATCGAGGGGGCCCCCCCGTTGTGGGCAGCCTCTGCGGCCGGGCACCTGAAGGTGGTGCAGTCCCTGCTGGGCCACGGAGCCTCCGTCAACAACACGACGCTGACCAACTCGACCCCCCTGAGGGCCGCCTGTTTCGACGGGCACCTCGACATTGTGAAGTACCTGGTGGAGCACAAGGCCGATCTCGAAGTGGCCAATCGCCACGGGCACACCTGCCTCATGATTTCTTGTTACAAGGGGCACAAGGAAATCGCTCAGTACCTCTTGGAGAAAGGTGCTGATGTCAACAGGAAAAGCGTGAAAGGTAGGTGAAGAGTCGAACTGCACACGGGCTGCCAGTTTGCCCAGGGGCTGAATGAGAAGCCCTTAACAACTAGAGCGAAGAAGGGGGGGGGGGGGACAACTTCCTTGACTTGCTGTATCCTGAGCAGTCCGTTCCGTGACTCATTAATTGTATCCTCTCGCACTGTTTCGTAGCGGTGTAACAGTCGCAAACACGTAGGTTTACGGTTTAACCCGTTAATTTAAATCCAAAAAAAGCTTTGCAGGTGCATTTTTAAAACCACCCCCAGCACCACAGTTGACATCAGCGACCTAAATTTGCATGTTTACCTTGGAGATCTGTGGCCGGCAGAACCGCAAAGAGCCCTGCTATGTGGCTTCATCCTGTCTGTTTCAATGAAATGTGCATCGGGCAGATTACTCACAGTAAACATTCTGCATAGCGTTTCAATATTGGTGTGTGATTTCATTTGAAAGTTGTCTCATTGTGGACTTTTACTTTTACAGCCATCATTTGAAGCTAGATTTTAGTGTACTGTCAATCGTACTAAGCATAAAACCGTGATGGAACGATAACTAAAAGGGTTTGTAAAAGGAAAGGCTAATTCATTCATTAAACTGTTTGACCATATCATTTTAAGTAAAGCTTTAAGACCATGTAAACCAAAATTGCAGGTGCTTTTAAAAATTTTAATAGCTGTGATAGAGCCCCCAAGTTACAAATAGGTCTAGTTAATACAGTGTTCGTGAATTATTGTGCTTTGGGTCCAAACTGTAGAAAGCTTCATGTGTCAAAATATTGTTTATTTTATTTAATGCATGCTGTTTTTTTGTACACAGTACTTATCTACAATGAAAGCTCTTACTGGTATCAATATTCCTCTTTTGATATATATTGATATTATATTGTTAAGGTCCTAAAGTGTTTATTTTATTCTACTACTATATTCAAAGCAAAATCAGATGTGGGCAAATAAAATAATTTTCTGTTTCTTAGGAAAAAAAATAGTTACCTAAACTGCAGATTAGCAATGTTTTGGTTTGCTACTGACATTCCAAAATAAAATGATCGCGATGCATGCAGAGCTTGAATCACATTTGAGAGAAAGTAAACTGTTTCTATTTTAGTTTGTTGTGGGAAGATTCCTGCTGTTACTGTGGACAGTTAATTGTTAATTTAATCCTTATTACCATCAATACATCATTTCTAGAACAAGTTTTACATTTAATTACTTTAAGAATTTAGTGTATAGTAAATGCTATATGAGCCTCTTTGGGTAGACCTATGAGATGAACAGAAATATACAATATTTAACAGAGCTTTTGCTCAGTTAAGTTTCATTGTATTCATCAAAAAGGTGGTTCACTGATCCTAGCTTAAAGCCTTTAGAAGTTCGTGCAGAATAATTCACTAACAGGGCTTTGTACCAAAGATGTGTAATTACATTCTGAGAACTTTATGGCACTTTTTAATACAAATTCTGCTATGCACCTGTTCGGTACAACAGTGCTTTTTGGGATTTCGCAAGCTTAAACAATGAAATACAAACCCTGTAACAACTGAAATCCTCTACTGCTTCAATGAACCGTTTTACAAGGCTGTGCAGTGCCAATTTGCAGAAGCATTCATCTCTCTCTGGTTTTGCTATTGTCTTTGGAACAAGTATGGCTTTGGCGTGTATAGATTTTCAATTTGTCCTAGTTAGTTACCACTGTAAAAATCAGAGTTTATTGAATTCCAGACTTTTTTTTGTTTTCTTATGCCCGTGTTTAACTTTTTTGTTGTCATGGGTAACAAACTGGATGCTACACAGTGTTTCTTTTAGCCATTAAGTAGGACTAACATTCCTGGCAAAATCTGGTGAATTGCCGTGGTTTCAGTTTCCTGTTTGTTGCTTACAGTGATTAAATAAGGTAGTGTTGAGGTGATGTGCAGAATAAGTTTTTTCATTTGCTGGATTTTCTGTCATAATCTTCTTGCCTGACCGAACACTACTTGTGGTATGGAGGACATTTGACAGTTGTCAGTCATCACTGGATCATCCATGGACTGTTTAATGTTTTAATGAAAGGACATTTTGGGAAGCATTCTTCGCTTTGTTGAGAAATATAATTCTTTTCTGTATTATCCGAGTCCATTTAGACACTTCTGCACACATGTGAAACGTATACTTATGTATCCTAGAAACAAATTTAGATAGGGTTGGTTTGATTCAGTCTCCTCCACTTAAACGTTAAATTTTTTACTGCTCACTCATGAAACAGTTGATTTACTGTCATTAAAACCGGAATCGACACATTTTGGGAAATTTCCCATTTTCTCACCTGGCAATCCATGTCTGAAACAGATGTACAGAGTATGGTGGAATCAATGCTATGGACCAGCTAGTTAACCCAGGCTTTTCCCAGCCATGTTTCTAAAGGACTTTGTTCTTTTTAATATATTAATTCCTTTCTCTAGGTACTGAAAATCACTTAGCTAGTTTAGGACCAGCTGGAACAAAGTGCACATTTACACTATGATCAAGAATTCTCCCTTCTGCGTTCTAAAATGCTCTCGAAGGCAGGGACTTGTATCTCTGAGAATGAAGTATGTTTGAGCGGTCTGCTTTGTGTACAGCATTGATCTCCTTTTGAAAGTGTAAAAAGGGATTTCCTTTTAAAGTTTTAAATATGGAGTGGTTGCTAGTTGAAGGGTTCTGGAGTGTAATTTATCATCAGTTACATTATCAGTCCATTACATACCATAAAATGTTACTTGTGGAGAAGGTCAATATAACCTGTAGTAAACCTATTTTTGGTGATCAAGAGAAATTTCTGGAATTATATTGTCATCTAGTTTGAGGGTACTAACACATTTGGAAATGGAAACTGTTCCAAAACAACACTATAAATAGTATTGTATAATAATAGTTCTATAATCTGTGGCACTTTAAAATATGGAAACTAGAAAAAAGTTCTCTTAAGCAAAATGTACATAATTACCAATAGCAAATGCAGTCACTTAGGTTCTCCGGTTTTATGCTACTGGACTTTAGAGGATTGTTTTTGCCATTGAAAGGAATTTTAAAATATCAGATATTGTCAGTGCAGTTTACTCTAAAAGACATCAGTACAGTATTATAATTCTGTATTGTATTATGAGGTTCCATGTATACATTTAAATACTGAATCCTGATGATTTAAGTAGCTTATTTGAATTGGTTTGAATGTTTTAAAACGTTCACCTTTATAAAGAATTGTAAATACCTTTGTAAAGAATAGTTACAGGAAATCCTGGTGGTGTTTGAGTTTAGGATAAGTATCGGTTATGTGATTGTGTGCTTCTTTCACAACTAAAATATGTATAAAATATAAGAGCCCAAGTTACAACTTGTTCCTTCAGTGCTGAAATGACATCTGATTGCATAGTGACTGCTGGAAATATTCCAATACCAGGTGTTGGGTAGCATATGCACCAGAAAAGTGGCATGTATCCTCTAGACTCTGTTCAGAATGCAACTTCAGCTTTTTCCAGCAAAAAATGATGTTTTGGAACACATTCTGCATCATTTACAATAGGATATTGAGGAAGTCCTTTTGTTCCGGAACTTGCATTTGAGAGGAAGTGCTTCAATCCTTTGCTCATGGCTTAATAAATCTATTTCCTAGCGCAGGTTTATGTTAGAGCAGGTGATTACATTTTGAGGGCAGTTGATTAGTGTAGTATGTTATCCATATTAAGTCTGTTTGCCCCCTTTCCATCCATTTAATTCGTGAATTAAGTGTTACGTGTTAAAATGTCACACAACAGGAGAGTACTGTAAGGACATAAATGTGGTTTCCCCATTTGTTTGACTTTTCTGTTTGAGTTAAGAGATTCCCAGTGATGTTTTATGTCATCACAACTTAGGGCTCCCCAGTTTTCTTTCTTCTCCTTTCAACATGGAATAAACCTATTACTTGTTCCCTAACTTAAGTATGTTTCATGACAGTCTGCTTGTTTGATAGAATAGGTTCTCCAGATGTCACCTCATTTGAATGTATTTCTTTGCAAGGACTTGTCACTGATGTATTCCATGTCAGGTGAAGAAAAAATGAAGTGTTTTTCTTTTTTCACAATTTCCTACAGTATGGAATTATAATGTATTCAGATTGAATATATTTCCCACTAATCGACAAAAGACTTGCGCCAAATTTAGTGCTTAACTTTGAGGCCAGTTCAGGTCAATTTTTGAAATTCTCAACTCTTTAGACCATAAAATCTTCTTACAGATTGTCTCATTATCTCCCACATGCCTTCTGACATACTTTAGTTGACATTTGATGGGTTTTTAAAAAATAAATAAATTTGACCTTTTAGTGTGTTGTCAGTGGGGGGAAAAAAAAACATATTCCATATTGTTCTGTAACACCATAAAATGTGACTGGGGGGTGAGTGATTACCTTTCAAAGCCACTGTGCATTTTAAGTTCATATAACTAAACCTTGTAAGTTTTTCTTTCCCCTCCAAGTTGCTGCAGTTAAGTGTAAAATAATTGTTAAAAAAAATACTGGGAACACTAATGTTATCCAGAATATCCAGTGTTAAAATAAATGTCTCTGTGAGTTAAGTTAAAACTACCATTACTTTTCTTTCATTTCCACTGTCATTTATGATGTAAGACCTGTAAGAAATTAGGTTGGGTTGTATCGACCTTTAGGTTTAAGTGAGGCGAAAATAAGAGGTAAGAGGTTTGTCAACCAAGAGAAATTGAACAAGATGAGGGGTTGCTGGTCTGCAGCAGAAGAGGATTAACGCTGGTAGGCCTGGTTATGCAGTTGAGTATTTTTCCACCAGATAATTGAGTCCGTCTTGCTTTCTCACGGTAACAATCAGGCTTGCAAGTTCTTTCATGTATAGACATTTCTTCTGCGAAGAAGAACCGTTAACATGGGATATTTATTTTAGCTTAAAGCAATTTTAAATTGGGCTATATATAGATTTAAAGGGTGTAGATTTGACAGTTCTCGTTTAGCTGTGTAAAAGCAGTCTTTTATATCCTTCATTTAAATTTCTTCGAACTTTAAAATATTAAGATTTTACGTCTCATGCACAATTGAAACTTTGCTAATTTTGCTAGTGTGAAGTGGGAATTCTGTTAAGGAGCACAGGATGTTTGACTATTTCTTATCCTACATTTTCAGTGTTTTTCTTATTTTGATTGAATCCGCATCTTCTGTATTCAGAATTCTACGCTGTTTTTTTTTTTAATTGACTCATGAAGCACTCATTATTCAGGACATGATTACCATCTTACTTAGAATGAATTGGCTTTTTTTAACTTAATTTGTCACTACAGATATCGCAATTTTTTTTTCCTGGAAGACCTTTAAAGGCTGTTCTGCTGTATTGATCTTTATTTCTTCTAGTGAAAACAGGCTTTTTTAAAAAATATTTATTAGAGGAGACTCTTCACTGGTTTCACAGCCCATTCATGTTGCAGAAGTATTGCTGATGAAAAATATTAGTTTTCTTGGTTTATACATTAAAAAAAAATCCATTCTCAGATCTCAGGAGATGTACACAGGACAAGGGAGGGGACATCATCAAACCTAAATTACTGAGCCCATTTTTAAAGGTTAAACTGATACTTCTAAAAATTCCTAACATTTCCCAACTAGTTTATTACTTTCGTAAACTGTCTACTGTTTTCTGACCACACAATGTTAGTGTCCTTCCCTTTTACCAGGCCATATATTTTACCAATTGTACCACTTTTTTTAGAATTTACCAGAAGACCTTTTGTTATGCTTAAAGTTACAATATTTAAAGCTGGAGTTTCTGTTTCTGAATTATCCACATGCCTGCTTTGGAATTGGCAGTTGGTTAAAGACCCCTAGTAATGACTTGACCAGCAGCAGGTGACAGTAAAATTCTGCTTCCCTGATGCGCGCACCTGCATGCTCCACAGTGCTCAACAGGGGAGCTGATACCGCTTGGAAGAGCGGCATTTCTTAAGCTGGGTTCATCACAAGCCCGCTGGGACCCGGTGTATCGCAACACAACCTCCGTTTGGCAGCTAGCCACAAGGCCGACCCCACGCAACCAAGCTCAAACCCACTTTGTTAGTGCTCGGGCCAGTTGTGCGCAGCTTGGCCTGGAGTCGTCTTCGCGCTCAGCTAGTGAGACAGCTCAGGCTCCTGACATCCGGGCTGCACAGAGTTAATTTTACTGCTTTCCACCTTTTTGTTTTTCTCCCAAACACCCACCCACTCCCTCACACCCAGCGTTCAGTGGGCTCTGCGGCAGCCCTCACAGTACTAGAAGCTGCCTGCGCCTTGCCATTCAGTTTTGCGTTGCCATAGTAACAGAGAGGCTGTGGTAGGTAGGCTTTCCTCCTGTATCAATATTTGCTGCATTCACTTATTTCCCTGTTTGAGGGAAGTATATGGTGAGAGAGCAAAAATGCATTAGTGTTGTGGTTTATCTTCAAATTTCTTTCCCCCCCACATTAATTCGCTAATTCTTATACTTCCGAAGACATTCCCTTGCCGCACGTTTTCATGATAGCAAAGTTAGTTGTTTTAATTTTAGAAATGGCAACTTCAGTTTGTAAAAATGTGCACAAAGTTGGCCTTTAAGTCGCTTTTTTCAGGATATTTATAACTGTGCTTTCATATATAGACATTACCTAGAGCACGGTGTTGTAAAGGCCTCTATTAATCAAGTAGTAATTCCACTAACTTTGAAAGCAGATGCATCCATTAGGCTCCTCCAACCCCTCATTTTAGTTGAAGGATTTTTGTTCACCCAACAGTTTTGATTGACATTTATTGCTCTTTAGAATAGAGGAGGGTATGGCAGTTACAATGCAAGCTAAATGAGCTGTAGGAATAATCATCTTCTCAAGCATACCTTTTGTTTAGACAGTTATGAATTATATTCATCCACAGATAAATATTTATGACATTTTGTAATTTTTACTTTCCTCATAAATACAACATGTTTTGAAGATTTATAATGAGGCATCTTATGTATCCTTGCATATTAAATACTACATTAGTTCTTTTAACATGCATTTTTTTATGGCTAAAACAAACTACTTTTGCATAAACCTCATTTAGTAAGAAACTAATTAAAGGTTTTCTACACTAGTCATTCTGTGAAACCCATGCATGCTTGTTAGCAAGGAGCAGGCTTGGTGCGCAGGCAACGGTGAACATATGGAGGCGAATTCTATGCAGAAAGTGAAAACAAAGGAAATACACATTTCCACTCCACAGGCAAAATGTTTTTTACTTTTCACTTTTCAGCAAGGAATGAACTGTACCTTTTGTTTTGTAGATCAAAATACTACCACGCGAAAAGGTTGCCTTGTTAAAGTTTAACATTGGTAATGTTCGTGTTTTCTGGAAGAAATATCGCAAAACCTTTTGTAAGGCTTAATAAAAGAGCCTTCATTTCTTACTTCCAATGAATTGGTGCAAAAATAATTTGTAAAAATGTTAGGGATATTAGTGATATTTTGCACTTAGCTAATTCATAATTGTGGTTACTAATTATAGCCATGTACTTCATAAATTGTTTCCACAGAGTGTATATTTTGATGCCTTATCTTATTTCTGGCTTTAGCAATATTTTTTTACTTTCTTTGCAGTAAGCTGATTTACACAAGTACAGTTTAGAAGACCTTTGCATCGACTAAAACTTTAATTAGCTGAAAATGTGATGAACTCTCTATTAAACTTGCTGAACCAGAATTAGTGATTTATTTTTCTAAATATCAGAACATAGAGAGGTTATAAGATGGGATGAGGGTATTTGGCCAGTCTAGCCTCCTTAACTGTGAGCAGCTAATTAATTTGAAGATTTCAATCCGAGAGAACCTTGTTCCATACTCCCACAATCTGATTTTATCAACATGATTTAATACAGTTTTTTTAATTTTATAGAACATTATTTTTATGTGCTTGAACTTTCATGTTTTTTTAGAATACCGAGTCTCCCAGCTCTTGCAGTGTTGCTGATTGCAGGCTTCGTGGTTTCTATGGCTAAGGTTTAGGTGTTGGTGTGGGGATGTGATATTGTCTTTCCTTGAAGACAGCTCTCTTAACATGCGATCTTGTATCCCCTCCAGGTAACACTGCTCTGCATGACTGCGCTGAATCGGGCAGCCTGGAAATCATGAAAATGCTGCTGAAGTATGGTGCTAAAATGGAGAAGGATGGCTATGGAATGACACCCTTGCTGTCAGCCAGCGTGACAGGGCACACGAACATTGTCGACTTTCTAACTCAGCACCAGCAGACAAGCAAAATGGAGAGGATCAATGCCCTGGAGCTGCTGGGCGCAACCTTTGTGGACAAAAAGAGGGACCTCTTGGGTGCGCTGAAATACTGGAAGAAGGCTATGGACATGCGATATAGCGAAAAGGGCAATATTCTGTACAAGGCCGAGCCGAAACACTTGATTATGGCTTACGATTATGCCAAGGAAGTAAACTGTGCCGATGAGCTCGATAACCTGATTGCTGACCCCGATGAGATGAGAATGCAGGCCCTGCTTATCAGAGAGAGGATTCTGGGCCCTTCGCACCCCGATACCTCTTATTACATCCGCTACAGGGGTGCAGTCTATGCAGACTCTGGCAACTTTGAGAGGTGTATTAACCTTTGGAAGTATGCCCTAGACATGCAACAGAGCAACCTGGATCCCCTGAGCCCCATGACAGCCAGCAGCCTGCTCTCCTTTGCTGAGCTCTTCTCCTTCATGTTGCAAGACCGGGCCAAGGGATTGCTGGGCACGTCTGTGTCCTTTGATGACCTCATGGGTATCCTCAGCAAAAGTGTGCTGGAGATTGAGAGAGCCGTCAAGCAGACGCAGCCCCCGCCCGATCCTGCTCAGCTTAGCAAGGCTCTTTCCATCATTCTGCACTTGATCTGTCTGCTGGAGAAGGTCCCGTGCACTGTGGAGCAAGACCACTTCAAGAAGGAGACGATCTACAGGTTTCTCAAGCTGCGGCCGAGCGGGAAGAACGGCTACACCCCGCTCCATCTGGCGGTCGACAGGAACACTACCTGCGTGGGGCGCTACCCCGTCTGCAAGTTTCCCTCCTACCAGGTGGCCTCGATTCTTGTGGAATGTGGGGCGGACGTGAACTGCAGGGACGAGGACAATAACAGCCCTTTGCACGTGGCAGCCTTTAACAACAACCCGGACATCATGAACTTGCTGATCGCCTGCGGCTCCCACTTTGACAGTACAAACTCCTTCAAGCAGACCGCTTGCGACCTGCTGGATGAGAAAGAAATGGCGAAAAATCTGATCCAGCCCATTAACCACACTACACTGCAGTGTCTGGCAGCGCGTGTTATAGTTAAACACAACCTTGTGTACAGGGGTAACATCCCTCAGAAACTGGAGGCCTTTGTGCTGCTTCATAGATAATAACTAAAACCCAGGGTTCATCCGGCTGCCATAATTATTGGGGTGTGAGGAGTCCTGACCCTGGTTTTATCCCCCTTTTCAAAGTTCTACGATTTGTATTTTACAGACTCTGAATGACAACATGCTTTAATTGAAAAGCTCCTGACCCCACGTTTCCTCACATCCAACGTGCAGATTGCATACGGAAAGCATGACGATGATGTGTAATGATTAGACATACAGTATTTTGTACAAAAATGTTTGTTTTGCTTGAACTGAAAATACTTTCTTAATTCATGCGGTTTCTGACAGTTCTCGGAACACATCTGCCAAAGTCCCATCTGCTTTATGCTCCTCTGTTTCTATGCAAAGATAGTAGGATATTTGGGACTGTAGGTTATTTTTTAATTATATTGCTTGTGTATGGATATTCTGTAAATTTGCATCTGTTTTAAGCTTTGTGCTGTTATTTTTCTTGTTGCATTTTTATTTCTGATTCATGGTTTATATCAACTGGACTTTTCCCCTCCCTCCAGATCACAGAGCTTTATTTAGTAGTTAATGTTTGCAAATACCATAAGTGCTTTATCTTTCCTATGCACTGGCTTCAATATGTGACTGTTCTGTGTTTGCACTTGTCTATGCAGCAGCAAGAGTTTTTCTTCTAATGCCCCGTTTTCTTTGGATTGGATGTTTGCCCAGAACCTTCCATACGTTCTTTGACATTTCATAACGGGACAATGTAGATCAGTGCGAAAACAACCTGGTTTTGCGTTTGTTGGTATTTCCTCCGAATTTGATTTTGATCTTAAAAAGAGAGCCTGTTCATTTTTAGGACGGACAGCATAATTGCTTTTATTCGGTTTAAGAGAACAAGGTTGTGTCCTGAGTGTTTGTATCCACAACTGCGTTTTCATCTTCTGTGGACTTGTTGGTGCTGATGTGAAGCCTGAAATTGGAAGCAGAAACTCAATTTTAAATTGTATTCAAAAAGACATTAAACACTACAGTATTCTTGCATTAGAAGAAACTTGTAAACTTCCATTCATCATCTTAAGGATAGATTTGACTTTTTGTTGTTTAAAGAAATAGTCCTTGCTATCCTTACAAAACCTATTTCTGTAAAATCTTTTAAGCTGGGCAAAATGTTTTCATTTCTTCCTATGTTTTTTTCACATGTATCTGTACAGATTTAAGAATGTCAAAGCTGTCCTGTACTCTTTACAGGCTTTTTTTCCCTTATTTTTTGCTCATTGGCTTTACTCTCGTGGCAAAAAGGGCTTTTCAGATTTCTAGAAACAAGTTTCACTTCAGAAACAAAATTAGTTACATCAGGTGATGACTGTAATTTTGCACTTTATTTTGGTGGCATGTAAGATTTCTAATGGCATACAAGCCCAGCTAATGTCTTAAACAGGCAAAATGTTCACAATAAAACAGTGTTGCACTTGCTTTCTGGGCACTATTGTCTATTTTAAAACTGGTTCTACACTCAATATATAGAAAAATTGAGGTTATAGGCACATATGTAAAGTTGCATAGGTAAGAAGGGTATTGCGCATTTTGTTTCTTAGTTTAGCTGTGTTTCTGTAATGGAACAATGTTATTTTTAAAAATTCCATGTAGTACAACTCGTGCTAAATATCATATGAGCATGACATGATGTTTTCGAGACTCTCAGCCCCTGACTCAGTATTATAGTGTTCCAGTCATTGTTTGCCTTTTGCTGTGTCATGTTTAGGGTGTGTTCAGTTCCACAGAATAATGTCCATTCACAAAGGATTATGCTGCAAATAGTTTCACGTCCTCCAAGTTCACACACTTTTTAATTGTGCACGCTTTACATCTTCTACTTTTACTTTCACATGGGATATGTTTTTATGTGATTTGGCACTGGAAGAAGTTAAGTCTAAGTGTTATTTTTCCTTAAGATTTGAAATTCTGTGTACAAAAGTTCAGTTCAATTAGAGGAATATTTGGAGTTTGTCTGTGCTCTGTTTTCTTCAAGAATATTCCTGAAAGTCTCTGTGAATATGAAATAATTTGAAAATTTTGTCACCAGAACCTTGAAGCCATTAGTGTGGGTGTATATGGAGGAATGAGTAATGCACCACAGGCGCTGAGAATAGAATCTTTAGCCTCCTACAGAGGAGATGCTGCTGAACCTGTTGATAATTGAGCCCGATGAAGGAAGAACAAGGATCCATGGGGGCAAACATTTCTCCAGCTTCAAGTTGACTCAACTTCGTGCAAACCAGATACAGCATTTTTTTCCTTCTATGAAGTTTTATTTGTTAATAAAATTGGACCTGGTAGAACATTTTTTTTCCAATTATTGTTAAAAATTGAGTGTTTAACATTTTTCCAAGGGCGCTCTGCACAAAACCAGATTAATCCCAGGTGGTAACACACTGTACTAATTTTAGCTAAGCTCTGAACTTCTTATTGTTCTGGGGTGAGGATGGGATTGTTCTTTTTCTTCTCCAACATTTGACCTCTGACAGATTTTATTAAAGTATTTTATTAAAACGGAAACCTAATTTATTCTCTTTATTCTGGCCATCATCAGGTTTGTCACTTTCGCAGACTCATTTGGATTGAGTTCATATTTTAAACAGTACCTGTTTCACATTAGTCGCTTAATGCCTATGTAGAAAATCTTTCTTTTCTACTTTTAAAATGTAATGTATTTCTTTCTCATTTTGAAATACTCTACTGGGAAAGTCCCACAGATGGTGATTATTTAGTTGTTTTCTTACACTTATTGCACAGACATGTATTTACGTTTTCTAAGATTCAGATAACGTGGAACAATGTCCAATATCTATTGGACCTGTCAAGAGGGTGTGCAATGTATAGAAATGATTCCACTTTCGGTACACAAATACATTGGTTCCATTGCATTTGTGAGCTGAAGCGGTTATTACATATTTGTCCCAGTAAGTGTTAAAAATATTGATTCTCAAAGTCAGTTAATTTGACATTTCCTAGCTTCATATCTATAATTTCAAAGAATAAATCTGGAATTGGTTATTGCTTCATCAAATTAAATCTTTGGAGAACCAGGGAGATAGTATTACAAGCACAGAAACTTCTTTGTATTGCAGTAGCGAAAAGTATTAGTTGTTGAAGAAGATAGTTTAGAAGCTGGAGTTTTTGCCATTTAGTCTGGATTCATCAAGTCTCTCCAAGCTGTGTTCAAATAATTGTTCTATCAGTGGGAGTGGGGTCTCTCCCTAATTAATCTGCCCTGTAAGGAGAAGATTTGATACAACACCAACGTGAAGGAGAAGTGGAAAGTGCGCATTGTTCAGAACCTGGTGATAAAGGTGACTTTTTCTCTGCAGTATCATAGTCCTCTTACTGCTCTAGACTATCATTGATATAAGGTGACCATCAACACAGAACGTGCACACTTAAAGTTCTGTGAATTCCTTTAAAAAGAATTGACCATGTCATTTGATATCGTTGGTTGTGTCATTTCCCTTTTATTTTTGTCCACCTCATACTTGGACCACAAGATATAGACTAAGTTTAGATAAGTTACTGTTTTGAGTTGTGCAAAACCGAATTGCCACAAACAGTGGATTGTCCACCATTTATCAGAGCTGGTTCTCTTTCGTTTTTCAATTCTCAGAACTTTTATTATCAGTAGCTTTTTCTCCAGGGTAAGAATAATTCAAATAAAGTGGACAACGTTATTAAACATTGCCAGATGTTTCTTTTTCGTTTTTATTTTTGAGTGTAGCCATGGCTGTTGAATCGACTTTGAAAATGAAATTGATGAACAGTAAGATGAGTGTGAAGTTTTAAGGATATGCAGTGTTTGTAAACAAGTGTCATGAAAATATCTTTGAGAGCCCAGGTTATGTGTTTTTCTGAGATGGGTGTTTTGTCTGTTTTTCTCATCATCTTTTGCTTTTTTTTCATGGCTTATATGCTGCTCCCTTTCTTCCTGGTAGTGGCTACAGCTGAAGAGCATTTATAACACCTTTGTAGGTTACTCTCCTTTACCGATTCTTTTGGAATTTAGAACCCACTCCAACTTCATACAAGAACGAGCTTCACTTCATTCAATACTGATCATAAGACAGTTATAAAAAATATATCCAAAAACAGCTCAATAGAACATTGTGTCGAAGATGGTCTTTTTATGCAAGCAGCTTTCCATTAAAAAAGAACCTCTACATGATTTCTGCCCGGAGAAAATAACTTAACACCCTGTGTGTGTTGAAAGCTTAAGGCCTGAATTAAAACAAGGCCAACTTTTTTTATTACTGGTACTTTTATTTTCTCCATGGTAAGAATAATTCAAATAAAGGGGGCAACAGTACTAAACATTGCCAGATGTTTCTTTTCCATTGTTATTCAAGGTTAAGGATTTGAATTGTGCTACTAATATTCCTACATCAGTCAGTATGCAGGGAACTAGTCTAGAACATTCCTTGCTCCCAATTTTTCAGAACAGTATCAGGAGAAGTCAGCCTACATTCCAGTACTCTGAGTAATGTTCATACTTGAAATGTTGTAGTTCAGACTAGTTTTGAGCTCTGAAATGGTGCTTGGGGAAGCAAATTATGGCTAATTTGAACATCCTCAAAACAAATCCCACATCCTGTCTGTTGAGATGTGATGTGAACACCTGTAGTACTTTTATGCACTGTGCAATGTTGTATCTAAGCTGTCTGATCACAGTCTGTAAGTGAATTAGGAGTGGGGAACGCAGGCAGGCGCTGATTATTAAATGCAGATGCACAGGGGTGCAAAAATATAATTGACATGAAATTGTGCTATAAGCATTATTAAACACTGTTGGGCCAAATAATTCATGATGTTTATTGTAACATCCTTTTCATTTTTTACTTTCTGGCATTGGCATCCTGTATTCTTTGGCTAGAGAAAGCTGGTTAAATCTAGATTTTCTTTTTTTGTTGCCGGGCTTCTAGTACAAGTACCATGTGTTAGGTTATTTCTTCCTTTCTCTGTTGTGACTAGTAATTGATATATTTGCCTTCTCCTGTAGGTGTTGGAGCTAAATGCACTGAATGCATAGATGGTAGATTTGAGCTGCTATGCTTCTGAAACTTTTGCTGTGTCAACCATTATTTAAATCCGATATTCCTTCTTACCCTTTAGCAGCACCATTAATAAGTATTAGTCACGTGTCCATTGTCTGGTTATTTTCCTCAAAGACACTGAAGGGCTAGAACTCTCATTATTTTCTTGATGCAGCTGGTTTTTTGTTGTCTGTGCTCCCAGCAACAACTCTTAACACGACTCGTAGCAAGGCGATGCTGTTCCTGCCCACAATGGCAGAAGCTGACTGCTGTCTTTTTGTAAGAAATTCAGACTAATCTTAAAAGAATCCTGCTATTCATTTTTTGTTTCATCATAAGAATTATTTTCATGAAAGGAAGGGAAATAGCTACATTGTTGCTTACTACAAAACATGACTATCATAAGTATTTACCCCCTTTGGATATGTAGCGGCGAGGCTTATTAATAAGACAGAATTAAGTGTTGCTGTGCTTTCCCAAATGAGGCCTCATCTCTCTGTTCATCTCTGTGGTGCAGCCACAGAGAAACTATTCATGCAGGCTGATTTAAAGATGTTTTCTTTTGATAAGGGACAGCTCCCAAATGGGGATGCACGTGAATCTCCACCCGTCAGTCAGAAAGATGATCCTAATGCATACAGATGCACAGACCATGAAAATGACTGATATTAAGAGATTCGTGCAGAAAGCCTGGGAGTATGATGTCCAAAGTCGCTCTGAGCAAAAAGCTGCTAAAGCGACTGAGTTCGCCGTCAGAGCCAGCAGGGTTAATTCCCTCCTGCTCGAAGGAGCACAGGCTCCTGAGCTGGCTAAGCCCCGTTCCAAAGCAGGCACACAGGACCGCACCCAGCGTCCTAAGTGCCACGAGAACACCGGTGGAGGGAAAGGGCTAGATAAAGCTGAACAAAAGGATTCAGTAGCCGCTTGGCTGGCCAGGCTTGAACAAGCTTTATTAGGACAGGGACAACCACTCCCCAAGGCTGCCAGAAGCGTGAATGAGCTGATACTCTCCACTGGAGGAGGCGAAGACCTGCCCCCTCTCCCTCCCTCAGTCTATCTGATTGAGCAGAAGGGTTCCTGCCTGGATGAGGTCAGCCACTCCCAAGCGAGTGCTGACTCCACCCCTGAAGTCACAGAGCAGGCAGTAAAACACAGAGCTTTTACCTCAAGGCTGCCATGGGAGATGTCTTACCCGGTGAGACATTGATTGACACTGAGGTTGAAAGGTGTTTGATGTCGCACGGCAAGCTCAAATGGGTAGAAAAAGAAAAGGGCATGCAACTCAGAGTGGAACCTTTGGTGGATCACCAGAAAGGCAAAGTGTGGAAACAGGTCAAGGCTCCTAAGCCTTCTGTACAGAAGGAAAGGGGGGCCAAGAGGCAGACTGTGCTCACACAGTGCCCACCGAACACAGAAGCCCATGCGGAGATTCCTTCTGTTCCCTCTGGACAAGAAATAAAAATATTATCTTGTTTCCCAGATATACAGGGAAGTTGTGTCCTGGCTGAGGTCCCAACAGCCTCCCTGCCACAGGAGCGGTGCTCCGAGCAGCCGCCTGATCGACCGGGTAAAGCACACCCCTTTTACATCCCTAAAGAGGAGCTGATCTCCCCACCTGGTGATGAAAAGGAGCTTTCCCTGTGCACCCTGGCACCCAAGAGGGGTCAGGACCACCACCCCGCAGTGGTGGAAGGGATCCAGATGGCAGGAGAGCAGGTTGGTGATGTAGCCCTCACCCTTAGCCCTGAGAGGTCCTCTATTAGTGAGGATCTGCTTGAGCAGCTGTCACAGGGCCACCGCCAGGTGCCCCTGGTGCAACATTCACAGGTTAGACAGAGAGCCCAGCTGGACACTGGGACTACCGCGCTGTGGACACACCTGATCCCAGATGCCGATTCCCTCTGCTGTGACCCAGGAAACCTGCAGTCAGGTAACATTATTTCTCACAACTACCAGGTAGTGAGTGAGACTGACCTGATTGTTCCTGCCTCGACAGCAGGGTTTCCAACACACCCAGTCACCAGGAAGGGACAGGGAATGAAAGCCGAGGCGGTTTTCTTACAGCCACCAGCTCAGTCTGTCAGTCTGAGTCTGACCAACAGTGGTTCAGCCAGACTGGAGCTGGATGGTCAGGCCACCCGTGCAGTGCAGGGCATCGCAAAGAGGGATGTCAGAATCCCTGCCTGCACTGACATGGGCCTGGTAAGTGATAGTGAGTTCAAAGACAGTGAACTAGCTATCCCAATGCTGGGGCAGCTCCCTGAGCCCCTAGAGAGGGAAGGGGGGAGCGAGCAGGTATCCTACACCTACCCCCAGCGAACGACTGTAAACATGCCGATAGAGGGATTCCTCAATCAGGAAGTGTGCAGGGTGGACCTGAACAGTGAGAATGCGGTAACAATCCCAGATCACTCGGGTGCTCCAGATGACCACTCAGCCGAGGGTCAGGCATGCTCCACCGCTGCACCGCCCCCTGCAGGGTTCCTAGAGCACAGGCATGAATAAATCGTAAAAGCAGATGCCCTGGAAACGGAGGTGCAGCATCAGCAGCTGTGTCAGATCTCCCCAGATTTCCAAGATGTTGGTGCCCAAGATGCCACATGGCATACTGAGAAAGACACCATGTACACGCTGCGCCAGCTTAGAAAGGCGACAGTCACTCAGAAGGAGATGACTGGGATCAGCCACCCTAAAAGACTTTTGGGAGGACTGATTGCTGCCACCACTGTTGTGCATTTGCTCTTTTTGGTAGGTTTGTTTGTTACTGGCACTCTCACCCTGACTGCCCCAAGAAGGCAGGTGTCAGAGATGCCAGAGGGTAGTGACAGACGGTATCAACAGCAGCAAAAGTTGGAAAGCTTAGGGAAAACCCTACAGGCAACTTTCTATGCAACAGGGTTATACCTTATTCCCCAACCAGTGGGCAGGATTGGTGTTATACAGTGGGTTTTTGCTTGTGTGCAACAGGCCAGAATGTTGACACAAGACCTGTTAAGGGAGCTTAGTGCCACTGTAACCAGTCTAGCCATGGCACAAATCCCAACCCACTTGATTCCACTCTTCTCAGTAGAGGAGTATGTGACATTAACCACCCCATTGGTCATAGCTCACCCAGAAGGCGATCCAAGATTGAATTCGGTTCCAAATCTTGAGATGGGTATGGCTACCAAAGGTATCCATTGGCTGTGTCTAAATGATCCACCAATGAAGGGTGTAAAGCTACTAATGAGCAGAGGGAGGTTAATGAACCCCATGAAGAGCAGGTGGGAAGTAAATGGCTGGTCAGCACACCACATTTAACTGTCACCATGACTTGTGACAGCAATGATAGAGCTACCACAATGCAGCTACCTAACCAAATAGTTTTCCTGTAAGTTCCCGAGGAGGCCATAGTACAGCTTGGTGACTTAACACTGTACGGTCTGGAACCAGACAATATAAGACCAAACTTGAGGTCATGGATGCCTTCAGGTGCCACACTATTGAATTGGATAGAAATCCAAGAAACAGTAAGCCCTGAAGAGGTACAGGTAGTTAGTTTGCTTTAATGGATCAAACCTCCAAACCACCCTAGCAGATACCCAACACAGGTGTCGTGGTTTATTGGGGGGGCTGGGAACAGGAACCGGTGTTATTGTAACACTGCTGCTGGGTAGCTGGATCATGACTGACAGTGTACTCTGAATGCTGTACTCTTACATCAAGATGTACTCTGGGTAGCACGAATGAGTCAAAGGTAGCATGTCAAAAGAAAGGAAGTGACTCCTCCCCAAATATCTACTACAGAGGTATCAGATATTGACAGTGAACTTCCTGATGTGTAATTCTTAGACTGAGATAATGTCTCCTACCTTGTTTATACATACTCCAGATGTTGTTCATAATGTTTGTATCCAATGCGGGTTCCGGTATGAATTCTCGAGGAGTAATGTGAACATTTAAGGTTAATGTTCTAATGACAAGGGACATCACTTAACTCTGTTTCGTTTTGAAGGCAACCACGCCTCAGGACCTCGTGACCTTCAAAAAGGGGGGATATGTAGCGGCGAGGCTTATTAATAAGACAGAATTAACTGTTGCTGTGCTTTCCCAAATGAGGCCTCATCTCTCTGTTCACCTCTGTGGTGCAGCCACAGAGAAACTATTAATGCAGGCTGATTTAAAGATGTTTTCTTTTGATAAGGGACAGCTCCCAAATGGGGATGCACTTAGCTAAGCCTGGCTATCATGATCAATGGTCATCCATGGGCACCTATCTGTCTAGAGAGACTGCATTCCTAAGTGTCAGGAGTAAGTGACTCATATCTCACCTTGATCAACCAATCAGGGACTGGTAGGGCCGAGTAACCCACGTGGGACTCTGATGCCCATGAAACTTTCAGCCAATGAACGAGCTGAAGTTCCTCCAGGTAAAAACAGGCAACACAGAGGGCCTGAAAGAATTCTGTGGACAATTCTAAAGGGAATTCAAAGGAGAATTCCAGGGCAGGACGGCCCAGGAGCAGAAGGCTCCCAAATCCAGGACATTCTTGCAGCGCGCCTCCTGACCATCCTGAGACTCAGCCCGGACAACCACGGAACGGCCAGTGTGTCCGAGTGCCAGAACTTTCCTTTGTTCTAAGAGTCTAGAGTGGAGGTTGCCAGAGAGTAACCAGAGGATCCACCCGAGGTTAGCATCAGCAGCAAGCCTCATGAACAGGTCGGAACTGTGGACAGCTGAATCACTATTCAGAACTAGCGCTTCATCAGGAACGAACCGGTCCTCTTCCTGACTTGCTGGGACCCACAGTCATCTTTTCTCCTGTGCACAAACTTTGCTAGTTAAAGCCAACACTAACTAGCCGGTCAGTGAGCATCAGCAGCGCACCGTCGCAAGCAGCACAGCACAGCCTGGCACGGAGCCAGAGAGCCCGCAGGAGATCTGAATCCCCAGAGATTGGATGAGTATTCAACTTCACTGCATTATAGCTCGAGAATTCAATTGTTATCCCAACCAGTTGATATCAATTTAATTCCTAAGAGTTATGTACTTGTTTTGAGTATCTAATGTAGAAGTTGTAACCAAGTTCACTTTATGAAACGGTCTAAATGAATGATATACTGAACGTATGTCCTCTTGATATATGTAACTCTTCGTAACTGAATGAATATATACCTTTTGTATTCTGATAACCCTCTCGATAAGATCTGTTAGGTTTACATGCATATTCTATGTATTAATAAATGTATCCTCGTGTATTAGTACCTGTGTGTGTGCGTTGTTTGAGTTATATCGCATGGTTGGATTCTAAAGCCATTAAAAGAATCATTTTGTGATTTACTGCTACAATTAATAATTGTCCCAGTAAATGCCCAAACCCTACAGAACTGGTGCCTCGTGAGAGCACACTACAGACTCTTTCACATTTTATTGTGTTGGAATCTTAAAATGTGTTTAATTGGGATTTATTGCCACTGATCGACACAAAACACATTATAATGTCAAAGTGATAACACAATTTTACAGACCCTGCTAAACTAACTTTAATTATAATTTTTTTTTCCCCAATTAAATATATATTTTATAGTGTAACACAATAATGTTAAAAAGTCTAAGGAGGGTGAATACTTTGATAGCCTCTCTATGTTATATATGTACATAAGATGTTACATGTTACATTTATACATAATGGATTACACAAAAAATAACTTCTCCTGGATATTTTAATCTCAGCTGTTTTACAAAGTCACAACAAGTACTGTATCAAGTTTATTCAGAGGCACGTTTACCTCGGTCTTCTTTTTGAAACAATTAAAATACAGAACGTTGGGGAAGCCTGATTTTAAAATAAGAACATCGAAATGACACCTAACTGTAACTGACATGTGACAAATTGTCCAGTCTCCATGACACAATCAGTGTCACAGCTATATTTTCACCTCACCGTTTTGTGAGGTGATAAGATTAAAAGGAGACAGAGGAATGTAAGAAACTAAAGCCAGTTTTGCTATAGCAACCATTTGACATAGAAACAATAGGCGGATAGTTGCAGGAATATTCTACGTTGGCAGGACCTAAGTATATAGAGCCATATACAGCAGCTGAATGTCTCCCAGTTGCTTTCCCATCCCCCAAAAAACTGGACCTATTTCATAATGACTATTTTCATTCATTTTTCGCACAGGTTCCTTAAGCATATAGAGGAGGAAACTTCAGTAATTTTTCACCAGTAGCCTTGTTATACTGCAGATCCTGTGGAGAAGTAAGAAGTTGTTTCACCAATTGAATTAAGGGGCAACTTCAGGGAGACTAGATTTCTCAAGCCTCAAAAGAGAAATTTAAGCAGGACACTCCTACTCTTCAGAGCAGTGCCATGACAGCTTTAAGCACTGAACAGCACTGAAGGACAGCACCTCCAAAAGCCCAGTGTCAACAAATTATATGTCTGAAAATCTGCTAAACATGCACTGTGCTATTCATGGCTGACAGACACCAGACAGTATTTTAAAACTGCTGCAAAACGCCTCTAAAAAACCCTAGGGCAGTGTCTCCATGTAATGTTCTCTGATGAGTCAAGGATCATGCTAGATTTTTAAGGTGAATGAGATGGGGTGTAGAGCTGAATGGAATGACGTTATCAGCCACCTACACCTCTTTTTTAGAGACGCATAAAAGACCAGTGAAACAGATACAATATAAATATTCTGTATAGAGTGTGAAGATCTATGCTGTATCAGATCTAAAGTAAAAGAAATCCTGATATGGTCCGTGCTGATTTCAAGATAAACTACAAATTTACACCTTAAATTTACTTATTTTTACAGTGGAATGCTTCATGTGTCTGCTTCAGGCTTTTCTCAAGGACTCAGAGGGACCGCGGTGACTTCAATACTTCAGTTTGTGAGGATTGCTCTTATCCTTTGAGCAGACACTAAAAATTCCTATATTTAGTATTTGCTGAACACCTAAATATCTTAAACTCTTTTGATCCTGTTAACCTACCAGAATAGTCTAACTGAAATATGTCATTTTACTTTTAGTTACAATGTCAGTCTTAATACAAAATCAAAGCTCTTATTTTCCCATTTTTTGGTTGTATTCTGTATTAAATAGCTGTATTCTAAAGCTATTTACTGTACTTAACAATGACATTCCCAAGCCAGTAGTCAGTAATAAAGAATAACACATGAAGATATAGCTCAATTATATTATATAAACCCCATAGGCATACCTTTCCTTTTGTACTATAGTAACATGGAATTTCAGTCGATGTCCATTGGCTACTTTCTGGACATTTGATGCAGTGCAGGAATTTTGTCTTTAGCTTTGTTTTGTCTACTCATGCCTCTGGAATTGCTAAATCCAGACAGTTTTTTTTATAGCCACTATTCAAATTGGCAGAATCCCCAGACAGTTCACTTTGGGACCTGAGATGGGTTTATTTAGCAGCCTGTACGCTGATAGGATTTAGATGCTTTGGTCATTGTTCTGATTTCTTGTTTTTAGGAACCTCTTATGAGAGTGGATTTAGGGCTTTGGATTTTCAGGATGCTAAAGAAAACCATACACTAGAATAGAAGTAATTTAATTCATATAGCATCGTAATATGGCCTGCAGAAAGTTTAAATCTAATAGAAAACTTTCAGCATAAACCCAAAAATATACACAGAGGAATTCAGAACAGTTAACGTAAACACTAATTATGTATAATGGTTACAATGAGGTAAGTACAACTCTAATTTTCTTTAACTTTGTTTTGCAGATTTAACCTTTTGAGCCTTGATTTTTTTATTTTATTTAAAGTGTGTCTGCTACACTGGGTGTTACTGTTACACACTTAATAGAGATTCAGATTCTTAATTGAGATAAAAAAATACTTTACATTTCTTGGACTAATTTAAAAATCAAGATGGGAGAATAATTTCTGTCTGTGTCTTTCAGAGTCCTTATCACAAACTGATATATGCCAAGCTCCTCTCTCACAGTTTTGGAATTCTTTGGAAGTCGTGAAAGGTAGGTGAAAGGTGATTAATTGAAAACTACCGTACTGTATGTGGCTATTATTGTACCATCGCATTTTTTCATGCGTGTGCCGTACATCAAAGGAAAACATGTCAAAGGGCAGAATATCAATGGAAGGCCTAGGATTCTTCAGGGTTTGATTGAAACTAAAAGCTATGACAAGAGAGAGGTTTTTTTTACACATAAGGATGTAAGACTTATATTGTAAAAAGGGAAAGAAATGGAACTGGAGATGCTCTAGCCTAACTCTATGTTAATAGTCTTCTGCCCCCAAGCAAATCACTGTGGACAGTAAAGGCCAAAACACAACCTACAAGAACTCTCATTCTGATTTTCCTTGTATCAAATTTCAACAACGACCAACATTCAACATAGCTATTGCACCAATGCTACCTCAAAAAAAAGTAAAGCTGGAATCAAGGATCGATAAACGCAACCATCTCCTTCCCTGTTCCCCAGGACATATGAATATGGCATATGAATTCAGTAGAATGTGTAGGGGAAAACAAGATGTGCTCGTCATGCAGAGAAAGAATAATTTTACACTCAACAGATGGAGAGCATTCTATGCGATGAAAGAAGATCCAGGATTAAGTATTCATTCAAAATTTGAAAAGGCTCTGGCAGTAACGAAAGAGAAGAAAATGAACAAAAGCAACAGTTATATTTACATTATAATATTTTTGTACAAATTTAATAGACAAATCTTGTTTGCCTCTGTATTTTTGACACATTTTGTTACGTTATTAAAAAATGGTAAAATTGTGTATTTTTACAAATGCACATCTGAGAGTGAAAAGTAATTTGGAGCTTGATTTGCCCAATCAGTCTGCATCCTCAATGTGGATGGTTGACTTTGTTCAACATTCAGTTACAAGAAGAATAAGGATAGGAAGCTTAATGTTTTTCTTGAGGCACATTAATTTTGTTCATTGTTGAGTTCAAAGAGAACTTTGTTTTAGCTTTCTGGCACATTTTACATGGAAAACTGTTATGTGTAGAAAATAAGCAATATGTCTTCATGTTGATATTGTAGCACACTCGGATTCACATGGGTATGCGCCCTCACTGTTGCCGCCTCATGTCGGCCCCCCACTGCTGGGGACTCGAACCCGGGCCTCCGGCGTCACTCAACAGGGACCCAGCCAGTTGAGCTAAAAGGAAATCTCCCGTCAGCCCAGCTGCTGCAGTCCCTGCTATTCACAGGGAAGGGCAGAGACGTCACCGCGCTGGTAATCTGGCTCGAACAACCTGTAATGTCGGCTGTATGCATTACAATATGTTTATTGCTATTTATATGCTTTTTTTGGTATTCCATATGTAAGGCTCTTCATTTGCTTTAAATGGAAATGTATTATTAATTGCACATTAGACACCGTTCCCTAATGAAAATGAGTAGCTGAGCTGTGAGGTGCACTGCCAATTGACAGATGGAAGTGAAATTCAAGGGCGTGTAGATTTTGCTCAAGCTGTAAAATGACAAAAACTTTCAGCAATTAAGACTTTTTTTTTACAATGTTGATAAAAATATTCAATTGGCTTTGGTCAAGGAAGAATTTGAATACCTAAAATATCTATCTTGTATTTTTAGTCTGAGTTGGCAATCCTAAATACACAGATTAGTGACTCAGTAACTTGGAAGATATGATAGATATAGTCCTTGGGTGTGATTTTAGGTACAGTTTCATTCAGCTGTGAAATTCCCATTTAGCACACACCTACTGCTTTTTTCTCAACTCAACAGTTGTTGTGATTTGGGCAGTTTGCATTCTTCTAGGTGGACAGGTAGAGGTTTTCACTTTTACGCTTTTTTCTGTTTTCTTAAATACTGTTACCTCCTTGCAAAGAATACCAAGGACAATGTCATGTAAGCCTATTCCCAGTGTGTGTTCCCATGCTGAGCCTGTTAGAAGACTTATGCACGAGCAGGGAGCTGCTGATTAACCACCAAGCCTAGAGATAAGAAATGTGATCGCTGACCGAGATACTTCGGTGGTCCCTTGAGGCTGGCGGCATGTGATAACAACCACCTCGGCAGAGCGCAGGGCAGAGGAATCAATTCTGCAGCACCAAGAATGATCAAAATTGTGTGAAATAGCTACTCACATTCACCGTGCAGGGACTGTTTTTAATGGGGTTTTTTTTCTTCACATTTGCACCCTTTGGACTCTAATCTTCTGTCGGTACACAAAATGCAGCTTCAAATCTAAGCAGTTTACACTTTCTGTTCTGTTGCTCCAAGGCTGGGGAAGCACCCTGCCTTTGTTAGATCTTACAAATCACTCGGCACTTTAAAATACTGTCCTTAAACATGCCTGTATACTCCAGCTTCACATTCTGTTTAATTTACTGCTCAGTTTTTTTATTCTTTAACCAGGAGCCAGTGATTTTTATTCTATCTGCTGTACGGTATTCAAGTAAGGGCTTTATTTAATACGTGACAATTTATGAGGTTCTCGTATATTCACATAGACCCAATGTTTGATTCCAGCTTCTTTTAATTCTTTTAATTAGATCATTTTTATTTCTGTACTTCACATGATATGCCAATTGACAATGATAACCTGGAGACCCATGTATACCGCCGGACATTGGCTGGAACAATGCGGATGAAGTGTTCATTCTAGCTCATGGGTAGAACAGCGGACTGTAGAATCTGAACTCACGACTCTCCATTTCAGAGTCAAACACTACTCCATACTATTGCTTGTAACTATTGCTTATCGTTAACGCCTTTAGCATTACAGCATTTATTTATGCTGTAGAGCCAACCTATGGGCATCAATTTAATTCAGTGTACGGTCTGAAGTATGCAGTTGCCTTATAATTTAGTTTTCCAAGGCATACATTCTGATGATACTGAAAATAATAATTAGCCAGACACTTTAAAGACATATATCAGTTGGATGACAAAATACAATATCAAAAGAGATTGTAACACCTGGAAAATAGTTAGCTAAGTTTTGTACATTTTGAATTCCTTTTCAACCAAATATATACACTATTAGTAGTATTCTGAAAAACTGTTCTCAAATGTCGACAGGTACTGTTAATGTACTGTGCTTTAGTGTTAATTCCGTTTTCTAGAATATTGTTTTGTCACTGAATCAGAATTACACAAATCTAGTTTGGGAAACCCTCTTCTCTATGGAGAGCTTTGTTTAGCCTGATTTTCAAGGAGCAGTACTTTAAAGAACTCACCTACCAGAGCAATATTGTCGGTGTAGTCTAGATCAGACCCCCCTGAACTCTACACTGCAGGGTCCAGCCCACTGAAACAGGGACCAGATTCAGAGCAACGGAGGAGCTTTGGTTCCTGACAGTCTTTATGCATAGTGCATGATACTCCATGTACAGACATAAAGAGACATTTAGATCAGGGTGTCCAGTAAATGCTAGGCCGTGAAAGGGCAGTGAGATAGAGCAAACTGGAGAGCAGCAGTCATCTGAGGCCCTGCTCATTCTTCCAGAGGGAGGATAATTCAGTCAGTCAGCCATTGCAGTTCTTCTTAAAATAATGAACCTCATAATTTCACAACCTAGGTGTCATTGTGTTAAATGATCTGTAAGCTCTTACAGCAGGTCAATATCAGCAGCTTCAGAGAATTTTCTTTCCAGTATTGTAACAATGTCCTTAAAATTCTATTGCATTGCAAAATCCCTGCATTTAAAGACAACAGCTAAAACTAAAAGACATTTACTGTGTTGTTTAGAGCCTTCGCGCTTACAATCCCTGAATATCAGTGAAGCTTTCCTGTCCTTCGACAGTGACATCACAGTAATGTGGTGGTTAGCGCTGTTGCATCACAGCTCTTGTGTCCTGGATTCAGTTCCTGTGTACAGTTTCCATACGCTACCTGGGTACCCAGGTATTCCCAGACTACTCCGGTCACCTCCCAACTTACAAAGTCATGGCGTCTAGGTCAGTTGATGTCAGTGAATTGTCCCTGTTTGATCTACAGTGGACTGCCATCCCTTACAGGGTGTAATCCTTCCTGTGCCCTCTGCTTCCAGGACAGGCTCCAGGTGGCCTGGACCATGAATAAGCGCCTTTCTAAAAATGGATGGATGGACGAAGACTGTACTATGCTAAGGACAATCTAGAGATCGTCCAATACTTTTCAGGTATGTGAAGCCCTGTAGCAAGTTTGAAGATGTAGTATTGAACAGAATTATAAAATGCCTGAACACAATATAGTGAATGTTTTTCTCTGGCTGTGGAAAATCTGTGCGCTCTTTTTTATTTGCTCATATTTCCATGTTATCCTCTATATCTCTCTATTAATATAGAAACATTCCCTTAACAGGCTATAATTCTGAAATCCCTTGTTTTTTATATTTTTTGAAAACGTGATATTGATTAATTGTTGTGCTTATATGGGAACAGCATGCTTTGCAATGCAGTAAATTACAATACTCTACATTCTCTTAAGATAAATGATCCTCTCCCATCCCTGTTTTGTTTAAGGGTTTATTTAAGTACTTTGCTTAATTAAATGGCTTTAAAATAGTTTTCTGTTTAATACAATAAAAACCTTTTTTTTGTTTTAAACTTCTAACTATATAGGTTGGAAATCAACTCTATTTCTCAGTGATTTTTTATTCCATTGTCTCTGAATGCTATTACATTTTCATTTGGTTTGTTGTCCTTAAGTCAAAACATTTAAGTGCTAAATTCCTCAAACATAAGTATAAATGCCATATTATATGACTAGCTATGAGCTGAACAATAAAGCAAAGGTTTCTAAAGCTAACGACCAGCAGCCCGTTAAGGAGCGCACAGCTGATAACCATTTTGTGAGCTTCTGCGCCCTGCTGTCATTTAATCCAGGCCTACAGAAAACGCCTACGAGACAATGACTCAGGATTCTCATCCATAAAGGCTTTAGGCTTCTCTCTGAACTTTTGGTGGTGTTGTACCAATGCATTCCATTCTTTCAGCCCAAAAGGAATAGAAATCTTTTCAGAAAACTACTGTAACACATCACCTCAAAAGAATCGTAACTCTTACTTCTTACAGCATTGATTTTGCAGGGAAAGAAAGGTTTCTTAAGCAAGGTATTATTAGCAAAAAAGCTTTTTCAGAGAACAGAGGAGAAAAGAGCAGAACCAATGGTGAAGGGTATTGTTTTGACACATTTAAACCCAATTACGACACTTGAAACCAGATCTACAAATGTTATAAGCTGTAGAACAAGAGTTTTGCCCAAGATCCATTGTTATGTGACAAGTCTGAAAGCTCGATAAAGGACAGAGCCAATTAATTATTATGTTAGAAGCAATGGCTGTCACGCAGCTTGGCCATTAGGGAAAGCTCCTTTGGCAGCAGTATGTAATCAAAGGGAGGTAACAATAGAATATCAATTATTTTGGGCCACGTGGCAGCTGAAAATAGATTGAATCTTTGAAAGATAAAAAGGGCCAAGCTGCATCTCCCTGGATTTCTCTACAAAGCTCCACACGTGAGATGAATTTAAAACAGGAGGGTGGAGAAGTCAAATATTGCTTTTTTAAGACAACAAAGAGGAGCACGAGCCATTTATGAGTAAACTACGTTTTAACTCCTGCTTTCAATCTTTGTTCTCATATTCACCCTTTTCAGCTTAAAACCTGAGCCACGGGCTTTTGCATCAACATTGTACATGTCAAGACATATAATAATGTAAATCAAACCTTGTATCTGTTTTTGGTGTATTTTCAAATTCGCATAAAACATCAAGAAGTAATTTCCACGTAAATATTTGGGAGTTTAATGCTTATACTGTTTATGCTTATAATGCTTATAAGTGTCAGAAAATACAGAACTTTCTTTTTTAGTGGGAAGTATTGATTGTACTATTTGTAGAAGAAAAAAGTACAGTACATAGGTGCAATAGTTTCATAATGGATTAGACTTAAACATTGTTTTTTTACTTGTAGTCGATCAAACACGTCTTATGAGTAAAATACATTGTAGTCCAATTCCTTTTCAATTACACTAAGATGATTCGAAATGGTAATCTTTGTTTAATACGATTAAAGTTATTTTATTCATGCCACTGTCATCCCCCAAACAGGGCAGCTTACAGATTCCCTTGTGTGTCTTGAAAGACCTCATCTGTTGTCAACAGCCAGTAACAGATGCACAGCTAAGGGTTGTGTCAAGTACTCCAAATGACAAAGGTCATTAAAAAGCAGCGAAGCAGGCTGATGGCACTTACATTGTGTTGAATTACAAAGACGTATAATAAATACAGATTTATTAAGTAGGGGTGTTTAATCCTCTGCCAAAATCTTCTGTGTAAGTTTTCTCATCCTACGGTCTGATATTCATATGAATGTTCAATAAAAGAACAATGGAAAGCAAAACCTATTTTATTTGTTGGTTTAATATGCTACTGTACCATAGAAATAACATTTGTGAGCCTCCTTGAGCCAGTTCAAAATACAATCTGTCCTAGCTGTCTAATTAGCATCCTGCCCTCTGGTGTGGAATATCCAATATACTGGTTTATCTTTTTTAGCAATTGGGAATTGGTATTTTTTTTTCTTTTTGCGCATCCAGTTAATTAATTCTTGGTTAAACTATCCCCAAACTGAGCAAGCTCAGGTAATGAAGACTGAAACTGCCCACGTAGTTTCTCCAGTATACGCATTGCTATGCTACCCAGAGCATGGATGACAGAGCTAACTGTGCTGGAAGGAGGACTGACACAGCTCTCTCAGGCTTGTGGTTGCATGATCAGGAACAGAAATTGTGGGTGTATACTGAGCAAACAGTCCTTAATCGACCTCAACTCACCCAAACCTTGTGACATTTCATAAGCTTTTACCACGCTTGTGCAGACCATTTGAGGAGAGGATTCGATGTGCCTCTTTGAAGAATCTACCCGCTGAAGCCACACAGCGCACACAGATATTTAGGCAAATGTCAACAGGCACATCACATGACTCAGCAGCTTTGTAACACCTTTCATGCCCTTAGCGTAGCTTCTACTGAAGGATCACTTTAACATGTAAAAAGCTCCCAGCTATAGTGAGGCAGTAGTATAGCCTGTGATCTTCTGACTATTTCAGAAGAACTATGCAGGATTCCCCAAACTACAGTGCATAGTAATACAGGTATAACCTGCGTGTTGCAAAAGTTACTTGTGTGAAGCCATGATTAAATATTGGAAAAAAAATGAAATAATGTATTACTTCATAAACCATTGTTACCGCATTGTTACGATTAAGCTAGGTAATACTTATTAGTATGGAGTATTTGACCTACTTACTTTTGCTCATTAAAAATACATTCTTTGACTTGATACAACAAGATTTAAATACATTAAAATGAGCTCTCACTTTGGAATTGGTCATTATGACTGTCAATAGACATTTCTGAACAGAAACATAAGGCTGTGAAATAAAGTAAGCTTTATGGTTTTAATATACCCAACCTTAAAAATATGGCACTCTGCCCCAGGATGCCCAACTCCTGTTGTGGAGAGCTGCATTCCTGAATGTTTTATAGGTCTCTTTAAATCAGCAGCACCTGAAAAACTGGAAAAAAACCGTTAAACTGACCTAATTAAGGCACTAATCAGTTCCACTTGATTTTTAGGAATGAAATCTGCAGGACAATAGTGCTCCAGGCCTGGTTTTGGAAGATACTGCTCTACAGCAACAATGATGGGACAAGAACTGTCTTGTAACAATGACAATAAGCCAAATGAGCACCAGAAATCGATTCAGTATATCAATAACAATATATTGTACATAACAGCATGCCAGTGCCTATCATGGAAACACAAGGCACAAGGCAGGTCTTTGGGAAATGGATGGTAACCAGAACACTGAGAAAAACCTAAATGAATACAGGAAGAACATACAAACTCCATACAGAAGGTACCCCAGGCCAGAATCAAACCCAGGAGCTATGAGCTCTGAGGTGGAGGTGTTATCCATGACACCACTGTGCCGCGATGAGATGTGTTCTCAACGAAGATATGAAGAAATGAAAATATGCCCCATTGAGATGGAAAATGTTACCCTGAATTTTCCATTATGAACTACTGCAAGCCTTCATGTGTACTACTGGGACAACACCCTCTCTAACGAGGTTAGGGTAGGGAGGTGATCAAAGGAACAAGTGAAGATTATTTCCTAAATCTCTCTGAAAAGTAAAAAGAAAGAAGAAAAAACGATGTTTCAACTGTGGAGCCATTTTCAGGTATGTAACTAACACTTTGCCCATTTTTTTTTTGTACATCCATCCATTTTCTAACCACTTCTAATTCAGGGTCATGGAGGAGCCAGACCCTACCCCAGCAAACAACAGGTGCATGGCAGGATACACCCTGGACTAGATACCAGTCAATTGCAAAACAGACACTCACATACTCACACCTAGGGCCAATTTCCCCAGAAGCCAGTTAACCTACCAGTATGTCTATGGACTGCGGGAGGAAACCCATGCAAACGTGGGGAGGAAATACAAATACAGACTCCCCAGAGATAGTACCACAGACCTACAATCAAATCCAGGTCCCCAGTGCTGTGAAGCAGCAATGCTAACCATTGCACTACATGCCTCCCAACTTTAAACATAATTTAGTTAAGAAGTAAATGACAAAAACTATAGAAACCCTTGTTATCAGTAAACAGCAGTGTGCTTTTGCACATTAAGCACAGAAGAGTTTTTTATTCGAACGTTTCAAAGGACCTCAGTAGCTGTTCAATATGCTGCTCTCTCCCTTTTCGGCATCTTTCCATATCGATGCATTTTTAAGTTTCACTATACTGTTAGTGGACTTAATGTCACAATAGTGTCAATTTGCAGGCATTGTAGTTGACTCTGACACCTAACAATTTTAAAGAACCCTTCGCCTCAGAAAGCCTGTCAGATGTTCCAGAGCCAGCAGTGCACCCAGAGACCAGCACAAGACAAGTATATTGCATCTAACAGCTTTATACTACATTCTACTTGCAAATACTGTATATTAAGTATCCCTGTCTATGAGTTTAAAAAGGGAACAAAACAAAAAATAATAAATGGCACAGGAGCTTCTACCTCATAATTCTGGCTTCCTTCAGGAAATGGGCAGAGAAGGAGATTGGATCAATTAACACTCAAATAGACTAGATAATTTGAACAGCCTCCTATTTGTAACTTTTCTATTACTAATATTTCTTAAAGTTCATCTCTTTTTCTTAGATACATGGATGTCTCTTCATTGTTTGGTAACATTATCCCCAGCCTCCATCTACACACTTGAAAAGGTAGTACAAAGATGAGTTCAAGTTCCTGAGCTGGGGGATAAGTGAGAAATGAAATCTTTCAGCTGATGCATCAGAGGTCATTTGATGGATGATTCTCAAACCTTTGGCAAGGATGTGGGAGGAAAAAAAATACACAGAGCATAGAAGCATATTAGCAACTGGTATTGTTATTATATTTTTTGCCTCATAAAACTAAATCAAACCACCTCCAGATTTATTTTTTGGGCACAGTGCTGTCATTTCAGTAATGCAAAAGGGAGAAAAGCTGTTGACCTGGCATAATAAGCAAGAATTATTATTATTTCACACAGTTACACACTGTGAAGGCATCTATTTCTATCACTTTTATGTGCGATGTGCTTGTGGCTGTTGAAAATGAGCAAGCGAAACTTTTAAATGTATCATTTATATTGCTTTACTAACAAGATAGGTTAGATTTAAGCAACGAATCACTCTAAAAAGTCTGAAAAATAGGCAATTATCTGTATAATTAAATACTATAAATCCATAAAAAATCATGTTTTAAATCCCCTAGATAAATTAAGACCGGTGCCAAAGCAGAGGCGACAATTTACAATGAATCTAATTAGTACTGCCGAAATATAAACGAATAAATCATTCATTCTCTACTAATTATCCAAGTGCAAATACAGTTTAAAAAACTCTAATCGTAGAAGAATTGCAATTGACACTGTTTGGGTGAAATAAAGCAAGCATATTTAGTAGAGAAGCATGCAACGATGTAATGTGATTGTTACACAAAATAAAATGTCCCTGTTAGTTAAAAAAATAGTCTTTGTTAGTAAAAATATACGAAAGATTTAAAGTGGCATGTATGCTGAATTTGTATCAATGACATATAAAGAATAATTAAGTCATAAAATGAATTATTTAAATAATTATCATGACAAATATTCTAAATCAGGTATATAAAATCAGTTAATATTCACAAACCATACAATGTGAATATACTGTATGCATATGTGTGATTCCCCACACTGTATGTGTTATGATCCCAGTAAACAATTTTGCTAAATCCTTTTAAATGTTACAATTAAGGCTCCAGGCATTGCTGGAATAGGATTTCATAGTTTATTTGGGTTCAAAGAATACAGATGTGCAAATTTCCCATGTATAACTTTTCTCTTAAAAGAAACACCATGTTTCTATCACTCCAGGCTTAAAAGAAATGCAATTCCAGGTTAGGTAGTCAAGAGAACTTTCCAAAACCAGTTTCATTTCGTAACCAACTCTTGAACATATGCGCAGTAAACACTTACATTTTTCCACAAACTATAATGCTTAATAATATGAAGCCCAGCTGTACCACATGCTTTCCAAGACTGACTTCATACTCTTCGGTGCTTCTCTGTGACTTAATAAACAACTCTGCTCTCCTCATAAACCAGCTTCCATTTAAAAATGTAAGTCAACTCTTACTGTGTAGCAGGTACAGTACATTACAAAATACCACGTAAAGAGTTCTGTTGTTTTTTTTTAGAACAGCTTTAAAAGTAAGGGATCGATTTTTTCCATCTATCTTGATTGATCTTGATGGCCACTTAGACCATATCCAATGGTAGAACATGTGTATGTTTCGGGTTTCAATAATATTCTCATAATCTATGCAGTTGTTTGGAACTATTACAAAACCTTTTGACTGTAATTAATATAGCTTAGTTTGGATCAGAAGAAACCAGGGCTTGTCCTCTAGTGATCTTTAATTCACTTTCATCAGAATATTCAAATATGATTGCTCACAGTAAACTAAACATTAGAAGTCAACCAATCTGCACAAAGGATTAAAGCCTCTGGTGTTAATGATGGTGAACATTGTCAGATGCCATTTTGAATGCAGATCTAGCTATAGTACTCTGCAATTCCCATTTCTTCTTCATAATGATACATATAGATTTATGTCAGAAATACAGTATATTACACTGTAGGTGTAGTCATACTGTATCACGTTTTGTGAAGGAAAAGCAGTAAAACACATAGTAGCTACTGTACCTCAGAGATTAAAAAATAAATAATGAAAAGAAAAGTATGATTGATGAATGAAAACATCCATGTGAGGCATCATAAAATATTACAAAGCAAAGGTACTTCTAAACTTATAAAAGCCTTGGCAACAGCTTACAGACAAAAACAGGTCACCATGGAAACAGCAGACTAGGAGGAACACTGAAATCTAGCTGTGACATGGTCTAGCTCAGGTGAGTGTTGGCAAGGGTCTCTAAAACCATAGATGGAAAGAACAATCTTGCTGGCGATCATTTTTAACCCACAATTTCAATTTCCACAGATGATTTTTTAGGTGCATAAAAAGCTACGAACATTCTTTCTTGGGGTTCATTTTCTGTCCATTCATTTAACTCCTTTACCCTGGCAGGAATTCTTTAGATCACTTTGGTGTAATTTTGTCTCTCTTATTCTACGGCATTGTTATTCTTTAGACATACAGTATCTGTACCTTCTAACATCACAAACAAGACTCACATTAGGTACACTTCACTGTATAAAGTATACTGTAGCACTACAGATTTGTCCAATGCTATGACGTTACTGTCTTTATTCTAGTTTAGCTCAGGCCCCTTCCATGCCTGTAGATTTTGTGCCAATACCAGCTTAGTTGAAAGCTACTATGTATTCTCCAGTAATAGCAATGCACTCATTTGCTTGATCTCCATTCTTAGACCTGCAGAGCTTCAACTGGCTCTGACAGGAATAGCTGTCCCCTGCTTACACTAAATCCCACCAGCCCTAATTTACATTTCTCCTCACTGTGCGTTTGCTTTCCAGAGCTAGCCCGAATCGTATGACGTTACGTAATAATTCCATGGATATCAGACATTACACAGGTTCTTTGTAAAAATGTACGTCCAGACTGTTATGCATTGCATGTGCTTCGTGACTTTCAGCGGGACTTCAGAACAGCAACATGAAGTGGCAGTGGACAGTAATATTCCCCATGAAGCCTCAGTGGCTGTTTCACATTGCACAGCAATGCAAAACAGATGGTCTGGTTTTGGAATATGCTTTACTCTTTGTTTGACCGTAGGTTTAAACCTCCAGAAACTGCCCTGTCCAATTGCTAGAATCAATGAAGTCTATAGACTCTGATCCTTATAAATAAATGAGATTAGATTTAATTTATCAAGGATTAATGACGCAAGATTGGTATTTCCCTTTTGGTATATATTTGATACTGATCTAGATAACCTAAAGGACAGGCCCCCCTGGCTCTGGTGAAAAGGATTTCTCTGGATGTCAGTCCAGTGGGAGGTGAGGTCAGCTTGCCCTGATTATTTCTATTTTTATTCTGCGTTCAGTCATATTGTTATTATATCATGACCCTCTTTTACTATTTTTCCTCCTACTTTTCTCTTTTCAGACATGAAAAGCGTCTTTTATCTGAATTTGTCAGGCAGTGTCCAGAATCATTAAACCGGTATCACATTATTTGAACAGTATCAAATAACAGAATAATAAATTACTATAATTAAGGCCAAATACTTTAAATTCATGCTGAGAGGAGATCTGAAAGTGGGCTAGCAAAGAGGAAAGAGGAGTTATGAAGTATTTGATCCAATTTCAGTTTTTGAGTTCAGTTACTGAGTGTCAGCGCAAGTCACTCTTATGGAGGTCCTATTTTAAACCTGACCCACATATTACTGTTTTTATTCAGAATGCAGTTCTTAAAATAGACTTTGGACTTTTTTTTCCCACTAAAATCACTTTTTTGTTGGAGGTGTATCCACTACATAATTAGTCAAGTATTAGCAAATTACCTGTATGACTAGACAGAGACCAAAATAATTGAAAGCAGCAATCAGAGCAGATGTAATTAAATTGTCCCCATTTGCACTTTTTCCTTTCTGAAATGAATATCAGCTTGCTGTTACATCATCCCAAAATGACTGTTGATTCCTGTAAACATCAAGTCAATGCATAACTTTATGACGTTAATGGATTGAACAGTAACATTGTTGGTACCATTAATAATGGTGGTTCAAATAGTAGAAAAATAGCAAAACTCAAATGCTTTAACCACCTAGAAAATATGTATTAAATAAACTATTTTTTATTTGTTAAAAATACAAATTTGTATTCTGTTCCAGCTTTGTTATACTTTAACCACAAGTGTTTGTACTGTTAAATTTTTACATGAGCATTGTAATACTACTAATTTCCAAAGTTGAGGTTGGAAAGTGATATTCTGCAATGCTAAAATATTATTTTCAAACAGTAGACTAAAATTGGGAGAAAAATTTAAATGAATTGAAATATAGAGGTTTTAGGTTGATAATTTGTTTGCTGGGATGCATTCCAGCTGTTCAGTACTCAGAATTAGGCTTAAAGGTGACTATGAGGATTTTGTTAAAGTAGATGAGAACTATGCTGTGTATTTTAAGTGCACAGTAAAAATGAAAAGTGGATGAACTCTAATGTAGTTTATTCCAGATGCTGTAACTAACAGGTAAGGAAATATTGGGTAACTCAATATTAAATTTCAATTAAGAATAATTTTTGAGACTGGAAATGTTAATGTTTAGTGATAATATAGAGTATATGGTAAATATAGAGTTTCCAAGAGAAACTAGTGATTAGCAACAAAAAACTGTAAGATCAACAATTATTTTCTGTACTTTCAGTAACTCATAATCACTCAGTGATTCAAATTCCTGACTTTGGATGGGACGAAAATTGAGTACTTTCATCTTTTCATTATTCTTTCCTCTCCTTCCTTTGTATGAGTATTAACAAATAAAAGCTGCCCTATCCCACTTCAGGGATGACCTCATTCATGTATCCTTCAACTCTCTCCCACAACCAAGACTGGTTTTGGTTTTTATACACTCCTGACTCACTAAATTTAAATTAACTTAAAGATAAGCTTTTAGAGATACTGCACATTTCTGTAGTTTTCCATTCTGGGCTAATTAATTTGATTCACTTTAATCAACCTCCATATCTGTTTGTTGAAGCCTATTATTCATAAACAAAATACACAATACAAAATAAAAGATTAAGCCAGAAAAGCAAGTGGAATTCTTACGTTAGCCCTGAGTTCCCTTTTTTAAACTTCAATTTTAGCAATGATTAATAATTTAAAAAATCAAGGTTTGAAAATTCTCAATTACACCAAAAACTCAAATTAATACTTACCTTTCAGATCTAGCAATCATCTGCAAGAATTTAATAGTGAATAGGATAATTCATTCTTTATCCTCCTTTTTGAGTGTCCTGAACAACACTCAATAGAAATCTGTATTAGTCTTATATAATCCCTTATTTCTTGCCTCTTTGTTAAAGACTAAATAACCACATGCTTGCATATAATAAAATCAGACTTTCCTAACATACAGCAACATGCGAACTTAGCTTCACGGGGAGAAATTAAGTTAAAAAATATATTCCATGTTATAAATACCGTATACTGTAAGAGGGAGTATATCTTGTAGATTCAGACAAGATTAAGATCCTTGTCTGAACTACATTTCCCAGAATGCTGCTGGGAATAAGTCTTTGCCTTAGGTCGCCTGATCAGTTGTCGGAAGGGGTAGCTTGCAGGGTTGGTTATGAAGTGGTGTCTGAAGGCAGAGGTCAGAGGGCAGGGAGCAGAGGGCAGAGTCTCTGAGTGTAAAATTCACCAGAGGGAAGCAGAATGAAGGAAGTGACTAAGACTCTTGGGAACTGTGGAAACATGAGTTTTGGAGAATTAAGAAAGACAAGTTAGGACATTTATGTGTTGTTATTGAAGCCAGTACAAGTAGCTTAGCAGCCCAGTTATGAGTAGTAAGAGACTGTGAGGTAGTCAGCAGCTCTAAAAGGAGTTTAGGCATTTGTTTTGGTTTATGATAGTTTTGTTTTTAGTTTTTGTGTTTCCCACAGTGTAAATAAACAGCACTAGCTTTGTAGCTTAAGACTGTGTTAGTGTTTCTTGAGACCCATCTATATAAAAGATCACTCACTATGGTACAACAACCCCAGTGTGTCTGTATATATGTATGTTTCACAGTCCTTACGTCATTAAGAAGGAAAAGTAATTTTATGGAAAATCTGGATTTTCTTTATTGTATGTTTCATACAGTCATTTCACCACAGAGGTTCCTAGTTCCACTAATGCTGTAACTGCTATGTGGACAAAGTGCAAGTATCCAAACACAACTGAGGTGCGAGACTCCACCCAACCAAGGCACTCCCCCCACTGCTGGGAGTTACTTTTTGTTTGTTAGAAGCAACTCTGGAAGCAATGTGGGTGGCTGTGTGAAAGGCGAATGTCTTTTGGTTTCTTATATTTCTTGCCAGGTAATTACTGGCTTCTAAAAATGTAAAGGTTTATTAAAATAAGCACATATATGTCTGAATCTCTTTAAATTGAACTAATCAGCATCTTATTAAGTTTATAAATTTCAATTTTATGCTTTTTTTTGTCCAGAGTATTACTATGATTTAATTTTGAAGGCCCTTAGCACCTCATTGTTCTCACAAATCTGTCCTTTTTTATTGGCTTTAGCTCAGAGAGCAGTGACTGTAACAGATAAAATGGTTTTCTTAAGGCCTCTGCAGTATACTTAATATAGATGATTTATTGTTAGAGTCTGGGTTGAATTTACAGGCTCTTCATTGGGGTCACAGATTTAGCCTATTTCTGGCTGTTACAAAAGAGGTTACTACATATCGTAACTCTTCCTGTGAGGTTCCAAATAAAAACTAAAATCATCATTAATTTACATTTTCCTCCAGTAGTTTCCAAACTTGTACAATTTCCTATCATCTCAGAAATAGATGTCAAGGTTAGGCTATCCTCGGTTAGCTAGAATAATGTGCACTTTAATGCATGAATCCTGATAGCAGTGGTATCTCTATTATTACTGCTTTAATTTTCACTCCAAAGCATGTACAAATGTGTACAAAGGGGGAGGGTGTTACGAGCAAAGGGTTAATAATATGTAGAGCAAAGCCATCAATCTGGCACTGGTGAAGGCAAGGAGAACTGGGGCAGCATCAGTAGTGCATTTAACACAAGCGAGGAGACGGCTCCAGCTCCAGGGACACTTGAGCCAATACGAGCACAGCAGTCCCCAAGAGCACAGTCCCACTCCTTTCCATTTCTCCACCGGCACGACTGTGAAAACTGCAGGCAGTATTCATATGACTAGCTTGGACTGGACTGCTATGAGGATAATGTATACTTGTATATTTATACCCTCTTCGAATTTCAACCCATGAGGGATACATTGTTTACAAAAAAATGTTTCTCTGCTGCGACCACTGTGTTTTAGAAAGATATTACAGTTCTTGGGCTAGCATCTTGCTGATTATTACGTGAGATTAATCAACCCTGCAAATCTCAAATGGCGATTTCAGTGCTTCCCAGATTCCCAAGGTAACCAAAAGATTTTCATGAGGAATAACTATACTAAACTATAGAATTAAATAGATTGCAACCCATTAATTGAGTGTGTTTCACAGACACAGTGACATATGGTTTAGCCTACTTGGCTGAAGGCCAGTGTCTTGGCTGTAGGACGAGGAGACTGGGACCCCCATGCAGACTGAGAAAGGAACCAAAGTGAGGGCAAAAAATATATGGTATTTATAGATAGTATGACGTCAGGGAAGATTACGATTTAGGACAGCCGAGGTAAATTAAATTAAATTAAATCTCCTGCACTTTCATTGTAAACTCTATTTAATATAGGTCAGAGGAGTTGCAGTCTCAGGGTCTTCAAAGAAAAAAACGGAAGTATTCTGTGCAAGATACTGCACACAGCACTATTGTGTAACTTATTAAACATTTGATGTTTCAGAAACATCATGTTGTCTTTCAATGTTAGACTGGGTTCTGGGACGCTGGTATAGTCTGGCAGGGAATGTTTTAATTTAATAATTTTAATCATTTTCACAGAGGCTTGCATCAGATGCATGGTATGGCACTCTGAGGTACACAATCAAAAGAGGAGAGGGATAGATGAAAGGAGCATCTTTTTGAGATTAGACAGAGAAAACATTATAGCTGGATTTACTGTCTTCGTACTTAGGGGAATACTAGATTTGTGCTTGCCTACTTAGAGAATCCATCAGAAGGAGTGCTATAGTCTGCCTGGATGTTACAATTCCCTGACTCTCTGATTTTAGACTAATTTTGCATTCCCATATCTTCTTTTTTTATCTGTGAATCAGTACTACCCTTATACAGTTTAGAATCATGATTGTGTGCTTATAAATACAATATTTTGGTCAAGACATACTTTGATCATTTTTAATACAGTGATCTCAATTACCTTACTGTAACTCATAACTTCTGACTTCTGTATGTGATGTTTGTTTATGATTCAGGGCCACTGTGGAAGAAATGCTTTCATGTAAGAGCTACTAAGGCAATGACCTTGCTAAGCCTGTCAAGTACCCTTCAGCAGCTCTGAGGTGTGAAGTGCTGTGCAGTCCTATAACAGCATTGTTTGCCTGTTTAGATGTCATTGCCTAACTGTTCACATGAACCCCCAGAAGATGTTAAAGTCGTAAACATGATTTCCTGTGCCATTAACTTCACAGTTTAAAGTGCGGTCTGTAGTGCATGTGGACATCATGTTTTCCAGCAAAAATGTCGTTTTCTGACTTGCATGTGTAACTTTATCAACTTCCTGACTGACCAGCTTTGTGTAGTAAGGACATATTAAAAAGGTAAAATAGAAACATCCATTAAAGATGTTTCAGCTTTTCCCTCTTGACTTGAACTTGACCTGTCTGTCCACAAGACCCTTGCTTAATAGAGAGGGAGCTTATGTTACAGGGGGAGCCATTGCCAGCAGTTCTGTCAGAGTGGAACTGACAGGACGTACAGCTGAGGCCCTGACAGCTGTAGGTTTCCTGCAGCTTCGCACATTCCCTTCATCTGAACAGCTATGCTGGTAATTTTGTTAGGATCAACAGCCAAACACAAGGTTGAGCACTTCTCTCATTGCAGTGTGTCTTTGAAAATTTCACAAACTTAAAGGGCAGCAATGAAATTCACAACTGCAAATGCTGCATGTCTTGATTTAAGGATTTAACTTGGTAATATAACACAATATATAACTCTATAATATAATATATATATAATACTCTAAATAATATAAATATTTAAATTTAATGTGAAATGTAAAGTATAATATAACACTACAGCAAATTAAACTGCATTGCAAAATCTGATGCTGTGCATGAACAAGTATTCCCAATCTAAGAAAATAAAAGGTGTGTACTTGTGCTACTGTACACTATGTAATTTTATCATATTTATATTTGTAGTATCTATTAATATATAGCTAAAGAAATAACTGACTATTTGAGCAACCTCAGCATTCTTTAGAAATAACCCGTAACACTTCAATTGGACTAAGTTCAATCGTCTTTGATGGCCACTTCATAATGTTAAACCTTTTCTTCTTTAGAAATTCTGATATGATCTCGGCTGCATGCTTTAAATTGTATTTACTGGTATGAAAGTTTCATCTCATGCCAACATAACAGGGCAACAGGGATGTATCTTTTCAGTAAATAATAAATGGGATCCAACATGCTGTTTTCAGTACAGCTCCTTTCCAGACCAGGTGTTTGAAGTTGCCCTTGAAATATAATTAAATGTATAAAAGGTCATGGCAAACACTTTCATTCCTTAACTGATGCAGCGTAGAACTAAACTATGACAAAAACACATTAGAGAAATTGCACTTTAATTATTCACACAAGTGAATATGCTAGTGTTATCAAGTAACAAGTTAGTTACTTACTGTACATACTCTTGTTTCAGGTTTATGCTGAATTTAAAAGGAGATGACTGAAATACTAACTACAGTAGTACTATATGTAGTGCCATGACTGAGATCCTGTTCACAGAGGAGAAAACTGGCTTCAAGTATTAAAATATATAAGTGTAGGATTACAGTACATTTGACACTCTGTGTCTTTTAAAGGTAGGGTATATGCAAGACACACATAAACCCAACAAAATGACAAATGGAACTCTCTGGCACTTTATTGCATTTAACACTTAGTAATGCATCCTATCTGAGTTTAGACAGTCAAGCTGTTTACCATCATATGGCATATATAACAAAAATAAAATATAGAGCTTTACCAGTATATTTGGTCTTTTCCAGACATTGATCAATATCTAGTTCAGATTCTCCTTCAAAAAAAGGCAGCAGACAAAAACATAAATCCCCGATTGGTCTCAAGCTCTTTATTTTTGTCTTTGTCTCTATAGTGTATCCTGGGAGTTGTGTGGTTTGGAGTGAATGAGAAATTCAGTTTCTGTCCCAGACTCAACAAAAAGATTAGAGATTTTATTTGTGAGTCTTATGCCAAATGGAATCACATCTTTATCATCTTTAATTAAATGTCTTTAATGTCCAGACTGGAGCCGGGTGAGGGGGATAGTGACAGAGTGTCAGAGAAGATGTCCAATGGCATGACTAAGTCACAAAGTGTTTTGGAAACCAGAAGCAGTTATGGGCTCAGTTATGGATATACAGCTATGACTCTGCTTCTGTACAGTGAAATTTAGAGCATACCATACGCTAGTGGTTGGAGTCTACTTCAGAAAGTACAGTACAAGGAGATCAGACAGGGATGCTCCACGTTGAGGGATGCCATATTCCCTGGCCATTGAGAAGCTCTTACATGGCTTGAATATAGTTCTCTCACTGCCCTTCATGTCTTCAACTTTAAACTTACTCCTGAAAAGCTTAACCATTAAAGGCACTTATCCCAGTGCAGGTCAAGCTCCAGGTGTCCAACCTCAGGTCTTGAGAGTTTACATCACAGTCACTGGTCCAGTGTAATCAGGATACCCCTAGCAGCCAATTGGCTTAGTGCTGCTGATAGTGAGGTGGGAATAGCCAGTCAGGTCTCTCTTGGCTTCCTGTAAAGTCAGCAAATCTTTTGACCCAAAAGGTGCTATAGGTGAAGAATGTGACTCTCCTCCAACCCTGAATGAGCCTAACATACAGCATGTAACCACTGCGGTTCAGTGTGGGCTTGTGCCCTCGCCGCTCCACTCCGCCAGTTCGTCACGCAACACCTTGGCACAAACCCGGGTCTCCGGCATAACGCAACAGGGAACCAGCCGAGTGAGCTAAAGGAAACCTCCCTCAGCCCAGGTGGCTGAGGTCCCTGCTACGCGCAGGCATGGCGATGACGTCACCGTGCCCAAACTAGCTCCGCTACAAGTATAAGGTTGTTCACTGTGGCATAGTAAAACATGAGTGACGTAATGGTGGATGGGTCAGAGGAGTCTGCCTCTTCTTCCTTGTGTCCCCCGTGTGCAGTCACAGGGTTGGCAGACTTGAGCCGAGCCATGAAAAACACACATTCTGACAATTCCAGCATCAGGAGAGTATAAGAAATAATAAATAATTGGTGAGGCTAATATCTTTCAGAAAAACAATCTTGTTCTCAACAAGTGAGTTTCTTTAGGGTTAAGTGCACTGCTGCATGTCAAAATGAATACCTTTCATCTAACTTCACCCTGCCACACTGCCAGGAAAGTGTCATGATGACAGGGCTGTTCCTTGAATGAGTTACTTTGAAATGTTTCCTGATAATATTCGAAAAATGATTTCTTGAAATGTTTCCTTGTGTGTGCTAAGACTACTGTAGTTATCTTTTACCCATGTACAAACAAATATCAGCCATTGCACCTGTATTTACTTATCAGTTCAAGGTTTCATATTCATATAGGTACATCAAACTAGATTAGCGATACTCACAGTCAGATAGTAAAGAACAAATGTATTGTTACAGCTATAGGTGACTAGGAAGTGTCTCTAAATGTTTAGATAAAGTGTGTGACACCTGGCAGTATAACAAATTCCAGCTTTAAAGCAGAGGAGATGTTTGCTGAGATGTGGGGGGTCCTTGATTAAAAACAACTGGAAAGTTTACCTTGGTGTACCTAGGTAATTAAGTTGTGGGCTAATGTTGTCAATGAGCAGTCCAGAAACACACTATATAAGATAATTTTAAGACCACAGAGAGGAGAGAGACAAGAAGAGGAAGAGAGAAAGGACAGAAAGAGAAAGAAGGTCAGAAGGTCAGTGAGGAGTTAGAACTTGAAGCTTGTGTGTGCCAGGTGAGAGCCCTTAATTCATGATCACCCAAACAAAACCTGACTGGAGCTCAGTATTTGAACCTTGCTGGAGAGAGCTTGCTATTCTGTGTTTTAGGGAACTTGGATTTCTTGGGTAAAAGATACCTCAGTTAGAGGTGTCTTTCCTGCTTGTGGGAGATGGGCTCCCATATATTTTGTGGCATCCTGGTTTGCAGAGAGAGATTTAACCACAAGTATTGCATTTATTTAGAAAGGCAACTAATCTCTTATTTGGCCTTTGTCAGCATAATACTTAGTATAATAAGTTACATAATACATAATATAATAAAATGTAATACTTAGTAGAAGCTGGGGTTTTCTGGGTGATTAGGATGTTAGGCCTCTGAAACTCCTTGTTTGTACATACTTGTGTGTTTTATGTTTTGTTGTGTGTAGCATAGTGTTCTTATTGTCCTTGTTAATAAATATTTGTTTAACCAAGTGTGCCTGGATTATTACTTTCACAAAATCTATATTACTTTTCACAAAATCTATGCCAGGGAATAAATAATTCATGTGCTGCTAATTATACCAACCATTCGGGTGTATTATGGAGAAATCACTAACAAGTTGGGGGTTATGAATGTTTGTTTTACTTATTGACTAAACCACTAGGTCAATTTCAGATATTTACCATTTTCGTAGTCCCCATTTGTAACAGTATAATCTTAGGTAAATCAATGAGGAAAGAGAAAAAAATCTGTAAAAGAGATAGGAAGACACTTTTTTTATACTAGCAAATGGTCTGTCGTTGAGCAATGACATCATTTTCAAAACCAAATTGGAAAGATGGCTTTGGTGTTGAAAATAAGATTTCATTCCTTAATTTGGTTTAATGTAAAATAAAGACAAGATCTAAACCTGTTCTCCCAGCAGTTTTCTCCCATAAAGACTACATGGTCAACGAGAAAGTACTCCTAAAACTTAATACTATACATCTGCTTTTTTATTCTACATTTAATGCTGTGAACAGCAATATTGCATGTATATATTTAATCAAAATATGCTAATGAATATCAGATAAAGATTTTGTATTATTGTTATTATTATTATTATTCCTTACACTTGTTTAGTGCTTTTCTGCAATCCACTCAAAGTGCTTTACAGGTAATGGGGACTCCCCTCCACCACCACCAATATGCAGCCCCACCTGGATGATGCAACAGCAGCCATAGTGCTCCAGTACACTCACAACACATCAGCTATTAGTGGGGAAGAGAGAAGAGTGATGAAACCAATTCATAGATGGGGTTTACTAGGAGAACACATTTGGTTAAGGCCAATGGGAAATTTGTCCAGGACATGAGGTAACACCCCTACAATAAATTATGACTCTATATAATGCAGTAGGTTCTATTATATAATAATGACACTATAATACAGAATGTTTATATAAATTCCTTATAATTTATAGTAAAGCAGTCTTTTTTTGTTGTTGTTTTTTTAAAGCAGTGGTAAAAATGCAAAGAACTGTTGGAAGTAATGAGGCTACAATATGAACACAAGGAAATGTTAGTTACATTTAACAGTTTAATGACAGGCTACTGGGTGGGACCTCCTTCACAGCTACCTCTAGTGCTGATCTAGGAGGAACATCCTGTACCTTTCCAGCATCTAGTTTTATTTTTTTTAAATGCTTTGAATTATTCCTTCAGGCATTTCCAGCACGCAGAGCTTTTTTAATTTACGTCATTCTTGTGTTGCCTGTCTACTAGCAGTCAGTAGGAATCTGATTAAATCAAGCACTGATACTTTATGTGAGACAATAATATTCAATTCACTAGAATCTGGCGTATAGTCACTGACTTTCAGTTTTTTGAAACACTGATTTCCGTATAGTTTTCTCATTGATAGTACTTCTAAGAAGAAGAAAGCTTAACAAACACTGTAACATGTTTTTAGTTTCTGTAAAATATTTGTCTATTTGGTGGCTGGTTGCGGTCTATTAACTGAAAAAAACAATTCAAAAGCTGCATCTTCTGTACATTACATCTCATACATATCACTTGTATTGTATCTACAGTGTACTGTATATAACAGATACATATATGAGCCGTGGTTACTACTGATTTATTTTATTAACTTTATGATCAATAGTTTTATACTTTTTATCTGCTTTTTGTCCTGTTTCTAACTTCAGCTATTACTTATTTTTGTTTTAATTTAACAATACTTTTGTGAAAGGTATTGTAATTCACTTTGTACAATTTTGTTTCCCACGATGTATAATTAATTCGAAAAATTGGGTTGAGAAATGAGGTTGGGTATGAATCTGTGCTTTGACAGAGATATTTTTGCAGAGTATAAAAAGCTTTAACCCACTGACAGCCACCACTGTGCAGTTAGTATAGATGGGCCCATAGTGTAAAATGAGACTGTTTATGTGATGTCATTTCCTATAATTTATCCAAATATTTAGTACTAAAAACAGAGATAAAATGTATCAGTAACACACATCAACAATGCTGAAACTACTAGTAATTCATAGCCTGGCTTCAGATGAACTGTGCACCCATACAGTACAGTGGTAACTTGTTTTGCTATTGTTCTTGTGTCATGTAAGATACTGAGATCAGACAAGAAACATAAAAAATGCTGAGTCACAACAGTGTTTTTGCAGCCTTTGGCCTTGACTGATGTCACTACTACGACTCTGTAGTGCAAAAAGGGTGTATTCTTTTTGCAGCTCCTCTGTCTCAAGGGCTTTAAGGGTTTTTAGATAAGTCTGCAAGTGATTTTTTCAAGAAAAAATGGGAAATTTGACTTTAAACAAAATGTGTTCATTCCCACTTCAAACATTTGGTTTCATATTGTTATTTCAATAAACCCTAGATTACTCTTTTCTTTTGTTCCACTGATGGCTTTGGTCAATATGCTTTGTGAATGGTAAAAATGAACACAGTGTATTTTATTTTGAAAGTATTGTGTATCTTTTCTAATTCACTCTACATACAGATGTGATAAGACTCAATTAGAAAAAAGAAAACTGATGTATTTGTTCCAAATTACCTTATGTAATACTGATTTTTATATACTTAAGGAAAATTGTTTCCATAAAAGGCATTCTTTGTTATCTTGCACACTTTATGGTTCATATGCAATATATACATCCCCATCTACATTTATATTTATATCTATGGTTACATCTATATTTATATTCATATGTGTGATACGATTTTCTGTGTACTGTTCTGTTCTAGTTTGCTCTTGTGTGTCCGGACTGTGAGTAACTCTTGTATTGTATTGTATGTATTGTACTATTATTATATAATTCGTTACACTGTGGCTGTGTTGTGTGTGTTAAGCTGCTGTTGCACTGCAATTTCCCTCACGGGATCAATAAAGTATCTATCTATCTATCTATCTATCTATCTATCTATCTATCTATCTATCTATCTATCTATCTATCTATCTATCTATCTATCTATCTATCTATCTATCTATCTATCTATCTATCTATCTATCTATCTATCTATCTATCTATCTATCTGTCTGGGCAGTCCCTTTTTCAGAACCAGCTGTAGGGGAATGAGACATCAAATCCAAGTAAGACACATTTTAGTGTGACCCAGAGATGTAAAGAGACCTTTTGGTGGGCAGTGGCTCAAAAGGGGAGAAGGGGCACTTTCTGGAGCAGAATTTGTTACATTAGAGTATCCTGGACACAAATCAATGCCCGCTTGTATTTCTGCGTTTTTTAATTTTACAGGACGTTTGGATGTGACTTCAGAGGCACTATAATATTCACAACCTTGGCAAAAAAATGGTTTCCATAATTGCTGATTATGTTTAATTAACAGACAGGATATGACTACATTTTCTTAAGGAAATCTCAAATCTAGCTAGCTAAGTACCCATGCAGACAATAACATGGCGAGTTCGTCGGTTTGCAAACTTACAATAGGTGAATGAAAATAGTCTTTCTCTAACACAAAGCGCTCAATACGACATCCTTGGTGGGTTACTTTTGTACAGTCCTTCTGAAAAATCTGTGTATCTTCTCACCGTTCAAAAATGTTTAACATGACCTCCACAGGTGTAGTAGCCTACAAGTTGCTTATTGCTGCTTTTTTTCTCTGCTTTTTACACTTGTGCTCGGATGAGATCAATTAGGTCCAAGGTTTTTTTCCTAACGGGAGATCCGTACTAAATACAGAAGCAGAATCGTCAAGTGGCAAAAAAAAATGAAATTGGTTGGACTTTTTTTCTACAAGCAAAAGAGGGCACATGGGCCAATGAGGGCAAAGGGGCAGGGGCTTGAGCCACTGTAGCCACCCCGCAACGCACGTCCCTGGTGTGACCCATGTTTGTCCAGTCCTGTCCTGGAAAGCTGGTGAGTCTGCAGGTTTTCTAGGTCTCCTTAAAGCAATCCAATCGTAATGACCTGATTGAGGTTGCTAAGAGCTAACGTGGAATGAAAAAGTACAGGGAGACTGGCCTTCTAGGATTAGGACTGGACACTGTGGTGTAACTGATCAAACCTCACCAGCGAATTTCTGGGAGGTGGCAAAGAGACCAGGGCATCTGGTGAAAAGCCATCATTGGTGTACACTATTCTCAGCAGACAGGTGGTGTAGCCCAGAATCAAGTCGAAGACCCTGGAGCTGTGAAACAATACTAACAACAATGTGGCTCAGATCTTCTGCTTTCTTCTTCACAATACATTCGGCAGTTCTGATTCTTCATGAATAGATACTTCTGGTCTCAAAGCTTTTACTTTTTCAGTTCATGTCTCAGCAATTAAAAACAGAAGCTGATAAGCTTGAAAGCAAACCCCACAATAACGTGCCTACTGTTTTTCTTTATTGTTATCTAAGTTGCAGGGACATAACATCCAAATGAGTCAGCTGGAAGCTTTTCACATGTGTACCCTTCAGATTGTTTAAAGTTAGTCACTATTCTATTCAGAACGCACCTAGATATGATCCCACCAGCTCCCAAATTAACTTGACACCCGCATGAGTCCACAAGTCCCATTAACATTTTTTTGCCAAAACATCTCTTCTTTATTCTGTTTCACCAGATTTTATAAAGACATAATATGTCTAATAATCTATTTATAATAAGCTATTTTACTAAGCTACCCAATTATATTTCTATGTATATGAATTGTTTCAAAGCATGCTGTAGATTAATAAAAGTGTGCTGTAGCATTTCTCTTTCATGTGTTATAGGTTACCTCAATATCTACTGGCAAAACTGTTCAACTTTGTAATTATAGCCTTTGCTGAGTGAAATACCAAAATAATATTTTATCTAAGGAGAAATATTTCATCATGAGTAATAAGGCTTTTAAAATACTCAATTCTCTTTACATTTGTGGCAGACAAGCAGTATGGACATATCAGTTTCAGCTGACCTCAAGCACATGTACAGCACATAGATTCACATGTAGTGAAATAGTTAATTAATTACATAATTAGTTAAGGGCGAGAGTCACATTCTCACATGGGTGTCATTTAGTCTAGGTGTGGTAAATAAAGGGTCTTATGGTGAGAGTGAGTTGTTGAGGTTGAGTTATTGGGGTAGGTGCTTTCTGTTAGGAAGTGAAGAGTGTGACTGAAAAATAATTCCTTATAGGCCAGTATTTTCTTTCCACTGTGATTTGTGCATGTGCTCAGACCTCAAGAACTACTTGTGGTAAGGTTGGCCTGTCACTGGGTTTTATTGTACAGAGGTCAATAGTACAATCTAATGTACATGGTTTTTCTTTACATGATTTCTGAGCCTTAATCTGACTGTTTAAGAAATCTTCTGATGTGGCAGGGGTGCCTCAGTCTCATGCAGAAGTACCCTTCATTAGCTGATATCATAGTTAAATAATGCATATGGGGCATAGTTAAATCGCCTTTAAAGTCATGAACTACTTCTAAAGGGAGGCATTGTAAAATAAGCAAGAACTGCCAACCACTATTGATTGCTTCACTAGACCAACATTACCCATATGTATTTTGAATATAGTTATTGCATTGTTATTGTACATTACATCACTGTTCTGTTGCAAAGGATATTGCAGGTCATATCATTCAATATCCAACTAAAATACATGACTGCATTATTGTCAGTGAAGTTCCCCTCAGGTATGGACTTAAGTTATACAGCGCAACACATGCTACACAGGAAAGATATTCTTTACAATAGCACTCCTTCTTCAATCAGTAAAGTTCAGAAGTCTTGAAGAACTTTGTCTTATTAAAGGTTGTCATTGTGTAACTCCCAAATTATGCACAAGCAGGACCTTTTACATTCTAATGTGCAAATTTAAGTGAACCAATTGCTAATTAGGGAACAACAGAAGAGGAACAAGCTGCTTGGTGATAATTAAATATATATATATCATCAGAAATTAATGAAATTATATAACTATGCAAATCATAAGAGAAACAGAGAATTGAATTCCAAATTAGAGAAGACAAGACTCCCACTTGCACAATCTGAAATATGCAAATAGTTCATTTATATGTTTATCCTCAGTTCTTAGCTCTAATTTGTACTGCTGTCAGCTTTTGTCAGAAAGATAGTCTTGTAGCTACTGTATTTAGCACATTGTGCCAACTGTTCACTGGATTTGAGGGTCATATTGTGATAACCATCTAGTTATTTACCAATTATACAAGGAAACACCTTCCATGTTCTCACCATCCAGTTTTTAAAAGCAGGTTCCCACACAGTCCCACTGTCCATTGTATCTTCAATGAAGAGAAATAAATCCAACAAATCTTCCTACTCCTTTTTTAAACAAAAACTGAATCAAAGTCTACTTTAGTCTTTGACCCATTTAAGAAAGGTTTTTTTTCAACAACAACATTCACCCGTTTTCGAACCCCTTTATCCAATTCAGGTCTTTTCTAGCAAGCAATGTGTGCAAGGCAGTATACACCCTGGGCAAGATTCCAGCATTTTCAGGGCACACACAGACATAGACGCACCTCACACCAGGGCTAATTTTACCAGAAGCCAATTTGTCTACCAGTATGTCTTTGGGCTGTGGAAGGAAAGCGGAGCTCTCGGGGGAAACCCATATGAACAGGGGAAGAACACATAAACTCCATGCAGATAGCACCCCAGGAATTGAACTCAGGGTGTTCAAAAGGCACTGGGCCACTGTGCCACCCTCAACAATAAAAATTAACTTCAACTTCTGTTATGTTATACACTGATGTACTTTACAGCTAAAAACAGACTTAACCAAAGATAAAATGAGCATTTCAGCCTCCAAGCTCAAAATACAATCACAGCGCTTGATTGCAGGTGAAGGCCTGAGAAAGAACTGCTTCCATCAAGAATCTGAATTGTCAGTTTTCAGTTGGGAACGTGTCTCAAAAGAATAATTGTTATGCCACAGTTGTTTCATGCACTGCTACAGTTGGAATGACAGGCTACGTTCTAGCAGCACGACATGGGTTAGTTCAGGAGGCTGTGGAAATCCCAGTTTGGATTGGGAAGCCTGGAGAGTTGAGGGTGACAGGGAAGGCACATTGCTGGAATCACTGCCAACTGTGGATGAAGATCAAGAAGTTGAAGTAGAATCTCTCAAGGGCAGGTTTCTAAAGCAGATGGGGAATTGTATTACTGTAGGTAGTTCAATGTCAGAGCACTGATTCAGCACGGTAATGGGACTAAAATGTGGTGCCTAATTGAAGGATTGATTGGATGATTGGGTCCCTGATTGAAAGGGAAACGTACAGACAGACCAGCAACCTGACCTGGTCCTCCTGGGCTCTGGTAGTACACGGGCAAGAATGTTCATGATTACCACACTTCTTTTAATGAACCTTCACATTGTGCGATTTGCCTAGCTAATGTGTTAATATTAGTTAACCGACAGTGAAACTACTAGTCAATAATTACAGTACATTTGTAGTGATGTACAGTACATTCAATGTCCTTTTAAGCTACACTGCTTTTTTCCCATTACCAATCAAATGAAAAGTCTTTTTATGCAATTGTTCATCAGGCGACGAGCTTGGTGCATCCATCTGAGTAAGTGAAATTATTTGTGTCTCTAAATGTACAGATCATTAATAAAACCCTCTTTAAAAACATATGCTTTAGTCTGGAACTAACTCATAACTAAATGAAGCAATGTTAAATTTACATTTGTGGAAAGAAGATGAAGTAGGATCTCAGTTAAAATTGTGAAGTGCACCAGACTATTTCATTTAAATTTTTATGTTCTGTTTTGGTCAAAGCCTTTCATAAATGATATGGCAGCTCTGGAATCAGTCCAGACAAGAGAGACCAGGAGCATTCCCATGCTTAAAGGAGTATCATATACTGACAGGCTAAAAGGACTAATGTTTTGTAGCTTGAAAATAGAAACCCACAACTAGACCTGACTGAAGTATTCCTTAAAGTCATCAACGTCTTCAGAATCAACAGTAAAATACAAACCAGAGAACACAAGTAGAAACTTAATTAAACAGGGAAATGCATTTAAAGATAAGAACAGCAAGCACATTTTTACACAAAAGGAGTGGATGCCTGGAAGAAGCTATCCAGCCAACTTGAAGAACCGGAGACACCCTGGCTTCTTTCAAGAAGTGACAAAATGATATCCTTATTAATCAGCTACAAGCAACCAAACAAGCCACGTGGTGCTTTCTGGTAACAGAGTGCTTTGGTAACTTTTCCTCACTCTCATGATTGACCAGGTGAAAAATATCTGAAGCAATATTAACTGTGTCAGCACAAGAACCTGAGCTGTGGTTAGCATTGCCCATGGAAATGCTATACGCTGAGCGGCCTGACATTTCAGGCTTGACAGGGTGCAACTAAAGACCAGCGTCTTGATAGCATTTAAAGGCGAAGGACAGAGAAAATAAAACAGATTTCTAACATTTCTGACAAATATTTCTGAGTATTCTATGAAATAAAAAAATACGAGAATTCTGTAAGAGAATATAATGTCTCGGATTTCTTTTAGAAACTCTTGTAAATTTTTTTTAAAACTTTCTGTTTAGGTTTTCCTTTGGACAAATCAGGCAGTGGCCATTCTTTACACTGCGGTATTTAATTGCCTTTTTTCCACTGTTCATTTACATAGATTGTGCAAATTATTTGATTACACTTCACCTTTAACATATCACGTTAAAATGGAATACATTATAGTTTTTAAATAGGAACATGTATTTTATTATTTTAAGTTTACTTACAACACTTACAAACTTAATGTGCCAGCAGCCAAATCACTCACAACTGGCAACCCACTGAAGCTAAGTTGGTGTGAGCCTGGTCAGTACCTGGATGTGTGACCTCCTGGGAAAAACTAAGGTTGCTGCTGGAAGAGGTGTTAGTGGGGCCAGCAGGGGGCGCTCACCTTGCAGTCCATGTAGGTTCTAATCCCCCAGTATAGTGATGGGGACAGTATACTGTAAATAGGCACTGTCCTTCGGATGAGACGTAAAACTGAGGTCCTGACTCTCTGTGGTCATTAAAAATCCCAGGGCGTTTCTCAAAAAGAGAAGGGGTGTAACCCCGGTGTCCTGGCCAAATTTCCCATTGGCCCTTACCAATCATGGCCTCCAAATAATCCCCATCTATGAATTGGCTTCATTACTCTGCTCTCCTCCCCACTGTTAGCTGATGTGTGGTGAGCGCTCTGGTGCACTACGGCTGCCGTCACATCATCCAGGTGGATGCTGCACATTGGTGGTGGTTGAGGGGAGTCCTTATTACCTGTAAAGCACTTTGAGTGGAGTGTCCAGAAAAGCGCTGAATTTTGTTAAGCATAGAATAAATCTAAATGAATATTGTCTGAAATCTATGTCTGTTAAGACATCATTTGTACTTTACATATTCCACGAATGCCTTAAAATTAGATTGATGTGCCCTAGTGTTTGGTTTGAAATGAGTCATGAATTTGCTTTGACTCCTTACATGATGATTTTCTGTTACATGCTGCAGTGTGGGAGGTTCATAATTCAATGGCAGAAATCTTTTGCTTTTTAAACTACTCGTTTCCTGGGAAACACCTTACATTAAGGCAGATGGGGAGAGTTCAGGACTGAGTCACACTCTGTTCATAAAGGTGTGTCTGTAACCTCAAGCTACATGAGACACATTTTACTTCCTTGTTTATAAAGTATATTCCAACAGGGACAAAGAGCACTTTCATATTAAACTTGATGTTATGTTTTACAGTCCCTATGTATCAGATCCGTACACAAAAGCTCTGTAAACACTGTGTAACCAGGTCCAGTCGTGAGTGCCCCTATCGTGGTGAAGCAATGAACACACTGATTCCTCTTTCAGGGGAGACTTTCATTCATTTATGAATGATTATGGAAAGTTAGACAATTAAAAGTTTTTTAATCCTCCTTACCATGGACTGAAATCATATGCTAAAGAGTTCTGTATTGCCATGACTACTGAAATAAAAATAGCATGTACTGTATATATTTATGTATTATATTTCTAAAACATTTCTAGAGTTGTACAGCCTGTTTGAATTCTCTCACTTTGCAAAACTGACAGTAACATCCTCATTACCTTGATTAATTACTTCTAATTACTAATCTTAAAAATGCTACTACATCTGCTGTTATATTATTGTTTACATACCCATTTTGTTTTTTATTGGTAAAATTGTATAATCCTTACCACAATAATCAACAGTCATATGGATCTATATTATAATATGGAGTTTATTTTAGTATTTTCTAAAAATATCTTAAATACATTTTATAATATGTTTTGGATCTTTCTTTATAAAATTTGTAAACATTTAAATTCTCTCACCCATAAAAATGTTTAGTTTTGAGCATCTGAATATTAAAAATGTTCACTTTGAAAATCTATCTATGTCATTTGTCATGTATTGTTATTCCTAGGCAAACCAGAGCTCACAGGCCTCAGTCTCCTCGACAACCAGGCTCATTTGCATGAATAGCTGCACGCCTCCTGGGGCTGTTCAAACTCGCATGGGGTGATTCTCCAAAGCACCTTCCTCCAATGAACAGGCGTGAATTCCATCAAGCCCTGGCTGTTTAAACCCCACTCTGCCACTGATCCAGTGCTCTGTCATTGAGATACCTTCTGACCTGGGTAGAGCACTCAGCAATACTAACCTGCATCTCAGAAGGATACTCAGCCTGAATCCTATACCTAAGATTCCCAGACTGTCCCGAACCTGCTCTGCCTGTCTGTAGCCCGTTGTTTTTGAAAGCAGTGGCTCAGTTCCGAACTCCTTGCCTGCAATCCTGTGCAGGTGCACAGCCACCCCGTCTGTATCAGCCCTCATAGCTGCACTCGTCTCCCATCTCAGACGAGTCCTGTTAGCTACTGTCTCCGTTCTGCTTTGGCATTCCCCACCAGTCTCCATTCGTCGAACTGCTTTGGCAATTTCCGTCTGCCTTTGCCTCTCTCCAAGCCTTCACTGGGTTGCTGGTCTTGAATTCTTCAGTCTGACAGTGGGACACAGCTTTCTCCATCAGCTTGCCCTGTCATAACAGCAATGAAATGGGGCGTCATTGGAAGGGCACTTGTGCAAGACACTGCATGTAAAGGAATATTTTATCCCACTTATCTGACTCCTTTTTGTAAGTTAACATAATAGTCTAATATACACCATGTCTAAAGCTAATGGGTGAAAAAAAATACTTAAAGGTCTCTTAAAGACTTTTTATTATCATACTGTGGAAGAAAATGCTTCAGTCTTTTCAATCCCTGCTTCTCTCTTTCAAACATTAATGGTGCTCCATCTGATTATATTAGGTTGCGAATGCTAATTTAGGTTTAATTTCTAAGACAAACGTCTTTATAATTATATCTATATCTTGTTACATAATTATAATTATATATTGTTTTTGTGGACATGCATATGTATTAAAAATAATTTTAAATTTGAAAAATACAGTATATTTAAAGAAAAATCAAATTCCATACATAGCATAAAGGGTACATTGGAAACCTAAATATGGAGGAAACTTTCAGGACATAGTAAGTTATGGAAATACTATAGCAATTGTGGAGATAAACCCCTTCATAACATAGACAGAAATTAATCTAAAAGTGGTTAACAAGTGGGTGAAGTTATAAAAAACACTATATGAAGAGCAGAAAAATTCCTACAGCCCAGAGTCTATCAGAGTGAATTCAGTTTATGACAAATCCCTAGTGAAAGTACTAAACTTGCAAAGATTTGGGATTTGCTTCTGGCTAGACTGGAGGGCCTAATAAAAAAGCCAAACCTAATCTTAAAAAGCTCATCTAAATTAAGAGATCTTATGTTAAGATTATACAACTCAGTAATAAGACTTGATTTAGAATATTTTATACAATTTTGATCAGAAAGTTCCAATATACATACGATGTAAAATTTGACCTAAAGAATGCAAACTTGAAATTATTCAAATATGCCAAATATTCAAAGGTATAGACCAAATATTTTTAATACAGTTAAGACTGAGGACAGGAGGCACTTCACACTTAGGGCTATGAAAGTCTAGAATAAGCTACTCAGCCATTATGTTAAATCCAATATCCTATTTTCCTATACAAACCAATACAATCTTCAAAACATGGAAGTATAGTACTAGCAATCAAATGATCTAAATGGACGAGGTTCTTAACACACATGGACCCTGTATTCTATATGACTTAAAAAACACAGCACCAGTAATGGTAACACATTAAAAGAATACCAAAGCATTCTATGTTCAGATACGCAACAGTATAAAGAGTGCAGCAGACTATTGTTATTGTGTAAGTTTTTTAAGGGATTCATTGGATCATCACTGGGGATCCCTACTTTTCGTCTGGGGGTCCCCCTTGAGACAGAGGTACACACCAGGTGCTTGCACAGCTGAGACTTCAACTCCATTATTCTGTTTGTGATGTGAAGAGTTAAAGAGGGCAGTTGGGCAATTGAACAGGAGGCAGGTGTGTTTCCTTTCTTTTTCCTTCTATGTGTGCAGAAGGGACTGCCAATGGGCTCTTCAAAATATTTTAATCTGCCATTCAAAATGATTAAATGCCTAAGAAAAGACATAAGTTTGTGATATTCAAATTCTTTAAAAATTGTCATTTAGAGCAAGAGGTAGACCAAGCATTAATTTTACTGCAGCAGCCAGGAAAGCCGCTGGCTTACAGCAGGCAGTTTCTTGATAATTAGAGTATGGTGTCTGATGCAGTACCAGGACTGCTCTAATATTTCACAATACCCCAACAATAGCCAGTGGTGATTTACTCTGAAGCAGAATACAACAGACTACAGCAGACTACTAGTGGATTATTTAATGTACTTAGCAAATCATGATGTATTCAAAATGATGCATGAAGCCTTATCCACTTCCAAAGTATTTCCATACTGTTATTGAAGAGCCTTATGCACTGTGTAGATAGATGATATATTGTGGTAAAATAGACATACAAGGTTGTACTATACATACTATAAGGCATTCTGGGACATACATATCCTTCTCAGCAATCTCAAAATAGCTCCCATATGTAGTTTCTTACTGCTGTTAATAGCATATTTATTTATGGCATGGAAAAATGTTTACCAATCCATCATGTCCTTCTGAAACATTCAGCAAAAAAAAAGTGTCAACCACTTAACAAAACTAGCATATATTCCAGTAAAAGGCAGAAAAATATATGTCTGTATTCTGCTTAAATAATACGAATTCAGATTTTGCAAATGTATTATGATCAGGTAACATAAATGGCTATTCTGTCTAAATTGTGTGAACCATTTAAACCAATTCAAACATCAATCTAGATAGAAAATCCTTGAGTTTAAGAAAACCTTAGGAGGTAAAATAAGAGAGTGATGATGTAAGTGTGATGGCAGCTTGGATTTCATAAATGTGTGTGGTATTTCAACTGCAACGTGTTAGACACAATTTATGTACTGGGAAAATGTGTCATAATATGATTCAGACCTTTGGCAAAGTAGAAACACATAAACACTCAAATATACAAGTGAGATGGACACAAAATCTGTTGACCTTGAAACTCCATAGCTCTGCCTATGGCATCCATGAATTTCCCCTAGTTTTGCTGGTGTAATAATTTCTCTCTTCCCTGCCTGGTTTGCTCTGTTGGTACATAATGGGTACGTCATGCACTGCTGTTGCCATCAACCTCCTCAATCTGGACTCTATAGCTTCAGTAGGGCTAGCAGCAGGCAGATGGGTGCCTTGGGTGCGTGAGTGAATGTATATACAGTACAGTATATGGTAACTGCTATCTGCTCTGCTTTGCAAGCAGATTAAGTAGGAGAGAGTGACCAGGGGACTTCATTGCAGACATTTGTCTCCTGAGAAAACAGATGTTCCCAGAGACGGACGTTACCATCTTTGCCCATAAGCTGATCACTGTTTCACTCAGACTGCACTGAGAGCTGGAGAAGCCTAAACACTGGTGGAAACACCAAGGGGTTTGGAATTGTCCGCTCTTAAACTATCACAGAGTTGTAGAGAGGTATAAAGGACTGTAGCAGGGGTCTCAGCTGAATCAGCAACTCAGTAGCACAAAGAGTTAATGACTACACTGCTAAATGCATTGCCTCTTCCGAGATACTGACCAAGTTACAGTAGGTGGTGGTCAACTGTGTGACAGATGAATCCACCCATTCACATCTGCTTCCACCATGTTATTCAATTCACCTTTCTTTAACTGTGAAAATGCCACTTCTTACTGCTTTTTTTTCTTCTTCTGGCAGCATATTTACATTTCACAGCATATTTTTCAGTGCCCCTTTTGTGAGCTGTGGTGGATGCTTGTCTCCAAGTCAACAAATATGTCACCATATCCAGAAATATGTATACACACAGCAGAAAAAATCTACAAACTCATCCCGATATATTGAACATTTTTAGAAGCAACGTTTTTGTGATTCATAATTATACAACACTAACTCGTTCATTTCAGCATGATACTGTAAGAGATCGTGTCCCCATTTCACATTTCTCTTTAGCTCTTGACTATGAAGATAGGCAAATACAATAGCCATTTGTGAGTTTGTCAGTGCAAAGGGGATATGTACTTTGAATCTTAACCCACTGAAACTACGAGTTAGATAGACGATTACATCAGTGGTAGTCATCATCAATAAGACTTCTGATGTGCCATTTGCCTTACAGATTGAATATAGCAACAATAGGTCTGTGTTAAATGCCTCATCATGCTGTGTCATTCTGTTCATACAGTATGTGTGTTTATGTATGACAGACACAGCTGACACTGATCACTTACAGTATGTAGGGTTGCATGAGCTGCATAAAACATTAATGCACTAGGTGACACCCAAACGACGTGATTTTCAAATTTTCTTATTACAATCCTGTTTACAAAAGATTGAATAATGACAAATTTAAAATGTATCCATTATAATGATTTCCTTTAATCTGGCTTTACATATATAGTTTTTCTGTACACTTCTTCCTCCTCAGTGTGAAAATATACAGAAGGATGCATAAGAAACGTCCATCCCTACTCTTTGAGATATTAAAACAGTCTTAGTTTAGTCCATCTGTTCATTTTTCATGTCTATATGTGTTTGGTGTCATGTTAAGCTGTATGAAATGATTTGGTTCAATTCACTGTCATTGATTTCTTATATAATATAGGGGGCTGACTCCAGACGCACAGGGACTAATCTAATCTAATCTAATCTAATCTAATCTAATCTATAATATAATATAACAAAAATATGTTTTTACTTAATCTGGGCAATTGAGCCCTCCTCCCAGATCTTAGGCAGTTCACAATTCAAAGAGAATTTTGGACTGCAGCCTAAGAATACTAGTGTTGATCACCCTTGTCATTTACTGTGGATATAATTATTTTGAAATAATATGTATTCAAAAACAAATGTATCCTTTCAAAAAAAATCAGCAACATTTACAATGTGTTACAAGTCACATTTGGTTCCGAAATCAAGCGGGTAGTTCACTCAGTCAGGTGACAGGAGAAAGTTTTACGGTCACAAATGATGGATGAAAGTCACACTTGCAGCTACCGTGCAAACGTTAGCTGATCTGTTTTTCTGTGCACTCTCCTTCAGTCCCTGCCAAACATACGGGTCAGTTACAGGATGTGTTTGGTTCTTCATATTAGAGAAGTATTCCTGGAACAGAAGTGTGCTGTGTCAATGTAATTTCACAACCTTTGTAAATTTATGGATATGTAAATGCATGTTATTTCAACTTCAGAGATTTGTTAGTAGATTCTTTCACACGATTTTTTGTTTTCAAATAATGATTCAATGATGCGGAACTGTGTTCCTTTCATTTTCCTTTTAATATAATCTACGAAAAAAAAACTTTATAATAATTTATAAAAATAAAAAATAATTCAAAAAATTAAATGTAGAGCATAAAGACGAAAGTTGTCTTGTATGTATTCATTCAGGTCGCAGTGTGCATGACAGGAATTGCAATCATTCATCCCCTCAATCAGATTATGAAGACCTGAAACCCCTACTAATCACTTTGGCAAAATGACCAGACGAGGCGCTTCTTTGTCCTCATTTCTATTTTAGACCAGCAGTCAGCCGATTAAGGAGTTCAACTAATTAAAGTATGATGTTACTTTTTAAAGGAGAACTGAAACAATAGTTCAATAATTTGATATTTTTTCAGTTCGCCTTCAAAAAACCAACATCAAACTTTATAGTTCCTGTTCTCTGACTCACGGCAGCTAAAATCTCAATGTGGTGCTTCTGTAGCTCTCGTTCGCTTACGAGGCTGAGATTTACAGTACGTCAAGGTCCTGCAGGCATGTGACTGGTGCCTCAGTCTGAGACTTTAATCCCTGCTCATTCTCATTTGCTGAGGTGCAGATGAAAATAGGAAACTGTCGCAACTGTTGGTCTTTAAATCCTTGGGGACCTGTTGCTGTTTACATCGTGAAGGTAAACCCGACTTGATACTGAGAAACGATATACAAAACATGTTTCACTCCGTATCGGATTTCACTGTTCTTATGAAGGTGTTGCTTTCCGAAGCTCCATTTCACCTTTTGCTCGAACCCCTAGGTGTCCAGAAAAAAATAAAATACAATTTTGGCAATTAAAAATAAATAATTAAGAACATAAGGTTGCAAATGAAAGGAGGTCATTTGGTCTATGCTGTAAAAGCACAAGGAGTGATTGAAAGAAAATTGTGTTTACTGCTTCTTAACTCACACAATAAAAGACCTCTTTAATCTTTGTGAACTAATTATAATCTGGCTGTGCTATCCATTTTGTAATTAATGTTATTATTAAACTTATAATAATACAATCAGCATCATGCAGAATTATGATCAGCATCACAAAAATACATGCTGGGCCAAACAACTTTGTATGCTGATCAGACGTTTGACCTTCTTGTGAGAATATTTTCCTGTATTTCATAATCCTGGTTCTAGGGCAACAAGAATGAAATCTAGCTGTCACAGTGCTGTCTGAGCTCAAGCAAACAAACTGTTACTTAATATTTCAAGTATACAAGTGGATAACATCTTTTTTCCCAAATTATTTTCAAACGTTTTCCAATATATTTGTTGTCTTAAAAATATGATCTTTTGTAAGCATACAAAGCTGATATTTCCATTCTTGTTTTAATAAACACTGAATACATGCATAAATAGCATGTATCCTGGAGACAAAAAATATTTTAAAGTAATTGAAAGCATAGTTTAAGCAATTTTTATATTTTAAATGTTTTCTGGAGGAGGAGAGCATCTAGAACAGGCTTTATTGAAACCCTGTTCTGCTAAAAGCTGAAACGATTCTACAACACACATGAGCTATTTAAACGTTTCAATAAACTAAATGAAGAGTATTTAAAAGCTAAAGACTCAATAGTGCACTTGGACCAAGACCGTAACGCTTCCAAACACCTTTCACTTTGCGAATGATCTCCAGCTCTAGTGGCAATTAATTCTGATTTCTTAGCACCCTCTCATGGCAAAAAGTGATCAAAACATTTTGAACTCTGTCTTTTCTACAGGTCGGCTTACTATGTAGTATACAAATAAATGTAAATACGTTAGTTATGATAGTTTCTTATCAGCAGCTCGTTCTACTAGATTTTATACCCAAACTTGAATTAAGCATATTAATTATTCGTGTATTGTATCGATTTATTTTCAGTGAATAAAGAGCGTTTCATCTGTATCAATTCCTTTATACAACTTGCCAAAATCAGTTTCACATTGACAATATTATATCACAGCGTCACAAAAATTAAAATACATCTTTTATCATCTCCCAAAGCTAGGTCAATCCAACACTGAATACTAAATACTAATACTAAAACATACAAAGAACAGAGAAAATGCGAAAAATAATAATATAGGAATGGTAAACCAAATCAAAATGTCTTTCCCTAGCCTTATGTAGAGACTGTCCCAGAGAAAAATTGTTTGTTCCATCACAAACAGGTGTTTTACTTTACTCAGCCCCATGGTACAGTACATGTTGAGCGTCAGTTTTAAGCCACTTTATAGTACAGTGTTTTTTTTACAGTTATCAGTGGGAAGTATTTCGGCTCTATGCTATCTGCTCTCTTCTTCACCCCAAGCGACTATTCATTATTGAAGGGTTTTCCCTCCTCCCCACTGACAGCTGATGTGTGGTGAGTGTTAAAATAATAATAAACATCCAAAAGTCACACAGCTGAGAATGAATCCAGGAACTACTTCAAAGAGAAACAGACCTTGACAAAGTATTGGCTCAGTGAACCCAGGCTGGCCATACCAATTGGACAACACAGGCAGACCTGGTTACCCAGAGAGAACAGAGTGTGCTCCCACCACTACAGCAGGGAGCTATACAAGAAATACTCGGAGATTAGAGATACATTCTTCCCCGAAATAACAAATCAGGTCCCAGGATCACGACACTTGCCAGGATCAGAACAGCTTTCAATCCTGCTGGGGGGGGTTGTAGGAAGGTATGCTGTACTGTGATCTCTCAGAAATAAAAACAAGGAGAAGAAAAGAATAGTCTGTACTAAATTTAAAGGTTTGCGAATTCTTACTGCTTTGCCAGCATTTTAATTAATCAAAATCATTATCAAGTATTATAAATCTGAATTTGAGATACAAACGTGTGATTACTTTGCCGCTGCTTGATGTCGATTCAAACTCCAAACGCAGTTGTCTATTCTCGCCCCTAGGCGCGCTGTTTACTCCCCGCTGTGTCGGCCTCAACATTTGTGACTGGATAGTGAAGGTTTTTTTTTCAATCCGGCTCCAACATGGCTACCTTAACAACCGCGGCGTCAGCGGGGACCTGTTTTGAGGTACAGGTAAACTCTCTTCAGCTTTTGATCATTTGTATTATTGCGAATCATGAAACATAGCGCCTAACAATGTTATAAATGTAGTTGAAATGCCTTATGTTTTATATAAAATTTGACACAATCTGAAAAACAGATGGATTTCTGTCAGTTCTATGGTTCACCTCATACAGCACTGCTGGTGAAGAAATAAATGTAATATGTTTCACTGAAAGCTATGACTGTATATATTTTTATAGCTTTGTTTTAAAAAATTGTTAATATCTAGCTGTATTTTATTTTTACAGGATGACACTGAATTCCAGCCTACTAGCTGTCATGATAAAGAGTTTTACATACAGAGTTGGAAAGCGAAAGCCGCTCAGTCCAAGAAAGTGGATTTCATCCGAGAGGCAGACAAACTTAAAAACCAGTATGTAATCGTCTAATACTACGACAAAGTCTGGTGTTTTACTTTTACCCTTTCTGTACTCCACATCTTCATCTGGTACAGGGATCCGTATGCTTCATCATAATAATTGCTTGTATTTACAGTATGTAGTAGCGATTTTCATCTAAAAAAATCCTGAACGCTTCACAGAGCACTGAGGTTTTGCACCGAATCACTACACAGCAGATGAGGTAGAAAAGTGAAAAATCCGTTGATCCGTTGATTCATTTTAAGTCTGTGTTCCTGACAGAAGCGAGACCGATTTAATTAAGGTTTATCAAGGGGGAACCTAAGGTGCGAGCGAGCCCAAAACGGATTATTTTAACAGGTAAATCAATGAAGAGCAGCACATTTACAATGATGATGTGGAAACCCATTTATGCAATGTGAAGGCGGGTCCAACCTGGGTTTTCAAACCATAAAGGTCCAGAGTCCCTAATCATTATTCTATGCTGCTGCCCTAAATTTAAATAAACTAGGACACAGGGATCACCACACCTGTTCTCATGAACAGAGGCACTGTGTTCTCTGTTACCTACAGGGGATCTGTAAATTCTGGTTCAGATAGAAGAGTCTATGACTGTTCTGATGTTACTGGGATAGAGGGGCTTGGTCTTTTCCTCCACATATATACAGTGCCTTGCGAAAGTATTCGGCCCCCTTGAACTTTTCAACCTTTTGCCACATTTCAGGCTTCAAACATAAAGATATAAATTTTTTATTTTATGTGAAGAATCACCAACAAGTGGGACACAATTGTGAAGTGGAACGAAATCTATTGGATTTTTGAAACTTTTTTAACTAATAAAAAAATGAAAAGTGGGGCGTGCAAAATTATTCGGCCCCCTTGCGTTAATACTTTGTAGAGCCACCTTTTGCTGCGATTACAGCTGCAAGTCGCTTGGGGTATGTCTCTATCAGTTTTGCACATCGAGAGACTGAAATTCTTGCCCATTCTTCCTTGCAAAACAGCTCGAGCTCAGTGAGGTTGGATGGAGAGCGTTTGTGAACAGCAGTTTTCAGCTCTTTCCACAGATTCTCGATTGGATTCAGGTCTGGACTTTGACTTGGCCATTCAAACACCTGGATACGTTTATTTGTGAACCATTCCTTTGTAGATTTTGCTGTATGTTTGGGATCATTGTCTTGTTGGAAGATAAATCTCCGTCCCAGTTTCAGGTCTTTTGCAGACTCCAACAGGTTTTCATCCAGAATGGTCCTGTATTTGGCTGCATCCATCTTCCCCTCAATTTTAACCATCTTCCCTGTCCCTGCTGAAGAAAAGCAGGCCCAAACCATGATGCTGCCACCACCATGTTTGACAGTGGGGATGGTGTGTTGAGGGTGATGAGCTGTGTTGCTTTTACGCCAAACATATCGTTTTGCATTGTGGCCAAAAAGTTCGATTTTGGTTTCATCTGACCAGAGCACCTTCTTCCACGTTTGGGGTGTATCCCAGGTGGCTTGTGGCAAACTTTAGACGAGACTTTTTATGGATATCTTTGAGAAATGGCTTTCTTCTTGCCACTCTTCCATAAAGGCCAGATTTGTGCAGTGTAAGACTGATTGTTGTCCTATGGACAGACTCTCCCACCTCAGCTGTAGTTCTCTGCAGTTCATCCAGAGTGATCATGGGCCTCTTGGCTGCATCTCTGATCAGTCTTCTCCTTGTCTGAGCTGAAAGTTTAGAGGGACGGCCAGGTCTTGGTAGATTTGCAGTGGTCTGATACTCCTTCCATTTCAAGATGATCGCTTGCACAGTGCTCCTTGGGATGTTTGAAGCTTGGGAAATCTTTTTGTATCCAAATCCGGCTTTAAACTTCTCCACAACAGTATTACGGACCTGCCTGGTGTGTTCCTTGGTCTTCATGATGCTCTCTGCGCTTTCAACAGAACCTTGAGACTATCACAGAGCAGGTGCATTTATACAGAGACTTGATTACACACAGGTGGATTCTATTTATCACCATCAGTCATTTAGGACAACATTGGATCATTCAGAGATCCTCGCTGAACTTCTGGAGTGAGTTTGCTGCACTGAAAGTAAAGGGGCCGAATAATTTTGCACGCCCCACTTTTCATTTTTTTATTAGTTAAAAAAGTTTCAAAAATCCAATAGATTTCGTTCCACTTCACAATTGTGTCCCACTTGTTGGTGATTCTTCACATAAAATAAAAAATTTATATCTTTATGTTTGAAGCCTGAAATGTGGCAAAAGGTTGAAAAGTTCAAGGGGGCCGAATACTTTCGTAAGGCACTGTATATCAGTAGACGTGCTGTACTTTATATGTGTATTAGTGTTTCATGCTAAAGTAATTAGTTATTAGTTAATTCTATTAAAAATGGAAAGAACTTCATTATATTTCAGGAAGAGTCATTAGGGCAAAATGGAATTGTGCGAGAGAGACAGATACTTATGAATACTGTAAATAATTGCAGCAGAACATCTGTGTACATTTTTTTGGTAAAATATTTGCATTAACATTACTTTCATAACGTCAAGTTCCAAGCCATAACTGGTGATTCACCTCAGAAAATCCATTTTAACTTCTATGAAACTGTCATTTCAGGATTGCCAAACTTGAAAAAGACAGAAATGTGACCGTTTATAACAAAAAGAATGATTTCAGAAATGAGTTTGGAACTTTGGAAGAAGTGGACCTCAAAATGATGAATAACAGGAAAAGTGAAAGTAAGTTAACTAAATGGAATGATGCACAAATGTTATTTTTATTTAACATTTACAGTACATCAGAACATATACAAAACTTCCTATTAAACAGTACTTAAAACATGCTTTCTTATTGCATTCAGGATATTCATACACATCTTAATTTATTTTCCATTTACATTGGTAATTTTAATAGCCTGCATAGCTTAATGGGTCTTGGTTTACAAATAATTTTAAGAAATACTTTTTATTTTTTATATCTACATTTACATATTCTAATAAACTCATTATTATATATCATCTAAATTTTGTATTATTGTTTTATCCAGTCCTCTTAGAAGCACTGTTAAAAGGATTGTACAGTATATTTATTTTTTGTATTTCCTTGCAATTGGAATTGCAAATAATATAGTTTTCACTTGGAGAACTGGAATTAACTTATATATTCCAACTTCTTTTTTGGGGGGTGTGATGAGCTGTTGAAAGAAGAGAAGAGGTGCTTTATTTGTATATAAACAAAGCAAATGTCTTCTGATCCTTTTGATTGGAATTAAAAGTGCCTGTAAGTGTACAAAGTCATTATTGTTCTCACTGTATTTTATTTCTGACAGAGGATAAACTTCAGCAACAACTCGTCAAAATCCATAACGGTGTGAAGAGATTTCAAAGACAGCTGCAGGATGTGAAGCCCACTCCAGACTGTATGGCAGCTTATTCTACAGTTTAAGACATGCAAGAATGTTAGCTGTTTTCCTTGATAATGTGCAGGCTTGCAAAATAAATTAACCAGTTTTAATTATGAGCTCTTCTAAAGAAATGTTAAGCGCTAGATGTATAAACTGTTAGAAAAGCAGAAGGTGAAATGGGTTTAAAATTGATTGAGTTTTTGAAAATGTGACTGCATTAACAAAACTAGATTAAGGAGGCATGCTATTGTGGTCTTCTCAAATGTAAATAAAGTCAGGGTATCTTTCATCTAAGTTACATTCTATGTTTAATATGCTGCCTTATGTTTTCTGATGTCATGCTTTTATTTGTAATTGACTATTAAGTAGTATTAGTATTTCCAATGTGCTTGGTAAATTCAAAACAAGCCATTTCTGGCATTAGTCCATTGCAATCTTTAATTCATGCTTCAATATCCTAGAATGTTTCTGCTACTTTTTATTTCAATTGTTGTGCTATTCTTGGAGATAGTTAAGATTTATTAGATCAAATTAAATGTGGTTTTGAATTTCACCTTGATGCTTACCTTATTTGATTTACTGCACACATGAAATCACTAAGCTTATATGTTAAAAGATTTACAAAGTAACTATGATAGTGCATTTTTCCCCACTATACAGTATATTAACTTTTTATATTTAAGTTTATTATGACAGTCAATGTGGTAGTTATGTTGCATATATTGTGATTTTAAATATCATTTATCATACTGACTGCTCAACAGTATAAATTTCTTTAAATATTTTAGATATTGGAAAACTGAAGGAAGTAATGGAAGAAGTTGAAAACTCGATTAATAATTTCAAAGAAGAACAGCGGCAAATGTAAGTAAATATAACAGAACAAATCACTGCAAAATGTCCTATGTTGTCCTTTGTTTAAAGACATTATTCATGTAAGTGAACTATTGTCATGTATTATTCTGGTTGTCCTCTTAGCTACACTATCGAAAGTGCTGTATTTTTGTTTGTTCTTCGCAATCGGGCAGAATAAGTAGTGGTTCGGCTAGAGAACTGGAATGAATCTCAACTCTTTTTAGTTATGAGGAGCTCTTGAACGAAGAGAAGACGTGCACTCAGGAAATCCTGGCCTTGGAGAAGAAGATCGATACCTGGGCTTCAGCAGTCGCTGCTCCACCACAGACCTGTGCCAAGGTCCCGCTCGCCAAGTCGATCGAGGAGAACCTGCCTGCTGAAGTGGCGGAGCTTGAAAAGTTCCTGCAGCAGACGGGAGGGAGGCAGGGCGGCTGGGATGACTTTGATCATCAGAACTTCCTAAGAGTCTGGACAAAGCACTGCGGGAAGCCAGCATACCTGAAGGAAGCACTGATGTATCTTCCGGGCAGAACTGAGGAAGAGATTAAACTGCATGAAAACTGGTATCAAGAGTTTCTTTTCCTTGAAGAAAGGAAAAAGGAGGTAGGAATTTTTTTTTGTTTCATTTTAGCTTGGCCCCACTGCTCTCTAATCCTTTCTTCATTCATTTCAAACAGTTAGGCACACGCGGGTGCGTATGAGATTTTGTGATTTCCCTTCCAAACTCAAATTAATTATCACGTGCATTATCGACAGTTCTTAACCTTTCAAGACACTGCCCTCCAGACTTATTCTTGCGTCGAAACAGGAACAAAACATAACAGAGTTACAGGATGGATAATGCTTAAGGAATTCTAAAAATGGTATGCTCTAATCTTTATAGCTTTGCACTGAGAAAAGCCATTTTATCATTCTTTACATTGGGAACATATGAAGGTTACATTCATTCACATCTCCATAGTTAGTATTTTGTAAATCCTATAAGATCCTCTGGCGTGACTTATACTGACAACATGCCTCCTGTGCCATGAAGTTCTCTGAGGGGAGATTCGTGACCATTCCTGTGTCCGTTGCAATATGTTGTTTCTAGTCTACCTGAAGACTCCAGTTTGCGTAGATCTCTGTGGCCTTTGCACTTACTGTTGCCCTCCAAGCCACTTGTCTCACAGCCCATGGTGGCTAGATCCATTTGTGCTCTCTTTCAAGCATGGTTGCCACTATGCCAGTAGCCTTAATTTTAAGAATGAGCACTTTGGAAGACAGTAGTTCTTGTGGATTCTTTAATAGCTCTCCCCCAGCTTCTGGTGGTCAGTGGCTGGGCTTTACAGAGCGGTCTAATCTTGACAATAATAATGCATCGTATGGTTCAATGTCTTCCATTTGTTACCTTCTGCTATGTCCCTGGGAAACTGGAAACCTGCAGAGACATCTGTAAAATTGTGTTGGATTTTATAGAAAGCAATAATGAGAGGTGTGAATAAATGCCACCTTCTTGTTTCCTGAAATTCAGTTATTTATGACAACTACTACTTTGCTTGGTGCAATCCTATTATGATCACAGTACAATATTTCGATTTTTTTAACAATACAATCTGTAAATCTTTTTTATGTGAAGATCTTTCTTTGGGAGGATGGATAAATCTGAATGGCTGTACAAAACGGATATTAAAAGTAATATCACGGAGCTGTATAAGAAAACCAGTGTTCCAGTGCTGGGAGTTGCACTTTTTTGTTCAGTGGTCTAGCATGAACTGTGATTCATCTGAGCACACTGAGTGTTTCAACTGGACTGTGGCACGTTGTGGATAATATTCGATGATTACTTGCATTTACAGTATATGGCGCTTTTCATTGCAAAACATCTATAAGAGGGGACCTACTTCACCCACCTGAGTGATGTATTCCAGCCTTTAGCCCCAGTGCACAGGAGTTCAGGTGGAGAAGTGAGAACCTCCTTCACTATTTGAATTAAGGGGGAACTTTAGGAAGTTCAGGTGATACAAGCCCTTGGAGGAATTTGGTCAGGATTCCGGGGGCAACAACCCCACTCTTCAGTTCAGTTTATTTGTCATATGCACAAGTGAAATGAAATGCTTATTTACATGTATGCTCCGATACGAAGGCATTAATAAATCACCAAAACATAAACACGGAACAGCAGCAGCAACAGCTAAATAACATACAGCTTTAAAAAAGGCAACTCGGCACAAGCCGTGTGAGAAGAGAAAAAAACATCAGCGTGAGTCAGTGTCGGGGTACAGTTCAGTAATTTGACAGCTTGTGGGAAGAAAATGTCTCTGAATCTGGAAGTTCGTGCCTTCATGCTCCCATAACTCTTACCACAGGGAAGGGGGGAGAAAAGTGAGAAACCAGGATGACCGGTACCCTAAGCAGTACTTCTGGCCTTCCTGAGACAGCGAGTAGTGAAAATGTCCACAGTAGAGGGGAGCTGTACTCCGATGATGGACAGGGCTGACCTGATCACCCCCTGTAATGTCAGACAACGAGCTTCTGCCAAACCGCACTGTGATCCCACACGTGAGCACACTCTCAATAGCGCACCCGTAAAATGTGATAAGGACGGTTGAAGACACGCCAAGTTTTTTCAGCTGTCTGAGGAAAGTAGTGCTTTCTCTATAGCTCCAGTTATATGCTGGGACCATGTTAAATCATCAGTGATGAAGGTACCCTGCTAACCATCTCTACAGCCACCCCATTGACGTGAATAGGCACTTTTCTCTTTTTGCAAGTGTCATGGGATCATTAATGGCCACGGAGTCAGAACTGAGGTTTAGAGTCTGACCCGAAAGATGGTGTGCCCTACAGCACGTAGTCCATTTGTCGCCATAATGGGGATGGGGGGCTTTTTTAGAAACTGTGCTCCAGTGGGAAGAGCGCCACCTGCTGTAGCTGTCCTCCAGTACCCCTCACGGGCAATCCCAGCCTTTCTGGGAATCCTGCTGTCCGGCAGCTCACTTGTGCACGTCCTCCAGGCGATAGCGAAGTGGAAGAGTAAGAGGCGACGGGAGAAGGAGGAGCTGCTGCAGCAGAAGGAGACGTCCGAAGGAGAGCTGGCGAGACAGCAGGCGGCGCGAGAGGAGGCCCGGCGGAAGAGAGAGGAGCAGGAGAGGAGGGAGAAGGAGGCCCAGCTGCAGGACTGGAGGGGGCAGAAGGAGCTGCAGCGGCGCCGGGAGGAGCAGCGGCGGCTCCGGGAGGAGGCGCTCCGGAGGAGGCGGGAGAAAGAGGAGCGGCGGCGGCAGCTGGAGGCGCGGCTGGCGGCGGAAGAGTACGCGCGGCAGAAGAGGGAGCGGGAAGACCGCCTCCGGGTCGAAAACGAGCTGCAAGAAAGGGCGGAGCTGGAGGAGAAGAGGAGGCAGGCCGCCAGTGAGATTGTGAAATTCCAAGAGCGAGTAAGTCCCCCCGGTGATTTGTGAGTTTCCAAAACCAAATGACTTCATTATAGGCCATTTTCTTTTACAAAACGAAGCCTGGATGAATGGTGAGTTAATAACATGGACAAGAATGTATATAGAGGTAGAGTATTTAACAGAGCATGTTATTACATGGCCAGCAGCTATATCACCCTGCAGCTCACAACTGGCAGCCCACTGAAGCTCAACAGGTGTGAGCCTGGTCAGTACCTGGATGGGAGACCTCCTGGGAAAAGTAAGGTTGCTGCTGGAAGTGGTGTTAGTGGGGCCAGCAGGGGGCGCTCACCCTGCAGTCTGTGTGGGTCCTAATTCCCCAGTATAGAGATGGGGGACACTATACTGCAAAAAGCATCCTGACTCTCATTAAAAATCCCTGGGCGTTTCTCGAAAATTATCGCAAAATCTTTTTAGGGACATTAATGCTGTCCATCTAGAAAAAAAAATAAATTGAACAATGTCTTCAAAAATGAATTTAGGACTTGGGAAGGGACAGTGTATAAGATGATCCCTTAGATTTGAAGGACTGGTGTTGGTTACCAGTGTCTTAAACGGACATGTTAACATGCAGGAGTTCAAGATTTTCTGGATTAATAGTTATAATAATCTTCATCCTCAGGATCTCCTCAAATTAGAGGTCAAGCTACAAGAAAAACAAGCAAAGGAGGAGGATAAAGCTGAGCGTGAGAAAAGACTCGCCAAGCTAAAAGAGAAGGTGAGGAGGTAGCAAAGCATCTTGAAAACCAGGTCTTGAAATGTCAACACCCTCTCTTGTTGAGAACAGGGCCTCTAGGAAAGAGTGGGGCTGAACTGTGTGAAGTTCTGGATCTGCCTGCCAGTGCAGTTGGATCAAAATGCAAAACCATACATATTCACACGTTAGGTATTTGTTAAATATTGAATTCTCCACCATTAGCAAAATATATATGATATTTTTGGAAACCCTCAAGGGCTGTCTTTTTTGTCCCTGAGGGCTACTTGTCTCATGGGGGCTGTAGGGGCCAGCCACTGCTGTACAGTGAGTTCTATTACAACATTGCTCTTCAAGTCCTCTAGGAACTGCTCCCAGAGGGTGTATTGCAGGAGTCGCAAAATCAATTTTTCTGATGATTTGAATTTTGTTCCAGGCTGAGTAGTCAGTTAAACAGTACATCTAAAGTGAACTGTATTTCAGCCATTTACAGCGCCTTTAAAAGGTTCCAAATGTTGCTGGGGTACAAATTATACTCCCACGTCTTTTTCCCATCAGAGCAAACCCACATGCTCGGACAGATGTTTTTTTTTAAAGACAAATTTAGTTACTTGTCAGCAGGTATCGTAAAGAAAGTCAGAAAATAAAATACGCTGCTTGCATAAGTAGTGGCTGGCTGTTTTGTCTTTACATTTTTTTTCCTGTTTGAGCATGTGAGTTTACAATAAGAATACTGGAAAAGCACATTGAAGTATCATTTGGAATCCAGCAATATTCGAAAACTTTTAAAAGAGTCTTTTGCAAGGCACCGTGTCACGTGAAAATGTGAGGTAACAATTCAGTTGAGAGGTATTACAGTTTTGTGGTTAATGAAATTGTTAAATGAACAGTGTTGAACTCGGTTGGAGCAAAATGCTGAAGACATTAGGCCCTCCATGCATTAAGCTTGAGACCTCAGGTACAGTATACAGCATATCTCTTGAATATATAAATGTGTGGCGTATATATCCTTTCTGTACTGAAGAGTCCTTCTTATTTTGCTTTAAATAAAGGTGGAAGCTCACATAAGCAGAGATCCCTCAAGACTCTGGAAACCCACAAAGGGCTGGGAAGAACGCACTAAAGAGATCGGTCCAACAGGGGGAGGCCCTGTGTTGCACTTGCCTCATAGGTATGTCTACTGAAACTAACCTTGTATTCTCATACTGAAAGATGTTTTTTTTAAATATATATTTAGTTTAACTTATGTTTTTTTTTTCTTTCACAGAGCGGTCCCAAGTTGGAGACAAGGGATATAAGCAGGATTGTTATCACGAAGGAATGAGGATGGTCAAACATTGTAGAACAAAATAATGTGATTTCATACCTCAATTTCAAGCGTTGTTTTTTTAAATGATGACTCTTGTATATATTATACTGGTGTGACTCTTGAGTCTTTATATTTTTTTACATTGATCTATAATTCTTTGATAAAACTGACTTTTTGTGGGATTTGTTGTTGCAGTATTTGTTACTTCTGAGATGATTTATTTAAATTGTCTTCTGATCTGTATTAGTTGAATTACATTGTCTAATAATAGGCTTGAAGCAGTTGTAAGTTTAGACTACTATAATGGTTAGGGTTTCTAATTATAACAGGAAGACAGAAAAGTAAAAGGGGGGACTTTTAGCCTGTAACATGCCCATTCAGCTATGCAGATTTGTGCAGTTTCACACGGGCAAATCAACTTTATTTCATTTAAGAGATACTGTAGTCTCTCACTGCTCAGGATAGAAGACATTAATATTGTACATATAATAGTGTCTGCTTGTCACGTAATGGACATACAGTCACCAAGAACAAAACAAATGTAATCTTCGGTTTCCCATTCAATTTATTGAACAACAGTGGAAGTCCTGATCAGCCATTTCTGTAAGATACTGTATCTGGCTTTGCACCAGAAGGCATTTAATTGAACATTTACTACAAAAAACATTTCTTCTAAGGTTTAAAGGATAGTTTTGTGTTTTTTATTCTTTTTTTTCCAGTTTTAAAATGCAACACTGAAGTTTAGAAAACATTGTGCCTACTTGATACATCAATAAATCTGAGTTGTTTTGCATCCAGACCTATAGAATATTGCTTGTAAGAATATTACATTGCTTGTAATTCTTCTATAATATCTTGCTACAGAATCCTTTCAAAAGTACCTGAATGCAGTTCAAATTTCATAATTTGTCATTGAGTATTTTTATTATATGTTTAATGTTTCTGTAGATCATGTCCAGCATTGCAATATATGATCAATGGAAAAAGGTGTATAGATGAAACAATCTCTGATAAAAGGGGAATATGGAGTGTTTATTAATTATATGTACATTCTCCTTAATGAGACAGATGACAAGGAAGTAAGACCATACATAATGCTTATTATTTTGGGTCAAAGCACCTAACTCAGAATCAACTTAATGAAAAAAAGTTGCCTTTCTTAAAATATTTAATAAACCCCTACTAAACCATAACTTGTGATTTGACAAAGTATTATTATGCAAACAGTGTAAGTCAGAACCCCTAGCTTCTGTGGCTGTCTGGCTACATTTTATTGCTACTGTATGGATAGGATTATTGTTATCATTCCTCATTCGTGGTGAGTCTTCTGGTAGGTATGAATCTACAGCAGAACTCTGAGCCCAAGCATGTAACATTAGTGATGTCACTTCCTAGGCATTTGTTTTAGGTAGATTTTTCCACGGTTGATGACCCTTTTGGCATAGTGAAGCTGGCCAATTATTGAGCTGAGCACAGCTTCTAACATACCTTTCTATATGGTTTCCAGACAAGTAGTAGTGATTTGGTTTTTACTTTTAATTTAAACAACAAAAGAAAATACAATACAAACAAGAGTACATATGTCAATAACATTGTCAGGGGTACATATTACAATACAAATACCCATCATGAAAAAAGTTTAAACAGAATAAAGACAATGTCTGCACAGCTTTCATGTTTTTACATTTTGAAATGGTTTTTACGTCCATTTTAAAATGCTCAACCATGGGACTCTTCAAAGACCATTTCACTTTATGTACAGTATATAACAACCTGCCAATATAATAATTAAGTCAATTACAAATTGTATTTTTGTATAATTTCCAGTGAGATTGTAGTTTAACATCAGTTTGTTTAAAAATAATATCAATATTAGCCTCTTATTGTAATATGTGTAAGTTTGCAAATCAGACCAGGTTTTTACAGTAGGACATAATTTGTTATTACATCCATAAATCAAAATAGCCTTTTGCTGTAGTCTTATACAAGCTGTAATTTCTTCCATAGTTTCTAATGGACTACTAATGCAATTCCTTAAAAGAATCAAAACGTCCCTAGGGATCGCATTAATTACAGTAAAATATTGATCAGAATAAATAGAAATAGTATATCTGTTAAAGTTGGTGTAATTATGTATTTCACCATCAACATTAATTAATTGTTTAAACCAAACTATGCCACTTTTCTAGAAATTAAAATCCGAAGAACAAGCGTGCGTCTCTTGCAAAAAAAATAAAAATCTACAGTAAACCTCTTGCAATACAAAAAAGAGCCTTTCGTTTTGTCAAATCACGAATACCCCTTACATTAATAGAAAAAAGTGACAAAGATAAAAAACAAACTTTAACAAGAAAAAACTTTTACATATTTCTTCGGATAAAATGTAAAACCGAGGTCCTGACAAGCTGTGGTCATTAAAAATCCCAGGGCGTTTCTCGAAAAGAGTAGGGTTGTAACCCTGGCATCATGGCCAAATTTCTCACTGGCCTTTATTGATCATGGCCTCCTAATAATCCCCATCTATGAAATTAATAGCTGAAGTGTGGGGAGCGCTCTGGCGCACTATGGCTGCCGTTGCATCATCCAGGTGGGGCTGCACGTTGATGGTGGTGGAGGGGAGTCCCCATTACCTGTAAAGCGCTTTGAGTGGGGTGTGCAGAAAAGCGCTATATACGTGTAAGCAATTATAAGCAATATTAACTCGGGGGTCTTTATTAGAAGTAGTGATTTGTCTCTAAACGCCAACGTTTTTAACGATAAATTAACGTATTTGTTGCTATATTTTCTATGTACATCAGGGTTAAATGTAATTTTGTTAAACTATTCCGTATTCATTCCCCCGTGTGATGCCTAAAGTCCATTGGAATGAAATGCGCTATACAAGTACTGGTTATCAGATAGAGCTCTACCTACTACCATAGAGCTCTAGCTGATAGTTTCCAGGATGTGACGTTTCCGGAAGTTTTTAGACAAACATGGCGGAAGACGAGAATCCATTTGGCGACTTTGAACAAATAGACTTTCTGAGAGACCGGCATGTTAAATATTTCCAGAGATGTTTACAAGTCTTACCGGAGAGATACTCTTCCCTGGAGACCAGCAGGTATATAAGTGATAAAAAATATTCTTCCCGGTGTTCGTCGACACTGCCGTTTCTTCCTGTAAATGTATGGTGTTTCCGCTGCATTTCCCTCCGAGATATATGATGGTTTTAAACTTCCGAAATGCTCTGCAACCTTTCTTGTTACATTTTTTAATTTAATTTTATGCGTGTGCCTCGGTAAATTTTATACGACCGCCGGGCTTTGGAAGACTGAGTGAAAATGAAATTCTAACTATATAGCTGCTGTGCTGATTGTTGCAAGTAATCCATAATCAAATTTATTTATTAAATACAATTATAATTAACGAAAGAATGAGTATTCTAGTGCAATAACTTATGTCGAATTTAAGCAAATATTACTAGTAAAGACATTGAATTGATAGAGCTACAGTATCTGTAGTTTCCTTCGGTTGCCGATGTGTATACAGTATACACATCTTTTGCGTGGTAGCGATGTTACTGCATTATAGAGTAGGTACGTTTTGTAGTTCTTTTCTTCAACACTTTTTACATTGAGCCTTCAACTAATTATGGTGTATATTAGGTGTCAATCTAATATACAAGAGTATATTCAAGTATGACACGTAACTTAATATCATAATATGTATCATTTCAAATGGGAAGAATGACGTGTGTCAGATGTACCATGTCTGATAGTCACTTTTAGAAATGTTGCCTTTTCCCACCTCAGATGGCAGTTTCGCTCTTTCTTCTGTATCATGCAATGTTGTGGAGTTTCCACAAGTCAGATCTTCTACCTCTGTTTTGGTTATTTTAAGTTCAAGGTTCTTACAAGTAGAAGTATGTTTGATTTCCGCAGTGAGAAGACTGGCAGCTGTTGATCATTCTTCTGTCTTTATAATATGGTAATTCAGTGATGATAAGGTGTGATTTCAGTGCTATCATGCATCCTGAATTACGTCTTCCAAATGAGGAGAAATGCATTGATATAAACCAACCTTTTTTAAACCATAAACTATTGTAAATGGTAGTTTGTGTGTTCAGTTAAAATGTTTATCAGAATAACCTCCATATTATTGATATTCTATAGACCATTATCAAATTCCAATGATGGAAAGCCACAAATGCTTGGAATCAAAAAGTGCACATTCTCTTTCACACACTGAAGCACACCTGCACACGAAGACCATGTTTCATGCCTTGTCAACTTAAGACAATTCATGGTATGATGTTTGAACTAAACTAGACTTTACCTTTATTACTAAGTGCCACCCTGATGTAGTAGTTGCACTATAATTAAAATAGACAAGATTTCATTTTTTTTGCCCACATGCATTCTTTTGGCTAAGCAGGATTTAAGAAATTCATTCATTCTACTTTTTAAATTTGACATTTGAAAGACCTTGAAGATTTTGGCTTCCCTCTTCTGTCCCTACACCTCTTTTTTCTCTTTCACACATCTGGATTTATTTTTTCTTCTTTCTTCCTCTTTTTATATTAATGTTGAATTTATACAGTTTGTTTAAGTACCAAATTATGGTATTATGACTGTTCACATTTGCTCATACTGTTTGTGGTACCATGTAATATTCTTTTGTTTTCTATGAAAATCCAATAAACAAATTGAACATAAATGGGTTCACGTATAAGAACACTGACATTGGCCTTTATAGGTTTAGACTGCATCTGATTTGATTAATTTTATGATTATAGTGAGATAATTTATAATATCATTGCCATGGTTGTAATGTTCTCAATTTGTCTTTTTCTTCAGGTTAACCATTGTGTTTTTTGCACTTTCTGGCTTGGATGTACTGGATGCCTTGGATATTATTGATAAACCTGATTTAATAGAATGGATCTATTCATTACAAGTCCTTCCTACTGAAGACAGTGAGTTTTGCACTTCTGTGAATACCCTCTGTCAACTCTTAGTGCTGGAAACTAGACACAAAAGTAGAGCCTGCTTTAATTTAATACACATATACTCAGTCACAACTTGAAGAGAACACCAGGCTTCCAGGTTTAGAAAGCCCTAATTATTGCAGTGTATACAAGCTGTGTTATAATTTTCTTTGTTATGAATTAATATTTATAATAAAGAAGTATTGATCTTTAGAACTCAACCTATGTAGGTCTATTCAAAGTCATTTAAAAAAGTAAAAAACATCTAAAAAATCTGTTCATTGGAGCCAGTAGTTATCTTTGAAGGGGGTTCTGTTGCTCGAAGTGGTTCACACATTGTAGTGTCATGTAGTCTTGGAAACTTGGGTTCAGCTATAGCACTCTTTATGATGCTTATCAGATACCTTTAATTACCAGTGTAAACTGCAAGTGAAAATCAACGACTTGTTCATTATTTATGAGTCGCAGAATTTAAATTTAATGAAGTGGTCCCATGTTGGTATTTCTGTGGCAAGGAATGAATAAGGTAATGAGAAACATACTGGGTCGTGGGGTGAGTGGTGAAGTCAATAATCATGAAACATTGAGCAGTTTTAAAGGAGTTCATTGACCTTTGGTCTGTGTATCCTTATCAGTACATTATTTTATTACATGCTTTAAATTCACTGACGTCATTAGCTCTTGCTGTGTTTGGAATTGAGACATGGAAAGCAGAGTACTATTTGTGTATTTGCACTATAACACACCTAAAAAGTATATACCGGATAAATTCTTAGTCTGAAGTAGTTCAAGTAGGTAGCTGCGTCAGCATGTGTAGACTGCAAAGGAACAAGTAAAGGTTTATTTCATGCTGAAAAGAGAAGTAAATTAAATTCTGAGTCTGTTTGCTGATGTCTGGTAAGGAGGGAAACAGGTTATGTTTTATAACAGCACAAAAGACAAAAAAAAATGAAACATTTGAAAAACAATGTAAATGTTTAACAAAAAAAACGGTTTTGTCATTTTATCTTTTTTTTTAATAGGATTAACATTTATCTGATAGTGGTCAAAGTAAATAGAGTTTACCTCATTTATAATTAAAAAACATGTTGTTCAATAAAATTGGAACATGCTACAGCAAACTGTATGTTAAAATCACTTTGGAGGATAGGGTAAATTTGTAAAACGTCCATTTCAGGATGGGTTAGTTTTGTTAATGGTTAACTCACCTTAACATCTTGGAGTAACTTGGTCTAACCATCATATTCTTAATCCAAGATCCTTGTGAGTATTTTTGTTTTTAGTTTTTACTATGGCATGAAAAATGCATGGCACAGTGGGCAGTAGTTAGGTTATCTGTAAAATCAGATCTGATTTAATTCTATACAATATGCACAACACATTCCTTGTGCAGTTATAATGTTAATGACTGCAGTGTAAGGGAAGCCCAGTCCATCTGTCTCAGACACTTAACATTATTACCATTATAGCAGTTGAAGGCAGTAGCGCAGAAAAGATCCTAGTACTTCACAGGAAATGTCTGTGTTTAGACATTACTTTTTTTCAAAGGTTTCTTACACTCAGGCTTAAAGAAATGGCTGTAATCAATAACCACTTGAGTGGTTATGGAGACCCATAGATTTGAGTGCTAATTCTACAATAAAAGCTGGAATTGTGATACAATCCATTAGAATAAGCTTTTACTAATACAAAGTGACTTGGAACAGATTCAATTTTAAAAGAAAGAGTCTTAATATTCTACCCAGCAGGTGGCAGCATTGGCATTTATTGGTCATTAAAATAGTAAAACGGTAGACCGAATATTTTCAGAAGCTTAGCAGCTCTGTATATGAATAAAGATATAGAACTTAAATATTAGAATACACATTTAGGGCAAACATTAAAATACAATCAGTGAACATTATGGAAATGTATAGTACAGGGAGTGTATTACCATATTGTTTTCGTTGTGGTTAATTGTTTATTTTTACATTACAATATACTGCCTTATATGTAATTGCATTTGTTGCATTATTCATTCAAATAATATCATTTTAAAAATGTAGGGTAATTTTATATTCTCTGGAATAATCCTCCTTTGTTTAGCCATGCATGGGGGAGCTGGAGCATATCCGGGCAAGTAATGGGCACAAGGCAGGATACACCCTGAATGGGAGGCCAGTCCATCACAGGGAACACACAGACACGCTCTCCCACCACGACTCATTTTCTCAGACGTCAGTTCAATAACCAGTATGTCTTTGGACTAAAGAGGAAACTGTAGCACCTGGAGGAAACATGCATGACAATAGGGAGAACATACAACTTGTTGGTCACAAACAGTGGCCTTGTACCACTGCACACAGATGGCACCCAGGGCCCCAGCGCTGTGAGACAACAGTGCTAAGCACTGTGCCACCCCTCTTTTGTTTATTCCAGGTAAAAAATATTGATTTAAATCCTTTCATCAGCTTTAGCTATCGCAGTTGTTTATTTGACCTGCAACACACCATAGAGAGTATATGAATAATATGGACAATAGACGTTTTGGTGGGTAATTTTGTGCAGCTGCTTTGCCTCTTAACATTCTTCTGCGTGTTCCTTCAGAATCGAATTTGGATAGATGTGGATTCCGAGGGTCTTTGCATTTGGGAGTTCCATACAACCCATCGAAGGTGAGGAATACCTAGCTTCCTCGTTGGACACGAGCAGTGGCCTAGTACCACTGTATTTGTGCGCCACAGAGGAGAGAATCATGGAAAATAAATGTTTAAATGGGCGAAAATGTGATATCATATACTGATATTTTCAAAGTCATTTTTTATCCAAGACTCAACAAGATGTTGTATGAAATGGACATATAACATTAAAGCTTATATGTTGATAAATATGTGTTTTATTATAATAATTGATTTCTTTAATGTGGGAGTGTTTGCAAAGTTGATGTAACATTTTAATTTTCAAATGCTATCTGCGTTTCAGGGCCCAGGTATATCTCATCCATATGACAGTGGTCATGTTGCAATGACCTACACAGGTCTGGCCTGCTTGATTATCCTGGGAGATGATCTGAGCCGGGTGAATAAAGAGGCCTGTTTAGCGGGTCTGAAGGCGCTCCAGCTGGAGGATGGCAGGTAGGGGAGTTTTTGCCTAAGATAACATACAGCAGGCATGTCTAATCTTGGTCCTAGAGAGCTGGTGTGTCTGTGCTTTTCTATTCCATTTCAGCTTTTGTTCAGCAAAATCAGCTGATTTCCAGCTTGACTGGAATTTACCTGCTGAATTCGGGTCTTGTTGCTTTAAAGACACCACGAATATGGCTGCATACCCTTTCTGTTCTGAGTGGTTAAACCTCTCTTCTTTCTCAAAAGTATCAACCTGTTTAAGGCCTTTCTTCTACTGACCTATGTTATCAAAGCATGTTCAAGTACAACAGAACTTCTGACTACTGATTGAGCCTGACATAAGGGGATATGGAAGTATATTTGTGGAAGTAAAATTATTAGTGGTAATGATATTTTAATGTGTCCATCTTATATGTACAGAGAACTGAATTAAGACAAAAACAGAAATTTAATTGTAGGTGGATATTTTGTAATATACAGGTGTAGTCTTTTGTAAAAAACAGGCTTCACTTCAGCCAGTGGCATGAGAATGAGGAAAGGGTAAGTAAAGGGAAAAAAAGAATTTCACTAAATGAAATGGTATGTTTGAGTTATTTACATATTCTCAGTGCAGGTGGATGGCTTTGTTTTGTGTAGATATAGTTTGTGATAAAACAAGTTTGACTTTAAAAATAAAACTGCATCAGTGTCTTGACTGCAACAAATGAGGAAGTTATGCACCATTTTCATTTGTATATTGTTCTCCTCCAGCGCAGTGTTCTGGGATTATGTTCCTCCAGTTTTGGTGGCAGACTTACTGCTTTGTGCATCACAGTTCATACAGTACAGCAGCAGTTTTCATCCAAGCACTTTCCCAAATATGTTTGTATGTGGGGAAGCTGTCACTGAGACAGTGTTAAAATAGGGGTCCCTAATGAGAAAGAGTTGAGAACCCCTGTATTACAGCATTAAAGGTTGCGTGCAACTCCTAGCAAGTGCTTGCCTGTCTTTCAGGTGCAGGTGTGTGTTCTGTTTTATACTCCACCCTCCTCCATAACTCAAACAATAGAGCTATTTGGACCAACATATGTTGCTTTCTAAGAGAGTGAGAGATCACTTTATAGGCCATATACAATTTCGTTTAGTAGGAATTTCATATACCACAACTTTCTCTCCATGAGACACACAGACAGGGAGAGAAGCTTGGGGTCAGAGCGTAGGGTCAGACATTTTATACGGCGCCCCTGGAGCAGTTGGGGTTAAGGGCCTTGCTCATAGGCCTAACGGAGTAGGATTCCTCTGCCGGCCGTGGGATATGAACCGGCAACCTTCCAGAGCACTTCTTTCAGGATCTTTTCATGTACAGCTGCAGCATCTTTGAGGACTGCCCTGACGATCACCCAAGCATTGTTGGGCAGTGTGCTTCTGAACTACTAAAAGTGCTGCCAGCATAGCGTAAGATTAGTTCTGTGAATGGAATATTTATTCCTCGTTTTGACTCTATATGAACCATGATTGCATTATTGAAGTCATTTTCATTTTGTTGTTTAATTTCCAAATTCTAGACGCCACCACCCGCATACTTAGCGCAAAGGTTTTATGTTGGTTTTCTTTGTCCATTAGTTTCTATGCTGTTCCAGAAGGGAGTGAAAATGACATGAGGTTTGTGTACTGTGCTGCATGTATCTGCTACATGCTAAATGACTGGTCTGGTATGGACGTCAAGAAAGTCATCGACTACATCAGAAGAAGTATGGTAAGTTAGCCTGACTGTACTACAACTTTTGTGGCCAATGTCAAGAATTCTTTATATTGGCATTCTTTTCAGTTTTCCAAAGGTGTCTATCTATAAAATAGACCACTTTTTAAAAAAAGCATGTACATAATTACTGCTTCAGGTTTGGACTTGGAAAAACAGAAGCTTGTTGATTAATACGTGTTCAATATCTGTACAATCAATCCGTCTGTAGGTTTATTATAATAAATATTTCAATATATGAAACAGAAGATCTGTGCTGTAATGAGGTGCTGGAGGTGTAGCCTTAGCAGTTGTGGGGGAAAAAAAGTCTGTAACAGGCAGGCAGGAGGCAGCCCAATTGCATTCTTAGAGCTCGCACCTAAGGATTTCTTTGAGCCTTTCCAGTCAGGGCTTATATTAAGGAACAGTACTGAAACATCCCTTGTTAAAGTGATTAATCATTTGTTGTTGGTTTCTAGGTTTAGGACACTTAATATTCTCATAATTATCTATGTGCAACAGTATGATGCTGTCTAGCTATCACTGGTCCTTCCCCCTGTTGGTTTGACTCCTGTGTGGCCAATTGATGCATTTACTCAGTGTGTTCCACAGCATTCTGTTATATAACATTTACAATTTAATATTCACTCTTGATCAGACCATTTGCTAATGACACTCAAATTTATTAGCAGGGCAAATCACTGCAGTTTCTGAATCTAATGAAAGCTTGTATGATAGTAAGACATTTCTCTGCAATACAGTCATATGTGCTAATAAGCAAATGTGAGAACCGAAGTGATTTTCTGAGAATTGTGTCCTGATGAAAACTAGCTCCTCAGAAACAAAGTGATTTTGGAGCATCCACTCCGGATGCAAATTATCAGAATAATAAATGCATTACTCAGGCAATAGAGAAACTTAATGTGGGTGATTTCCATGACTCCCTGTATTCATGTGATTGTTGTGCTTCAACTAGTGGCGGACACAATACAAGTGCAGGAGGTTTTCCAGTCTCTTTATCTACATAGTGATTGCCCTGCAGAGGAAACGGTGCTAGAGGCGCCTATATCTTTATTTGAGCTGAAGCACATAACACAGGGAAACTCTTTTGGCATTTAAGACATTGTCCATCTGTTTGCGTTCTGATTTTTCACGCATTCTTTCCCATGAGAGTGTGGTTGGCCTCATTTCAGATAATTTTTAAACATTGATTACAGTGCTGAGAAAGTTTTACACCCCCAATAAAAGTATTGGAATGACTGTTTTTTACTATTATACCTTTGTTTTGATCTTTTCTTAAATAATCCAAAATGATTATTTTTGCCAGTTCAAAGTTTTTTGCAAACACAATGTGGTGTATGACAATGAAAAAAGAAATAATTTAGAATCAGTGTATGTGAATTAATAACTCGGGATTCACTTTACTTTGCACAAATAAGATGACAATATAATGGATAGAACTTTGAATATGGTCTTTACTATACAGGTGTGTAGAAACATCAAATGCTACATCATGTCATAATCAAAAGAGATTTCAGCAGACCTCAGAAAAGGAGTAATCGATGCTCATTGATGTCTAGAAAGGATGGCAAAACCATTTCTAAGCATTTGGGGCTCCAACCACTGACTGTCAGATAGCTTTTCTTGAAATGTAGAATATGCCAAACTTTGTCCTGGCAAGATCTCCCCAAGAAAAACCATCATAACATCTAAGGATCTGTATCAGACTGTTGCTGTGGCTAGTGTCAATGATCATGCCTGGTCATCAGGAAAAGAATGAACAAGAATAGTTTTCAGTTTGTCAAAGAACATCTAGGTTGCCCACAAACTACTTGAATAATATTCTTTGGGAGTACAAGTAAAAAAATTAAACTTTTTGGCCACAAAAAAAAAAAACCACACGCACACACAGAACAAACTCATCCTGACCTTCAGCATGGTGGTGGTATCGTGGTTTGGGGTTACTTTGCTGCCTCAGGATCTGGACAGTTTGCAATCAATGATGGAACCATAAATATGGCCATCCATTTGCCAAAGGTGGGTCAGTGATCTACAGCAGAATGGAAGAAGAGGAAGTTAAACATTTTGGATTGGTAATGTTAAAGTCTGGACGTAACATAAACTCTGAACTACTAAACAAATGTCACTAACTTGAAGCAATTCTGTAAGGAAGAATAAGTGCCAAAAATTCATGAAAAAATCATTTTTGTTAGATCATTTTATTAAATAATCCAAATGTCTTGTGTCTCTGAGCTGTTTGTTTATTCCGGTTTTCACAAACATTTCCTCAGCACTGTAAATGCATTTTAAAATTTCACTTTGTTACTGAATGGTCCCTACTGAATTATATCTGACTTTTTGGCACCTAAAAAGGTCTTATTTTGCTGCATATGATGCAGCCATTGAGAAATGATCTGTTGGATGGGTTACAGCTATGATAAAGAGTTAAAGATCTTAAACTCTGTGTGAGCTTACAACCTTTTCCACTGACTTGATGAAGTGTCAACCTTTATGCTAAGCTGCTATCATGTCAGCTGGGTATCTGGAAAACTAGTTCCACGTGGTAACAGTTGTACTGGAGGGTGTCCTAAACTATGGCTTCCGATAAGGTTTTTCTTCTCCATATTATACCCTAGATACAATTACAGAAATAGTCTTCCCTTGTGCCATTCTTTAATTAGGTGCAGAGACAGCAATACACTCTGCAGTGGAAAAAGCAGGGCATTAGTCAAACATACCTTGACTAGTTCAATACATACCTTGGTATTGAACTAAGTTTCATGTCATCCCAGTAAACAGTTGTTTTAGCAGTTGTTCCCACATCTCCGCCATCGCTGCTCCCCTTGTTACCCCCTGCCAAGCTATTGGAATAGAATAAATGATAGAATTATAAAATTATTTTGAAAGTGAAGGGAGTCAAATTCACTTGATGTGAATCACTCGTTTTTTTTTAGCCCTGATTTTCCTGTAATTTGGTGTACACTTAAAGAATGTCTTGCCATATATATTCAAGATCTTAAATATACTGTACTGCGGTACTTGTGTAGATATTGTAGCTTTTCAATCTCAATTCATTAGGAATGGGTGTTCTATAGAACGGCTTATGAAACTCCAGAAAACATGGTGTGTTCCAGAGCTTGCAGTTGCAGTACAAATTTATTTCTGTACTTCCGCCTCCTTTCTGCAGTGCCTACCCACTGTGTCCCTGGGGGGGCAAGGTTGCCTGTGCTCCCAGTGCATAATCTCTTTAAACAAAGGCATTTGCTTCTTCTTTTCATATGTTCTTATTACAGGGTTCATCTGAGCTGTTAGCAGCAGTTATTTTCTGAAATAAATACTGCAGTGTCATAGGTGAGACCGTTTACTGAATAATTAATATGTCAAATATATTCGCCCACCTACCCTTATGATTTTTATTTTGAAAGGGATCACTGCACATCATTGAATTTTCTTTTATAGATATAAGTAGAATCTTGGACTCTCACAGATCTTTAAAATGCATTTTCAGATTTTAATTTTCAACCCTCTTTCCTGCAACCACCACTTGCAGACCATATTGTTCCACATACGTGTTTCTTCAGGGAGTTTATAGTGTATGCATGATGCTGAGTAAGAATCAGTCCTCCTCAGTTTGCATCAGTACATTTTGAGTTTCACCAAAAGGCAAGTTTAAATGCTGTGGTAACTGCTCTGGTACATGTTTGGCACATTGGTGTGTAGTTTTATGGATAGTATGTGTTTTGACTTTTTTACAATGGGCAAACAGTCCAAACCCATGGAAGATACTTTGTTTTGATTTCTCCGTTGTAGTGGCCATGTGGCTTTTAAAGGAGATGACTTGTATAAATAGCACAGATGCTTTAAAAAGAGAACTGCCAAATTGTTCACTTGATTCACGGTCTTTTTTTCTAAACCTCCTGGTTTGTAACTTTGTATTTTTAGCAGCTTGTGACAGGCCCTCCTCTGTAAGCCTGGATGACTGACTGCTTCAGCCTTGGCCGGCCACTTGGCATTTCAAATGGTATCCAGCAGTGATTAATCCATTAATTGACACACTGGGGAAAAACGAGCAACCGACAGCTCGAGGTGCAAATGCTGGTAAACAAATCAGAAACAAAAACAGGTTGTTAGAATAAAAGATCAGCAAAAGACCAGTGGATATGTAGCAGTTTTCACTTAAGTAACATAGAAGTACTGGATCTGCTATATTATAGCATTCCCTTTCAATTTACATACAACTAATTGGAACACAAAAGTTTTAAACCCTTAATGTATTGCAGGATTAGGTTTATGTAAATAATTTGGTCATTAGAGGTATGTTGTCTTGTTTATTTGTCTCTGTGCTTTTTGGCTTCCAAGTCTTTTGGGAGTTTTTAAGTTTGTTCTTTGGTAACAGCCTCTTAATAAGGTAATATTGTTCTAGCTCTGGAATGTCTATTAATAGACTATAGAAACATATTACTGCAGACTGGTGGGACCCATATGGTGACAGTTCCCTTACTAATTCATTTTTGGTCTCATCTTGACCCCATGCTTGATTGTTGGCAGATTCCTTTTTTCCATTCTTTTTTCCAAACCTTAATTTTAAATAACCCTATATGGCCATTAAACCTATTGTTTTGTAAAAAGCAAAGCATTTTATTATGTATGTGTACAAAATTGATCAAAGTTAAAGATGATTATTTTGTGTTTTTAACAATGTTGCATTAATTTGAATATTTTTCTTTGCTTAAACTAAGTTACTTAATGCTTTGCTATTATTTAAACACTTTAGACATTTTGAATGGACTGTGCTGGTACAACAGCACTCCCACATTTTTTCTTCATTAGTGCAATCACAAAAGCTCACGAATAAAACGGTATGCTAATCAAGTCTCTACCTAAAATATTCGTCGCTCATAGTGCTGCTATTACGAGAGGTTATTAAAAGTGTTGCTTTGTAGAAAATGGCATTTTGACAAGATCTCCCATTGGGACTATACACAAGTTACAAGGTTAACAGCTGTTGTTGCTGAGCAGTTCTAGACAAATATTACTGCGTTGTTACAAAACAAATATTCTTTTTTTTGTATGACCTTTTGTGATTCTGCAATGGAAACATTGATGCAGTTTTTAAAAAATCACATAGCTATTTAACCCAGAAGCGCACACTTTTTAACTTTAACTTTTCAACATGTGTTTTTACAGTATGTCATGTTGAGTGGTAGCAGTCCAATATTGCCATAGTGAAATGATTTGCTTCTGTACATTGTGCATTGCTTTACATCTAAATATTGGTTATTTTAGACTACAGTATTAAAATGTATTGGGGTTTTTTTCTACTACCTCTACCATTCTAAAAGATTAAGGAAAGTCTAAAACATTCTAGTCAAAATCCTATACCATTTTCTCATAGCAAATGGGTAACATATATTAAGTCTAAAGCATGCGAGTAAATTCAGATTTTGCAATGAAAAGGGTGGGCATTGGTGCTGTAATATCAAATTTTTTCCCTTCTTTTTTGTTTGCATGCTTACAGCCCTGTGAGGTGTGGCAATTTTCCTACAAACACCCTCTCTTAACTTTGCACATAATTTACAAATTATTCTGTGGTATTGAGTAAAGGGATGTTTCCCAGAGGCAAAACTGTATATGTTAACTTATTTTTAATTGTATATTGTTGAAATATAGTGGTTTTCATGTTTTCTTGAAAACATGGATTAACTAGAGTAAAAGAGGATGTAATTGTGTCAGCATAAAGCGTAGGAGAGAGTATCGACGTGCGACCACTGTTCCTCTTTGCCGGTGCAGTTCGTCCATGTTTGGCATATGCTGTCATTTGTTTTGAGACTGTTCCCCTCGACGCATTAATTTTGCAGTTTTTGTGACTGATGCACCTGCAATTCGGGCACCGAGTATTTGGCCTCTTTGGAACTCTGCTAGTTGCCTCATGTTGCTTTGAAAACTTGCATATCAAAGTTCTAATTGTCAGACCTCTTTTATAGCTGACACCTACTGCTAATTGGCAACCAACCTAATATGACTTGCCTTTACAGCTGCAATTGTATTTGTGATTTAATTACTTCAAAGTTAAACTCCTTTTTCTTGTGGCGTTTCTGCTAATTTGTCCACCCCCTGTATGTCTCAGTAGGTTGAAATGTTGACAGACATACAGCAGGCAGCGTTGCAGAAATATATTTAAAAATAATACTAATAGAGGCCTTGTAGAGCTCACAACATTCTAATATTCCATGTTTTCTTTTATTGATATGTAGTCATACGACAATGGTGTGGCCCAGGGAGCAGGACAGGAGTCACATGGTAAGTATCAGATTCGACTGTATTTCACTGTTACTTGCATCGTTCAGACCAGAAAAATATGCATCATGTGGAATCTTACGATACTCTGTTACAAAGAGTACATTAAAGTAACGATTAATCTTCTTTGGAGTGTTAAAGTAAGTTTACGAAAAGTGTAGTTCAGCAAGACAGGAAGTCCAGACTGACTAACTATATTATGCTCTGAATGCCACAGTCCCATTTATTTATTTAGCTGGTTTTAACAGATGAATCAGTTATTCTTGCCAGTAATTTGTTGTTCTTTTCTTTGACTCTTTTGTTGGTCAGTTTTCAGACAGATTGGATTATACCTGACAGATGCATGTGATGGATTAAAAGCATGTCTGTCTGGACATGTGCCATATGCTGTGCTTTGTTCCTTGATTAGTTTTATGTTTACTTAGGTGGTAAATGAGACTTTTAAGAGATATATGAGTGGACATTTTGAAAAAAATATATTAATTAAACTTTAATGTCAATGTGGGAAATAACTTTAATACACATATGGCAAGATATTAATGCAATATGATAGTCTTGACCTTAAGCCTAGAAGCCCTTTTAGAAACAAAAAGAAATACAATGTGTAGAATTTGTCATTTCCATTTTGCTTTGGAATACCTAATAAATACTCTCAGGTAGGGTCTCAGATAGGGTAATCAGCAATTTGTAAATGTAAAGGCTCCCACACCAAATATTTTCACCTTCCCAATTTGGGTTGCTAATTGTTCATCATCTGATCTTATGACTACAGCCTCAACCCCTGCATGGGGTGAATTGGTACTTTCCAGGCTCTCCCCTGACATCCCCTGTCAAAGCAGTGCTCATTCGACAGACTGCAAACTGCACATCTTACAAGAGGAGTGCATCAATTGGATTAAGTAGTATGTTCAACTTCACCCAAAAGTGCCCCAAAGTCCACCTCTCTGTTCTTACTGGTGCTCAGGGAGGCATATTCAGCTAACATCATTACTGAGCAGTGAGCTGGCTGTTTCTTGACATTAGGGTGTAGCCTGTACTCCTGTCATTTCTGATAGAGCCACCAGGGAACTCCCACATCCCTGTTTTTTACAAATACTATACATCTTATTTGCTCATACTGAGTGTAGGTTGAACTTTATGATCCCGAGATTGCATTGGTGAACCATAAGCTATGTCGCAAGCCCTCTGTGACTGGAATTCCCCGAGCTTAGACACACAGTTGTTTTAGCATTGCTGCGGTAGGGCTGGGATCTCGTAACTCGCAGACATGTGATTGTCAGTCAGGGATACACCTCTCCTCCTATCATCTGAACATCCCTGCAGAGTGGGTCAAAAGATGAGTGACCAGACCAGAGGAACCGGTTTCCCTTTCTGATTCTACTCATGTTGCTATGAGCCTAGCTGTAAAGAACAAAATGGTGATTCCGAATTGGATGGGTAATTAAAAGATGCAGCATCATGTTCAGCTTCATGCCAGCACCACTTCTGAAGATGTAATAATTGAAGGCTGTTGTTCAGACTAACATGAGTGTTACTGATTTGTTCAGGTGGATCTACATTCTGTGCCATTGCCACTCTTTGTCTCATGGGTAAACTGCAGGAGATCTTCACAGAAAAGGAGCTAAACCGAATAAGGAGATGGTGTATTATGAGACAGCAAAATGGTTTTCATGGACGACCTAACAAACCTGTAGATACATGTTATTCCTTCTGGGTTGGAGCCACACTTGAGGTAAAACAATGATTAAATGAATCACTTATTGTTCACTCAGAGTAAAATCATTTAGGTCAATATTTTCATACATAGTTAACATCATATTCCTTTTATACATTGATACTGAGACACTAATGTCCACAAACTGAAATGTCTACACCAGTGTCTATATATTGGACATTAAACATTTTGTCTTACCAATATTGTTATATTTGCTTTTTTAGCTATGTAAACAGGCTATTCAGACAATCTTAAGAGTATAAAAATACTGACTTGTTTTTACCATGGATTGTCTCAAGTATATGAGAAACACAAATACACATCCATTCAAGAGCTAGCCTTGAGCCATTTTTTTCATACCACACTAGTTCTTAACCATCACAGTACTGAAAAATTTGGTAGAACGTAAAGTAGAAAAAAAATAGCCACAAACATGAAAATAAATACTCTGAAAATTGCACCCTGATAAAGGCCATACTCCTGGTTTTATTTTACATCTAAGTGCTGTTTGACAGTCTACTTTTCTGATGTCACAGTGGTTCCAAAATGTTTCTGCTAGTTTCACACTTCTATAGTCATAAAGTCTGCAGTTTCCTGGACTTGAATTTGCTAACAAAGAACATTTTCTCAAAACAACATTCTTGGCTGTTTTGTTACAACTGTTGAGCCATCATCATATGAACCTTTATAAACCCTTTATGTCCTTTTCAAAGTCAGAAATGATATTTTTATGGTTTTTGATTGTGGCGTTCCATTTGTTTTAATATTATTGAACCTTACATTCTAGCTTTGATGCTGTTGGTAATCATATTCTTTCTAGTGAGACATTCTGACAGAAAATGTATTTGGAATTTCTTGATTTTTCTTAAAAGAAGGAAAACTGTTTTTTTTTCTGAATGAGGCTAGTTTTTTTCTTTTCTTTTCTTCATCATAATTATTATAATGCCTTGTCTCCAGGAGTTTCTAAGTCTACACTGAATAAATCACAGCATGTTTAAAACTCAGCACCGAGAACTTTAGGTAAAGTCCCAGTATGATGCTCATATTATTTATGTTCTGCAATCTCTGCAGTGATTTCCAGTTGATTTTAAAATCATGTCGATATCTTTCAAGATCTTGAAAGTTTTGTCTTCAAAGATGTATTATATCTCCAGCTGTCAATCTTAGCTGTAGCAATCTTTGATTCATTAAGATCTCTTGTGTAAGAGGACTGTCTGTGTACCAAGATTAAAATACACTTAGGAACAGATTAGGAAATTTAAGATTATTAAGGATAATGTATAGAAACTCGGATGCTGTATCAAAAAATGCCCTTGCTTTTGTCCTGGAACTTTCCTAAAAGTGACAAACAATAAGTTGTTTGTCCTAGCGCTGCTTGTAGCTATATTTCTTATTGTAGCCTCAAAACACAAAAGTACACTGAAAAGCTAATGATAACTCACTCTCAGGTTGATTTACAGTAGAAAAACATGTAGACCTAAAATATTTCATATCACTTGAAGAGTGATATGGAATAAACAGATATGCCCAAAACTTTTAAATGTAACTACGATAATAGCTGTAGTGGTATCTCTTGCCTTCCTCTTGTAAACTATACTTGTCTTTTGTTTCACTTTGTGATGGTCTACAGAGTACCTCAGTGAAATGCATAGAAATATGATCACAGGCTAAAACAAAGTAAGAGATAGATAATCCAGGCTATCATTCCGTCCTGTGATGCTGTGTATAGTGATTGATACATTTGGTAAAACCCCGCCTTTTCTTTCAGCTTCTTGATGTTTTCCAGTACACTAACTTTGAAAAGAACCGCAGCTATATATTGTCAACTCAGGACCGTCTAGTGGGTGGATTTGCTAAATGGCCTGATAGTCACCCAGGTAAGATTGCATGGGGTGCCTAACAGGGTGTTATGTAAAGAATTGTTTTATTTGTATTTGTGTCTGTCAGCTGAAAACCTTAAGCTATTCAGCCTTTAAAGGTGCTGGATCTTTTATTCACAAGCCCATTGTTTAGCATTGATTAAGGACATCTGAGAGGACAAGGTTCATGTTATGTGATCTGATAGACTGAGTCCAAGACCTTGAAGTGTAAAAAAGAGAAATAGTTTGTGAGAAATAATTAATACCATATAGTACTAAAAGCCACTTTAGAACCCCAGTTATTTTGTCTGAATTTCTCCCATTTGTATTTTAAATGCTTAAATCATAAACATTCTATTCAGTAATTACGAACCTTAGATGGAACACTGTATTTTCAAGGCGTTGCTGTCTTGTCACTATATCTGGAGTACTTAATTTATTACAGGAACTAACACTAACTCACTAAGAGAGTTGATGTCAGAATTCCTTAGTGCTGTTAAAATAGTTTCTTGAGCATCAAAAGTCACCTCACACTACCTATTCATCTATACTTTTTGAAAAATAGATGATATTTGGATATTCATCAATACAAAGTCTTTTTGGATTTTGGATTTCTCATTTTTAGCATTGTTTTAATTAATTGATGTTTTAAGACTGACAGTGATGGAAATAAACACTATATTAATAAACACTAAATTAATTAGAAGTGTTGATTGGGCACAGGTGATGAGGAGATTTAAGTTGAAAGTTGCAAAGGAATAATGCAAAGAACCTTGTATGCCCAGTTTATCAAGAGAATGATTTCATGCCTTTGGTATGTTGTAGAGTCAGTACACTTTGTTCACAACCAGCAATTTCTAACCCTGCGAGACATTATAGTTAAATGTAGTCAGTCATTTTTAAACCATAAAACATTGATAGAATCTGGGTGACCTGGAGTTTGGGACCTCACTTCCTTTACCCCTTCCTTGGACCATGTGCTGATATGACATAACATTCCAGCAGGACAACATATCCACATACTCCTCATGTAACAATGGCTGTCTTGCAATATAAGAACCTGACAGTTAAGTCATATATGTCCTACTCGCCAGACCTGGTATCTTTTGATCATTTGTCAGATGAGTTGGGATGATCTGTGGAATCTAGAGTTTGCAGACTGGGTTCTCCAAGAGAAATTGGACAAAATCCCAAACGACAGCACCTGCAGCCTGATTCACATTGCAGATATACCGTACATCTTGGATAGCTTTCAATGGTGGCTACACCATGCCCGTTACCTGTAACTTTCCCAGTAGACCCCCTGCTAATAAAAATAATGAGTTTACCTATGTCATGTCTGTTCAAGAAAATGTGAGTTCACCAGCTCCATAAAAGACTTTTGTAATTTTCAAGAGAAAAATGTAATTTCTTTGCTGTTGCAAGTAATGTTTCTTTGGTTGCTCAGCATATTTTCACTTGAATTACATATTGCACGTCTCAAATCCCCTGTGAATTTCTAGTTTTGAATGTGTTCGTCATACATAATTAATTTAATCATAATTTAAACATCAAACTGCTTATTGTGGAACTTACTGATTTAACACTTAGTCAGCACTGGCAGATAACACAGCTATTTGTTAATTGAAACATGACAATAATTGAGAGCTGCATCAATCAAGATGCAGCCCGACACATATTTTCTAAAAACTCTTCTTCAGAACCATTAAACCGATTTGAAAGTTGGCAAGTTTTTTCAGCCTTTCCTAGCTACAGGCATTTTGATGCTGTGATGTTGAAGTACTCTGAAGTCCTGCATTTTACAATAGGGCTTTAGCTTTTGGTCTAAAGCAGCTTTTCAAAAGCAAAATATCTTATGATGGTTATTTGATTGTATTTAGAATCTAGCAGTGTTTGAGATTTTCAGGTCAAAAGTTTATAACACTTTATAAAAGCAACACTTGTTTCTTATTAGTGTGAAGGGAGCAACAAGAGACTGTAAAAAAAGAAATGCTAAGAAGAAAAGTCACAATGAATTCTCATTTGGTTGCTCATGTTAAATTGGCTTTTTCAGCTGAAGCTGATTTATTTAAATTGAACATATGCTTATAGTACTGGGCAAGAATTCATCTTTTACAGTTTTTGTGTAGATGGCCAAAGTTGCTTTTGTAAATAGACAGTTTTTTAATCTGACACTCTTCAATGTACAATTGGGATTCAGATTCCAGTGTAAACTATCCTTTTTAAATCACAATGTGTATCCTGTAGCTGACCTAGTTTTTCAGGTCTGCTGAGTCCTGTCAGCTGAAGTTTGACCAGTGCCTAAGTGCTTGCTTGCTAGTGTGAACTTTTTTTCTTTTTCAGATGCACTGCACGCTTACTTTGGGATCTGTGGTCTGTCATTGATTGGGGAATCTAACCTTCGCAAAGTCCACCCTGCACTGAATGTGAGCATAAGAGCTTTTGAACACCTGAAGCACCTGCATCAGACGTGGAAAGAAAAGAGCAACAGACCCCATACAGAGTCTGAGTCCATCTGTACATGAGACCTTTGCACTCCAATAGGAAATATCGAGCAACTATTTTAAAAAGCCATGTGCAATTAAGGGTGCAGTAAAGCAGTGCTGGATTTGTATGTACCAAATCAATTATTGTCAACATTGTTAGCAATATCCCAAGACTTAGTGGGTAGCATGTTGAACACTTACTTGTGATTGAACTTAATGGAGTGATAAATAAATAATAGAGCCTGAGATTTTTAATTATTGAAAGCAGACTGAAGGAATGGGCTTTCCATGGCCTGCCAGATGAACAGCTAGTGTTAGGTTAGCAACAAGGAGGCTTGATTTCTTTTGTTCTTTCAGAAGTCAGAGTCCATTAATGAAAGCTAATCAGTCTTTGGTACCTTGTGTCTCCTATATGTCCTGTTAAATGTTCGGACAGTTTTATTTAAGTCAATTTTAAGACTTTTGACTTACATAAACATTTTTTTCTTTATTTCAAATGCTCAGAAAAACTTTGCTTTAACAATTTAAGTTTCTACAATGAGGGAAAATGGGAGAAATCCTAGACAAGACATAATCCTAAAATATGTACTCTTAAGTTTCTGGAAGGAATTTGGGGAATACCAAAAAGCTTTTAATTTGACCGTTTTTTTATTAAAAGCCCAGCTTTAAAAGACAATATGACAGCTTATGTTATACAAAGATTCATGTATTGCACTGCGTGCAGAAATGAAAGGCATGCTACCCACAGAAAATCACAAGGGTTAGTTTAGTTGCTCTTAGGTTTCTTTGCTACTAAGACACGTGAATGTTTGCTCTAAGTAGTGGTATACATAACAAGCACTGTTTGAACAACACGTATTCAATGTTGAGCCTTCAATGTAAAGTTCTTTATACTAATTTTTCTAAATGAGTTTTCAAAATATTCTGTTTATAGAATAAAACTCTACATGTATACAAGTATTTTATTGTTCTTCATTAAAACTCTTCAGTATCCAGTGACCCTACAACAGGATTGGTTTAAAAGCATCTTAATTCACATCATTATTCAGATTAATATTTGATATAAGCAGCTTTTCACTTTAGATTTTACATTACATTTTTCATTGCTTTTCATTTTTTGTTATAAATGTGGAGGTCTCTGTAAACCAAACATTTTAAATTAATTACTTTAAAAGCTTGAAGGTGGGTATCTCTTGAATTTTATATGATACCTTTAACTAACCTCTTTTAATATTTTTCTATATTGTTTCAATCTATGAAATACTGAAGTGATCTCATATCATTTTCTTCACATCTGCTATTCCTTTGTACTCTTCCTCATGTCACTTATTAATATTGAAGGGGCATAATTATTCAATCTATTTTCAGTCACATTTTCTGAACTGACTGGTTTGCAAGAATCTTAATTAACCGGGGTTGTGTTACTAGCTTTTACCACATGTAAAACACATTTCTGATGAAAGGGTCATACACCTTGGATAATTAACATGGTTAAATGTAAAGCTACTTTACACTTTTGTGATTTAAATTTATTATTTTAATTTCTGTGCCTTTAAAAAGTATTTGGAAAAGGAGTGAGCCTAGTTTCATTTCAAAAGTTGGAGACAAGGGACAAGATTCTGTAATTTATTCAGTGTTAAAATGAATGAGTTGCAATATGAAAATTGTTTGGGACTCTTCTTTACTTATCTCTTCACATATAATTGATTGTATTTCTGAATTTAGTTTTAAACTACTTTCATCTAAATTTTGACATACAAAGGTTTTTTATTAAACCTTAATTTACCATTTAACATTGTTGCTTTTTTTCATCCCCTAGGTCATAAAAGCTGAATTCCATTGGTAGTTTTTGAAAATCTTATTTCTTTGATGGTTAGTTTTAGATGAGATTGGAATATCTGCATTTTAAGCTTTAGTTGATGCTAAAAATGAAAGGGTCATTCTCACTGGAGACTTTTATTATTTTTGTGTAAGATCTTATATGATGGTCTCAATAAACAAAGCCTCACTTTTCACAATGCCATTAAAATATGAAAGGTAAGATTATTTCCATTTCAATCTTCTGAGCTAATCTAAGATACACTTTCTCCCCCTGTTCAGTTACCTGTCTAAATCTCATGTTTTGTGCCTCATTCCTTTTGGCTTGGTCTCCTATGTACTGTAATTGCCAATCACTCTCAATTATTCGTTGTGAGGACTTAAATTACTATGGAAACGCTTTATTTAACAAGGTAATGTGTGCAGCAAAGTGGTGCTTTCCAGGAATAAAAATAATCCACAGATTTGTCCAAGATGTGTTATATTAAGCATTAACCTTTTATGTTCAGGTGGGTAGTTGCGTCAGCATGCATAGGCTGCAAAGGAACAAGTAATAGGTTTACTCCATGCTGAAAAAAGAAGAAAGAGAACACAATGTTTCGGCCGTGGAGCCTTCTTCAGGTGTGAACATTTTATGTTGTTGAGTTTCCCCAGGCACCAAAACCAGAATTCCCCTTCAAAGCCGCAGGTGTTAGAACAGTAGTAAGATTATGAATGAGAGGACCTTGTTTGGTTGCTAGTATTTGGTTGTTGAGGATCTCATCCAGACTGTTATTGAAGGGAGAAGGTATATGTTCCCATTCAATAAAATGTCTGGATAGCATGTTCCAGGTTAAAAAAATGTGCTTCCTATTCTTAGTTTTTAATTGTTTTGCCATTCTAAGGATGGTCATTGGATTGTCTTCTCTGACCAAGACCAAGACCAAAATTAAACCTGTTCTTATAGTCTGGCATTGATGAACATTTCTTTGAGGACAAGGTTGTATCTGGTCACACTTCTCTGGAGACTCCATTGCAGCAATATCTTTTTTGTTACGTGGTGATGCCACTTTCTAAACAAGGTCAAAATATAAATTCTCAAACAAGAATGGTAACAGAGTGAAAGAAAAAATTAACTGAAAAATAAACTAGATGAGATCATTTTTATAATAGTGTAATTCAGAAGTGTTTTATGCTTAGGAAGCTGTCTCCTGTCTTGCTGCTTAAAGTAGTTTTACAATAAGGATATCTAGTGTACACGGAGATGGTCCGTTTCCACCTGTTTGTCTCAAACTTTAGCTCCTTCTTTCAAGTAAATTTAACTTCATTTATCTGCAAAGAACTGCAGAGTTACATGTTTTATTAGAGAGGTTTTAGCAACTACTAGCTACATTTTAATACTTTTATGTATTAAAAGGTTTTGAAAGTGCTTCTTTGCATTTTTTCCTTATGCCAAGCAATAACACTGTTTAACAAAATTGTATTATAGTGCTAAGGCCTCAAAAGCTTGTTTACATCTTTCGTCATATTGCTCCGTGACATGTTCCTCAATAAGCCCAGATAAACCTCAGATAAAAAATGCAATTGAATGTATAAAATAATTTTAAACTTTTAATTTGTAACTGGCTTATTATGCAGTAGGTTTAAACATTTTCCTGTTAAACTGATTTAAACTGTTGTATTTTGTGTCCACAGTTTCTTTTTCTTGAAAAATTGATTCACAAATCATTTTCATATTTAGAAAACATATTTAAAGCATTCCTTATGTTGCATCATCTGAGCCCCTTCTAGCGAACAGGACACTTGAACAGATTGTAAAATGTTGAATATAGACAGTTACTGATTCTAAAGTCAAATTATATTTGCATAGTCATATGTCAAATACTGTGTATTCTAACGGTCTGGAAAGGTACACAGTACATATAAAATGATAAAAATAATGTATGCAAACTGAAACAGAAGATTTGAAATTTGAAACATTCTGAATTCTGAAAGAAACTGACAAACATCACCTGCAATTTGTGTTTAAAATGAAGTAAAAGTGAGATGAGTACTACATGAGCAGTTTTACTGATTTGGCTAGTTTCTTCAAGGAGTTCTTGAATCACTAACCTACTTGCTATCAAATGAGAAAGATCAAGTGACATCTTGCCTTCTGTAACCAATCTTACATTCTCAATTTGTCTGCATTTCCAGAAGACATGAAATACTCCAGTTTTAACACCGTAAGATAGTTTTTCTTTACCATTTCACTAAATACTGGCAATTACACTGCTGCAATTCTAAAAATCAAATGTTGCTTTGCTGAAAATAAACAGAATGTACTTACAAGTACCTACCTATAAACCTGTAAAGTGAATGAAAGTAGTTCTACTCCACTTAAGACTGAATTAAAACTTTTATTGCCAGGGAGTATTACATGTGCTACATGTACAATTATTCTAAAATAAAAAGGAACAGTTATTTGTATTGTCTATTGTCTTAAGTGTGACTGTCCTGTTGTCTTTGTTCACTATTCAATGGCATAATTCCTATTTAAGTACACAATAGCTCACCTATTCCCTGACAATTGGGGTGCAATTGTTGGTGTTGGTTATCTCGCAAGCCCTAGGATCTGGGTTCCAGGCTTCCAGCTTTGAGCACCTGTGTGAAGTTTGCATGTTGTCAGGTGTTCCACTTCCCTCTCTCTCCCCGAAATGTGCTGGCTGGGTGTGATTGATTATTCTAAATATCTCTCCTTTCCCACAGGGGAGGGGGTGGTGGTCCCAGATATGACCAGTACTGGGATCTGTGACTTAAACGGCCGAATGTCCCACTCTTATACGATCCTGTTATTGTGAAAATAAAACGGATCTGCAGTATAGTAACAGGCCTGCTTAATGACTGCTAAATCCCGCCCCTGCCCTGTGTCCAACCATTTATAGGAGTGGTTTTAATGCCTTTCTCCCCTTCGCTCGGAATCTGGCGTCTTATATACAAATTTGAATATTGAAATGAAAGAAAGCTGTATTAAATGAGGTCAGTTTAACCTTTGTCGACCAGATGCACATGAATGCAGCTACTTAATCAGTCCGCGTCACAATGCCAATTGTAAAATCCTTACAGTCGATGACCAACACTGCATATGGCAAATATGCTTAGCTATTTTCCACAGAGCGCAGAGAATAAATTTCACCACCTGTCCGTCTTTTCGGGCTTTGCCGTTTTGTCAAATACGTTGTGTTTTACATCGTGATTGCTGCGAGTTTGGTTATGCAGCAACGTATACTGTAGATTAATTTATATTTCTAATTATCTAAATTAGATAACGTATGATTGTTTCGTAGATTAGAAAAATCAAAAGAGGTGAAATGTTTTTAAATCAATTTGAAACGCGTTTATATTATTTGAAATATTCGCTTTAAGCTTCTTACGACCTTCTTAAGAATGAAAAAAGCAGCTTATAGCTGGCGACGGCGGGCAACATCAGGTCAGCAATACGCCTTGAGGAGCATCGGTACAATGTTGCTTAGAAGTCAGTGGTGATTTACAATGAACCATGTTTTTTGTTCCATGTAGTATTTCTAATAAAAGTCAAATGGCGATTTTAATTAATTTCATTACTGGATTACATAAAACTAATTCCACCCATATAATATAGTGCTTATGAGTTATCCCTTCCCTTTTTATTTTTGTTTAATTTAAAAGAATTAAGACCATACAGAACGCTGGAACATAACTGCAGCATAAATAGTAATCAACTTTTTTTTTATTACAGTACAATTACTGCAAAAAAGTTTCTCCATTCAACCAAGGATAATAAAACAATAAAAAGCACTCCTTTGCAGACACTGCTACCCAAGGTAATCGAATATCTTGGTTCACGCCCAGGGAAGCATAATGGAGGCGGGGTTTCGTCCGGAGAAAGATGAGTCCTTTGGTACTTACATTTTAACCTCAAGGCAGCCTGATGCATTTGCGGTTGTGGATCTTTTATGTCGGATATACCGGGTACTTAAGATAAAAGTAATTGATCGTCTTCAGTGTGTCCAAGACACATTGATCCCGAAACGCGTACAACAGAGAGGGCAGACCTGGTGGAGGTCAAATTCGCACATATTGCAGTACATTTCAACTCTCGCTGTTTTGGTAATATACTCTCTAAACATGTCCGATTCAGAAGATATGTCTGAATTTGGGTCTATAGTCGAGAGGATAACAAAAGGCGAGGTAAGTGCAAACACTACATTTTTTTTTTACCATTAAGAACTATTACGAATTTAAAATACTATGTGTGAAAAATTCGAATTTATTACTGAATTGAGCTTTCTGTGTGGTCCTTAATGTATTCGTTTAAAACGTAGTAAAGAAACTGAATGCAAGCAGTGTCCTTAAACGTGGTTGAACTCCAGCTATAAACAGTGATGATAATGGCAGTCATGACAGATCTAAGTACCGCATCTGTCATTTTATGAAAGCCACAAAAAAGTGGGTGTTGCCAGTCATGGAATACTGAAGCTTCCTTACCGCGGTTTAAAGCCTATTTTTAGCTTTCTGGCAGTAAAAATACGTGTTTCTTGAGGTGAAAGTTACTAGCGTGTATAACTGGAAAAAAAACACAATCGTTCAGAATTGCTGGAGAAGTCCCGAAGTGCAAGTATGCATGAATATTTAGTTTTATGCTGTCCTTACTCTGGTCCATGAAGGAGTCCGCAGTATACTAGCACCGTTAACTGCGTGTAAAAGCTGTGACTCGTTTATCAGTAATTGCAAGACAGCAAGTGCAAATTCTTTGTCTTAAAAAGTAAGACATCGATTAATTTTGATGATGTGCTAGTAACATAATTTTCGTTATGAGAATACAGAAACACAGCCGTGCTACCATGGTAATGCAGATTTTCTCCAAAGGGTTGTTTCTCGCCAATACAATAAGGAAACAATGTAACAATTGAATATGACAGGTTGTGAAGGACCGGTGAAACCGACGTCACAGCAAGGCTGGAGATAACGGCGTGGTAGAACAAGGATCTTCTGCTTTGCAGGGGACGTATTGTATTCGTATAATAGTACAAAGCAAATACAGTTCCTTCCATACAAGGAATCCAGTTCTCTCAGAAATGCAATTTTGTAATTAAAATGTGGGGGAAAGTACAGAAACCGTGCGGTTCAAAAGCCAATCAGAAATGAATTGACTTGATGTTGAATATTGTCAGGCACGCTTGTTTATAACAATATATGACTGTATACTGTGAATTTCTGAAACAAGTACCAAGTCTAAAGAATTGTCCTATAGTAAAATGGTACATAATCCATACCTGATTTCTAAGGAAAAGAAATGAAAGATTTTAATGTGCAAACTTTTCTATTTCCCTCACATTTAGTTCAGATATTAAGACTTAAAAAATATTAATAAAATTAATAATCATTAATAATGATTTTTGGGGAATGTTTGAAAGGCATAAAGTGTACAGTATGCAGTATTACTGCCCAAGGAAAAAATCAATACATGAAGTTCACAAGATGGAAGTTTTCTACCAGGAGATAATTGCACACTAATAGAAACCATTTCACCCCAAACAGGCTTTTGTTTTCAGTAATGGATATCCACTGACTTTGCTAACTGAGGGAGTGGTACCCTGCACTACTGCACTAGAAAAAAGTGTCCCATGACTTACAATCTGTATACAAAATTAAAGTTCATTACAGAGGGTAAATGCATATTTCAAGTGTCCTTTTTCATGAGGTAACTGTTTAGAGGAAAATGTCTAACAGGGCTCATCACAGTATGACAAGTACTTAAAGTTGACTGTTCACATTGCTAGGAATGTATTAAATCAGAGTAACAAATATTGGAATCAGAGAAAACTAAAATAGAAAATATTCTATAGGTTTATTATGAATTTTCTTAAGTAGTAAATAAATATCAGTATGTTCTTAAATCTTTATATATATATATCATACAGTATGTTTGCAGAAGGGTTAATTTATTGTATTACAGAATTGATTTCCTGGAATTAAGCTATTCACTGATTCAGCATTCCCTTGAACATGATTGATTTTTAATTTGTAAGTATGTTGCATATATGTAAGACAAAGATAAATGTGCTGAATCACGGAATTAATTCAGATCCATTGTTTTCATCATAATAATGATTTTAATGGGGTTAAGAGTTTATGTTCCTGAAGAATTGTTTTCAAATTATATAAAATCTTCTCCCTGGCATTATCAAGGGGTTAAAATTGATTACTTATGTGCTGGAATAGATCCAAACAAGCGATTAGCAGAGAAGGTTTCAGATCCTATTAGTGGTGCATTGAACCACTGAGCTGCCTTTCAGGGAAAGCTAAGATAATCGGGCATGACACCAGCCACATCATTGCCCCGTGCACTGTGGACAGAAAGAACCACCCCAGATACAGAGAGATCTGAAAACTACCCTTCTGAAAAAGATTTTACCTACATTAACTATAGCAGGATTATCTTAACCCATGCTGTTTAAAATGTGATGAAGTAAAAACACACTTGTAGGTGCTTTTCTGACAGGAAATATTTTTGGCATTTGTAAGTTGCTATTAAGTTTGTTTTTAATATTAAGTTAAAGTTATGATTCTCTCTTTAAATTATTTATCTTCTTTAAAGTTTAGGTTTTTTAAGAACTAATGTAAGTAGTTCTGTGTCAAACATAAATTTCAGTGAACTACCATGCTTGCTATGTGGGCAAGAGATCTGATACATACAGTAAGTTATATATTGTTTTACATTTAAGCTTCTGCAACTTTAAAACATCTTTTAGAGGTTTTTCTTAACCTGATTTTTATTCAGTCTAGTTTTTGTTTTTTTTTGTAGATTTTGAACATAACACCCTTTTATGGCTGGAGAAGGCAACTGTTCTTTCTGGACACATGCATAATCATATTGACTAAGCCAATCTAAGGACATACACAACATATAAAAGATGTCTAATGCATTTTACTTTAATGCAAAGTGAACACTTAAATTGAATTTAAGTTGAAGGATGTCTTGCTGTTACTATAAAATATGCTAATTCAATTTCATTTAGAATGTTATCTTTAGTATTGACCACTACATTACTGAAATTAGCCATGGATACACAGTGGTCAAATTAATTTCTGGGATCATTTGAATGTCACATGCAGACAGACCAAAGTGAATGAATCTCTTCAACCTTGAAGCAAAGGGATTACAAGGGTTTTCAATTTAAGTTTGCAAAATTCTCAAAACTTTTGGAAATGTCAACCCAAAGGGTTTTTTGTTATAATGTGCAATGAAGACACATAGACAAAGGGTCGTAAATGGAAATCTAGAGGAGAGAAAAATAAAGACAAATTATTTCATAGAAAGGGCTGTGAGCGTCCAGAACAAAGCTGCCTGTCTCAGCTGTTGAAGCTTACACTCCAAGATCTTTTTAAGAAGCAGCAGGATGACATATTAGAATCAATTAGGTACTAGTAATAAATAACCAATAGGTTACATGGCCTCTTGTTAGGATTAATGCAACTTGTCATTTGTTGTCAGATTCCCCAAACCATACTCCTTGTGACTCAATGGTACAACACTTATGAGACAACATAATAAAATACTCGGCTTTTTTTCTAAAATCAAGCGATATGACCCACCTTGTCCTCATCCTGTTCTTGTTTCCTCCTGTCATGTAGAGTATTAAGAATAAAAGAAAGGATAACAGTCTTAATATTGACCCTGCTGTTTCTTAATGACACAATGACATAACACCTGCAACTACTCACTTTTCTGTGTACTAATTTGCAGTTCATGTAAAAATACAATACTACTGTACCTTTGCCAGTTTTGACCTGAAAACGTAGTGAAGAAATGCAACAGGTTGGCGAAATAGGGTGTGCCTTTTCATTTTTCAGCCATCCAAACTAGAATGGTTTTATAATTATGATACTGCTTTATGTACTAGATGAGAGACTGATTCATCTTAAAAAATAGCATTTCTTTTGTTTAGAACTATATTTGTTGAATTCCATCAGCTGTTTAGCTGTCCCACATGTAGGTCAATGATTACATGACATTTTTATTATATTTAGAATTTCCATTTTTTTACTTTTCTTTGTTATACCTACCTGGTGCTTTTGTAATTGCCAGTTGAGCATTTTTCACATACTGTAAGTTCAAAGTTATGAGCCAGACAGCTTGATGCAGAGGTGAATGAGGGAGTGTAGTCAGAATCCGCCAACCCACCCAGCTTTGTACCACATCATGCAGTGGTTGCTGTGTCACTGAGAGTAGAGAGAGGCCTGGCTGACTAATCACGTCCTGTGCTTGGTGGTGCCAATCCAATCGTACACTGCCAGTTGGTGAATCCCAGTCACAGGCTCGAAATTGTGCCCCCTGACTGAGAGAACTGATCCTGCACCTGGGTCAGCACCTTCACTGGTCAAGCCACACAGTAACCTTTTAAAACCCACAGTAATACTATTTCCTACTTTATATTGGCGTCTCTGATTTTTTTTCACTTGTGCTTCCAATACAGTATATCATCAATTCCTAAAAATCATGATGTTGTTATAAATATCGTTTTCACCCTCGCTGCTAAAGACAACTCTGTTTTGATGTATTATCCAAAGTCAAGTAAGTTTAATCACTGAACCCTACCAGGACAAATGGACTAAAAATGTGTGGATGATAAGTTTGACACAATGTGCCCATGATGACATTTACAGACGATCTTCTTGCATCCTTAGAGTAAGTGCTGGTAATTCTGATTTACATTTTTACCCCTCGATCTTAAAAAAGTATATTCTTCTGAAATTAGGCATAGCAGTTCTACTCTAAAAGGCATTAATAGCTTTATAATGAATTTCATAGGGGTTGTGTGTCTGCTGTTGACTGCTGAAAATCATTTATGAAACTTTTTAGAACCTTACAAAGAGTGTTACTGAAGTCTTACTCTGGCATCTGGTGGTGAAGTCACTGAAGATCTCTTCAAGTTTAAGTAGCTGTACTTTGCATTTTGCAGAGAGCCTGAGGCTTTTTTTGGGAAGCTGAAGTAGATAAAGAGTAAGGTGAATCAGCTGGGTGCAACACACAGAAAACAGTTGCTGCCTATTGTTTATATATAACCATATTGTTTGAAGTACCATACCAGCTGCTCCGAATAACACATTTTCTATGTTGGCATGAATTCTGTCCATTCTCAAAGCAGTACTGGTTTTGAATCATTTCCTGTTTCTCAATAACTAATTAATAGCTTATCATCTGTTTTGACAACATTTAAAGACATAACTTGAGAAAAATCTTATCTCCACCAAAAACAGTAGCTTAAAAGTAGGTTTAGAAATACAATCTCCCTAAATATCTTCAGATGGCACATTTATGTGATTTAACTTAATGTCTGAGCACTGGAAGCATAATATTATGATAAATAATTGTGGGTTTCATATTATGAAAAAGTACTGGGTTTGTTTCTCACTAGTCTTTCAATACTGGGAGTACTGAAGGTTTGGGTTCATTAATCGTTGCCACATCACAGAAAACCTTGCACAGCTGGATTCTGCGCTCAAACAGAATTCCCTTAGGGTTGATGGGCATCAAGACTGCATTGCCACTCCCCCACCTTCACCAGATAGCGTGTCTGTGAATGGGGTTGAGACACACTGGCTGAAAGTTCCATTTACACAACATTTCACACCTAAACAAGGCTCCACGGCCGAAACATTGTGTTTTCTTTCTTCTCTTTTCAGCATGGAATAAACCTATTACTTGTTCCATAAATTTCAGGTACCATGTTGTGTGCCCATCTTTGGAATGAATACCGTCTCAAAGAAAAAGGAGTCTTGCATTATCATTTATTTCTTAATATGGCAAATTACCGTGATAACCTTCAGTCCCATAACACAGTTAAACTTGTGAAGAACTCTAACCTAGTTCAAATAAGGACAAAGTGCCTGTTATTCTTAACCCTGTCCAAAACCCTGTAGAGATATTGCCTTTTAAGGAAAATAATTCTTTCTATTCTATTCTTCTTAGAAAGAATTTTTTTCTTTCTAAGAAAAAACAGCATTTCCTTACCTAAAATACCCATAATCATGTAATAAAATTCAAATCACAGATTAGATTACTTCAATAAACCTCTACTGATAAATCCTATGCACAATATATGTATATGCAAATATATTTTTAGTTCCAAGTAGACTGTGATAACTATTATTTCATTAACGTACTAGTCATTTCCCCTCCACCTCCATCAACACCAACACGCAGTACTGCCATATTAATCTGTATTACGCATTTGGGTACAAATTGTATAATTTCCTAGTACTAAGAGGTGTATTTGTCTATTACTGTGGTTCTAAACTATCCGAAACTCGAATGAAAGGCGAAGTGTTTCTCCTTACGTGCCCGACGCTAACTTTAAAATCAACAGATGTGTGCTTACGAAAGGTAACAAACTCGAGAAAGGAGACTTGTTTCTGCGCACTTTTTAAAGGTTATCAGACTCAATTAGCACTTCAACTAGCTACTCCAGCAGGAGATTTAAGGGGCGGGACTGCCGAGAGCGCTTTCTGCGTTATCACGTACTTAAATGAGTCACTTTTGTTTTATTACATCACGTAACACCAGCTGTTCAAAACGTGAGAGTTTTAAATGGTTAGTAACTAAGACATAAAACTTACAGACACCCAATTTCTTAAATACGTCACAAAATAATAGTCTACCGTCTCCTGAGAGATTCACATTTTCAAGAGACCTGCTTAGGCCTATCGACTCATCACTTATCTCCGGGTCACCGTGTAGCTTTAACCCTGTTTGTAAGCAATTACAATTAGTGAAAGAGAGACGACAGCCAAGTCGCACAGGCCAACTTTTCGGCTATTTTTAACATCATACTTAATACAGTAAAACTGAAACTACAGAACTCACAGGTTACAAAGCGTCTGCCTTTTTGACGTGATCTTTAGCTAGCCTACGCATTTTGAACTATTAGCAAAAACAAACAAAAAAAGAATTAACTATTAGCGATAAAACAAATAATCTTCTCAATGCTGCAAAGGTCGCAGACAAACCGGGAACCCCCTTCTTGATGCACTGAGCACAGGAGCTGTTTCTATGGAGATCTTGCCTGTGTCTCCACCCCGTCTGCTGTACTGCGGGCGCCTCACTGTTTAAAGAGCAGAGACACGCTGGTGCTCGACTGCGGAATCACGGTGCGCTCTCGGCCGGGGAACTTAATTCATTCGGCTTTTTTTTTACTGCGGATGGGGGTTTAATTTTTAATCAGTCCATTGCTGGGAAACGTCTCCAGCGCTGTGCCTTGTGTTTACAATGTCCGCTGTTTCTCAGAGGCGTAGCTCAATTTTGGTAAGTAAATGGTTTATGCGACTGTTTCGATTTCTTGTTAGTTTTTAGCATACGCTTCTGAACCAAAGAGTGGCTTTTAACATACAAGGTCGAAGCGTGTTTTTTTTTTAACTTGTAAAGAACCACACTCTTTTGGTGGGTATGTAAAAGGGTCCGAGCGTTATGTGGAAGATTTGTCAAGCACGTTTTCTTTTGAAATATATTGATCACCCTGATATACATAGATATTTTGATGTTCATTTATTCACCCTTACGTCGTTATTAAAGATTAGTTTGTGTGTGTCTGTGAAACAAGAAGTACTGTCTGTGTTCCTTAGTTCCCTTTTTTAAAAACTGAAGAGTGGATTTACAGACTTTCACAATTTAACCATGCGTCAACATGAGCTAACCAGGAATTTGACCTGTCACGCGCAAAAGTCAATTTTTCACACTTCAGCACCAAAAAAAAAAGAAAACAATGAAGGAATAGGCCCCCGAGGTTATCAGCCTATTTAATTGTTTTTTAAACCATTGTTGGGGCTTATTTAAGGATCAGTGCACTTCAAAGGAATGTCGCCTATAAAAGTGAACTAAAAGAGACAAGATTTCTTGCACGTACTTCCAACAGTGGTCTCGGAACACAATTCGGTTAAACGAGCTCGTCAAAACCTGCTTATTGTGTAAATAAGGGGCTGTATTTTTAATTAACATGTTTGTTACCTGGGGGTGTATTAACCTGCAAAACAACAACATCTCTCTTTCAGGTTCCAATGAAAAACATCGAGCGGGAGCTGATCTGTCCCGTATGCAAGGAGCTGTTCACACACCCCCTGATTCTCCCCTGCCAGCACAGCGTTTGTCACAAGTGTGTGAAAGAGCTACTCCTCCTGACCCACGAGGACTCCTTCACAGATGGGGGCTCGGAGTGCTCCACCCCGGGGAGCCCCCGCTCTCGCGTCCCCTCTCCCAGCATGGAGAGACTTGACCGGCTTGTTAGATCAGGTTTGTGCCGCTCTCGGGTCTGTTTGTTTTCCTGCAGCATTTACATATGCCATTTGCATTACTGTTTCGGTTTAAGAGGTAGCTGAGAGGGGGGGTTAAATGTGGGTAAATCCACAGCGGCCTGTTTTTGTCTTGTTTATCTTCAATTGAACACACCTTTGCTTTGGTTGTGCTTTAATAGTCATCATTTGTCTCACTTGTCTTGTCTGGCATGCCCCCAACCTCAACATATGTTAACTAAATCGTGAAAAGAAGTGTTATTTCCTTATTTCTACGCGAGTACAAACTTGGAGGATGAAGTGCAGCGATTGAACATATTGAGGTGGGGGGTGGCTTTTAATTTGAACTGAGAACAGATGACTCATTTCATAGGCAAGTAAATGTACACACTTCTGATGTGGATATTGGCAATAGGAGTGTTTAATCTTATTGAACATGAAATGGGGTTAATTTCTATTTCATCTTAAACCTGTTTGCCTTTTCTTTCATTAAGGGGGTTACATTCTGAAGATATTAAAGCAACAACTTTTTTTTTCTCCAAGTGGAGGAGCTGACAACAGTATTGGTTAGACAAGGCAGCCTTTCTCTAAACCAAGGGTCTGTCATCTCCCATGTAAGGCACAGCTGCAGAGTGTGTGAGGAGAGCAATTCTGGCTTGCACTGCCTGAATGCATTCATTCTTCATGTGTGCACTGCAAACAAGACAGGAGCTTGTTCGCTGGTAGACTTTGGAGAGCAAAATGGCCATTCATGTTGAAGACTCCTGTTTGTTTTTCAAACAGCAATGTCTTGTTTTGCCACCAGTACTGAACAACATTCTTTTAGTAGCAAATTGAGTTTAATTGAATGCATATTTTAGGAAATATTTATTTTAATATGGGAGAGAATTGGGGAAAAAATACAGAAAGTCCTTAATGTGACTGACATTTATCCTTTAAAGGTGTGTAGGTCAGACATGCTCAGTCATGTCAAAGGGCAGACTGTTGAAATATTAAGGAACAAGTAGAGGTTAATTCCAGCTGGGAGGAAAAAAGTCTGGCTTTGCAGAAGGCTCACTAAAATTTTCCATCTTTTTTTTCAGCTTTCAACATGGAACTAACCTCTGCTTGTTCCTTCGTAGCTTAATTTGGTTGAAATGTTTCTGAATGAACGTTTGTTAGTAGTATCCTAAGCCACTGTTTCATTTAAAAACTTCACTTGGTGAAAGTGAAGGTCAGTGCAGGAATGCCTGATGTGCATTCAGTTCACCTGTTTGTGGCTGCCTTGATGATGGTTATAAACATTTGCTTGTTACTGGCAAGGGATGCGTTTGAATGTTAACAGATGTGCAAAGCCAACCTGTGCATTTTGTCCCCATTTAGCATTTTACTTTATAGGTTTTGACTGTAACCAGTAAGTAACAAACTAAAAATGTAGCATTGTGTTAAACCAATATCTGAAACATCCCACACTCCCCACAGAGTCTAATTTCTGAAAATATCAATGCATAATCTAACATTTCCACTAGTGTTTTTAATGATTGAGCTACAATTATTGTATAGAACCTGAAGAGCTCTTCCAGTGATTTACCACTTAGACCCTTCGTATCTCATGAGCAAGTCTGAATATGAACGGAGCAACATTTAAAAAGGTATTTGTTACTCTTTTGTTTCCTTCACTTTCCCTGATCGAGTTCTGGCTCCAGGGAGGTATATCGGTCTGAGTTGTGCTGTCAAACCTGTGTATCTTACTCCAACTTTCTGTCCGATTGCAGCCTCTCTGCGGAGGTCGTTCGGAAGGAGAGGTAGAAATGGGTTCCATTTTTTATATAGCTGTAGTGAGTATAGTGTTTTTAGATTTCTGTGAACACCCACATAATATAGTTTTATGTACACACAATTGACACAGTAGTCAACCTTGTGAAACAGTGGTCAAGCAATTAATTATTTTATGGCAGTGTAAAGGAGCATCGATCTTCATTTGCCTTCCCTCTACTCTTAGCCTTTCTGCTGGCTCGAATTTACTTGATATCTAATTAGTTCAATTGGATTTTGTTTCTGTAATTCTCATTGTCCCAAAGTGCAAATCCAGTGTGCATCTCCCCTTCAAAGTGGACTATAGCATTTATAGAACAGTTAATTTTATTTTTCTGGAATAGTTTTCTGTTTTCTAACTTTGTCAAAAACTGTGGACGACCCAATTTGCTGGAATCATTTTAAGTTTTGGAGACAAGATGACCTGAACAAAATCTTCAAACAGAAATTGAATACTCTTTCAATATTTTGATTAATTGCTCTTCTTTTTAATTATTTCCTTACAGTATCAACATTTCTACGAGCCTTAGGGTTAAATTCTTACATATGTCTTGCAGATTTATAACCTAAAATATGTGTCCACTTTTTTTTTAAAGCACCTTCCTTGGAGATGCACAAACACCTTTTATTGCCGTCATGAGATAGTTTATTTTTGTATCTGATTTGACCCTTTTCTCTGCACTGTAAAGCACATCTGAGTCTAGATGCACCAGAAAGACGTAGCTCACTGTGATGCAGGCAGTATCTGCAATTTTCCTCCCTGCCCTGCATACCTAAGAGTCTTAAGTACACCATTATTATTTTAATAATGTGACATTGCTTCGAATTGACCACTACCAAGTCATTCTTCATGGCACACAAGTTCACACTTGTCTGAATAACCATGTTTGTGTTCACAGCATGTCCATTATGTGCTTGTTTGTCGCTGATGTGCTGTAAAAATGGCGATGTAATATGCATTGCTAGTTTTCATTTTTTTTGCTTGCTTTTTTAGCTTTGCTCAGTGTTGTGTGCTTGTGCTTGCAGTGTATTTCAGTGTTCTGACATGCAGTTTATGTTGATCAAGGCAAAGACCAGTTTTGTCTTGTATAAGCTCAGCCTCTGTAAACATATGATGGCATAATGCCCTTGTATCTGAAAGATGGATGTTTGTTACAGTGGACACTGGATTCTACTGAAAAAAGAATGTTTAAGACAGTGAGAAGCCAAAATCCTCTTACCATAGTCCCATTTTGTGTGAAATGAATTGCAGAGATGTATTTTCAAAGGTCTCAATCTTATCAAGTCAAGCTTCATCAGCCTTTTCTTTTGTGGCTTTTTATTTTCAAATTGGAGAGATTCTATATAAAACGAAATAATTAACGTTTAACTAACTTCAAGCTGCTTCATTATTATTCTGTTGGAATTGAGGGGCCCCAAATCTTAAATTGATCATCGAAGAAAAAGAAGACTGTTATCTGTTGTTGATCTACAACAGTTTACAAGACTTCAGATGTGTTTTTGGGCTTTATCAGATGGGGGAGGGAAAGGAGTATGTGCTGCTTAGCAGGAATTTTCAAAGAATCAAAACAGAAAGTAGAAACTAAATCTTACTGCTGTTAGAATGGTATAAAGTACTCTGTAAATTTATACTCTAATCTCATTCCCTATTCACAACCAGATTTAATATCAAGGTAATGGTTCCAAAAAGACCCCCTACAGATGCATATTGTAAGACATGTAGAGTAGTCTTCAGAATGCCTTAAGACCTTCTAATTTGTTGTTTTAAACAATGCCAAAGCCCCTTTGGAGGATGAGAAGTAATCATATTACTTCAGGCATTGTTGACACCCCCACCTGACACACACACACCCTCTGGAAACAATGCTTCATTGAAATTCAACATACTGTAGTTTTCAGCCTGGAGGTTTTTTTTCTTTAATTTTCATCATAAAGAAACCGGAAAGTTAACTCTTGAAAATCAGGTTAACTACATCTCTTCTAATCGGTGTGCGTTCCCTGGGTCAGATCACTGACTACTAAAAGCCCTTTCTGTCTATAAAAGCCTGCGTGAAAGAGTTGGTCAGCTGAGGTGCCTGAGAATGTTGTTTTATAGCCCCTGTTTCTATACTCCTTCTCCCCCTCTGATTTGTTCTTTCACTGTTCTGTGTAATTAGGGTCAAGTACCCCGTCAGGATGGAAACGCAACTCCCTCACTCCTCGGATTACCATGTTTCCTTGTCCGGGATGCCAGCACGGTATCGATCTCGGCGAGCGAGGTATCAGCATGCTCTTTCGAAACTTCACCCTGGAGGCCATCGTGGAAAGGTACAGGCAAGCCGCTCGAGCTGCTGTGGCCATCATGTGTAACCTGTGCAAAGCGCCTCCCCAGGAGGCCACCAAGAGCTGCATGGACTGCAAGGCCAGCTACTGCAACGAGTGCTTCAAGGTGCACCACCCCTGGGGAACTCCTAAAGCCCAGCACGAGTATGTGGGCCCCACCACCAACTTCAGACCCAAGGTACTAGTCACTATCACGCCCTTTAACCCACGAAGTCCAGTGTACAGTAATGGTTTAATCAGTGTGCCCCCTAGTATCTGGAAAGCCCAGCACTGGTTTGCTTCAGAGCTGTCATATACAGTTTTGATTTTTTTCTGGCAAAGCAGAGCTGATATCTAGTATTCCTGTCATTGAAGATTCATACTTGGCAGTTTGGCATCTGTGTGGCCTTTAGGAATACTTGCTTAACACTACAATTGTAGTACAATTGTAAGGAGTTAGGTTTTGGCTGGGTACTAATTTTAATAAACTGGGATATGTATTCTGAGGGGACTGTATACAGACTTTTTCTGGGTTCTCTGGTGCCTCCCAAAGACATGCTGGCTACACTAATGGGTGTAGCTGAATTGTTCCTGTATGCCTGTGTGTATCTTGCAATGAACTAGTGTCCTGTCCGGGTTGTTGTCCTGGCTTGTACCTGTGCCCACTGGCTTGTCTCCAGGTTGTCAGAATCCCTAACCAGGAGTACATACAGTAGCTTTCCAATAATGGATCGGTGGGTTGTGCCATGTTTCTAGGCCTGTAAGTTACAGAAAGGATAAATTGGAACACCTTCAAAAAGAGTTATCATTTCCCCCTCCTGTGTGTGTTATTGTATTATCAGATGTTTATGCAGTAGAAATTGATGCAAATGGTTGCAAAAAATATATCGGTAGTTTCTGTTTTGTAATATAGACTGTTAATGCTCACTTTACAATAAGTGATTTCTTTCACATTTTAAACTGAAAGGGGGTTTCTAACCAGTGCAGTTGTGGTGGCAATATTGAATTCCTGAATTCAAGTAGCCTTTCAACATCTACAGCCTGTAACCTAGAGTTCTAAGGTATGCGTTGCAAGGAGATGTGCTCAAATGGAGCAAGAGAATATTGTATCCTTTTTGGAGCATGTCGCTGCAGTTTCTTTGCCAGTTTGATTTATATGTGTTCTTATCCTACTTGTCAGATGGCAGTTGGTGTTGATTTTTAAACCGAATTGAGACCTTTGTTCCTGACCTGCGGTTTCTCCAGGAGCCTTTGTAATCGTCTCTGTTCCAGATGTGCTCGGACAGGGTGTTACTTTGCTCCTGCTGCTGCGTGTTTTCAGGCCTGACCTGCTTTTTGTATCAGTCCCTTTGCCATGTGTGCTTCCTTAGTTCTTTGCTTGGATAGCTAGTTGCTGATCTTAATCATAGAGCATGGTTTGCTCAAAATAATCATGATCTTCTACGAAACAAATATTTTACTTCAAATGATAATTAAGAAATATTAAAACTTTTAATTTAACATTGATTAGGATGCACTTGTGACATGAACAGATTGTTTAGAACGCATTCAGGCTGCAGTTAGTGATTTTACCGTAATAAGATCCCTCTTCCATTACTCAACTATGGGATTTCCGTCTGGACATCAGATCTGGCCATCTGGTTGTCTGACAGCACACATCCATAATCTGTAGCAAGCCTGCAAATTTATTTTTTTTATCACCTTGATTCTCTTTGTTTTTTTTTTCCTTTGCATTGACTGGATTGTCAAATAAGTGGTTGCAAAAAGATTCACATGCAGGCATACGTCTTTTGTGAATTCCTCCTCTGGGTATTGTACAGGACTTTTACTTTGCTATTCCATCACCTGAAATGTACATCTATGGGCTTCTGTCTCCCAGAGTTTTGCCGGCGTTTTGTAAGAAATCCGCCAGTAGGTCAATTAGAATAATCACTCGAGAAAATTGAAGACGGCAGCTGGCCTTGACAGAGCTAAACTGTTTGGATTTTTTGCTGAGTTTCAGCTGTTAATGTTCTACAAACAAAAGAAAGCAAAGCAAATGCCATTTGTAGTAACCGATGATCATTGGAGATTGGCCTTTAAACAATATAATGAAATACTTTGAACAAGAATTTTATGGTGCCTGCATAATTCTGATATAACTATACTCTTACCCAGCAATGTAGCAGATGACTGTAATCACTCCTTGTATTCTGCCAGTGAGATTGACAATTAGAAAATCTTTGTATTGTTTTTTTTTATCGCTCTTTGACCGCTTCATTGCTACATTTGACTGAAAATGGAAAATTTATGGATCTTGTCTACTCTCAATGGCACATTCATCTTCAAGATCACTGCATGTGTTTGATCAGTAGGTAATATCACAGAGCTGCAGCCTCCATAAACCATTGTGGCCCCGAGAGGGAGACATCTGTCTAGAGCAGATTGTTGAGCTAAACTGTTGATCACCGTGGTCAAGGTGTAGTGCTTTGTCTCTGTGAGCTTCTGATAAAGGCTCAGTTACCTTTCGATAACCTCAAGATAAACCGGCTGCACTGCCCTGTATGGGGCAGAGTAAAGATGGGTAGATGAAATTTTAGTATATTCCAGTTCTTCAAATGAAAAAGTACACATTTGCTTTATATGGGCAGATAAATGTTTTAACACCATAGTGTTATTTTAAGATCTTGTTTACCTCCTTAAACCTGTTAAATCATATTTTGATATTACAGTGTCATCCAGATATTATTATTGCATCTTTGTTAGGGTTAATACTTTAGTTTGTAAGAACAGTAATAAAGTACTTGTTGTTGGTAATTATTTGTAATGATGTATATAAGAACTGGATGCCTTATCGATGTCTTTTTCAAGATGTCTTTTATTTTCATGACTCAATCCTATTTTTAGGATTGTTGCTCACAGTAGAGCCTGGCATCATTTGTACGAGCACTTTGGCTTTTAGTTATAGACGACAGAACTATAGCACTCTGAGTGGGGTCTGATGTTGTATATAAAATCAAGGGTACTACCAGTGCTGAGTGTGCATGAATATGCTTGAATGTTTGGCCACTTCTTGGGGACTTAAACTACCAAGTACTCAACTTGTACTGTACAGTAAACCTTTATTGGTTTAACCATATGTGACCTTTGACAACCTGTTCTCTAGAGTATGGCTTCACCCTCAGAGCCTTCTTGCGGCAGGGCGTTTAACTGTGGCTTGCATCTGTCTCATCCTCCAAGTGCTGTGGGAGGCAAAAGAAAATGTTCTTCATTTATTTCAGTAAGCCTGTAGGCTTATATTCACTGTGTACAGGGGACAATGAAATGAGAAGCCATTCAGTCCATCGTACTCACTTTTGATTTTTAGAAGCTTAGTGGTTTGAGAACATCATCCAGCTGTTTGAAAGAGAGCCATCCTTGACAACACGGTTGACTAGGTTTTTCCTAGACTCCCACATCCCTTTTTCTAAAATACCTTCGTATTTTCTTAGCATTAAATGCACTTCTTCCCTTAATTTCCTTTTTTTTTTTGGTTCATGTTTCATTGATTCTGAAGACGTCCATGGGGTTATGAAATGCCTTTGAAGATTTTTAACATTTCAGTCCCAACTCTTTTTGTTCAAGATTGAAATATGTAGTCCCTTCAGCCTCAAGGATCAAGACACTCCTCTGGTATATACCAGATTGTTCTTTTTCTGAACTGGTTCCAAAGCAGTCTTTTTACAAATTGTACACGGGGGTCACAGTGAGCAGAGAGAGCCCCAGCAGCCTGACAGACTGATCCTGAATGCCAGCCCTTTGGGAATCCTGAGCTCAGGTCATCTGGTGAGATGATTGTACAGCTCTGACCTTACCTGGTGTGTGTATGGGGAGAACCCTCAAAGTGTTAGTTAACTTCTAGTGTTAGTAGAATACTATGCCTGACCCTGTGTGGTGTCACTAGTATATAGTAAAAGCTTTGTACTTGGATTCTTGTTTTATTCATAAGTTGTTTAGGGTTATTGTCTGTTCAAGATTGTATAGTTTAAGAACTGTTGCAGCACACTCGGTGAATCCTACTCTGGAAAATGAGATTCAATCCAAATGTCACCATTGTTGTTGTACTTTAAAAGTTAGTTACACGATGTTTGCAAGCATGGAACTTCACTGGAAATGTAAATAATCCTTGTCTCCAGTTTTATCTTTTTTAAAATGATGTTTGCATGTATTGCAATTTGTTGTATAAATGTCATTCTGTGAGGGACGTAAAAGTAGAGAGACTTGAATTGTTTTGAAAATGTCTTATTTGGCAATTGGGGGACTTTAGCAGCAGGCCAATATGCATCTGCTGCATAATCAAGAGCAATTAAAAAGCAAGGCTCATTGTCTGCATGCTGGCAAATGGAGCCTAGTTTTGTTTCCTCTTTAGGCTGCAAAGCGCTTAATTTGAGTATAATGAAGAGAATCATATCGGGTACACAGATTGCTGAATATTTTTTATTTACTACTAAAACTATGGACTGCTTAGCCACCTCCTGTATTTCACAAGCCTTTATTCAAAAATACTTTACACCCAAAGATTGAGCAATCATATGAAAGCAGACCATTATTCTCATAATTTTGCTCACTTGTATTTATTTTAGTGCATGAAGCTGAAATAATTGAAATGCCCAAAAACGGAGGGGAGAAAAACTGCACAATGATCATTGTGTCTCAGAGTGTCTGCAAAGATCCCTTTTTTTCAAGTTTGATATCTTCTAGGAATTTAGGGCATTTGGCTTTGGGCTGATCTAGAATATGTTTTACAAGTGAGTACGTTTGCATGCATCTAGTCTTGTATTTTAACCTGATTAAAATTTCTCAGGAATATCTGCTTTTGTTCTCCAAATTTATTTTTTAAGGTGCTGATGTGTCCAGAACATGAAATGGAGAAAGTCAACATGTACTGTGAAGTTTGCCGAAGACCCGTTTGTCATCTTTGTAAACTCGGCGGCTCTCATGCCAACCATAAAGTCACATCCATGACCAATGCCTATAAGATTCTTAAGGTATGCTCTCTAAAATGAAAACATGAAAGTTAATAAATGCATCATCATGTTGATATTAATCAATTTTGCACTTTCAGAAGCACATTTGTCATCTGAAATTGCAACCCATGTGCAAATTACAAACCCTGCAGGCTGTTAAGAATTCCCAAATCTCATTCCCGTTTTATCACTTTGGAAGTCATATTTTGTGCGTCTTGCCACGTTTTGAGTCGTACTCCAAACCATACAAGCAACTTCCATTAGGTCTTTCTGGGTGACTGCACAATGAAGAAAACATACCTAGACAGTCCTGCCCTCAGTTAATGGGTTTGTGCATGTAGTTTCCTGTGCTATTTGTGTTTTTTTTAATTTATTGTATAACCTGGATCTCTGTAAATAAAAAGCTGTGTGTTCCCATGGTGGGGGAAAAGAAAATGAATTACGATTACCATCAAATACCTCTTAGACAGCTTTCAGATAAACACTGGTTTCAGTGATAAACCTACGGTTCAGACTAAGAGCTTACCATGTGCTACATGTTTACAGATTCACAACTGTAAGAATAGTTTCAGTGGGTGGTTGGGTTTCAGAGATCTCTTCCCTCGTTTTGCAATTTAATATGACCCTTACTATTGACAGCTCATTCCTAAGAATACAATAGCAGCTACAAACAAGAGAAGACCATTTGACCCTGGTAGCCCATTTGTTTAGTAATTAGTCGATTATTTAATTGAATGATGTATATGACGTGTATTGTGACCCAGTTTATTTCTTAAACTTCCTCATTTTCTTTTGAGATTCTCGTGTTTCCTGTGTTATCAGTGGTGTGCAGAACAATATAGATCTGTCCCTATGTTGTGCAGCTTCAACAAAATGATCAGGTTTCCTCCAATGTGAGTTCCATATCCTGATGTTCTTCTTTGCCAACAGGAGAAACTATCCAAGAGTATCCATTACCTAATCAGCAAAGAGGACCAAGTGAAGACCCAGATCACTGAGCTGTCGGTTTTGATTAATCAGACAGAGGTATGAATCTCATTGAATACTGATACAGAATACCATATTGGCACTCTTTCCTAGGCTTTTTCTTCTAAAAGCCCAAAAGTAATTTGGTCCTAATTTCTTTGGCTGTTTAATGATATACCGGTATATATACTGTACATTTCCAAAGAAATATTCAAGGAATAAGATGCGTAAAACAAAGTTGTGATGACAATATATTCCCTCAATGAATGGCAACTGCTCTAGGTAATATTAAGCTTTCTAAGTGAAATTTAAATGGATTCTACATAAGAGTTCACATTCAACATTTATGTGCAAATAACTTAACTGTTTCCTTAGCATTTTTTGTGAAGTTATAATTTCAAAAGTACATTTGATTTGCAGACTTATTGTCTTTGCAGGCTGTGTGTGATGAAATGTTTAGCTTTCCTTGCAGAATCAAGGAGCTGATCTCATTTGTGATGTGCTGTATAGTCATAGATGTCAGCTTTTCAGTATTATATGGGGCTCTCAACTTAGCATGTATTAACATTAATAAAACATTTCCTACCATCAATGAAGGCTTCATAATATTGTTAAGGAGAACATGTCTTCAGCATTCAGTGAAACAAATTTTCATGAATACGGAAAACAAAATTGCATTTAGTGCTTATTTTAGTGTGTTTTGCAACTGCTTTATAACAGTTGTATTGTACACCCATTTAAAATATTGGTATCATCTACAAAATATTGTGATTGCTTGAGCAACCACAGAGCTTATGCCTACAGTATGTGCATCTGGCCTCTACGTTACTTTGCATAGGAGTAAATATAATATATTTTATAGTGCATAGTCTTATTGGATGAGCATTATATGTTGGCTGTACTTGTTCATGTTCTACTTTTACAATAATCAATTATAATTTAATAGTGGGGAAGAAGTAGGAACCTCAGTCTTGCATATCTTAGCTATGAATCTATCCTTGAAAATCCACTGAAAGACTGCACTAGCTTAAGAATGTTAAAAAGAAAACTTGGATTTTGATGGCTTTCAGTTTCTTAGACTTTTCATCAGTGTGTGCATAATCCAGTACAAAGAAAATCCTAAGCAGAAAGTATGTCTGTACCCAGCGCTAAAAATAGAAGAGGAAGTGCCATAACGCAAATGCATGTAAATCAAGATAAGTCAGAGGGCTTCTCATGCTGGAAGAATAAGCAATAGGTTAGCTATTATTTTGAATAATTTCTGTATGAAAAATATTGGTTTGTGTAGTTTATAATGGGAACAGTAAGAATTTGCCTGCTGAAGGTAACAGGTTTGGGGGATTTGCATTGTGCCTGGAAGCTAAGGCGACTCTGTCAATGGTTACCTTGTATGGAACTTTTCTCTTCCATCATTTTGAATTAGTGATGATTTAAATGAAGTTTTCGAGTCATTCTTTTTTGTCGTTACCCCAAAAAACAATATACATCATGGAAAGATTCAACAGTGAACTTGAGGTACAGCCTCCTAGGCAAAAATAGAGATGTGCCTGAGACTTAAATCAGTCTGGACAATGTCTGATATGAAGGCAATCATCTTCATTAAGCGAAACCTTTTTGAATCCAATCACTTAAAGAATTACGGTTAAATGCTTCTGGTAGGAAAGATGTAGGAAATCTGTTATTTCAAAGGAATCTTTGCAAGTTTATACATGAACTTCTCTGTGTTTGTATTTGCAGCCTTGTTACTTTTCTTTTAGGCCTACTGCATGTTATAGGGATTTGTGTGTTTTCAAATGGCTATCTGAAATGTCATTTATGTAAGGTAAAAATATTAATCTTTCTAAAATGCTTAGATTTTCAAAGATGAGATGATTTGTCATTACAAGTAATAATTTCAAGCCATATTTTTTTTCAGGACAAAGATCAAAATTGTTCCCTACCACCAATATAAAGATTTAGTTAATTCACACTAAAGTTAACACACTCTGCATCAGTTGCAGTTGAGGGTCGTGTTTGTGATGTTGAGCTATTTATCAGCATGGTGGTCGATTTTGTACAACGTACTTAATCTTATCAACAAGACCTAAGGGTTACATTGAGTTCATAACTGGGGGGTGAATAAAAAGCCAAAACAGAACTGAGTTTAAAGAACATAATCTTTAGTTGATGTCACTAACAATCTGATACGGTAGAAAAAGACTAAACGTTTGCTGAAAACAAGACTGTTGTCCGTAGTGTCTTTTTCAAGCTACTCTTTTTGAAAAGCAATTTTTCACAAATACAGTGCCAGGATAAAAATAGCTATTCTCCCTTTAGTGTAACACCCTTCCTAGGACCCCTAAAGGATGGTCAAACTGCCTCCAGGGAACCCCCCATGCAACAAGTGGCCAGACTTCAAGCCTCCTCTGTCCACTTGCTTGGCACCTTTGATCCTAGCTGTCCAAAAGTGCGTGGAAATATCAAGATGGGCCTGAAGAGGAAATCCCATCACAATGCCATCTAAAATATTTTTACTAAAGTTAAACAAGCCAGACAGTTCCGTTTCTGCCGAAATCTTTGAGAAATAATGATTATGGTCATCATCCAACAGGAGTAGAGAACCTGAGTAGCTAATATCCCTATTAACAATAACAGGGGTCGGTGAATTGTTATAGAAGGCCTTAATTTACAGTTCAGTTTTGCTCAAGGGTATGAAAAGCATGGCGTAATCATTTGCTTTAGTCAATGTGTGGTAAACTACACACAACAACTGCTGTAAATGTAACTTTAGGGAAATTATATTTTGAGATTTTGATGTTTTTCATTGTGATGTGCACTTCCAGAACTGGGACAGTGGCATAGGATAACAGCTGAAGGAATCTTCATGTTACACATTGGTTCGCCTCGTGCCTCCCAGTGCAATCATTTATGCATGTCTTTACAGCAGCTCATAAATTATGTATACATTATCAGTGCAGATCAGGAGAGAGGTGCAGTACACAAACAAGTTGTACAATTTTACAGTAGCATTTACAAGATTTGAAATGGTGCTACAAAACCTGATTGTTCAAGGTTTTTAGTGGAGAAATTTTTAAGATGTCAAAGAACCTGTACAAAAAAAGGTAAATTTATAAAAGTCAACAATTAGGGAGAATGTAAAGATGCATCAGGAGCTGTTATGCTAAATTTGTACCAGGCCAGCTAGTAAAAGTTTAATTTAGGCCAAACCTTAATGTTTTATTTAGGTTACCTTAATTTAGGACTCGGAGACTGTTCTAACTAGAGCTGCATTTCTCAGACCAAGGTTAGGTATCAGTGATAAAAGATTTGTTGACCTCCTTTTAAAGTCTTTGTTACTGTGCTGGATTAGTTTGCTTTAGGTTTTTGTTCCCCCTGTATCTCATGTTTCTGTTGTCTTCTATTTGCCGAGATCTGCTAAGCTTCAGAAATGTCAGAGCAATAAGTATGTCTCGCATTTTAATTCCTCGCAATGGCTGGGATTTGGTTTTAGGAAAATGGAGAGCAAGCAGAAAGGCAAGTCAATGAGCATTTTGAGCGCCTCTTTGACATCATTCAAGAGAGGAAGACGGACATGCTGAAGTCCATTGAGGTCTCGAAGACCAGGCGTCTGGATAAGCTGCGCAGTCAGATGGAGGAGTACCAGGGCATGCTGGAGAACAGTGGGCTGGTAGGCTATGCCCAGGAAGTGCTGAAGGAAACGGACCAGTCCTGCTTTGTCCAGACTGCAAAGCAACTGCACACCAGGTTAGGAAAGAGATGGTTAAACTGGTTTCATCTCTTAACTGCTTTCCTTCAGAAGTTCATTCAGGAAAGGTTACATTTAATATGCATTTTCCCATGTTTTTAAATTGGGTTTATGTACTTAAGGGAAGATGTCCAATGTCAATTTATTTTGAAGTGTAGTCACTATAGTTGGGAAGTCGAGTGAATTTATTAAAGACCTTTCCACAGTATATTCACACCATATACTTTGTCATGAGTGCTGTGTAGGCACATTGGATGGGATTGGACACTCCTGAGACACCAGAGGAAGGCTCCACAGCCGAAACGTTGCATTTCCTTTCTTCTCTTTTCAGCATGGAATTAACCTTTAACTTGTTCCTTAGGTCAATGACTGTTTTCTGTGATCTGCTTTTTAAAGCTGTGTCATCTCTGCTAATAAGGAGATGCTATAGTAAAACATAGTGTCCCTGCAAGTAACCACTGATAACGGACTTTGGAAGGAAAAGAACATTTTAATCTAAAATTTATCAGGCTGATGGGTTTTATTTTTTAAGTGCTTTATAAAAAAGCTTTGAAAGTATTGTAAAATGGTGCAAGTGTAATGCACATTAGTAGAAGAGGAGCACAGCTAATTGACCCAATAAAACCGAATTAAGCAAAATGGTACTTTTAAAAGCTATAATGAAATTAAGTGATTTTAGAAACGGTCACAGAGCCTTTAATGTATCCGGGCAGTGAGTTCTGCGGATGGGAAGCTGTACAAGAGAAAGCTGTGTCACCCATTATGTGGAGCCTGATCTTTGGTATAGTAAGAGGACCTGAATTAGCAGGTCTTGGATTAAGTGTCGGACTATAGTAATGCAGTAATCCCATCAAATAAGATGAAGCACGACGGTTCAGTTCCTTACACGTGAGCAGGAGATAGGGTCCCATCTAAATTGCCTGGTGTCCCAAAACATTTTTCTAATACACTACTACCGATACAAACACAATACGTTTTTATCTTCACGTGAGTCACATAATTCTAGTCATGGTGATGCCCAGTTTTAAATCAGTGCTTTGATGTAGGCAATCTAGACTTTTGTGTTGGAGATGGGCAGGGTCCTAATGAATGGCTTAAAAATTGAAAATAATTAAAATAACATACAGGCAGATAATGGCTTGATAGTTTCTTGATTTCCAATGATTTTTCATGTTATATTTAAAAGTTAACAGTGAACCAGAGCTAGACAGTGGATATATGCACTTTTCTTATTTGTGAAATTATGTAGTGTAAGCAAGTTGTGCATATTGCTGCTAACAGTGATCGTAAAGATATACATCCTTGAATATTTGGGCTACACCTATTAATCTTTTTTTTCATGTATTACACGTGGCAACTGTCTAACCATGTGCTTTTGAATAATGGAAGCTGCTCCAAGACTTGATTGAACTCTCAGTACAGTTATAGCCCTGATGCTCTTTGCTTTAATCCTATAATTGATCTCTCAGTGGCAAACTGATGCCTTATCCTTGCTTGCTGCTATGATCACCATGCAAGAAATTGAATGCTTATTTTCAGTTTACTAATTTTCATTGCCTTGTGCATCAAAATATAGTTCTGATGGGATTGTGAAGTGTACGTTTGAGGATTATTTATTCTTGCATTCCATTCCTCTGTCTTCTAGTTCGTTTAATGAATTCAAGACCTTAATATTGTAATTTTTCATGCATAGTTTTTAGATTCTAGTTTTTGTATTACTAAATGCTTATATTAGCTGAAATTTGTTATCCTTCCTTTATATTAGGATGTGCAATTTTTATTTTACCTCTGGTTTTGGAACCATGTCATCACATCTGAAACCTCTTTAGGTCTGTCAAAAAACCGAAATGCTGTTGTCTCGTCTTTTAGAATCCAGAAGGCTACTGAGTCCCTGAAGACTTTCCATCCAGCTGCAGACCCTACCTTTGAGGACTTTGCGCTGGATGTTTCCAAGGAAGAGAATATGCTGAAGGATATGTGCTTTAGAGGAGGTAAGACTTTCCTTGGATACCTTTCGGCTCGGAGTTCTGGCATGTCTTTAAATCTGTTTAACCAGACTTTACTGCTGTGAGTGTTTTCCTTAGTCATCAAATTCTTTTCAGCCTGCTTGTGTCTGCACTGCTGGAGGCACTTTAATTAAATAAGGCTAAAAGATATTTAGTTTTCTTAATATGGGAATTTCACATGTATTGTACATATCAGAAGCTATTGCATATCTTTTTAATTATTTGGATTATGTTATGTGCCACCTTTTGGCAGTCTTGTTCAGATAAAGGTCAGACATAGCAAACTTACTTCATATTTCAACTATTTGTGGTTAATGAATGTTTATAATCTAGGGCAAGAGTCAAGGGTAAGTGGTATTAAAATGGTTTCCCTGGAAAAGGGGAAGATGATTTTTAAAAATAAAATCCAATTAATCTATTGTGCGTACAAAGGAGTAATGCAGTGCGAGGTTTAATCGGCTTAATCAAAATTAGCTTTTAGCTGTCTCATCCTGCAAAAGAACCACGACTGGCGCGATTGTGAATCTTTACTGAGATTCCTCGTGATAAGCTAAGACAACATGGGCGCAAAGCCTAATCTGTGCTCTCTAGTCCATTTTCGATGGCTACCCCAGAGCACAGGGGTTGAGACTGATCAGCAGGGTTACACGAGAACACTCTCTGGAGCTCTGAGAAGTGACGTCCTATTCTCAAGCAAGGTTTTCCGACAAGGACAAACCAACACAAATGATACATTTATGCCTTGTGGATTGAAACGTGGGTTACATATGCTCCTGTCTTTGTAAAACATTTAGTATTTAAAGGCGAAATATTTTCTGAGGTATTTTAGATATGTTCTTGAAGTTCAGGAATAGACCATTAAAAAACAAATGTATCGTCTGCCAGTTTGATTTTCGGTGGAAAAACATTTAAAACTTCACAATTTGAGTGAGATCCAGCCTGTAATATCATGAGCTTAATATAGTGTTCTGTAACAAATCCCAGTTTAAATTAAATATCATAAATGTCATTATATTTATGCTATTATTTCTGTTTAAAGATTAACTAGTTTATTTTTGGATACACACTAAACTGGCTACACTAGAATTCCAGGCAAGTATCCATTGGTTTCTATTGTATTTAACTAGCAGTGAATGATGCCTTCTGTGCTGGAAAATAACCCCAAGACAGCTGTGGCATCATTGCCAAGTCTGCAAACTAATTAATTATAAATGAAAAGAGAAACAAATCAAATGGTATAATTTTCTTCTATATCCTGTCTGGTCTTTTAATTTGCAAAATCAAGGATTCCAGACTGCTGGAGAGAGCTGACAGACATGGCCAACCATTAATTTCTACCTGAAAGCAGTTTAATCCTCTTACCTCAATCAAAGCATTGCAACAAAAGAAAGAAATAAAGAGCCATGTTTTTGCAACTACATGCAGTCTTTGAAAGCAGCAAGACACACTAGAACTTCAGTTAGTTTTTTTGACATCTCCAGAATAATCGACACATAAACACCAGTAAAGGAGGAGTACAATTATTCAGTATGATTTTAGGTTGTTTATATAACGGCCTGTACACTGACTAAAATGAATATTCTTGTCCATTTCTGTTGCATCACCACCTAGAACTATTCATGGAAGTTGTGATTTAAACACATTTATAACATGCCATTCTGTATTGTATGTTCACAATTCATTTCCAAAGTTTTAGACATGAGTTACTTGTTTTTTAAAAAAAGTGTACCTAATATGAAGGGGGATTTACGTATCTGAGGCTCTTGGAAATACAGTTCTGAGAATAATGCCAGTAATAGTAATTTGTTTTATATCAATTATGGTTGGTGGACAAACAAATAGAAACTCCTGGATAAATGATGCACCGAGTATATGGCACACCAATGTAGCTGTATGATGTAGATAATAACATCCAAGTTTGCTCAGGGTCATGCGCAAAAATGACCTCTTTCTCAACTTGCTGATGTGTCATGAGCAACCATGTCTAAGGTGATTTCAGCATGGAGCTCTGGCAAGAGCACCTCATTCACAAAGGACAAAGGATTCATGATTTTCAACAGCACGACTTTTGGAAAAATATATTCACATGTGCACGTACTTAATTTATGAAGATATCTTTTTAATACTTTTAAAGAAAAAAAAACTCAGATTTAACTGGCTAATTGGACATAAATATATAAAGTTAAAGAGGTGTGTTTTTTAATATGCGTGTTCTTAGTCTGCAGTCCAGAGCTTTTCTTACAGTTTTTCTTCTCTCTCAGTTCCTGATGTGCCAGTCATTGACCAGTCTCTGAGTCGCGTCTACAATGAAGGACTGATCTGCTGGCTGCTGCCAGAGGACTCTTCCCCTACTGACCACTACGTCCTGGAGTACAAGAAGCTGGATAATGAAGAGGAGACCTCCTGGCAGAGCAGTGACAAGGTGTACGGGAACAGCAAAGTTGTTTGTGAACTCGACTCCAGCAGCATGTATTCCTTCAGGGTTCGGAGCTGCCGCAACTCTGTTTATAGTCCCTACAGCCGAGAAGTGGCCTTTCATACACCACCAGCGCCAGGTGGGTAATCCTTCAATTACCAAGTTAAATGTGTGTCTACTGCTTTATTATCCTGGATTAAATGCAGAATCTAAAAGTTCTAAAAAGTTATAAATACAGTAATATGGATTGAAATTTCTTTTTGTCTGATATAGCCTTTTTTAATGGAAGCAATTCTATCCACAATCACTTAAGAAGCTACATGACCATTAACAGATGAATATCAATCTTTTATGCTTTGCCTTGTGTATTACTGGATCTAGCAGAGTGCTTAGATATTGACTGAGGCCTCCAGATTGACCTGAAAGTACTTCAGCAGAGGTATTTAAGCTAATGAGGTTTGTGAAGTATCACTTTCAGACAATTGAAACCACTCTCTGCTCTGCTTCATTTCCTGAAGACCCTCTATATTGTCAGATTGATCAGAAAATGATCATGATTGGTTGCTGCTGGGTTTTTCTTGCATAACTTTGTGAATTGAGTTTTTTTTTTTCCATTGGAAAAGTGGAAGAATTTCTGACTGGTGTGTTCAGATACCGGCCTAATACATCTTGGTTTTTTTTTTTGAAACCACTCCTTTTTCTTGACTAGATTTGATTTTTTTTAAACTCAAGCATGTATATGTACCATTTAACTATTATCTTACAGAGTTGATTACAGTATTATAAATATGCTTTTAACTCCTTGGGGTGGGTGAGAATGGGCTCGACTTGAAACGTTGTCAGGTTTATGCACAATCTTGGCAGTGTACAGAAATCAACTAATTTGAGGAAAAATTATTTACTTTTCATACAGAACTGGATTTTATTTGTTAACCTCCATTAAGTATCCTTTTCTCTATATCAAATGGAGAATGTTGTGGAAGTTTTGACTGCAATTATTCTTAGTTGTATTTCACACTTCACCCAGTAGAGGACAGTGAAGAGCAGCAGTTTGGAAGGCTCCCTTTGCTTCTGATGGAGAAGCTGTGCTATATTTCTCAGTCTAGACATTCCCTTTCCTTGACACTTTGGGGCCCAGAAAGGCCTTGAAAGCCTGTAGCCTCGGAGAGGAGTGCTCACTGAATCTGGGGGAGATAAGAAGGGTGAACAGAGTGGCTGCCAGTGGAAGGCTCCAGAAGGCCGTCAAAGCGTAGATTCTGTCAAGCAGGACACTTCCTGTTCAGACACAAAAGGGTTTTTCTGAAACGCCTTTTAAAACACTTCCGACAAATGACAGGGCTGCATTATTTATTGATATATATATATAATATTTATCTCTGTGCTTGGCAGGTTTGCTCTAAGCTAAGGCTGGAAAGTGTCCCAGATTTCATTAATTTAAAAACACATCCAAATTCCTTAATTCCTCAGGACTTGTAAGAGCAAATGAGCAGTGGGTTATTAATGAGCTGGAATTCCATGCTGGTAAAAAGCTGATGGTGATGGCTTGGGAACACTGCCACATCTTTTGCCAGTTAGCATTGAAATGCACAGTGTCTGAAACCACCATAGTGCATCTCAACTGCTGTTTGCAGATTGTAGTATTAAAGTGAATTGTGAAGTTTAAATATTGCTATTTCTAATGTTAAACTTGCATACTGGGTATTCTCTCACTGAAGCAGCTCAGTTTGTCTCCTAACCAGTGCCAGATAAATGAAGCTGGTTTGTCCGTTTTCCTAATTTATCATCAGCCTTTATTATTGATGTACATGCATGTTTTTGTGAAAACAATTCTCCCGGCTGCTCACATTGTCAAGCCTGAATTTGATCATAGCACCTAACAAGGATGTTTCTCTTCACTTCAGTTCAGAAAGAGAAATCTGATAAACAACTATCAGATTAGTTCCATGTCTATCACTATGTTCCATGTGGAATAAAACCTTTTTTGATTTCTGGCAGCACTTCAGAGAAACATAAAGGAGATTAAAAGGTGAATTGCAGTTATCACACTTTAAAAGGAATTCCGATTTGTGCTAAAAGCAGAATTGTTATCTTAAGAACCGTAATAAGCTAGTATTGTTTTTCTATCGAAGGCTGTGGTGCATTATTTTAAACTGAAGTAGCTACTGAGTGACAGACTAAATATTTAATGTGGAAAATTTGGTTTGCATGTGAGGGGTTTGTTTACCAGTAATTTAATCCAGATAATTGTGGGTATGCTGGCCAAACATGAATGAAGTTGGAAATGCAGGTTTTTACAGGACATAGTGACAATTACTAAAGTTTTAAAAAAATATTATACTTTTAAGCCTCCCCATGTGTCAGGGACTGCCATTTGTGAACAAAATTAAGTAACTCAGATTGTCTGAAATGGTTTGACAAGAGATGAAGTGGGTGTAAATGTGAGAGACTTGACTCTTGAGCCCTTTAAAAGTTGTCATAATTAGGATTATGTGTGATTTTTCTGTCTTCACACCTTTATCCTTTTAGTGTTTTATTTTATAATTTTTTTTTTACACGCAAGCTTCTTAAGTCTGATCATTTTGGGATAGAAGGTGTCACAATTCTTTGATCTACAGTGTATATAGGCCTTATTTTGAATAATTGCAAATCATTTTCTTTTGCTCACAATAATTTAAGTAATTCATTGTTGATTTTCAAACTTTGTTTCGATGTTTGCTTGAATGTTCAAACTGCAAGTAATGTGAAGTATTGGACAAATGTTCTTCAGTCAGATGGAACCAAAACAGTCTAGCTGAACTAATTGTGATGAGGTAAAGGAAAGTGTAACTTAGTGGGCCTCTGGCTACTGAAGTTACCATGATGATGAATTTGACAAACATGCAAAGTTGCTTCAGCATTGTCATTGGGAACCTAGGGTTGATTCAAATGAAATGATTGTGTTGTTCTATGCAGTGTATGCATTTCCAGTTATTAAGCAGAGTACAATAAGTATGAACGTTGACGCATACCTTTTATTCAGCCTGTTGACAGATCAGCAGATCAGCTGGTTATGTTTGATGTTCTAGTGTCAAAGCAGGTTTTCATGGAATTCTACCTACTGAAGTGGAGGAGATAATGTTGAGTGTCAAAACGTACTTGGTTCCAGATGCTCTCGATCTTAATGCTTACTGATAAACTCCCAGCAGAAGGAGAAGCCAGGATTCCCACCTGGTGCTCTAGACCTCAAACAATGCGATGGTTTCATTTATTTTTATCAGAACTCCCCCACTGTGTTAATGTGGAGCTCAGGGCTGTAAACATAAGTGCCATGTTCAGAAAAGTATTGTATGTATTCATGTTTAAAGTTTAATGTTTCTTTATTAGCTTTATTAGCTTTATTATATTATGGAGTAGGATTCCACTGCCAGCCGCGGGATTTGAACCGGCAACCTTCCAGTCACAGGCACAGATCCTTAGCCACAGAGCCACCGCTCCGCCCTATTGTACCTATATTATTGTTTAAAATTTCAGTTTATAGTAACATGGATTTGTTGGTCAGAATTTTAATTCATAGCTAAGTTTACCCTTACCTATAATAGGTCAAAAGGCTCTTTGGATGATACCATGTAATAGTTCCTGACTAGGAGTGTTTGTAGCAGGAGTACAGCTTTTAATATTTACCAATTCACTTTGAGGAAAAAACTAAATGGCATTAACAATTGGTGTTTGACAAAAATGATTCGAATAACGCCAAAAATACCCAGAACATTGTGTGACATTTTCCAATTTTTTAATATATCACTTATGACTGACTTTAAGTTTGTCACTGTCCTTTTTTTTTTAAATAGTGTGCATTGCACAGATGGCATTAAGGAGTCAGGCATTGTGTCATTAAGGAGTTTAGCTGAACTAGCCTGGAGCTGTTTGTTGCTTTCAATACGTTAAATTGTTAAAGTAGATTGCTTTTTCAACATATATTCTTACATACAAGTATTTTTATTGTGTAGTTGCTGTTAGCTGTTTCTGTTTTCCCAAGCTGCTGTTTATGTGTATGGTTTTTCTAAACAAATTTGCTCTAAAAGGAATGGATTATTCCATAATCCAGTTTCATTTAATTGCAATTTCCATTATTCGTTTCATTTGATTATTCCCTTTATCATTTTTTTTCTTTTTAATTATTGTTGTCTCCATTTTTTTTCTCCTGTTGCTTTTAAAAATAATCTGAGCCTCAGCTTTGAGTAATCTATAAATAAACTGTTGCCTATGTGGAGGGAGGTTTCTGGGCTGCTTTGCTACCGATTGATAAATCACTTCTTATGCTCATTGCACAAACTTGCTTCGACAATGGAAGTCAGTGCAATGTAATGGCAAGACTATTACTGCTTGTTACAGGAGCAGCATTAACAGGATGGGGTGTATGTATGAATCTGTCAGGGTTCTGCCTTAGATCTAATTTCTACAAGACAACCAGATAATAAAACTGAGAACCCATGGTGGTAGGAGTTACACTACCAAAACCCTACTTTTCTGGAACATCTTCAGGGGCGGTGTGTCAGACACCTGAAGGTTCTACTGTCTTCTGTTTGTCTGCAGTGTTCAGTTTCCTGTTCGATGACAAGTGTGGATTCAGCCCGGAGCGCCTGCTTTTGAGCAAGAAACGGGACTCGGTGGAAAGTGTCGCGGGGCTGGCTCTCCTGCTGGGCTCGGAGCGAATCCAGATGGGCAGTTACGTTTGCCTGGACTATATCGTTGGGGACACGGGCATCTCTCGGGGGAGGCACTACTGGGCCTTCCAAGTGGAGCCCCGCTCCTACCTGGTGAAAGTGGGCGTGGCCTCGGACACGAAGCTGAAGGAGTGGTTCCACAACCCCCGGGACACGAGCAGCCCCAGGTGAGCATCTCGCCAGCTGAAGCCTCCATGTCGGTACCGTCCCCAATGCTGGGGCTGTCCCGCTGCAACCACACCGCCACAGGGCCCATGCAGTTGTAGGCAAGGTCGAGCTTTGTTAGACGCTGCGAGACGATGAGTGTTCTATGCACTGCCTATATTTGCAATCGCTAGGCCAAGTGCAGTAAGATTAAACTTTGACGCATATCTTTTATTCAGCCTGCCGACATAACCAGCTGATCAACATGTTTGGTATGCTAGCGTCGAAGCTGGGGAGCAAGTTTTAATGGAATCCTACCTATGGAGGCGGAGGAGATAACGTTGTGTGTCAAAACGTTCTTCAGCACCAGATGCTCTCTATTTTACTAGTGATCGCTAAGATCCCAGCAAATAGAAAGGTCTGGATTCCCGCCTGCACCCCTGGACCTCGGACGATCTTATATGTATGTGAAGGGAATTAGAGGAATATTGTACTTGTATTCATTACAGTCTTTTTACTAGAAACCACCTGACGACAGTGCATTATATAAATGTTTCAATTCAGACATCATTAATTTTCCTAGAAACAAACTTGATTAACTTTGCAACTTGAAAAGAAATATCTCTCTTGGGCATTTTCTGTGCGTCTCGTAAGAGCTATTGCTTTATGTAAAGTCCCTGAAGAACCACATCCTGATGTAAAACTGTTCGGCACCTGTTAGTCACAACAAGAAAACAAATCCGCTTAATCAACAATAACATTTAGCATTGATCCGGTTTACTTTTCATCTAAGTTGTTTTTTTTTTCCCCACTTGAAGTCATAAAAGTGAATAATGCACCCTAAAAGATTTGGCTTGTGCGGTTTCTGTTCTGTGCTTGAAAAACATGATGGTTAAAAAAAAAAGTTAATATGATAGCAGAATATATTGTATGATAGTAGAATAATATAAATCCTGTTAATTTTTTATTTCTCCTGATTAAAATCTACAGTATTTTCATTTTGAATACTAACATTGTAGAAGCCTTCCACAATCTCTAGATATTTCAGTAAATTAAATATTTAGTTTCATTTTCTAAATGCAATATACATGTATATAGTAAATGTGTTCTCTGACTTAATGTAAAACCATTTTCCCCCCCATTGGACTGGTTAAGTCTGTTACAAATTCTTTCTGGCTTTTGTGGGGGGAATGACTGCTGTTTTAAAGTGATTGTCACTTTCTTTTTTACAGGTATGACCACGACAGTGGCCATGACAGTGGGAGTGAAGACACCTGCTATGACCTCTCTCAGCCTTTCACGCTGGTCACCATTGGAATGGGAAAACTCATCATCCCCAAGGGGTCCATTGCAGCCTCTGGAGACTACAACAGCCGTGTCTTGCCTATGCCTCATCGTATTGGCATCTGTCTAGACTATGAGAAAGGAAAGGTTTACTTTTATGATGCGGACAACATGAGGTGCCTTTATGAGCGACAAGTGGATTGCACAGGAACCATGTTTCCAGCCTTCGGGCTTATGGGTAGTGGCGGAGTATGTTTGGAGGAGTTTATCACAGCTAAGCGTTTGGCATATACTGAGGACACTCAGTAGACAAGGACGTCACTGATCTGTCACGTCTCATTTCACCTGATTGTCACCTGGCTGTGAGACTTACACTGCTTTAGTGAATGAACGATCAACCTTTATGGGTGCACAATAGTGGTTAAAGACTTGAATCATGGTGTGGCAAAAGTCTTTTTTTTTCTTTTTTTTTTTTAGTTTTTGTAGTTGGTTTCTGAGCTTTGAAGACCTGGTTTTTCACTTCTGTGATGAGACTTAAATATTTATAAGTGGCATAACACTACAGGTCACGTAATGCACATGACAAGTGAAAACTTGGTAACCTCACGTCTGATCACTGGTGTGCCTTTTGTAGGCCTTTAGGGCTCCGTAAGATCCGGCGAGATCATATGTGAAATTTATTGGCTGCTGATACAAAGCATGTATGTTAAGGTTTATATTTTGCATCATCCTAAAATTCACTGGAACATAACAGCGTATCTCGTACTCAGCCATTTGAGTTGCTTGCTGTTTCCCTGACATGATTACAACACTTTACTGAATAAGGCTTATTTCTATTAATGTGTGTTCTAAAAGGAAAAAAGCTAATTTTGATAAATAATGTCACTTCTGTAAATCCCAAAGTCTAAATTATTGGCACAGATGTGAAGTAAACTGGTTCTCTACACCATCCGTTTTTTAAAAGGGTGAAATAGCAGTTCAACAACATGAAATTATCTCAAAAATAATTTAGATATCAAGACCTAGCATCTGTTTGTTACAGTATGGAGTCTTCAGTCTCTCACTGGTTTCATGGACCACTGTTCACCATAAATTTAGGAATAACTTCCCCAGTAGATTAGGGTCCAACATTAGTGCTGCTTCTTTAGACTATAAAAGCGGATCATAGTTCAGTTAATTCTCTCCTTTTTGAAGACGTATTTAGGATTTCACTCAAGCCTTTTGTTTCTAGTTTGTTTTGATAAAAGTAGACCTTTTTTATCCATGCAATTTTTAAATACATTTCTCCAGTATATAGGGAGTAATATTCTGACTGTTGTTGGTGTGTCACCTAATGGGCTTTGAATAAAAGTTATCAAAAGTGGCAGTTTTGAAATTAACAGAGCCCATTCCACTTTGGAAAATAAACCAAATACTATTGAAGATGTGAAGTAAAGGCTGGAGAGTGGAACTGGGGCTCTGTGTAATGATAGCAGACTCCTTGACAATCGGCACTAGAGGTTTTCAGAGTCTTTTAATTGAACTAGTTTGTTATTTTAGAGAAATGTTAATTTTTTTAATCATTGAAATTAAACATCTGCAAAAATTATTTGAACATAGTTTTGATTTCAGAAGCAGAATGGGGAAAAAAAGAAAGGAGCAAATGTAAAGAATCGGTCTCCTGCCACAAGGTACTCCAAAACATCTTTTATTTTGTATTAAAATATTGAATTCATCTTTTTGGTTAATGAAAGCCATACCTGATAGAGAAATTCACAGTTTCATAAATAGTTAAGTGATTCAAAAGACAAAAACATTTAAAATTGGTGGACTGAATGCAGGTTGGAGCATGATTAATCCTTTGGGGGAATTTGATATTTCCTAACTTGAATTTCCCGTTATGAATTATATTCTTCTTGTTGTTTATGAATACGAGAAATGGATGTGTAATATTTTTGCTGTTGTGGAAGGTTTAGATCAAAAAGTATAAAAAAACAATCTAGTGGAAGACTGTTTGACCATTGTAGCTGTTTACCCTCCCTTTCTCAAAAATAGGGAAAGGCTGCTGTGTGATGAACAAAGGACATGCACTTGGGCACCCCGTTATTGGCTGCGGTATTGAGGTGTGGACTTAACTTGAATGATTCTACATAGTCCGCTGTGTGTGATGTGTGCAACGACAGATAGAGACTAACAACTTGGTGCTTGAAACTACTTGACTTTTTAACAGTTTGGTGTGAAGATCCTTAAAGAGGATGGAGGTAGTAGTAAGACTGATGCCATCATAACAGCATACTATGTTGATTTTAAGCAGGCCTGCATATTTGAGGAAAGGGAAATTGCTGCCCACTATATGCAGGAAAGCAGCTTGGCAAGTGGCTGTGTGCATTCGTATGTGTGAACTGGTGGGACATTTGGAACAGAACTGGGTTCAGGGACCAAACTGGGCCTTCTCCGAATCACTACTTCTTAAACTCCTGCTCTTAGCCTGATCAAGTAAGCCATTTACTATTTTCAATTATACTGTAATTTTAATGGAATTCTGGAGAATATTTACATTTGTAGTCCTTTTTTTTACTTTTGTGCTTCCTGAGAGAATATTAGTGGTGCTTAGATCATGGCCTAATCTAGGGCCAGTCAATGCCTACCTCCTTTCTATATGATTTTAGACACTCCCAGAAATATTGTACTTTGTAATCAATGAGTTTTCACACTTTTTCTATGTCAATTTTGATTTAATAATTTCCCCTTTTTTGTCAGATCTTTTTAGCAACAGGATTAGGTTACAGAAGCCTAAATATGAGAATACACTGCCTTTCAACACTTTCCCCCCAGGCTAATCTTACAGTGATTGTATTCTTCATAGGTACAAAAAGTTTAAAAGAAATGGTTGTTAAAGATGTCATCGAACCATTAAAGTGGTGGTTATTTTGCTTGTAAGCACGTCACTCAATTTAGTACTTATTGTTATGAAAACACTATCAGCAGCAGTAAACGGGGGTTTTAATTTGAAGTAAGTGCATGAATCCAATTTTAAAGCAAAATAATACATTGTGTTCTAATAAAACATTTTGGTTTTACGTTCGCAGCCTGAAGAGGAAATCCCCTAGACCCCAAGGCCTTCACAGTCTAAAACAATCCCCTTCTGCTTAATTCCAGCTCTCTTGGACAAAACAAGAACAATCAAAAGCTTAGATTTTGATTGTATGGTTAGTGGGTTTAGTATTGCTGAATGCTGTGAATGTAAACAGCTGCCCTGTGCCTAAAAGACAGCACTCCACATGGGCTTTGTAAAGTGTGAACATTCTTGTGATATCTCCCTCATGCTTTTGTGTTTTGAGTGAGGAATTACCGTCCTAGGTCTCTTAAAATGAGTGGTGAATTTGAGATTCTTTTCTCCAGTCAAACTTTCAAAAATACAAGTTTGGCGACTGAGGAAAATATATCTGAGTTGTTTGTGTTTTCTACTTAAATTCCCTACAGCCTTTTTCCTCTGATCAGAGCTTTTATACCAAAACAAGATCTTTCCTTCTATGCTAGATCAGGGTGTGAAATTGAAATTGATTGCAATGAAACAGTGAGTAGACAGCCTTATAAACTTAGAGTGCTTTTGCATGGCCTTCCTTCAGATCAGTTTTGTAATACTCCTCTTACCTTGTATTTAATAAACATATTGCAGTTTAGTGTCTGATGCTTTTTGTAGCCTTAATATTTAGATTCCTCAAAAGAGATGTTATAAGACAACCAATAGGTAATGCACACTAAAATGTTAAGAGAATTTTAACTTTCTACAATTTACTTTTTGCAAAGCTACAGCACTTTATAGCATGTACTTCACAAAGCGCTCTGCAGGCCTGTGTGAATTCTTGTGCAATATGGCTGCTAGACTGGTATAATTCTTAATCTCTTGTATTGACCTAAAACTTGGAAGTGGAGCAATAAAGATATGTGGAGATGGTTTTCTGGGGAAAAACATGTAAAGACTTTAACGGGAGGCTTTTTTTCTGTAAATCTGAATTGCGATGTATGTCTTTCTCATGGTCTTTTTTTTGCTGTAATTTATGGGTTTGGTTTTATAAAAAAATAAAAGTATATACATACAATAGCTCCTGAGTGTTATTCGTTTACCAGAGGCATGATGGGCAACTCATTTTTGTAAACTTTTCTTAAAGAAATCCAAAATAAGATACAAGGACGTGTCCCTGCTTAACTTAGACATTGCATGACTTTAAAAGCTATAAAAAATGGGTCTAGATAATTAAAAACTACTTTTTACAGTGTCAGCTAGGCAATGAGCATGAGGCGCTCGGAGTCCCCACATAGAGTGAGTCAAGAGGCTGCTACAATGACTGCGATGGTGGTGGTGGTTCAGTTTGTCTTACGCACAAGTGCAATGAAATGTGTATTTGCATGTGTGCCCCAGTACAAAGACATAAACGCAGAACAGCAGCAACAACAACAAAGTTAAATAATTTCCTAATTAAATACAAGTCGGCACAAGCAGTGTGGGGGGAAAAAAAAACATTAGCTTGAGTCAGTGGTAGGGGTTAGAGATCAGTAATCTGCCAGCTTGTGTGAAGAAATTGTCTCTGAATCTGGAGGCTCGTGCCTTTATGCTCCTATAATGCTTACCAGAGGGAAGGGGGGAGAGAAAATTGAGAAAATAGAATGATTGGTATCCTTAGGAAGGCTGTAAAGTTTACTGAGACAGCAAGTTGTAAAAAAGTCCACAATAGATGAGCGCTGTACTCTAATAATGGACTGGGCTGACGTGATCACCCCCTGTAATGCCTTTTGGTCAGATGAGCTGCTGCCAAACCAGCTGTTTGGGGGAGTTGAAGGATCTGTGACCCGTATTTGCTCAGAGGAAAGGTCAAGCCACAGATAGAATTCCCTCTAGCTTATACATTTTTTTGAGAGTTAAAGCTGTACTACAAGTCCTGAGCTCTGACCATATATCTGTAGAATAAAATAGTTAATTTATATTTTAATTGTAAAATGAGTGAGCTGTAAAAATGATTAAACAAAATGTGAAACTATGGCAAGATTCTACGATCTGTCGGTTACAAGTGCTGTGCAATGGAATACAGTACTGAAAGTTTTTGAACTCGCAATGTAACTTGGAATTATAATTTCTTTCCCTGATACCCTTGTTTCATTGATACCATTGTAACGGAGTCGGTTTATGGGCTGCCTTTTTCAGCAGTGGAGGGTCGATACTTCTGGTTGAGGCAGAGAGCCGACGTGAAGTCACAGGGATGCGTTCTCTTTAGCCCGCACAAATTAGTGTAGCTATGAGAGGGTAGAAGATTCTAGGAATAAAACGGATGTCCGCAGCCTTATAGCTGGTACCGTGGTTCTGAGGCGAACACAGGGAGGTCGCGTGGCAATGTTATGTATAGTTTCTTAATGAGGACCCAGGTGTACATTCTCATGTGAAACTGGTTAGATAGAGGGGAGCTAGAAGGCCCTCTGGTGGTGTACAGTGGGAAAATCCTCCCCACTCTCACACTTTCCATCCATTTTCTAACCACTTTGTCCAGTACAGGCTTCCAAAAGAAGAACCTCTTCCTGACCTTCACATCTTATGGTGTGCCATCAATGATGGAACTGTAAATTTGCTGCTTTATCTTTGCTTTAGTCCAGAGGAGAATGTCAGGCCATCAATTCATCAGCAAAAGCAGAGCCAATAGTGGATCATATAGCAAAACAAAGATCCTAAATATTCAGACATCTACAGCAGAATGGCCAAAGAAGAAAGCTCATTTTAATAATAATAATTCCTTACACTTAGTGCTTTTCTGGACACCCTCCATGCAACATGCTTTACAGTAATGGAGATCCCCCTCCACCACCACCAATGAGTTGCCCCCACCTGGATGATGCAACAGCAGCCATAGTGTCCTTGTCACTTAACTGGGGCATTAGGACCCACACAGACCGCAGGGTGAGCACCCACTACTGGCCCCACTAACACCTCTTCCAGCAGCAACCTTTAGTTTTTCTGTACTGACCAGGGTCACACCTGCTTAGCTTCAGTGGGTTGCCAGTTGTTAGTTGCAGGGTGATATGGCTGCTGGCAAGTTTTAGATTGGCTATGTCAAAGTCTGGATCTAAACTCCACTGAAGTAATTTGGCAAGACCTGAAATTAACTGTTCGTGCAAGGAAACTGTCAAATGTCACTTGAACCTGTCCTGTATGGAAAAATGGGCTGATATTCATAAACTCTGATGTGTAAGACGAATACAGTTATAGGAGACATGTAGTTGAAGTCATTGCAGCTGAAGGAGTTTGATCATTTTATAATTTAATAATCCAAATGTCTTACATTTGTGTTATGTTTATTCAGGCTGTCTTAATCCTTTAGTGAGACTTTAAAGAAGATTTAAATATGTATATTATATAAGACCACTTTATTGGTCATATGCCATTTCTTGTTTTAGGAATTTGTCTTTTCACATACCCCACTTGCTCTCCATGAGACATACAGACAGGGAGAGAAGCTTTGGGTTAGAGCACAGGGTCAGCCATTTATACAGCACTCCTGGAGCAGGTGGGGTTAAGAGCCTTGCTCAGGGGCCCAATGCAGTAGGATTCCTCTGCCAACCGCAGGATACGAACTAGCAACCTTTCAGCAACAGGCGCAGATCCTTAGCCATGGAGCCACTGCACCACCTTGTTCAGTGTGGTGTGGTGTATTAATATGCATATACAAGAATATGGGAGACCCTAAGGGGTTCACAAACCCTTTGGCACTGCAGGCTTGGATTGTCTGCTACTTGTTTGAGTGTGTGCAGTTTGTGTCTACTTTTCAAGACAAACCTCTGTGCAGAACTAAACTACTGTATATTGTGACATTTTTACAGTTTTCTGTTAAGTTTGTTATGCTTGTGGTATATTTAGATTTCTGGAAGGCTTCTGATAAGGTTCTTCGTGAATGACAATTTTTTCACATTTTAGGTGGCATTCAAGGTAATGAATCTACTGTACTTGGATTATGAATTTGAAACAGTGGAGTACCACAGAGATCCGTGTAGAATATCTGTATCTGCACTTTATGTCAATGGCGATTCCAGTATAGCTAGCTCACTAAGTTTGTAGATGATGCCAAACAAGACCAACAAACACCAAAGAAGATGCAAAAGAAATTCAGGATTTAGACCAATGTCAGGACTGAGCTAACAGCTGGCAGGCAGCAGATAATGTGAACAAGTGAGGAGTGCTGCATGTGGAAAACAATACAGTAAATATAAAAAGCTTGAATAGCCTACCTTAAACACTGTATTACCTTTATTATATTAAAAATGTATTCCATGTGGGCCATGTGTAGCTCAGGGTAGTGTCTTTCTCACTGTTTGCTTCTTCAAAGACATGATCTTATAAAGACAGCTGTGAATATATCCCAAGGCTGTCCAGTGTTTTCCAGGTACTGTGATGTGTAATTTTATCGTTATGTTTTTAGTGACATTGTTCCAAAGAGATGGTATAGAGGGAATGTTACCAAGATGCCCCTGAGCCCTCAGGGAGGCGGATTTTCCCACATAAAAACAGCACAAAAGTCTGTCTAAATATGAAAGAACCCCTTTTATTGTGCACGGATGCGAGGACAAAGGCTTAACCCTTTTCAGAAAAACAAGACTGAACACAATGGATTGAGGGAAAAAAGAACTAGGCTTAAACTTCACAGCTGTATGATCAAAAGATGCCTGAAAAGACTCCTTGGCGTAACATTTAGTTCTTTCCAGGCAAGGGGATTACCGAAATACTGTAGTGTAAATTCTCCTAATTAATTTTTTTTCCACAAAATTAAAAGTTTAAATCCCCTAGTTCCCAGGGTAGGCGATACTAATGTATCCAACAAGGCAGGGTTAATGATCAATACTACTTTATACAGATTCACCAAAGAGCTAAAAAATTAAAACGTCTTCTGAAAGATACACATAGAGTTCAGATACTACGACCGACCCGGGTCGTGCCTAAACCCCTTCCTCACACTATGGTTCCAGAAGGAGCCTTACTAAAAAACGAATCTACATACAGGCGCGAAATTAAAAAAAAAATAGATCAGAAACGGCTTCTGAGCAAGGTATACCTACCCACATAAGGTAAGAACATAAACATTTGTAACGAAGTTACAAATTCACAAAACAGTAAGACAGTTATATATTTCGTTTGCGACTTGGCTTTTTTGGGACTGAGAGTGAAACTTTTTCAAATAAAAGAAAGCTGCGCTTTGCATTCACCTCTGTTTCAGTCCGATTACTGGTGTTCAAATGACGGCAATAATCGTAGTTGAGTACAAAACATCAGGGGTGACATACTGTACATCAGACACTGCCAGTTTTGACATGAAAAAGTCTGGTCCCCACAGTGATACCACCCAATGGTAACAATATCATTTATATGGACAAACACTGAACAATTGAACAAGAGCAAGCAAAGTCTTTGGTCCTTCTTTGCTCAGGTCAGTGTGAGCACATACTGTGCACTGAGGCAAAATGTCAGAAAATAATGTACTGTTTCCAATTCAAAACCTATATTTCAAAATAAACTAAGCCATGTGTGACAATGAAGTACATTTTTTCCCGATTAGCATAACCAATATAATAAATGATCAGTATAAGTATAAAAAGGAATGTTGCTGTCAAGGTATGCACTTCCAGTGACTTGAGGTTTTTTCAGAGTAAACCATTAAGGCCATTAAATTGCGTTTCGAGAAACGGAATTTAGTGGGCAGCGATTATTAAAAAACATCAGTCTGTTCATGTCTGGTATGTAATGAGCTGCCAGAGGGGAACTGGCAAAGGCACACAAAGGTACTTTAATGACAGTGAAAACTGAAAAAGATCTTAGAATGAAGGGATCCCTAAAACTGTCAACTGTTCATTAAACATTACAGATCAGAATGTCTGTGCTTGAAAGAAGAGATGAGGAAAAAAGATTTAGGGATTAGACCCATTCAAATGACACCCAATGATTAAGGCACCCACAATAAGCTCAGGAGAAAAAATATGAATTGATTAATTGATACTGAAAACTTGTTAAGTTGTGTGATAGAGTACCACTGCATTTGCCAGGTTTGGTAAATGTCTGCATGATTTAGTAATTGGCCTCTTCTCCTATCTGACATTAAGCCTCTGTGTATTTGATCAACACTGTCCTGAACAAAAGGCCTAAGGCTGAGCACACTCTTGTCCAATTGTTCAGCATTTGTCCAAATAAGTATTTTCATAAGCCAACTACAATAGAGACATTGGGATTAATTTTTTTTTATTTTGGACTTTGTTTAAATCAATTTCTTTTGTAAGTCATTCTCCTTATTTTCATCATTTCATCTTCTTATCCCAAGTTGCTGTATTAGAAGATTCACCTTAGACCTGTTCCAGAGTACTGTTTTCATTGGGGGGTACTAACGTTTTGCTAAGCATGTACTGTACATTCCTCAGCCAGGAAGTTTGAAACAAGGGGTATTTGTTGGAGAAGTTTGCCCAACTATATGTGAGCTAAGAGACAAGTAAACTGAAGACTATCAGAGGATGCTTCTGATTTACTCAGGATAATTGTCTTCATTTGGAATCATTTAAGGCCATCATATTGACAAACATGCATTCAACATTGATGGAAGACAGCATACAAACAGAGGCAAAGGAGAGGAAAAGGTAGGAGAGAAAGACAAGAGGGAATCCGCAAAAGAATATAGAGAGAAGCAAAATCGTCAACCTCCTTCTCTTCCTTTCAAGCTCGAGCCATGCGAGAGGACCTTGTTCTGACCAGTCTGGAAGACCACATTCTGGCTAGGTGATCTTAGCATTGTTATACAGAGCTTGAATCCTCTCCTAGTTTCATTATGCATTTGATGGAGTAGGAAAATGCATTTCCAATCTCTGTTGGGCTTCAATGATTTAGGAAGGGAGTTTTAGCTCCCAGGAGGTATCCCACCTTGCAGTGGGCTAGGCTTGGGCTCCCCATGACCCTGAATTGAAAGAAATGATTAGAAAATGGATGGATTTAGGTTGATTTAGGATCCATTTATGAAGACTATATTTCATAGTTTGTATTAATACCTGTTTTATTACTCAGAACAGAGAACAGAAAGAACCCAGATGCTTCACAGTTTATATAACATTTGGGTTATTGCCTTACCTGCTATTTTGTAAGAATACTACTAACCTTATAGAGCAGTGACTGAAGAGTTTCCTAACTGGACATTTGTGAGGGAGATACTCTGGTAGATTGATTAGTTTGTCTGAGCTTAGGTCCCCAAAGTAAATTAGGAGTTTTAAAGCTTGGCACTTATGAAGCTTTAAAATCTCCTAATTTTACATTAGTAAATTAATTAATAATAAGGATAAAAACGAGTTAGCCAAAGGCATAGTACAGTGTGATCCGTACAATGCTTTGACAGCTGGATAGGTGTGTCAGCCATTGCTTATTTTGGATAAACTTCACTACGATCCAGAGAGCTTTGTGGTTTCTTGTTTTCAAGTAACTTCAAAAACGTTTACTTCAATTCATCAACCATTATTTGGCAGTATTGAACTGTGGTGCAAGTCCTTGTTAAAGTTAAAGTGGGTTATTCAGGGTGCAATATCCATATAAATTGAAACCTTGTCATACATTGTATGCTTATTGTGTATAGAAATGGAGCTGAGCAAAATCCTTACATCTGCAGGAGACAAGGTCCCTTGAAGGATGTTTTTAAAGGGCTGTGAGTGCTGGATGTGAAATGCATTTACAATGTGAATAATCAGCAATGAAAGAACAGATGACACAGGATTAGACCATCCCTGCCTTGCAGCAGTGGGGCCCTGGGTTCGGTTTCTGGGGTGCTATCTGTGTGGAGTTTGCATAATCTCAATGATTTGCAATGATCTGTGCCTGTGGCTGGAAGGTTGCTGGTTTAAATTCTGCAGTCGGCAGAGGAATCCTTCTCTGTAGGGACCCTGAGCAAGGCCCTTAACCCCAACTGCTCCAGGGGTGCAGTATACATGGCTGAGCAAGTGGGTTTATGTGCAAAGACAAATTCCTAACACAAGAAATTGTATATGGCCAATAAAGTGATCTTATCTTCAAGAGGGTCTCCTTTGGGTGCCTGAGTTCCCATCACCAGTCCAAATCTATGCTGGTAGGTTAATTGGCTTCTGTAAGAAATTGGCCCTGGTGTGAGTGTGTTGGTGCCCTATGATGGACTAGAGTCCTGTGCATGGTATATCCATATCCATGCAATCCATGCAATATACTGGGCCACTGTGACCCTTAATTGGATAAGAGGTTATTAAAACTGATGTGATGTTAAAACTGCAAGCTATTCCTATTCAAGGGATATCAAGAAACCGCTCGATAGACACTGGAAACACAATAATAATAATAATAATAATTGCTTACACTTATATAGCGCTTTTCTGGACACTCAACTCAAAGCGCTTTACAGGTAATGTTGACTCCCCTCCACCACCACCACCAATGTGCAGCCTCCACCAAGGATTGCTGTAAAGGGATTGTATATTTGGTGTAATTGTTCTGATGTCATGGAGTCAATTTGGAACCTCTTGCCCCTTTAGTTAACAGTTTATCGATCCAAGGCTCTCATCCAACTGTTTCTTGAAAGAAACCAGGGTAATGGCTTCAACGACATTGCTGGGCAGTTTGTTCCACTCCCACAAGGTAAGGAAGTGCCTTCCTCTGGAAACACTTGTGTCCTTTGGTTTGTGTTCCACTGTTCATTCTGAAAAGGTCTGCTGGGCTGGCTTTGTCACTGTATTCAGACTCCTCAAACACCTGGATCACGTCAACTTGAAATCTTTTCTGATCAAGGCTTAAAAGGTTCAGTTCTTTCACCTTGTCAGTGTAGGACATTCCCTTCAGCCCTGGCATGTTTTGGGTTGCTATTCTGTGAACTGATTCCAGTGAAGCAGGATCTTTTTGTTTTGCCTAATGACAAATACATTCTAAATGAGGCCTTACTTGCATGTTATATAACTTTATTATAAAGTCTCTTTATTGGATCAGTGGCTTTCTGACAGTGGTTGGATGGCATAACACGCAGAAGGCCACCTCAAGTAAACAGTGATTGTGATTCATTGCTCTATATGTGGCTCTGAGCAGTGCAGGTACCATGCTGGGAGCAGCTGGCTCCCTTTTGTGCCAACAGAACAAGAATAGCTTCAGTGTGAAAGAAATGAATCTCGTTTGTGCCAGAAGACAGATTGTGTGAAAGAACACAGTGGGCTCATTTACTATTCATGGTGAAATGCAGGAGCTTCTCCATTAGCAAAAGAAAAGTACAAGAGATCACTTTTCAAATAAAAAAGGGAAAGTCTTTCAGTGAAGGATCTAAGATTACTGTATGGCAAACATGAGAGGACAGGTCATTGAAGGTTAACATAATGCAATAAAAAGTCCATTGTCTTTGCATTGATCAAAATAAGGTCTAAACGATCTTAGAAAGAAATGTAGAGAGAATTCTCTGTAAACTATTTTGTTGAATTGGTAAGCTTCCACTACTGTTCATCAGTACAGTTACAACAAGGCAATGACTGGATGAAATATGTCCGGCTGAATTAAGAAGATTAGAGAATGTAATTCCAGATTTTGGTGTGCTGGGTGGACAGTGGGTGGACAAACACTTGATAGCAAAAACTAAAATAATTATTTGGATTTGTCGAATTAATTACATTTATATTACTTTTCACCCAAATGGATTCCAGAGCAACTTATAGGAGACCCTTTTCTTCCAACACATTGCAGCATCCACCTGGGTGATACACGCCCTGCCATTAAATGTCAAAAGCCCCATTACACAGCATGTCAGGCAGAGATGTGAGAGAAATTGTTTCATTGATTGAACTAAGTGTTAGCTTTAGGTAGGCTAGATTTTGCAAGTCCAGAGTAGAATCTAAACTCTAGCAGGTTTAACACTTCTATTCCTAAAAAATAGCGCCACAGGATCTTTAATGACCTCAGTCAGAACGTCTAGTTTAACATCTCATTTGAAGAATGATCCCTTCCAGAACAGTGTCCCCAATTACCATACTGAGATTTAGAAAATTCTGCTCCAGAGAGAAGATTGCTATCTATTGTCCACTCACACCACTAAGTGCAGTGATCTGGTTTTAATAATTCATAATTATAATAATTCCTTATACTTATATAGCACTTTTCTGGACACTCCACTCAAAGCGCTTTACAGGTAATGGGGACTCCCCTCCACCACCACTAATGTGCAGCCTCACCTGGATGATGTAACGGCAGCCATAGTGCGCCAGAACTATCACACCAGCTATCAGTGGGGAGGAGAGCAGAGTGGTGAAGCCAATTCATAGAAGAGGATTATTAGGAGGCCATGATTGTTAAAGGCCAGGGGGAAATTTGGCTAGGATGATGGGGTAACACCCATACTCTTTTTGAGAAACACCCTGGGATTTCTAATGACCACAGAGAGTCAGGACCTCAGTTTTATGTATGTGTCATCCGAAGGATGGCACTTTTTTACAGTAGTGTCCCTATCACTATACTGGGGCATTAGGACCCACACAGACCGCAGGGTGAGCCCTCCCTGCTGGCCACACAAACTGTTTTCCAGCAGCAACCTTTGCTTTCTCAGGAGGTCTCCCATTCAGATACCGGCCAGACTCATACCTGCTGAGGTGGGCTGCCAGCTTTGAGTTTCATGGTGATATGGCTGCTGGTTTTTCATAGAGATTTGACATCCCACTACTGAGCAAGCCCAACTTTGCCTAGCTTCTGAGATTTGACAAATTTGGTGAATATATGTCAACCATGTTCATTTGGAAAGCAATTTCAGCCATCCTAAACTATCCCATCTTAAAATTGTAAAGTACAGTAAAAAATACTTATGGCTTTTTTCCCATGGAATTGTTTTCCAAAGCTGTATTCATTTTTTTCTTGTTGAAACACATTCGAGGGAAATTGTTACTTTCAGGTTCTCGGTTGTTCCACCACAACAAAAAAGCACCAATGAACATCCCAAATGACAGGTTTTCAACATTAATGATTTATGCAGCATTATTCCAAACCTGTTTCTCCTTCTTTGTTGCCAGGAATATGAATTGGCTTGTCTGTTCAATTAAATGCCACGTAATGCGAAGCACAGACAAATAAATATAATATAATTATAGCTTAAGGCTAGAGCCTTTTTGCCATATAGAGAAATTTTGATGGATTTTGATGGTGAAACATGTTCTATGATTTTTGTGAAGTGTAGCCGAATTTGGGGTTTCCATTTCAAGCCTTTCATTTTTGTACTTTCCACCACACCTAAGCAAGAGGGACAATCCATCAAAAAATGCAGAATGAAAAAGAAAAACAGTTCCTCTACTATGGAGCATTCTATTCTTTAAATATTTCCAATTTGGTGATCTGTGTGATGAAGCATTGCAAGAAGGAGTTGCTTTAATATTAGGCCAGTTCTATGTTTAGTCCCCTGAGGTGGGTGTTGATGTGAGGGCTCCTTCACGATTAGTGTCCTGAGGTGCTTTATTTCCTTAACCCCCTTACCTCCTGGGAGACCGAGAAAAAGGGAGTTCCTCCATTTGATTCTTAGAACCTCATTAGGACCCCAAAGCAGCCAATAATTCTGCAGTATCAAGACCTGCAACTCCCGAAGTAGCATATGTTCTTGGTAACTCATAAATATGCTCATGAAAAACCAGGTGCATTTCCACCCCTGGTGACCTCCAGCACTTTCTCTTTAGAAGCTCTCTATGTGTCACACAGTAGTTTTTTGGGGCACAGCTCAGTGATTGGCTGAAGTGAACTGTTCTGGGAAATGAATGCAAATCCTTGCAAGTGGCCCATTGTGGTCTCAGGATTCTAAACAGAATGTAAAGGGCCCATTCTTTTACTTTGTGAGCAATAAAGAGCACCTATGGAGAGTGCAGATAGTGACTGCCAAATGAAGTATTTCTGTTGCAGCCCTAAAATTTCATGCCGAAATTTGTTATAACTTTCTGTGACAACGCATCCGGTAATTCCACTTGGAGCCACAAGAGGGCACTCATGTCCAGTCAATTCCAACCATTTCATCACGGTTTAATTCCCACCTTTTAAAGAGAATGATTCCTGCGGAAATTCTAATCATGCGCAGCTGATCTCTATTTTCTTTAAAAGTCTTTAAAAGGACAGCTGTGGAGCAGAAGGTAAGTTCATTTAGGGGCTCCAGCAAAGTGGAAATAATTTTTTTCCAAAAATAAATGTTCTCCCTTAATCAGACCAACTGATTAATCTGACCAACTAAGAGAAAAGGTAGGGTACATTTACGTTCTCTTTTCTAGATGACAGAGACAAAAGGGTTTGATCTGTATGAAACTTAAAAGACCTCTAATAATAAAAAAGACAAGATCCTCAAGTTGGGATATATGAGCTAAGGGAAACCCTAGTGTCTAAATTATTATTTACCAACAATACAATTTATTGACCAATTAACATAAAATTAACCATGAAGTAGAAAGCATTTGCCGCCCTCTAGTGGTAGGTCCTGGTCACTCCAAACACCTGTCATCCTCGCAGTGGAGTCTCATATGTGACAAATGGCTGGGTTGAGTGCCATAGCAGTAATTTTGCATGATCCATTTATAAGACATTTGTAAGAATGTTGCACTATGAATGAATTTATTTTCAAGTAAAGAAGCATTTGGGGGGAGCAAATTGTTGGACATGTTTCAATTCATAATTTCAAAGGCAAATTTATGCTAATATGAAAGACATTATCCTTAATCAGGCCTTCTACTGGAATGTAGGGGTCTTGTGACAATTGACAAGGCCATAATTAAAACCAGGGAACTATCAATTTTGCTTGAAAGTGCATCTAAAATAACTTGTTATAGTGTGCTATATATATAAAAAAACAGCAGTTTGGGAGAGGAGATTCATACTTACTTATATCTGTCAATTCAGGTACAATTTTAATGTTAAATTCTCTGGCTAAGGTTTTGAACTCATGCCCTGTACAGCACAACCCTTTTGGAAGGATCTGAATACTTTTGCATGGCTCTGTACAACTTCTCAGTGTATTTCAGATACTGTAATGTATGTCTCGATTACATTAAATCTTTCAAGTGTATGATTCATGATTGTGTTCACATGTACACAAAGAATCTCATCGAATTCAACAGGCTCCAGCAGAGATTAAGTTCGCCAGTTTTAAGAACTCTGGTCCAGATGTCACAGGGGCATAAACAATTTTTTTTGTTGGCTTGGAATAATATACTTTTTCATCTTGCCACTGTAAGTTACACTTTAGTTCAGCTGAGGTGCACCTGAATAAGGCTTCCTGTTTTGCAGTGTGTTTTCATTGTGTTCACTTCAGGTATAGCTCATCTAAGACTTAGCTTCCATTTACCTGTAGTCCAGAACTTATTTTTCTGTAATCTGCTGCTCCAAAAGCCTATAAAATGAATGTTTTGTGCCCTTGATATGTTACAAATGCATTTACCATTAAAGTTTGGCTATACTTGTCTTATTTGGTTTTAAATCCAAAAGATAAACGCTTTTAGCATACATATGGCTTGGCAAAAACTGTGATATTGGCTGCAATTTCATTCTTGAGGAAACAACAAAACAACACTTTTTCAAAAGCATCCTAAAGCAATGCAAATGCATCACTAAGTCTTGGTGTTGTTCAAACCCTAAACCTAAACCTGCTTGGGCACTTCTAGAACATGGCAAAAACCTTGCCTATAAAAAAAAAACTGTTTTCAAAAAGCTACCCAAATGACTTACCCCAAAGTAAGTTTTAAGAATTTTCATGATGAATGCAGGTACATAATTCAGTTGTGATCCAGTATCCCCATGATGACCATATGTTTGGACAGTTCAAGAAGTTATTTCTGTACTAGCACCACCAACCCCTCTTGAAGAAACTGGACTGTATTGGTGGGTCTGGGGAGGGGGGGGGTAGCAGAATTTGGGTAATTAGTTCCAAAATCAAGTTACCTTATTGTTAAGAAGATGGATGTACTGTACACTTTTAGCCTTTCTTAGTCATCTGTTATGAAGTGTAAAGTAGAAAAGCTGATTTCTTTTTTTTTTTTCTACTGCAGAAGAGGATGACTTTATTTGCAACTTTGGAAACTTGTTGAGACTTACCAGGGAGACAAATAAGTATATGCAAAGAGGATTTAAATACCCTGTCAGGTGTTTGGCAGGGGTGTAAAAAGTACTCAAATATGTTACTTGAGTAAAAGTGCTTTTCCTTTAAAAAAAAAAAGTAATTCCATTTCCATTGGAGAAAACCGCTCAAGCAAAAGAACAAAAGTAGCAAACCTTATCAGTACTCAAGTATTAGAAGGTAAAAAGCAGCCATCCTTTCTGATGTTACCATGACTGTTTACGTGCTAATTTTTATTAATTTTCTCAAGCTATTATAATGAACAAAACTGTGTGAAAATAGTTCTAGATATCTTGACATAGCTGAGCAACTGTATGTCTGATGCCCTCCCTTGCAATTCACTCAAAATATTAGCCAAAAAAGCAAAAACAACACGACATACACAGATTCACTTTAAGCAACAATTGCAGTAATGGAAGAAGCATAATTTGCTTCCAGACTTCAAAATAAGTCTAGACACCGAACAGAATGTTTGAACAAATGTCTATATACTAACACATCAAATTTGAAAGTGTGAGGTGAAAGAAGTTGAGAAAGGCCTGTGATTTCTCAGATGATTGCAGTACTGCACAAACTGAGCTGACACCAGCCTGTGCAAATAAAGATGGATCTACTTTGCTTCTGAAATGGGTGTTCTATGTGCATAGTGTTTTTTACTTAGCTGGTAATTTACTTAGTTTTTTTTTCAAGTGTATCCTATTGCGCAACAACTTGAGTTCTTCTGTGTCTTTGCCATTTTGATGTCAACTGTATAACTAAGCAACTCAATTGATAACTTTACAATAGACCCCATTACCATATACCAATCACTTTATGCAATTCAGAGTCAGTGGGGAGCCAGAGCCTTGACAAGCAATGGATGCATGTGATCTGACAGGGTGCCAGTCCATCGCTGGGCACACGCAGACCCCAGAACTGAACTTGGCCAGTTTTCCTAGAAGATAATTAACCTACCAGCATGTTTCTGGACTCTGGAAGAAAACCCATTTGAACATGGGGAGAATATACGAGCTCCATGAAGCTAGCACCCTAGGAATTGAACCCAGGACCCTAGTGCTGCCCATTTCACCACTGCTGTGTGCAGATTGTAGCATTAAAGAAGTCCCATTTAATTCCATTACGTAAGTGTTAATTTTATTTAACACTACACAATAACTGTGCCATTTACCAACAGCAGATGAAATGGTATTCCAGACTTTTTTTTGTTACTTCCTTGTATGAAGGACTGCTGGGGTCATGGACCTTGGTGTACTTATTCACCTCAACAATGTTTTAAGTCTTGGAATGCATTCTTGAACTGAACTTTTCATTGAAGGCGCTCAAGGATGTTTTCCACAGGTTGGCAGGTGACCTCATCAAGCAGTCCAAAACCACAACTGGTGACAGTCCTGGGAGGAACTTGAGCCTGTTCCCACCCTATTCTCACAGCCTCCTGTGGGTGTCATCTGCCTCTTATAGCGTTTTCACTTTCACTGCAGTCGGTTTTGTCTTTGTCTCCATGTGGGACAGGGGCCATACTGTTGTCTCATCATCCCACTGCCTGATACCCTTGTAATGTTAAGTGGGTATTTTGTATGAATTGTAAGGATGTCAAGTTCAGCAGCTGCTTTAGTCTCTGAAGATTTTCACACTTTCTTGAACGGAGGGAGTGAAAGAAAGGTACAGAACAGCTCTGTGTGCAGGCAGGTCTCCCACACAGTTACTGTATGGACCACCAAGCTTATGAATGGCACTTAGTGTTTCTTTGATGAAGCTGCCCTACCATCTTTATTACTAGTCTTCATATAAACCACCCAGCTCAAGATTTTCTGTCTCGTATATCATTCTTGCAGAGCATCACCACTACAATATAATGAATGAGCTACAGCCAAAAACACTTAAACGCAGACTACTTATCAGGAAAGCTTGTCATGTTGCCTTTCTTCCCCCCCACGTTTTAATTAATATTTTCCTATAATAGTAGTCTCACTGAATAAATGTTGTACTGTAAAGGATTTATGAGGAAGAATAACTACATAAATCAAGGGAAATGAAGCACAAATCTGTCCGCATGCTAAAATGGCATGCGACTTCAAGAATGTTCAAGTTCTCTTTATGCTAAGCACAATAATTATGAGACCCAACATATTTCAAATGCATATTTTTCCACCACATCTGTTAAGTAAACAGTTCTCTTGCTGTAGGGCTCTCCTTTCATGTTTGGTGGCAAATGTTTATTATTTGCCAGCTTCAGACAGGATATCAAATCCCTTTTCTTAATTATTTGTGCTTTCCATGAAGCCCTGAACATAAAAACTAAATATTGTCTAAATTAAAATGTAGACATGGTGGTATTGTAGAGCTGCCATCTCATTGGGTACTGGGCTTGAGAAAATTCCAAGTATGTCTGCTGTGTGCAGTTTGTCCATGTGCATTTTTTGGGTGCTCTGGTTTCTCCCTAGAAACATGCTGCTTAGGTTAATGGGTTTCCATAAATTCCTTGTGTATGTGGTCTGTGGTGGACTGGTGTCCCATTGAAGGGTAATACCTGCAAAAGAAGCAGCCCAAATCACAACATGATTCATGAAATCATGAAGTGAACAATGAGCAATTGTTTTGGTATAGCAGTGTCTTCAGTTCAATACTTTCTAAAGGAATTTTAAATGTATAAAGTTATAAATGTATGAAGTTTTTTTGCATGATAAAAACGATGTGTGGTGATGTTATACAATGACTCTATTAAACTTTTTGGTTTTACATCATGAGGATATTTTATCATTTCTTGACAATGATTTGTTGATACAGCAAGTATGACTAATATACCTCTAAACAAGGTATATTATTTCAGGCATTTACCAGTTGTTAAAAACGTCAAAGACAAACTGAAATTACATCAGATATGCAACTTAGTTCTTTGTTGAAGTACATTTGATAGTCCTGTAAATCTTTTCTAAAGAACTTTGGATACCCTTATACCATAGTGTTGTTACTGGCAGAGCATACTGTATATGAAAATTGCATAACTTCTTTGCAAGTTATAGCTCATGATTTCTACATTTCTTCCTTTATTCCTTTATTTCAAATGTGACTGAAATTTGTCCAATGCTTAACAACTTTAAGTGGAATTCAATTAAACTTTGTCATTATACTTACACTGGTGAGTAGTATAATGAAAAGTTTCTCATTAGTCACTCAGGTGCAGTATATACAGAACAGCAGACAAGACAATAGACCGTAAATACAACAACAATGTAAACAACGAGTATGGTACTAGTGTGGCACTACCCATATCTGTTAAAAACGGCAAAATTACACAATGGCTTACATTCGATTATGGAAGGTGTGGTGTAGGAGTACAGTCTGTGTGGCACAGGAAGAAGTGAGATCACAGTTGGGTGGGTGGAAGTTGGGGAGGGTCACCAGCTTGACGGCTCTGCGGAAGAAGCTATTTTGGAGTCTTGGTGTGTGCGACTGGATTATTAGGAACCTTCTACCAGATGGTAGGGGGGTGAACAAGTTGTGAGTGGGGTCAGTCATAATTTTGGTGGCTGTTTTCGGACACCTGGTGTTTGTAGATTTCCTGGATGGATGGTAAGGCATTGATGTGTGGGGCAGTTTTTACCACTCACTGCAGGGGCTTGCGGTCGGATGCGGTGCAGTTGCTGTTCCAGACAGTGATGCAGCTGGTATGCTCTCCATTGTACATACAGTATGTGGAAGTTGGTGAGGATCTGTGGATTCAGGCGTATTTTCTTCTGCCTTCTCAGAAAGGGCAACCATTGTTGTGCTTTCTTGATGAGACTGGAGGTGTCGAGTGCCCATGTGAGGAACACCTAGGAATTTGAAGTTATTCACCATCTCCACCACAGTCCCTTCGATGTAGATGGGGGAGTGGACCTTTCCTTGTCTCCTGAAGTCAACGATCAGTCATAAGTTTTGCTGATGTTGAGACATACAGTAGGTTGTTGATTCTGCACCAATCGTGTCTTATCTTCTACCTGTAGGCAGTCTCATTCCGTGATCAGGCCCACGACTGTAATATCTTCAGCATACTTAATGATGGTGTTTGTGCTGAATGTGGCAGTACAGTCGTGGGTGAACAAGGAGTAAAGCAGTGGGCTGAGCACACAGCCTTGAGGAGCACCGGTGTTAAGGGTGAGTGTGTTGGAGGTAAGGTTGCCAATCCTGACAGTCTGGGGTCTGCTGGTGAGGAAGTCCAGGGTGGTATCTAGACCCAGAGCTTGGTAGCAAGTTTTATGGGTTTGATGGTGTTAAATGCTGAGCTAATGTAAATGAACAACATTCTTGTATAGGTGTTCTTTTTATCCAGGTGGGTTAGTGTGGTGTGTAAAGCTATAGAGATTGCATCCTCTGTGGAGCAGTTTCTGCGATAGGCAAACTGGAGAGGATCAAGTGTTTTTGGGATGCTGGCCTTAATGTGTGGTATAAGTAGTTTTTCAAAGCACTTTTGAATGATCATATCTTTGTCCTTTGAAACACATGTAAGGCAAAACTAGATGTAGAAGACATTCCTGTTTAAAAATCTGGTTTGTTAGTGACTTTAAAAAAAAATGTAGCACATCAGCTCATCTTTTTGAAACTTGCATGTAGAAAATATACTATACTGTATGTTTCAGACGATTGCTTTTTGTCATTTGTCACAGATGTACTGGGTATGCTATGAAGACCCGCTTTTGGATGTTTTGGGACTTAAGTGGTTTTGAATGTGATTGGTGTGGCTGTACTATTATCAGTCAGGCTTGATGATTTTCAAATTACTAGCGATCTTTTTACTTGTCAATGTGACTCTAGCCAAAAATCTTCTATTTTATTTTACAAGGTCAGGTGGAGACTGTATTAAATTGTGCTTAGCTGCATTTTTTCACATTTTGATTTTATGGAGAAATGTATGGCACGGTTACATTTTGGTAGTTCAAAATCTCGACATTGTCATCAGATCCAGGCCTTAATTTATTAGCCTCCTTTTCAAGGTTCCAGTTTGAAATCTGGCTAAAAACAGGAACATATTAAAATATAACAAGATAATGGTGTGATACTTGTGCTAGTCTGTGACCTCTTAAATTTTATAGCTTTTTTTATGTGTACATCTCTGCAACCTAACACTTCATTTCTTTTAGATTAATTTTTAAAGAAATCTTGACTAAACCCCATTGTTCTGCAGAAATGAATTAGCACAATTTGGAGGCTTTGGCATCTGATTTGTTTGAATAATACATCAGTTTAGCATTGACGCAATTTTGTTTCTGTGTTTGCACAGTGTGTGCAGTGGCAATCTGTCATGAACAGGTTTTCTGCCTCTCAAGTGAAGGGATTAGCAGATAAATCATACTACACTAACACAAAGGCCTTATAAACTAAAATAAAGTGAGGTAGAAATCTGCTCTATCCCTGGACACCAGAGTAATGGGCAGTGTTCAAATTTGTGTTGACATGCTTTAGCTGATGTTTACATGTCCTGCAAGTGTGACTTTCAAGAAACAGCTGGATAAGACCACCATGATCAATCAATTATACAGCAGTTCTCAAACGTTTTGGACCAAGTGCCACCCCTGATCAAACCAAAGCATCCAAGTACCACCTACAAATCATCTTCTCATAGGAACCACAGAAATCTCAATGACAACATGAGTGCACGCACACACATATAATAAAAATAGCACTGAGCATTTACAATTTCAGTGAGATGGGTGAGCCTGTTTAGTCGAGCAAAGCAGATCTGAATTTATTGGTTGAGCCTTGAAAACTCACAACTTTGTTAGCGGAGTCTAACAGATTTTAAATCCTTAGGCATTCTGTTGACTGTCAAGGCCTCGCGGTGGATGCTGCAGTACCCCTAATAGACCATATGAAGTCCTTGGAATGTTAAGGATTCTAGAACTAGATGCATGAAACGAGTGAACTGGGATGTGTGGGGACAGTAATTGTTGAATCTACACAGGGGACAGACAGTGCAGTGCCTAATAGGTCAACAAAATAAATTTCAAATCTATCTGTCAAGAGACTGGTAAACAGTGCAGTTTTTTCAGCACAGGAGAAATATGTTCCGCTTCTACGGTATTGGTCAGCACTTGAGAAGTCCAGTTCTGGACATACTGGAATTTCTTAAATAAATTCTTGGATGAAACAGCTAATATGGCATTGCAGTAGTCTCACCTTGAGAATAAAAAAGCCTGAACTAATTTCTTGGCATCAGTAAGATAAATAATTGGTCTTAATTTGTGATACTTTGTGCAGATAGATGAAGGATGTGCTGCAGTTTACAGACATGTGATTTGAAAGAAAAGGAAGATTCAGGTTTTTAACAATGTGCAGGGAAAATTGATATCGCTAAAAAGTGAGTTTTACATAGCCTAATCTAGAGACTTGATGGGGACAGCCAATTAAAATCTGTCTCATTCTTGTTTATCCGGAGGTAATTTTAACCCATTGACAAATGTATATCAAGATGTTTTGCAGAGGATCATCGGGATAACAGTGATGGTGACATCATATATTCTGATAACCTGGATTAATGGCAAGATATACTGTAAATATTGAAAAGGTAAGGGCCAAGGACTGAGCTCTAAGGAACACCAGAGATTGCAGAAATGTATTTAAAATTGTCAAAGTTAACGAATTCTTTCAGAAAGGTAAGACTTAAACCACTGCTATACAACACATTACTAAACCTGCATAACTGATTGCTCCAGTTGATCAATTGAATATCAAAATCTGCTGAAAGGTCTAATAGTAAGAGCATAGAGTGAAAACCCAGCATCTGCAGAGATTAAGAGCAATTTCAGTGCTATCAGCAGCCCTAATACCAGTGTAACTAGTTGGGATTCCACAACACATTACAATAGTTTTGCTAAAAAGGGCAACTTTGAAGTAGGCTTATGTGAAAATTTAAAAGCTTTCAATTGGGGAGGAAATAATGAAGTAGATGGGAATTATTGTAGTACAAATAATAGAAGATGGTGCTAAGAAACACTTCCTAAATACATGAGAAGGAATTACTGTACATCTAGAGAACTGTTGATTAAAATTTATTTCAGAGCTAAGTAAGTCAGAATAGAGTGACAAATTCTGTAAGTGTGAAAACATTTGTTCCAGAGTGGCAGTGAGACTCATAAAAGAAATAAATAAACAACTTGCATGGCTATCAATTACAGTTGATAAGGTATGCCTGATAGTATTGATGTTATTAAAAAATATTAAGCTACCTGTTATATTACCCAGCCGAGAGAGTGAAAGAAGACATCCTAATTTGGTTTAGAAGCTGGTTTACTGCCCTAAAGAGGCATTAAGGATTTAAACGCTTTCAATAATATTGGAATAGTAAGAAGCACGAGCCGACCTCAAGGCCAACTATATAAATTGTCCATATGAGCTCAAGGTGAACAGAAAGCACTTTTCTCCCACAAGCACTCAGGTCTGCAACCATTTGTTTTCATTATGCATTACTCATCAGTGGACCAGGATGATGTAGGGTTTCTGTGAATTTACTGACACAGTTTCAACTGCAACAGTAAATTCCTTACCTTGGCTATCAAGAATCAATCAATAGACTAACAAGCAGTCTGTACACAGATTCCCAACACATGGAGTACATTTATTGATATAAAACGTGCACATAAAAGCAATTCAAAGTAAATACATGTAGTCAGCTTCAATACAAGCGACTGTCATTACATGAGGGTTATAAAGCTATAGCTGATATCAAGTAAAGATAGAAAAACAAGGATTATGTATTTAGTACACCGAGGCTTATACTAAGTCTATAATCAACATTTAGATACTCATAAGTGAATATTACTTAGGTGAATTCAATTGATATCAACATGTCATATAAAGACATTTCATTGCCAGCAACTACTGCTGCACGCCGTATTGTTGTGCATTTGATAAATAAACTTTGATTTGATATTAGGACAGAAATTGAATTATCGAGTTCAGTAATGTTCGATATTGAACTATTCCACAACTAGGGATTCTTAACTTACAAATGGGAGGATAAGGGAACAGGTGATGGGGGTTTGTCGCAGTGTTGTCCAGTCTCCTCTGCTGACTTGATGCTCATCCACTCCTGATGTGGCTTGAGTTGTTAGGGAGGGAGAGAGAGAAGTTCTGCTTTAACTTCACACTGACTGTTGTCTTCAGTGGGATGTCCAGGATAGCGTTGAGCTGAACTGGGACAAAGTCTGTGCAGTGGGGTGACTTCCTTGGTAAGGGTGAGTCGCACAAATAGGGGAGAAACTCATTTTGCTCCCAGCGTATAGGCTACTGCTGAATAATGACAGTTGTATTGATGAAAGTCCAATCGTAGGGCTCTGGGGATCAAGCGGATACACAGTGGTAGCTAGCTGGTTGCAAGGTCCTGCCTGAAGGCTAGACTGTGGGCAGAGTTCTGCCTTTACACACAGGCTCACTCAAACTTTATGTCGAGTTAAAGTCCCAAAGTTTTAGGCAACTGTTTTGGCAGTGACATGGTTTCGTTGTCAGCCAGCCAAGTTGGTTCGGTGGAGAGAAGTAGAGTTCGAAATGATAAGCATGGCTTTTTTTACAAAAAAAATCAAACAAGATATTGGGATTGGCGATTGGTTAAGATGTCACCAGGTAGAGTGACCTCTCCATGCCCTACAAGTACACGGTTGGTTGGCCATCTTTTTGATTGATGGACCATAACCTGTGATTTAAGACCGTCATACAGAAATTACTATGACTTTAAGGCCATCATCCAGGCACCAGGAGCAGACTTCAATCATGGGAAGTGCTGGTACTGGTTGGTATCACCTTCCTGGGAGATGCTATTATCAAAGACAAACTCCTCCATCCTACATTCCACACTACAAAGGTGATTTAGTCTGTGGTTGGCATTGTTGTAACAGAAGAAATAAGGTTCTTGATCCCGAGATGAAGTAAAACAGATGAGTTTATTGCATGCAAGGAACAATAAAGCCGAAGTCTTGTTTCCCGCAAGAAACAACAAAACCGAAGTATTGTTCCCCGTACTGTTACAAACTTTTGGGTTATATACAGTTTTCTTCTCCGTTTCTGACGTCACTCGGTCTGATGGTAAAGAGGGGGGTTCATGGTATTTGGCCAGTTTACGATGTTCTGGGCAAATGGTCAGTTTAACATTACACCCAGGGGGGTTCCTAGCTGGCATCTGCAATCCTTATCAGTTAACCCCCTTTCCTGCCATAAACCCCAGCTTGTGACTTGGAAGTCTAAACCCCCTACAGAAAGGATTAAATTCAAACCCCCGTCTTCACATCTTTCTTCATTCCCCCCTTATAAAATATGGCATACGTCAGTGTAGCCTATTTTTATACATACAATGTCAGGGCAGATCTTTCCTTTCTTGGCGAACAGGTATGTATTGCCATGACATTGTACGTTCCACGGTTATGGCAAGATGTGATACATGTTTTTGTGCACGTGATGATTACAATTATACATATAAACAATACTATTCCTACAAATAAACACTGTAAAAAAAGTTCCGCCCCAGGCCCCAAACACAGACTTTACCCAAGATCCAATTCCCCAATTTTCAGTATAATAGTCCTGATATTTCTGTCCCTCATTGTAAATGTGTTGGGCCAGATCTGAGATGTGCTCAGAATTATCAGGGATATATGTGCAGCATTCAGTGCCAATTACTGCACAAGTTCCTCCTTGGGCCGCCAGTACATAATCTAAAGCTAGTCGGTTCTGCATGGCCACTGTTCTGAGGGCTACCATCTCATCATTAACAGCCTTCAGACTAGATGAGGTAGAATTTGCTAATTCTTCTAAAGTCGAGGCCATTTGAATTAACTAATACCTAAATAATATTCCCAATCAGCCAATTTTCTTTGTGGTCTGTGGTTAGGTCCGAAGGGGCTGTGGATTTGAACCCGGATATGAGGAACCACATATCCTAAATAACATGACCCAGACCACTGGGCTGGCAACCATGGGTAGGCTCGTTTTCCACAAATGAAAGATGTTCCGTTTGGCGCTCCCCATGCCTCTGAAAATAAGAAACTTATACCGAATTGTGGGGTGTGCCGATCCCATTCCTGGAATTTGGAAGGTAGAGGTGGATATATTTGCAGCGATGGTAAGGTTGCAACGACTCCATCCAACCAAGTGCAAACCATTAGTGTGCTGGAAACATATGTTTCCCTCACGTTCCTTATTTAGAGTCAGGTATGGTGGTGTATGGCTTCTGTTATATTTAGGAGCGTAAGAGCCTGTGAAACTCGTGGGCTCTAAGCCTCGCTCCAGTAGATATTGTAATGTTGTGCAGGTTAAAGTCGTGTTATGGCAACCCCCATAGTTTGTCATATTAAAATCTCCTAAATTATCCCTCTGATCATGCCTATGACTTCCTCGAGACGCCAAGGAATGGCCCCCATAGGAAGTCCTCCCTGTACATATTTGGGTAATGCGGCACACACCCAGCAGGCACTTTGGTTGGTTTTCTTAGCTGTCAGATAGGAGAGGCCTAAAAAGGAATTAATTCCATGTTCTCCTTTGTGGGAGAGATGATCATTAATCCCTGCGGAACATAGTTCTACAGCAACAATTATTGTTATAAACAGAAATGATTTCATTCTGAGTCTGTAAATGGGGATGAGGCTCGTCGGCAGTGTGGCGCGTGGATCCAGCGATCTTTTCCTTCCACTCGAACCGCAGACTCGGTTGTCAACAGGATCTGGTAGGGTCCGTCCCACCTGGGCTGGAGAACCTGTGAAGGAAATTTCCTGATCCACACCCACTCTCCTGGGATGAGGTTGTGCCCTCCTTCAGGTGGTGGTCCCCACGCCTCCAGGACCTGCTCGCGGGCTCCTTGGGTGGCCTCTGTCAGCTACTTGCAATAATACAAAGGAATGGTTGATCCATCTGAGGAAACCCCAGTCTCAGCACCTGTAAGAGAACTTGTTTCAAATTATTACAGGAGGCTTTTGCTGCGGGAACCAAGGCAATCTTGTCCTTGTACTGCACTCCCCCCTTAAGCAGATCTGTTAAGAGTTGTGCTCACCCTGTAAAAAAACATTGCACCCAGGCCCTGTTAAAATTTCACAATGCTAGACACAAAAGGGCCTTATCATAACTGCTTCTATTAGACACTCTAAAGCTGAAGCAACTCAGACTTGTGGGTTTCCTCGTCAGGGGAAGCACTCAGAATACCATCAACATACTGAGTGATCACAGCCAGTTGAAGCCACATGATACCCTGTTCTGGATAGTCATTCTTTGTAATACATAATATTCCAACCCAATAGATCTGGGATAAAACCACCCATTAAAATCTGGTACTCAGCAAGTAAAACTTGCTGCCCCAATGCTCCTGTGGCCTCCTGCCGTCTTCCTATATGCATTACTCTATAGCACACTGTTGAACAGAGGAGTGAAACAAGCATGACAGTAGTGCTCCAGTATCCCCTAACAGAGAAACCACCACTCCATTAACAGTACATTTTTAACCACTGGACTGGGACAGACTTAGGGAGGCTACAAGGGATTTACAGGATCTAATCGTTAGGAAAACAGATTTTCTCACAAGACGTTATTCTCTCCAGTCTCGATTCTAAACCTACAGCGTTTCAGCATGTCTGGTTTCGAGACATTCGAATAAAACCAAATTGTTTCCATTATTGCAACTAATTGTATAAAAATACAAAAACTGTTTAACTACTTTTACGTCCACCTGTACTGTACTTATACGTTTCAGACGCTCTTATATTTTCCAATCTCCTTAAGTTGATTTTCGTCAAGTCTCTTTAGTTACGTCTCTAGCCAGTCCCGCTGGCTAAACACACTCACACCGTCATTTAGTAGACCAAAACTCACAGTTACACACATACATGCCGGCACACAAATTCATAAAACACACATACACATCGAGAATATATTTTTCTCTTCGTAATACAATGTGCTGTATTCTTGTTTTACTTCTACATGAATCCTTTTAATTCCTGAAGCGCACTCCAGGTTCGCTGCATTTCTAATTTCGGGTGCGGTACTTTAGCCCACCGGTCAATATCTTACGGTTTTGGATTTGATCGTATGGGGGAAATCAGGGAAGGTAGGTGCCATTGCAGACCCCCTGGACGGGGTGCGAGACAGTGTTAGAGTGGCGCTGTCATCAACGGCGCCAGCCCCTGCTACATCAAGTCCTTTCCCACTTCGAGTGAGAGTACAGATCTGCGGGCGCCCTCCCTCTAACAGGGGAGACCCTGATCCGTCTTTATCACACTCATACCAAGTGTTATCCCAATCAGACCCCCCTTTCCTGCCATAAACCCCAGCTTGTGACTTGGAAGTCTAAACCCCCTACAGAAAAGATTAAATTCAAACCCCCGTCTTCACATCTTTCTTCAGCATCAAAGAGAGAGGCCTCAATTAAGAATCTAAACCAACTCTTAATTATGTGGTTTATTAAGCACTGCTGCTACAGACATGACCTAGTATTTGAGATCAGTCGAGTTTTAAGAGGAAAAAGAATTCATAGTATTGAGAGTAATATAAGCACAATTTACCAATAACTTTTTAAAAGAAGGTTGGTGACCGAGATGGAGCAATCATAATTAAAAATGATTAGAATTTCAAAAGAAAAATAGTTATTGAAGTTTACATGAATATTACAATCACCTAAAATCAGAACTCGGTCAACTGAAGGGCAGACTGGTATAAGTTCAGAGAATTCTGAAATACAATGCATATAGAGTTTGGAGGGCAATACATAAGCCTGCAATTGGCTGAGCAACGTTAAATTTTAAGTTTGAAAGAGTTCAATGAAGGACAAGGCAGCAGATGCAGATCAAAGGTGGTGGGACAGAAAACGTCTTTACCTATGGCCTTTTTTTTTCAGGATTTTTCCAGATAACTAAGGCCCAGAGGCATCAGTTCATTTAAATTTGGGACATTTGACTGTTTGTTTACCAAAGAAATCTTCAGAAGGTTCAGGAAGGAAGGTTCACTCTTGTTCAGAGAATGCCTTTCTGAGGTCTGAGGAAACTCAAGTCAGACTTTTACTACACTGAGCAATCTAGATAAGAAACTAACCAGGAAGAGCCGATTCCAACACTTTTAGGCCTAATAACAAAGCAGGCAGTGCCTCTATGAAAATAGTTAAGTCTGTTAAGGATTCTATGATGGCCCAAACAACCTTTGCTGATTTTTGGTGTGTGATCTTGAACCTATACATGTACAAACTAAATAAAAACTGTAGTAAAGGCATAGTTTGGTTAACAGAGTTACCATGTTTATGCAGAAGTTCAAAATGGGTTACGCGTCATTCAATTTCCTTAAGAAAAATGTCAGTCTGTTGTAGTCGGTTGTTGATGTGTTGTGTGTAGACCCGTTATCAGAATGAGACCTGTATGTCAGGGTTGTTCTGTGAAATAAAAAAAGTTAATTAACAAAACAATCTCTCTGTGGTCCCAAAGTTATCAGTCTTGGTTCACTCAATTCTTGCCAAAGAAGATGAGTGGAAAGGATAAGAATGAGAATTGGACCATTTGTAACAGTAAGTGATTTGAGTGGGAAGGGAGTGGGTTTACTTAATTTGCTTTCTTTTGTTATTACTGTTCATATCTGTTATGAAATATTACAGTACTATAGTGCTGTATTTATAATGAAAATAAAAATAGTCAAGAGTAAAGGAAGTGTGCTCTACTAAGATTTAAAAAAGCAAGCTATAATGTAGCCTTCTGCTGCACTCGCCTATACCCCCCGTCTGTTCCTCTTCTGCATTATCCTTTATAAATGGAGACCCCTTTCTTTTTCAGCTCATGTCCTGTTGTGGTCAGAGGTTTCTCTCCTCTAGTGACTAGCATGCCCACTGTAATAGAAAAGTGCAATCAACCCCCTTTTCTTGAAGCTGAATCCTTGACTCTAGCATCCTCTGTGCCAATTTCCAGCTGCCAAACTGGAGTGTAGGGATGTTCACTGCTGTCATAATGGTAATTAATTTGTTTGCATAACTTGAATAATAAGGGCAAAACAATGCTCTTTTAGGGTTCCAGTGCTCATTTTCATTAACAATACTTACTGCAAAGAATTGCTAAAACTATTTCTGAAACTCTTAACAATTCTAACACAAATATTGCTACTTAAATACTTGTTTCACGAGCTATGGGACCCCACTCCATTTTCCCCATAGAGGTTTAAGTCATGCATTCACAAATTTGCTTTTTGCAAAACTACAAGGTATGAAACCCTCACAAACACCGAACAACAGATTCAAGCTCCTGTGAAAGTTACCAGGAACAGTTAAAAGGATTACTATGCCACCTCGTGCCTAAAGGTTGTCATGGAACTGATGGTGAATTAGCATGGGAGGGAAAACAGGACTTAACTGCAGATTCTAAATTATTATTGAGAAAGATTGAACAAAAACACAAGATAAGAACTCAAGATTAAGTCATTCAAAATAGTCTTGTGCTTATGCAGGTTTTATTTCAAGATGTGATTACTGTAATCTTTTTACAAACACTTAAACTTTTATCTTGTTACTTTACCACAGTTGTATATTCAGATGACCTCGAAAGTCATTTCAGAAAACATTTGTTTCTATCTGAACATATTAGTGTCTCCCCCCCACACACTTGAGAGAATAAATCGTTACATAAGTCACCCTGTTGGAAAAACAGCAGAAATCTAGAGCGAGCTCACAGATATCAAGATCACTTTAAACTTCTTTTGTGTTCTCAGGATGTTTTGGAAGACTTGTTTATATAGAGAGTCCCCCTTTGATAGTATATTTGAGCTGGAGATAGCCAATTAATATTCTTTGCTTCCAGTTCTGTTCACAGTTAGAATTATCTCTGGTGCTGAGGGCACTGTTTTGAATTTTGTAGTAGAATAGGATTTTATGAGGATGCGATACTAGGATAAGTATTTAAAACATGGCTCATCCAAGGAGGAACATTCAGAGAACACAATCATGATTTCTTCACATTGACAATTACTTCCTTCGATGCCTACCCCACCACAAAGCACAGAAGCAATATATCAGTAAAACAAAAACTTCCATGAAGAAACACAAAGCTCGGGCATTATTTATGTTTGGACAAGTTACATAAGCATAAACAGGCATCAGCAGCACACAACTCTGATGAATGAAGTGGAAAAAACAACTAAACCGGTGATGCTCTCACCATGCAAAACAGACCAACACTTTCATCACAAGAACACCACAACCATACCCATAAACACTACTGATGCATGATCACAGCACTGAGGTTATTTATATCAAAAAAGCTTCAACTTTAACACTTTCCTTGGAGTGGATTATCTCAGCAAACACATCTAAACATGACGGGTGCCAAACTGTTCAGAGCAAGGATCTGAGAAACTCCAATATATGTAAATCAGACTGGGGTTGTGGTGGGGGATCTGAAGAAAAGGTGCATGAGGGATGTATACAGACTAAGGAGAAGAGACAAAGGGAGAATCCAGAGAAAAAATATTTCAAAGTACTAGGAATGCAGATACTAACACCTGAAAGCGTTAAGTGTTAAACGTATTCCAGAACTAGTGGCTGTTCACTGCTTTTAACGTGACTCTAATCTAATTGAAAACATAGAAACATTGCTGATAGAAAGTGATGGACAACAACATAGCTCCATCGCTCCATTATAGCGATGGCAAAATGAAAGAGATGGAGGTATGTTAAACAAAAACAGCTTAAAAGCACAGAGGGGGAATGGAGATTAATTAAGGGTCTAAAATTCTGTATTATAAGAATTCTATTTATACAAAGACTAGGATAGCGCACAAAAGTCAGAAATCAAAAGATGTAGTTGAGGTATGTACAAGAGAAATACTTTCAAACATTCAATGAGTAAGTAAAGCACTGGAATGATATATTCTTTGAGCAGTACTTTGAAACTGTTCCAGGTAGACTCAAAAGCAGAAATGTTACATTTTCAAAAAAGACTTGGAAAAATTAGAATGAAGCAGGATAAGATGACATACCATATACAGTATATATCTATTAAATCGCTTGAGTTTGAGGGGAATCGTTTTATAGATGCTAAAATCACAAAACAAATTTAGCAAATAGTAAATACATCAAAGTAAAATGAAGTTGCAGTCCCCATGGTTTAATAGAACCATTAAGAAAAATAAGGACAAAGTAAAAACTTTATAGTGTTACTAAAAAAAAGAGAACGAAACTTATTCTCTTGTGAGAATTACTGCAAAAGAGAACGTCGAACTGCAAAACAAGAAAGACCATGAGAGAGAGTATGAGGGCTTTATTTAAATTACTTTTACAGCAGAAGTATTAAACAAAGTGTCTCTGACATAATAAGGGAGTTCTCTTTGAAGATTAAAAGTAATTGAATAATGTATTAAATTAATGTTTCACACATGTTTACTAAAGAATAATTAACATCAATCAACAGACTGAGAATATATAACACACTGAGATTAATAGTATCAGCACAGAGAGATAAGTGTCAAATTTACTCTGAGAACGTAAAACTCCAAGACCTGGTGATATTCTGATGATTGTTCTAAAAGCAATGAGAGATGTTATTTATAGATTAGTATTGGACCTTTTCAGACCAAGTCAGTCTGTTCAGGAGTAATACCTGCCTACTAGAAAATTGCAAATGTAGTACTCATGCACAAAAGGGGGAAAAACGAGAATTAATAGTAATATTAATTGTTATAGTATTGGTAATTAATATAAATTATTTCAAATTAGAACTAAATTAGAGGATTATTTGTAATGTAATAAGATGACAGGAAAGATCTTAAAATGCATATATTGGATGCAATCAATTCTTATTATTCTTTTTGACTTAATTGTTGAAGTTTTGTATGAAATTGTTTGGATAGATTATAGTACCAAAAGCACAAGATGCAGATAAAATGACAATTCTTAAATTTTGGTGATGTAATAAGTGAAGTACCACATGGTTCTATATCAGGATTACTGCTGGTCTTAAATATTAATCTAAATTCAGGTATATTTCGTAAACCTGTCAAATTTTGCAGATGATACCAAGATAGGAGGAGTTGGATGTACAATTGAATTGAACAAGAAAAATGAGAGACAAGTTCTGAGTTAACTGACATTTAAGATTATAGAGTAAAACATGCCAGTAGAAAAATATACAAACTACAATATGAAAAGATGTGAAACAAAGAATTGTACTCCAGACTATGACAAATTCTATTATGATTTCAAAGCACGAAGATACGAGGGCGGCATGGTGAGACGCTGGCTAGCATTGCTGTTTTGCAGCTCTAGGGTCCCGAGATCAATTCCTGGGTGTTTCTGTGGAAATTATATGTACGACTTGTGCTTGTGTGGGTTTTTTTTCTGTGTGTTCCGATTTCCTCCCACAGTCCAAAGAAAATTGGCCTTAGAAGGGTGTCTGTGTGTGCCCTGTGATGAACTGGCATCCTGTCCAGGATGTACCCTGCCTTTTGCCCCTTGCTTGCCGAGTCGGCTCTTCCCTGATTCCCTGAATTGGATAAAGAAGTTAGAAAATGGATGGATGGAAAAATATTATCTTTTAAGCTTTCACTGAATGTGGAACATGTACCTAAACCTAACTGTATTCTCTGAACATTTTTATTCAGCTAAGAACATGTAAACAACACAGTTCATGGCCAAAACATGTTTAAAATCAGTAGTCGAATTGTTTTTATTTTTATCATGCACAGAATTTTTAAAGGGCAGGTGACCTTGCAGAAATTTAAAGCCTCTTTAAAAGTACCACACTGGAAGGATAAAGATGTTAACTTAAGGAATGTACTGTATGTGTGATCTAAGAAACAAAAAAAAATGTTTCTCAATTCTTATCATTTGCTTAAAACTGGAGAGAAAAGGTAGGGATTTATTGTGTTCAATTATGAATTTATTTTCTTGTTTCAGGAAGGGCTTCCTGAGAATAAGTAAACAACACAAAACCCATGGCCTGCCTTAGCTTATTATTAATTTGTCTCTTTTATTTGAAGTGCTATTTACTTGTACCCATTTGTACTGATTCTGCTGAAGTAACTTGTTCAAGGATGCGAAGGCAGTACCTCACCTGGGATTTCAATCTACAACCTTCCAGTTACAAGTTCAGAGACCAAACCACTGCTCCACTCTGCTACCTTAGGAGTTTCATAGATATGGAAACAATTTGTATGCTAATAGAGTGAAGGCTACTCTTACCATGTTCTCAATTTTTTTAATTAAGCACTATAATGATGGATTTTGGAATGACTGACCTAATGGGAGTTAAAGACATGGAATGGATTCAATTAGAATTATACACTTCCTGCTCTGGAGGTAATTATCTGTGGAGTACAGTGTCACAAAGCTGATGGTAATTTAACATTTCGCTAGAGGGAGCTGCAGACTAAAGATTTTATTATGAGAAGAAAACGGTTTACATTTCTTCTCTCCAATAACATTTTACTGTAATCATTCAGTAATTAAATGATAATACACATTCCATTAATTGATTATTTAACACTCCTTTCTATAAAGTTAGTGGCTGTAGAAGGATAATTGAATTGAAAACAGGAAATTATTTGTTTTCAAAATAAAACTACATAGTGTCCTCTCCCTTATCTCCATTGGAGAGCATATTTGTGTCAAGATTGACAAATGTTATTTATAAAATGATTTCCCACTTTAGTATTTAAACACCTATTACTGTCAACAAAAGGTGAGAGTTTGTAAGAGCTGAGATCACATCAATTATAAAAAAAATGCACCTACACGAACTGTGATTACATTCAGCCAAAGGTGGAAAGAAAGTGGAACCACAATCTATCAGAAGTGCACACATACTGTATATGCACTGAGCATCAGGAGAAAATGATAATTTATAACGTTATCATTTATAATAATACTTCAAGAAATTCACAAGCAATTATCAGGAAAATGTCTACATGTTTTCTGTAGAAGTTAAACCAACTGTTTTATTCAACAGACAAATATAAAGGTATATTTAATATGCTGATCAAGAGTTTACAGTGATTAGTTAATAGCATTGTTGGATGCATTGCAATCTGTGTCCAAGAATAAGACATCCATCCATTTTCTAACAGCTTTATCCAAGAGTCTGTCCTGGCAACCAGGAGGCGGTAAGGCAGGATACACCCTGTACAGGACACCAGTCCCCTGCTGGGCACAAAGACGCAAACACACATTCACACAAGGGACAGTTTTCCAAGAAGCCAATTAACCTGCCAGTATGACTGTTGGGAGGAAACTGGAGCACCCAGAGGAAACCAACACAAGCACGGGGTGATCATGTAAATTCCACGCAGCGAACACCCCAGGAACTGAACCAAGGGCTCCAGAGCTGTGAGGCAGCAATGATAACCACTGAGCCACCATGCTGCCCATGAAGACATCCCAGGAATAAGAATACAACCAGGTTACCAGTGTTGTCTTGCAGGATTCCGTCCCATTTTTTTTGTAGAACCCAGACAAGTGCATGCTTGTTCACTGGTCTCTGAAAGTTAGATGCCAGACATCATCCCTGTTCATCTTGCAGATATTCAATATAGCAAGGTCAGGCAAGCAGGACATCTGCAGCATTCTAATCTCACAAGAAAACGTTTGTTACATAACGATCATGATATGCATTGTCCTTTTGGATTGTCACTTCCAGGATGAACATTTCAGGATGAGCCTGCAGGAAAGGCAAATCGTGAGATACCAGGATTTGGTCACTGTAGCACTGTGTGGGTTAGGCTAACACTGCTCACTAGTGACTAGTCACTCCTGAACAGAGTATCACAGTTGGACCTCAGTATCAATTGTTCTGTTATACACAACACTTAGCATATCCATCACCATTTCTGACTGATAGGAATGATCAACATCTTTTGCTGATGTCCATCAGGGTGGTCTGCACAAAACCATACCTGATGACTACTGTTGGAGAGTCCAGCACAAGGATCGCTCCAGCATGCATTTGGCTACAACATGCTGTCCTTTTGATAAACAGGGCATATTAGTTTCTGATTCTTTCTTGATCTACATCAGAAAATAACCTAAACCCAATCAGCCCTCTCACTAATTATTTAGTTCTCTGCAACAGCCAGACTCACTTGAGTGTATCATGGTCAGGCATGAATTAATCGATTGAATGACTTTAATGATGTAATTCAAGTAATGCATATAACATGTAATCACTATTCAAAATCTGTGTATGTATCTACAGTATACACACACATGCATAAATAGGGTGATGCATTTTTTTGCATTTAAATCTGAGTCAAAACCTTTCTTTTCAGAAAAGCTTTTACTTAATTATTGCCTGTTCCATTTTCTAACTTCTGCTGCAGTTCTGATTTTCTTTCTTAAGCAGTATGTACTTATTTAGTGCTTTTCTATCCTTATAACTGTTTTTAAACCTACTGTAAAACACTTTTAAAAACTAAATTCGTTTATTATTATTTTGATGCTTAGAATATTTCTGAGGAAATCTGGTATGGTTATGCTGTATTTGTCTAAAGATGAAAGACCATAATTAGAGTGCTTTATGTCCCTGAATTTTAAAGAAGCCTCATTCTATAAGCAAACAATGTTCTGACATGAATTTTGAGTGTGTTTTATGACCTGTTGTGTTCTAGTGACAGGGTGGCGGAGCTGTGGTACTTTAAAAAAGCTTTATAGCAGATAATAGTCATTTGTTTGTATTATTATAGGCCTTTTTAATTAAATTATTTGTCATTGTGTAGCAGAAGATCTCATGAAAAAATAATACAATTAAAATAATGAAAAACACAGTGGAAATAAGCCAGGGAAGCTTTTTTGAAATTCTGAACTAAAACAATCACCAGTAAAGTGTGCTTCCTGCTCTATATGCTGTATAACATTAATCTGTTCTCATATGTCTTGGGTGTTGAAATTATTAGAATATTTTTTTATATTTAAATTGAATTCTAAAAGCAGCTCAACCACACAAAGTGCTTCAAATATCTGTTTACTGTTGATCATCCAGCTACAAAAAGACCTAAAAATACTGTATGATAAAAAATAATACATTCTAAATATTTTTCTTTTGACTTATTTTACAGAAATATTATCCCATCCTGTTTTCCAATAACAACCCTTTCAATAAGATTTATGTTTAAGAAAAGTGAATTTTACTTGCTAGGGTTAAGGTCTTGAAGGTTGCAAATTGCAAAAACCTGGTTAATTTAAACTAATTTGGTTCAAAAGCATGCTTGTGCATGTGTCCTGACCCTGTTTTCTCTAAAAAAACAAAATTACTAAATATAAATCTGATATGAATAAATAACTACTGCCATCGTTGTACAGTGGTCAGTATCGGATACTGTATAAGATCTCTACCAAACTATTATTTATGTTTCTGGGAGCTTTAATTGTAATATCATTTACACTGGTGGCAGTATTTTCCTATTTATTATACTATTGGGAGAAACATGTTTGTCACTGGGCCACTTTGCTTAAGGCTTTGCTTTGGTAAGCCCTCGGTTAACCACACTTCTTCATAAGCTTCCCTTATCAGTTTCCTAAGGCTTTCTATTAGCATGTTTTATCCTCTCCGGTCAGGAAGACATTTGTTTTCATGGGTGCCATCTACATTCATTCTACATTTTTTTAAACTGCTCTGTCCAAAAATGGTAACAATCTTTTATTAATTTTAACCTCTTTGATTATATTTGTCAAGACCTGTTAAAAAGCGACACCATTAATTGCATTCAACCTGTAAGTTAAAATGCCTATTAGAAAATAAGTATGACCAAATAGATGTGGAGTCTTATATTTTAACTATGGTTTATGGGAGTGAATTTTACTAATATAAAGTTTTTGTCCTATTAGATGTTCCCTGAAGTCCATTATTTTTTTATTGGAAAGTTGACTGGTTGTTAGTTGTTGGTGTTTGTGTGATCTGAAATGCACCTTGATCATGATTCACTATGAATAAATGAGAAATGATACAAACTTAGTCTCCTTGTATGCCTTCTTCTCTAAGCTGTCACACCCAATGGTTGGGTTCCCCTTACAGAAACAAGCTGCTGCCTGCACCATGGTTTCTCAGGTTTGCCTATTGCAATCCTACAGCAGGGTGATGATTGGAAAGAATGCAAAACATTATGCCTTCGCCTACTGGGTTCATGTTATGGATGTGGTACACTGTCAGATCCCACTGGTGCGATGGTGCAGCAAGCGGCATGTTGCTGTAGATGGGTGGGGGAAATAGGCAGAGCATGGTGCAGGCAAACACAGTCCAGAGTTTATGGTCAGAAACTAGAGAGAGTCAAAGTTGGTAAAACACCAAGGGGAATGTTGGAGATATGAAGTCAAGAATAGGGAGAATGTTGAACATATACAGTATAACACAGCACAGGACTGGGAACTAGAGAACTCAGGAACTGTAGACTAGGAATACAGGGAGGCTCCCAGTAGACTCAAAGAGCAGACTATGTACCAGAACCCTGAGCATTGTCAGAGCCGTCTCAAGATCTCCTGTATAACCTCTTATGGGTTTTGCTGGAAATTGCTCACAGGTGAGGCAGATTTCCTGTCAGAATGCATTTCCATGGCAATCAGCACTGATTGCAGGTTTGCCATGGAGGAGAGCCAGACAGTGCAGGTTTGTGTCTGTGTGTGCTCTCCTATGGTCTGGTGTCCGGTCCAGGCTGTATCCAGTAGTTGCTTGCCAGGGTAAGACCCGGCTTATCATCTACCCTGTGTTGGATACATCACTTAGAAAGTGGATAGATGGATTGATGATCTGAACAAGATGGCACATGATGAGGCGTAGATGCCACCAAGCTGAATTAGAAGTGAAAGTTTTAGAACATGGATCCTGCCAAAAGATCCCCTTTTGCTTTTATAAGATCCAAGTGGGGAATGTTTGAACTCTTTGTTTGTACAGCTCGGGTTCTTGTAGGGTGATTTGCAACACTGTTGCATTTCTCTTACCCTCTAATTCCACACCATCTAGAGCAGCAGAAGTATTAAACTCAATTCCTGGTTTCTTCTGGTTTTTGTTCCAAGCTGACTAGTGTATATTTAATAATCACATTATTTTCTTACTTAGATATATCTAGGGGTTTTCTTAAAGCCTTTCACTCAAAACATTCACTTAATTAAAGCTGTACTGTAACCTATACAACTCTTGAGAGGCTGGTTAAAAATATAACTTAGTTTATTACAGAATTAGATTTAATGATAAGTTTATATAGTACAGGTTTTGTACAAGACCCTCTAGCAACTGAGTTTGACACCTCATTTAGAGCTAGAGAAGCACTTGCAGATGTGCTTAAAACATATTGATGATGACCCATTGTAACAAACTTGTTTCTCACAATACCTTACTGTTTCTTGAACTCACTGAAAGCTATGTTCATCTCTAAGAAGTATTCATAATAGTTACCTTAAGGAGCAATGCATTTTTTAAATAAAGTAACATCTGATAAGTTCAATTATGCATCAGAGACAATATTCATTTTATAATTAATTTCTCAAGGTTTCTTTCCAATGAACTGATTACAAAAACTCTCAGCTGAATTTGCTATATGCTTTACTGTATATTACCTGTTTTTTAATTTTCCACATTTTCTGTCCAGTAGCTATTCTAATCCATCATTCTTGCGAGTTTCCCTGGAAACCAGTATCTTTGAGGATTACATATTTGTTTTAGATAATACTGACAAACTTTTAAAATGAGAATAATTACATTAATAAAAAGAAGGTAATCACATTTTAATGACAGAAACATAATATGAATCACAATTTATGTTTTAACCTTTTTAAAAACACTTGCTCCCAACCCATGGGATGTACGTATTTGGGCACACAATTTCTGAAGATTAATTAATTAGTTCATTTATTAAATGTGAGTACATACTGTTTTAATATGAACTGAAAAGATATAGATTGTTAAAACAGAAGTAACTACCTGTTAATCCCAAGTTTTCTCCATCCAGGGGATGTTGTGGGCACATTTTTGTGTTTTGGGAGCATCCAGACATTAACAAATTCTGGAGGTGGGTCTCTTCCATGGAGATGTTTTCTTTTCATGATTGGTGCTCTTGATGGATGATGATTCCTGAAGGTCTCTCACAGTGGGGGAGATGGACCTAGTCTGACTGGTGCTAAAAACTTGCTGGTGCTGTGCTGGGAGCCTCTGCATTCTCTCTCCGGGCATCACTGGACCCTGACCTGGCTTGATATTATTTATATGGAACTTTGGGTTGTTGATATCCATGGTACCAGTGGGGGGATGATTGTGGTTTGGAGTGCTGCTGCTGACACAGTCTGAGCCTCATAGCCTGGGGTTCCATTGTCGCTGTAGCGCTAGAAACCTGGAGGGGGTAGCTAAGGGGGGTTTGTGTGGGCAGACAAAAAAGTTATTTTCATTTTTGTGAAAGCAATTTCCTGGGCATTGCAATAAAGATTGCTATGAGCATTGAAACCATTGCTTTGTCTACTCATTTGCTTAGCAACCCTGACAGTGCTTGCAAGCACTGCAAACATTTAGAGTTTTCTGTATCAAACACATTTACTAGTAATTCTGCAGGTCTTGTTTCAAGTTACCGTGAACTAATACCCACAGTCATAGACAGGATGCATGCACACTGGGCTCCAGAATATTACTATACCTAGTAAGCTTGATAACTGTGCAGGGCAGATGGTTGGTGCTTTATCCAGCTTTATCCAGTATGATGGATCAAACAATTTATGAAATATAGAAATGGCTATTTTGCATGTAAAAATAATTTCAATCTTGCTATTTTGGTTTAAAATGCTCTAGAAGAAAGGAAAATTCAGCAAACTGCAGAAACAGTGACGCATGGCAATTAAAATTATTCAGTAAAACTACAGATAGACAACTATACTAGTCCTTGGAGCTCACCTTACTTTTTATTGTCTTCATAGGTCAAAGAATGTTTCCATGGTAACAAGGTGAGAGCAATAGAGTTCTGTTTGTACAGATTGTACAGTTGTGTACTAATGCTTTGTAATACAAAAGAGCCTAGCATGTTCCATATAAAATAATGAATAGAGGATTACATTATTTGAAATTCCAAATTGTATTAATATTTTGGGATTTTGTCATGTTTTGTGTTTTCATTTAATTGTATCTATCCATAAAACTCTTATGATCCTAAAATGAAATAATTGTAGTATAACCTATATTTAGGAAGCACTTTGTAATGTTTTGAAGGTTGTAGGTTAACATACTGTACATGTGTGTGCCAGGAATCTCTTTAGATATTATAGTGAGATCTCAGTGGGATTTAAATTTGATAGAGAATGTCAATTTATTAAGCTCTTCCCAAAATGATTTTGTACCCATAGTAGGCACACTTTCCACTTTCCTGCTCCATTATAGAAAAACAAATTACAATGAACTTTACAGAGCCCTGTCTTTCACATAAATGGTCAAATCAAGGCTTTGTTCATTCATTACATTTGTATTTTTAACTTGGCTGCTAATCTTGTTTCTGCAATCAACATCTGCAGAATTTTTAATAAGGCCTGCTTGAACTTAGATTAGATTGAATTTCCCTCTCAGCTGTTCACTGTGCTGAACTCACATGTAGTGTCCTTGTGGTCAATGCATGCCAAACTAGAGGTTGTTGCATGGTTTGCTAGTTAAGCTGGAGCTTTATTTTAAAATGCTTTGAGGTCCATAGTTGTGATGAAAATCAAAATATAAATACCATATGTTGTTATTGTTATAGTACGTTTCTACTAGACAGTATACAGTTTGAGAAGACTATGGCATTTTGGTTTGAAAGTTCCTGTGGGCTGAAAACTGGCAGAGATTGGATCACTTTAATAAACCACACTAACCTCTGCTCAGCAGGAGTTCTCTAAAGCCAGGCAAAAAGTGGTGTAGTTTTGGCCTCATCACTCTGGTGGCTCAGTGCATTAGCTCCACTGGGGCTAGCAGGTGAAGCAGGAAGACCACTGGATACTTGCTGATCATTAACCTTCATCACTTATTTATGGTTTGCAGCTGTGAGCCCAAATCAGAATTTACCATGAATAATGTCTTTCTCTTGAGCTAGTGAGTCACTACCTGCATCGATTCAGCTCACTTTAAAAACAAAAGGCAGAGCTTTCTTTAATATTAACAACATCTTGGAATGTTTGCTTTTATCTGAAATGCAACTCAAATATCATTTAGCAAAAAAGAAAAAAGAAAGAATAAAGACAATACTACTGGCACAAAAAAGTCTAAAGGTATATCATTAGGGTCAATAAGACCAAATTGTTTTGCTCTTTTATTGATTGTGTATGACTATTTGAAAAATGTAAATAATACTTCTTGTGTCTGAAGTAATTGAATTAAGAACCTTTGCATGTCTTTTAAAATGATTCATATTGATGTTTTATAGGAAAACTGCCACTAAGAATTGCACTAGAAATTCATTCAACAACAGCAGGAATGTACCTCCAATTTATATGGTTGTCTGAAAGACTCAGGGAAGAGATGAATGAAACTTTGTAGCAATATTTTGAATAAACCTACAAATTGGTGCTTTAGATATTTAGACTGTTTAATGCAATGTTTTCATTTTTAATTGGCACCACCCATATCCACTTAAGGGTGTTCTCTAAAGCCTACCCAAGCCTACCTAAAAAAAGTAGAAACATCTATAAACCATAATGCAAAAAAGAAAGAAAACATTATTACATTTAAGAACTCTTCCTTATTTAAATGTGTGTAGGAGGCTATGTTTGCCCTAGTAGAGTTATGGCATGCATCCAATAATACTTGATTTCTTCTCAGCAACTGGCCTTGGCTCATTCGTGCCGAATACAGCTTGAATAGTGTCTCCTTCAAAAAGTTGTAGGTGTACACTCAAATCTGCTAAAATATTCTATCTGGACAGCAAAGCATTGCTGAAATGCTATCCCATTGTGATTGTTTAATTAATTGAGAATAATTTGAAATTACAATCTTCTGAATGACATTACAAAATAATCAATAACTAAAAACCAGCTCTGAAAAATTAGCTAAATTCATATATTCTGCAAACACAAACACCTGAAATTAACAATGATGTAAGAAATGATTACATCTCTGTTGTTTTGCTTGTTTTCTTTGACTGGCCAAACTCTCAGTACTCTTACTTGAGGTACAGTGATATATTGATGATAAGTTTAGTGGAGAATTTTTGCCTGAAGCCAAAAACAATAAAATCCCTTTTTTTCAAGATCTCTGGTGATTTGAAAATTCAATTTCTTAAGAACCATTTAAAAATTGCTCAGAACATATTATAAAAATGTTTTATGATTTCCTGTTATGTTTCTTTCAGATATATTTGATATTGGCATTTTTGTAAAATAGCAAGAGAATCCTCTAAATCTGTCGTTCTCGAATTTTGTGATTCTGCTGAATCAGCACTCCTGTGTGAGTGATTATACCCAGTATCCTTGAACTGAAAGGCAATGCATATAAAAATACAGTGGCTCTGTGCACTTAAAGAAAGCAAGATGTCCATCTATAGAACATGATATAAACTGTCCTATTTTAAAATTCATGTATTTACATTATTTATTCTGTGGTGCCTAATTTGTATTTTGAAACATAATATTAAATTATGCAGTATGTGAGCTACTGTATGTGATTTCACACAACTGGTTAGCATTTAGTTAGGCTTGAGGCAGCTGGGGCGTCCTTGGATTGCCTGACACTTGACGGGTAACTTTGAGACTACAGCGACCACAGTGACAGAGACATGCAATGCCCACCAAAGGAATAAAGCCAAGATGGTTGTTTCTGTTTTTGTATTTGTACATTTGGATCTGAGACCTTGAGATTAATATAAGAAAAGATCACTTTATTGGCCATATACAATTTCTTGGATTAGGATTTTTTTTCACATACCCCAACTTACTCTCCATGAGACCCAGTCAGGGAGAGAAGCTTGGGGTAGAGCACACGGTCAGCCATTTTTACAGCGCCCCTGGAGCAGTTGGGGTTAAGGGCCATGCTCAGGGGCCCAACAGAGTAGGATTCCTCTGCCGGCCGCGGCATACGAACTGAACTGGCAATCTTCCAGCCACAGGCACAGATCCTTAGCTACAGAGCCACCGCACCGCCCATGTGAACAATCAGAAAGGTATGATATATTATTTTTGGGTAATTCTATTCATACATTTGATCATTTTAGAACAGAAACTTCCACGATTTCAAGTGACCAGAGATACTGGGAGTCGTTCAGTTTACACAAATTTCAGACTTTTAGAAGTAATTTTGTTGCATGTCCCTTTGAGGCAAAAACTACATTGAGCTCAACAAATTCAACAAAACAATGCTTTTGGAGGCTACTATGGCTCCTCCAATCAGTACTCACTCTGTAAAGTACTGTGGAGGTTACAGGTGTCAGAAAATAAATATCTCACCTTTGGGCATGTTTCAGGTCAGCATTTCCTGTGTACTGGTAGGAAGCTCAATGCTGCACTGAGTGGAAATAACATTTGGTGATTCCAAATTGGGAGCACATCAAATAAAAACAATTGATTATTTTAGTTTTAAAATGAAATACTAACTGTTTTTTAAACAATACATAAGCAATATAAAAAGAGTAGTCGGGTTTCTGAAAAATAATCTTCATTGCATTTTGCAACTTATGTCTATAATTTATTTCCTTGTTTACATCCTAGTAGTTTTTTGCTAAAAAATGTATAACTCTAGTGACCTAATTTTAAAGACGTCAGATTGCATTTGTCTAGCATGGGTGAATCCTCAAGGCTAATGTCTGCCTGACACACAATGAGAAGTTATTAAAGAAATGCCAAATGCAGGCACGTCCATCACATGAAGTTTTGAAGATAGGTCTCCCAAAAATGTACCTCTTTAACATACAACATTATTTTAAAGGGGTCTCTTGTTGAAACAGAAAGTGTGCCAAGGCTAGCAGCTACAGATCCTTCTGATTTGCTATGGTACAGCCACCTCTCAGAGCGGTGGCAAGGTTCAGGGCAGACAAAAACCACTTGACTTCAATTCAGACTTATGGGTTCAACTGTTGGGCATCATTTGGTAGTTTCAGAGTGATTGACGGAGTGGCTAAATGTGGTGAAATCAATACACTCATTAATTTCCTGTCCTCTTTGTGCACTCGCAGCAGTTGGGTTAAGAAAAGAACTGGATATTTCAAACTATGCTGAAAAAGTGGGGGGAAAAAAACGGATCACAATGAATTAAAGCACAACTCCTGGAATAAACCATGTGCCAATTATGAAATAACCTCAATAAAAATAGTGATAGAGTGGTTTGCAAAATTATTCAGACCATACTATGTGAAATACACATTTTTGTAAATTTTATATTTTATTCATAGCCTGAATTCTCTAACTGAAAACATCTAAGGGGTAAATAAGTTAGTCAACAAAGATTAAAGAAAAAACTGAAATAGGTTGATTGCTTAAATTAGAACAAAAATATTTACTTCTTATATACATCTACTGATGCTCTACTTAGTCAATATCTGCAGTGACTATTGCTGTTGCCCAGGAAGTGATGTCATCAGATGGAACCCAGCTTTTATCAGGGTTTCAACCCTTAACCATAACAGCCTCTGGTGGGCAGGTCACTCCTCATCTCCTCCCAGCGTCCAGCGTCCAGCTCGTCACTCCTGTTGCATTCAGCCCATCATCTGTCAGTATTCTCCAAACTGACACAGGAACAACCACGTCTGCCACCCTTTCCCTTAGCAGTCTTGGACCAGATCATCAAATTTGGTACTTTTCTTCTCAAAAGCCTCCTTGCGTCCTTCCTAACTTGGCACCATCACCTCTATGAGGATGGTCTTCCTTCGCTCTAGGGACCACATGGCCACATCTGGTTGTAGAACCTCAGGAAACTGCAGCCTTCCTCCGAGGTCTAATCTCATGTCACATGATGGAGCTTTATCCTTGTCCATTTCTCAGCCTCCCCAACAAATGCAACTGCCTTTGTAGATCCTCCATGAGCTTGACATTTTTTCTATCTCTTTCTCTATGGTGTCTACAAGTGTCAAGACACCATCATGTCTTGGCGCCATCTGTACATCCCTTGGGAAAGTGCTACTCTGCATTCATAGAGGATATGTGCCATGGCACCATTTTCTCCGCAGAGCCTGCACAGTGGATCTTCCCTCATACCAAACTTGTACAGTTTCATTGGTGATGGGATGGGGCTGTAGACTGCCTGCAGCAGGAAGGAGATGTGAAAGGACTCCCACCCCCACACTTTCGCCCAGGTCAATCTTTTATTCCAAGTGGAACAGGGGAAGATTCCACTTTGCCCATGCTCCTTGCTCTCCCAACTATACTGATCTGGACTTTCTGCTCTCCTGATCCCTCACTTCTTCTTGTACCATAACTGTCCTCTCCTGTGAGCTGGGTTTTTCCGCTGCTGGAAGTGTTGTTCTTAGACTTTGCCTGCCGGTACATGTGTTACCAACGATGTCCCAAAGTTTTAATGCACTCTCTGCTTGGCTCACAGAAACTGCAGCTGCCCACTTCCATCCTGGTCTGGTGATGATTCCTGTCTCTCTGACCAGGTCATCTCTGGAATTTCTGGAGGACATCTCCACCCAGCATTTGGCTACGTTGAATTATTCCACAACTGAAGACAGGGTAACTGTCCCGATCTTATATAAAGCCCAACTGATGTCAATCTTTAAGCTTCCCAGCCACTTTTGGAGATGCTTGTTGATCTTTCTCTTCACTCCTTCCACCATTATCAGGGGCACCTTTTACACTGTTTAAGCAGCCACAGGAGTCAAGGTAGCACTCCATGTTGGTAAAGCCACACCATGAGTTTCCCTGGGCGTCCTGACCCACCAATCTTCCCCAGCCACTCACTTACCTGCTGTTACGTGTTGCTGACCTGCTGTTCCGTGTTGCTGACTTTGACTTGTCTGATAATGTCTCGTCGAACCACTTATCCAGGCATTTGATTGGACCTGCCTCTATTAATGGAATGACTTCACATTGGATCTGAAGTTTGAATCTATCGGTCACGCTTCTTTTCCTGATCGCCATACATCTTGTGTTCCTTATTTTGAATTTCATTCTCCTCCAGGTTGCCATGTCCTCTAGTGCTTTCAGAACCTACTTGCATATGGGATGCAATTGTTACCATTAGATCATCCATGAACCCCCTAAGGACTTGTTGGCAGATACCAGTCCTTAGTATCTGCCAACCAGTCCTTAGGGACTTAGGGACTTATTCAACCAGATGATTGAATCTGAGGTCCTCAGGCTTTTTCATCTGCTGTTGTTATTGTGAAGTTCATTCCCATGATGAACAAGGGAGATTGTACAGTCTGTTCCAATTCCTTTCGCTAACTCTAGCCAGCTTGTCACAAACTGTGCTGACTTAAATTGTAACTTGATTCCTCTGTAGCCACCGGTAATCCATCCCCTTGATGTGGTGTGGGATATGATAGTGCTCCAGTGCAACCCAAATCAAACTGTGTGAGATGAATCCATGTGCATTAGGCAGTAAACTGTCAGGTCTCCTCTGCTGGACATCACCTCCTGGATGATTTTACATAGGACCCCTCTGTGCTCTACACATCTTGAAAAGCCTGGGATCCCCCCTTCCTGTGTCGACAACCTTCTTCTTGGTAATGTACTGTATGCTGTCAACCTTGTGGCTTACACTGAAGGTCTTCCCCTCCATGTTAAGAAGTGAGAGTATTCTAAACTGTTCAATGGATGTGGCATTCTTCTTCCTAGGAACACAGCAGCCCTCTGCCCTCTTCCAACTTGTTGGGATGGTCCCCTTCTGCCATATCTTTCAGAGTAATTTCCACAGCCTTCATAGGTCCCTTGGGAAGTTCTTGCATACTTACAGTGGATCCCACTTTGGCCTGGCATGGACTCTGAATTTGCCTTTCTCACCACCTTCACTGGAGTCCTCCATCATCTCACCAGTTTCTACTGCAACTGTGCACTGCCTCCACTTTTTTTGTGTGGTGTCTTTTCAATCCTCCGATGTTCTTACAATACCGTAGCTTGCTGCGCATAAACTTTGTTCCAAATGCCTTCTCACTTAAAGTTGTGTGCAAGCCTTTTCTTGGTCTGTTTTCCTGTTCCTATCGTCAAAGTTGTATTCATCCTGTTGACTCTCTTATCGTCTCTTCTTTTTGGGAAACTTGGGGGTATTCCTCACGTGTTCCTCAAATATTCCATAGAATCTCTGGTGCCCTCTTGCAAGTGCTGTGCATGAGGGTGGTGAACCCATACACCAATGGCAGTCTTTCTTGGAGTTTTCAGGAATTGATGTTACCCAACTTTCAACCCTTATATTTGGTGTCTTTTTTGATTAAGTCTGTACCAACTTTGCGCACTAACTTGAGGAAATTTTTGCAAATTCTTCTTAACAGATTTAAGGTCCCTCAAGCTCAAACTCCCTGGGATTTATTATGGACAATAGGTTTTAAGTCCTTCCACAGTTTCTCAATAGGATTCAAATCAGAACTTTGACTTGGTCACTCCAGTGTGCCTTTGGCCTTATGATTTTTATCACCACCCTGCAAAAAAGGTTGATTTTGCTCAGCTGCTCAGTCTGGGGGAACAGCCTGATCTTTGCAGTGTTTTTGTAGTATGATGCACATTCCACTTTTTAATGACTTCACAGTGCTCAAAGAGAGTGTATTTGAATATTTTTATGCCTTTTTCCCGATTGATGCTTTTCTACAACTTTAAATCTAGTTTTTTTTAAAGCTCCTTGGTCTTGATGGTTGAATTCTTGCTATTATTTCACACACAGAGATGCTACTTAACTAATTATACTACCAAATCAGCATGAATCAAGTATTCAAAGAACTTGAACAGCCATTTATTGAGATAAACCAGAGTATCAGCTTCAGACATGACTCCTGCAACCTTTTGTGTAAGGAAATGTCTCCTGTTCTCAGTTTTAAATGCACACCCTCATAATTTTTAATTGACAAACAAATTTTAGAACATGTATTTAAATTAATTACATTTTGTTCATAAGGCTTGTTAAAAAAAAGCATGAGTAGTTACACAGAGTTCAAGATCTGGTGCCTGGCACTAATTCATTTCTGAAAGACAAGCGCTTTTTATATGCTCCGCGAGACTAATGAAAAGGCTATTTCTGAAAGGCAGCTGAGTGAATAGGCTTCCATTTTATCTTCTCAAAGGTTAAACAGCAGATTCATAATTGACAGGTCTACAGAGATGCTCTTAAAAGTAAAAAAACACAGATAGTACAGCTTGGTGAAGCATGGCTGTGTGCTATGATACTGCTTTGTCAAGCTGAATCATTGCCTGAAGCCCTGCCAAGTTTCAAATGTAACAGTCTAAGCTCAACTGACTGCAACAACTTAGAAATGGGAAGAGCTAACCTTCCATATACACAGTTCTGTCAGAAGGTTTTATCCTGGAAAGTGAGTTTTACCTGGAGATGTACAGTGTGCACAAGGTTTGATCAGCCCTCTTGGCTTTTTTTTTTAAGACGAGTACACTTTCATGGCTTTAAGAGATTATTTTCAATTTTTTCAACCACTCCCCTATCAAGCTCAAACTAAGACCACTCAATGCAACTTCCTTTGTACCTCATTACAAAAGCCCACTGTGAACAAGATCCTTGTTAAGACACAATAGCCTCTAATGTCACAGTAAAAAGCACCAGGTGGTGAAAAGGCAAGCATCTAATTCATTTTAGACTGTCCTCAAGTTCTTGTTTCCTTTAGTTTAAAATCTCAAAGAATAGTATATTATCCAATTAAAATAATTGCATCTATAATGTTAATGTAGCAAAAATATATTCTTAATGTTTGCTTGAAAAAATAATGGTGAAAAATGGTTGTTTGAAAAAAACAATTGGGTATTTCTTGGAAGAGGAATTATCTTCCTGAAAACTAAATACTAAAAACAAATTTACTCTCTTGTAGACCTTGTAGACTAGGACATGAGAACATAAAAACATTTGCAAATGAGGAGTCCATTGGGCACACCTAGTTTATTTGGTTTTCAGTAGCCTGTTAATCCAAGGATCTTAAATTGTACTTTTTACTTAAAGCACCTAGGGTGTCAGCTTCGACAATATGGCCGGGCATTCTGTTCCATACACCCTTGTGTAAAGAAGAAACTCTTATTATTGGTTTTCAAAGCACTTCCACATAGATTCCACTAGCTTTTCACTTTTGATTAATGGAAGTTTCAGTTCTTCATGCCTTGAAGGCTATTTGCTTTTCAGATCTTTACACAAAAATATGCACAGATTTATTTGGCGTAATAGTGATTTAGTTTGCTGCTACATATTTGATCTGCTCTTTGAATGGGTGATAGACTTCAGATATGGATCCAATAATACATTCCATAAAATATGACTGAGGGCAGGGGTGAAATTCAGATCTATGAGATGAATTTCTGTTTCTGTCTTCCACCAGAGGGCAACCGCTAACAATGTCACTACTGAGTAAGGTATCTCACGATGCTGAATTTAGATTCACACAGGCCTTTACACTGGGGACAGTACTCCTGACCTTTATGATGTGTGGAAAATAGCATAGAGAGGCATGGGGTATTTTCAACTTACACTGAAGTCAAATGGTTTCACAAGATCTAAAATTACAAAATGCAAGCTATTATATATAATATTATACAGTATACAGAAGTAATGGTACGTGCTTTTCTTTTGACGTTTCCTTTTAATTAAACTGCTTTTTAGAGCTCAATGCATTTAAGAAAATTCCTTTTTACATTTCTAAACTTCATAAACTTCATTAGCTAGCTCTATCAACACTTTACAGTGAGTCATATAAAGACTGACAGTTAATCCATTTTCTATAACAGCTCAATAAATAAACCAAATGAAGATCCTGATATTTTTCACATTTTCTCAGTTAAAGCAGGGATCAGATTTTCTACAGATCATCAGCATTCATCTGTTCATTGAAGCGGAGGGAAGACTGCTTTCATTCAGCTGTATGTGTTCTTCAATGAGGGTGTGTATCATGGTTTTCAGGAAGTGTACAGAATACCTAAAGAGGTTGTGAATAGCCATATTTAAAGCCACATTGAGAGAGGCTTTGAAGCCCCTTTCTCAGTAAAATGATTTGCTTGAAATGCCAGCTGCACGCTACCATCACAGCATACTATAAGTGATGTCCTTAAAATCATGATCATTATCAACAGTATACTGAACGTGTATTAAGACTGTATGAATGAAATATTTAGCATTTGAGATATGCCGAATAATCTGTAGTGTACCCTTTCATAATCAAATGTTCATTTATAGTAATTGCTTGTATAATTTTTAAATATACAGGATATGTTCTGTTCTAGGATCTTCATGAAGAGAAAGTTTAGGGGATGTATTGACTGTATGTGGAAGATCTGAACTAATCTGTTATGAAATGAGGGAAACAGGTGTAGTGATGTGATGGGTGAATTTACTGATATGGTTAAAAATTGAAACAGTAAATTGTGAGAGTGTTTAATGGCTATTAGGAATCAATCAGACAAAATAAAACCGCAATATCTACACACAGATTTAAAATATTCAATATATAATTTAATACTGTAATAAAATGTGTATAGCAAATCAATAAGAATAATTATAATATATGTGTGACTCAATCTGTCTTAAAAAAAAGTCTGATCATCCACACAGGGACTACAAAGAAATTACTAACATCAGGGTTAAATACATTTACTGTAAATTAAATCAGTCATAAGACAGGTTTAAAATAAGAGGCCATCTGGCCCATCTAGCTCAGACAGTGTCTCATGTCATTACTCAACATTCATACTTTGATCACTTTGAACGTGTAGTTACTGCCATGACTTAAAGTTTGCCAAACATTTGCCTGGAAAAACAATTGAACTATCACGACTATACTGTGGATATTGAATTTATCCTCACAAAAATGTGCTGTACAGGTGTTTCTTGTAGAGTTTAAAGGTCCTGAGTGGATAGAGACAGCTGACTGGGTGAGTTGGGTGATGTCCAATCTGCTTCTGCTGGCTCTGTACCAAAGCACTAATGCTCTGCACTGGGAGAACAGAGGAAACTTTCTGGTGAGCACTGCTTCGCTTTGTGTTGCATGTGGCTCCCAGGAAAGATTGCTGATGTGCTTAACCTAGCTTTCAAACAGGGGTATGGCATTTTTACTGAATGTACGTTTGATATGCAGTTTTTGCAGTCTCTCCGGGATAAGAGAGTCCCTACTTTATATTTCTTTCTAATTTCTTTCTATTTCTACATTTCATGTTACAATTGTTGGCTAGACTCCCGACAATTAACATTTTTGATTACCTAGTTCCTTAAAAGCTTTCTGAGAGTTTGGCATTGAGTCTTGATGTTGTGCTTTATTCCCTTATGCAGACTCAAATTAAGCCCCCACAGATGGCATGGCTCTGTGTTCTGACTATCAAACTTGTCTTTGCCTCTATCTTTATTTCTTCTCTGATTTTGAGTATCATCATGCCACAACTTGGTGTTCCTCCCAGCGGCGAACCCCTGTTTTCAAGAAAACCATGTCTTGAGTTTGATGGTGTTGCATTCTCAAGCCTTTTTTCAGACAACGAGAGATGTATGAGCATGCGATGCCCTATACAGTATGTGTCTTTATCATGTAGATCAGACCTGTGAAATACACCATACTAACCATCTGTTTGCCTTTTATTGCTCTAAGGTGTTGTGGCTCAGGACAGATTGTCAATTCAGTTTCCACAACCTCGAAGAACATGGGACATGGCTACTCAGAGTAGGTGGTGGCACACTCAACTATAGGTATGACAACACCATGAGCCAGTTTATCCAGAATTTGTGCTGTGGCTCTGGGCTACGCCATACACATTCTGTAAGCTTTAAGTGTGTGGTTGTGACTTGCTCCTTGGGTCCTTTGGTAGCCACCTTTGTCTTAGGGACAGTGCAGATGCAGTACAGGCTTGGCACTGGCTCTGCGTCTGATGTCATTATGGCCAGTATACAATGGTAATGTTAATAAACATTCTCACCAATATACAACTGCATTGATATAATGTTTTATCGATGAGTGGCTTCACTTCAAAATTGAAGAGTATGTTAGGTTACTTCTGTAACTGTGGTTTTCTGACAAAAAAAAGAAGCAGCCACCAAATTCCTTAGATGTCTCTTGATTGATCTACTAGAAGTATTAATATAAATGCTTTGTCCTCCATGGCCAGGGGTGGCAATATCCCATTGATTGGTGGCTACTGTTTTATGGAACCAGAGTTATAGGCAGAACCCAATGTTATCAACCAGGGTGATTTGCAGTTCGAGGGTTGGGCGTGTTGGAAACATTATTAATTAAACATGACTAATGCAATTACACCTTCTTAGTGTGTGGCAGCCTCCTCTAAGCTTGCATTTCTAAATATCTTCTGACTAACCAGGAAAGCAAATAAATAATGTATTAAAATGTCATAATTGACTATAAATTATACACTTATCTTCTTGAGTATAGAACTGTATGCTTCTGTTGAGCTTGTAGTAATTATCAGAATCAATAATCCACTCATAGGATAATCATCCTCACTTAGATACTTCCTACGCTGAACCTTATGACACCCTTTGACCTGTCTCCCATCAAGCTGTTTCTTTTGCTGATCACTTTCCAGTGACAGGACAACAGGGTACAGCAGGCTCACTGACAGAACTTCAAACCTACAAGAGCCTGGAAAGCTACTGTGTCACTTGATAGCTCAGGGACTCCTGATTGACCAGTCCCCCACCCTACCTCTTGGGAACATTTTACCTATTGTATGTTGCTGTTGGGGTAATCCTATTCAGAGATGGCTAATGACACAATCTAGGCTCAAACTCAGGCAAGTGTCTTCACTATTGAGCCATTTAAGAAGCCCTTCATTTATCAGATTTTCATTTTAAACTCGGTTCAGGTTGGAACTATCTGTAGATTCCCTGCTTCTACTTCACATTTCTGACACAGTCTAGTGAATTTTATCTAGTCTAACTGTGTCTTATGACACAGTTTTTGCATTGCAATTAGCATATACTTTGATGTACAGAAAGTCCCCAGGGAAGAATCTATGACCTTTCGCCAATCCGTAGCCTTTACCCAGCATGTATCTGGTCCTATGCACTCCCACAATCTCAATTTTGATGTAGTTATTTCTCATGATGTAGAAGCTTTGCATTTAAAAAGAACACGTTCCTAATCTAATTGTTTAATCTCTATTATATTCCTTAAAATTAATTTGACCAACAGTAATCATCCGAATCCCACATTCGTCTCTAAATTTATGAATGCAGTCTGCACCTCAGATTTTGCTGAATCAGGCACTGTCGATAAACTACTGAGTAATTACAGTGCTATCATAAGTAGCACTCCAGACATAATAGTACCATTGAAAACAAAAAAGTAAAATTAAATAAATTATCTCCCTGGTTCAATGACTCAACCTGTTCACTTAAATTAGTGCTTGAATGTAAATTAAGAGCCACGAAGCTACAGATTATTCATATCTCATAGAAAAAAAATATAAGCATGCTGTATCCTATGCTCAATTGGTCTACTATTACAACTTAAGAGTCACAAAAGAGTAAACCCACTTCTTTTTTAATGTGGTAGCTAGATTTAGATTAAGATTTAGGAAGCACCTAAACCTGTGAATATCCATGCTACTGCTAGCATCAATAACGTCACTATTTGACCCATAAAAAATATGGACAACAGGTTGAAATTCCAGCATCCATTTCCCCACACACCACCACTTATCTACAGTAACTCTTGTTCAGCCAAAAAATATTTTAAGTATTTCCACATGGGAAACTCAAATAACATAAGTAGTCCATTTGCTAAATAAAAAAAAACCCAAGTACTGTACTCTCTTGATTCCATTTCCACCAAACTATTGCAAGAAACTGTACAAATGATTTTCCTCCCTGTCCTAAATATAATTAAAGCCGGTCATTATGATACATTACCCAAACTCTTGAAATGTATAAATTTCAGGACTCTGTTATATCTCTTTTGCAAAGATGTTTTAGAAAGCAGGCGCCACTCAAGGATTTGCAGTCCTTTCTCACCACTTGCAAGCCATCCATCATTTATAGTAAAATCTCTTTATCTGGTAAAGTTTACAGCAACCTAGAACCTCTCCCTGCAGCACAGGACACAAAGCAGGACTAAGCCCTAGCCAGGATGGCAGTCCACTGCATAGCACACACAAATGCTCGCACAAGCACATGCGGTCATTTTCCAGACACCAATTGCTTCACCAGCATGTCTTTGGCTGGAGTTGGAAACAAAAGCACCCAGGGAAAACCCATGTGAACACAGGGACAACAGGCAAACTTTGTCATGGGAAACATTTCAGTGGTACTTTCATTTTGGACATGGCACAGAAATACCTTTTATTAAAGTAGTAAGTGGTTTGCTTTTATCTTCTGAGACAGGTTTGTAGCGGTGAGGCTTATTAATAAGGCAGAATTAAGTGTTTCTGAGCTTTCCCAAATTAGGCCTAATTTCTCTGTTCATCTCTGTGGTGCAGCCACAGAGAAAGAATTCATGCAAGCTGATTTAAGATGTTTTCTTGTGATAAGAAACCAGCTCCCAAAGGGGGATGCACTTAGCTAAGCCTGGCTATCATGATCAATGGTCATCCATTGGCGCCTATCTGTCTAGGGAGTGCGAGTTGGACATCTGGATTGCATTCCTAAGTGTCAGGAGTAAGTGACTCATATCTCACCTTGATCAACCAATCAGGGACTGGTAGGGCCGAGTAACCCACGTGGGACTCTGATGCCCATGGAACTTTCAGCCAATCAATGAGCTGAAGTTCCTCCAGGTAAAAACAGGCAACACAGAGATTCAACAAGATTCAGAAGGGATTCTGGAGAGGATTCTGTGGACTGTTCTAAAGGGAATTCAAAGGAGAATTCCAGGGCAGGACGGCCCAGGAGCAGAAGGCTCCCAAGGGCAGGACATCCTCGCAGCGCGCCTCCTGACCATCCTGAGACTCAGCCCGGACAACCACGGAACGGCCAGTGTGTCCGAGTGCCAGAACTTTCCTTTGTTCTAAGAGTCTAGAGTGAGGGTTGCAGAGAGTAACCAGCAGCAGGCCTCGTGAACAGGTCGGAATTGTGGACAGCTGAATCACTATTCAGAACTAGCTCTTCATTAGGAACGAACCGGTCCTCTTCCTGACTTGCTGGGACCCACAGTCATCTTTTCTCCTGTGCACAAACTTTGCTAGTTAAAGCCAACACTAACTAGCCGGTCAGTGAGCATCAGCAGCGCACCGTCGCAAGTCGCACAGCACAGCCTGGCACCGAGCCAGAGAGCGCGGATTGGACAGCAACAGCCTGCAACTGTTTCTTTGTGCCCGCAGGAGATCTGAATCCCCAAAGATTGGATGAGTATTCAACTTCAATGCATTACAGCTCAAGAATTCAATTGTTATCCCAACCAGTTGATATCAATTTAATTCCTAAGAGTTATGTACTTGTTTCGAGTATCTAATGTAGAAGTTATAACCAAGTTCATTTATGAAACGGTCTTAATGAATGATATACTGAACGTATGTCCTCTTGATATATGTAACACTTCGTAACTGATTGAATATATATCTTTTGTATTCTGATAACCCTCTCGATAAGATCTGTTAGGTTTAATGCATATTCTATGTATTAATAAATGTATCCTCGTGTATTAGTACCTGTGTGTGTGCGTTGTTTGAGTTATGTCGCATGGTTGGATTCTAAAGCCATCAAAAGAATCAACTTTGTGATTTACTGCTACAATTAATAATTGTCTCAGTAAATGCCCAAACCCTACAGAACTGGTGCCTTCAGAGAGCCAGTTTTCTTACATATTTGGCGTCCCTGAACGGCTATGAATCACTACAGGTTACATCCTTTTTCTATTCTTTCTATTCTTTCTATTCTTTCTCTCCTAGTTCCAAGCAGAGCCTTTAACACTATGGATCATCAAATAATGATAGACTGCTTTGAAGCTGAAGTAGTTTTATCTGGACATGCACTGTTATGGTTCATATCATAATATATAGGATCTCAATGTGTGCAGATTAATGCATTTTTCTTTTATCTGTGCAAAGTAAAATTAGGTATTGCACAGAGTAATGTTCTTGGATCTATATTCTTCTCATTATACCTGCTCATCCTATATGACATAACCTGCAGACACAAAGTACAATTTCAATACAAAATTATATGTATCCATAAATAGGTTAATATCTTCTCTGAGGGATATACAGTAAAAAATTGAATGACAGCAAACTTTTACAACTTTGTGACAAATTAGAAATCTTAATCCTGTGGCCTACAAAATGTAATTTGCTTGCAATTGATGATGCTGGCTACTGTATGTCATGAGTTATAAAAAATGAAGAATGTTTTATTGCAAGAGTATTGGAATAATCTATTCTTGATATAATGAAATCTCACATCTTCACATCTTCCTGAGACACTCTGAATACGTTTAATGCATAAAATAACACCTTGTAACACTAACTGCTCTTCCTCAAAAACTGTTTAGCCAACATAGTAAGTATCCTTCCTTTTTCCTCTCAGTTTATTTGCAGTTCTCTCACACCGTTAAGGTAGATGGGCATGGATTTAATTGAAATGGAGGGAAGTATACAGTACCTAATATATCTAACCTTGAACAGAGAAGATGGAGGGGAACAGATACAAGTATTCAAAATGCTCAAAGTCATTGACAAAGTTAAACTGGCAGATTATTTCAGAATTGACAGGGAAAAACTGTCAACTAAGCCAACTAAGCCAAAGTTGGGCTTGCAGAACAAGAACCCTCCTGAGAACAGGAGGCATTTCTTTACCCAAAATGTTGTGGAAACATGGAACAAGCTACGCGACCATGTTGTTGAAACCAGTACCCTGGATTCATTCCAGAAATGGCTTGAGTTCATTGTCTCGATTAACTACGAACTACCAAACAGGCTAGATGGACTCAGTGTATTGTCAGCTTTACTATTTGCCATGTGTACATATGAAATGAGAATGCAGAGAACTTCTGTTAATCTATTCAAATATACAGAAGACATGGCCCTAGCAGGATTGTTTACTGGGGATAATAGAGGCTATTACTTCTACCGTATGGCATTGATTTAATGTATTTCTACATGTACTGTACATTAACCAGATAAAGATTTATGAACATGTAAGTGACATTTAAGAAATGTGTTAACACTATGATGACCTGGAAGCTTTTTTTCTTTTTAAATCAAATAAATAAAAAAAAAACCCGACATGTCCAAACACAAAATTCAGCAAGTGGAGAGCACTCAAAGTTGTATCAGTACACTATTAAATACTTTTTTTCCTCAGGATCACCAAAATCTAATTCGTTGTTAACAAATTTGCATTCTAGAGGGCAATATAAAATAATAAAATGTGTCCACTGATGCCATGTGGACCTCCATGGTCAAGCAAGCATTTGAGAAGGAGAGCAAAAATCTCTTATTACAGTCCATGTAGTTTTGCGTACAGATTGGTAATACTAACTGACAACTGTTGTTGTCACTTGTTTGAACATAAAAAGTTTTCTAATTGTGTCTGTGTATTGGGCTCATACTGTATGACAGATTTAATCCCTTTGGGAAGAGAAAGTGTGGGAAGCATCTGAACAGAGAGGTCTGAAAATGCAAAAGCATTTGTTGGAAAACAATTATTCAATACTTTCATATTTGGAAATTGATTTATTGTTCAGTCATTTTGGGATCCTCTGAGGTTAAGTAAATGTATTTTATATTATATTCACGAGTGTATAGAAATCCTTTAATGAGAACAAAGGTCTTATGATGGAACTGGGAAAGAAAATAAATGATTAAATAAAGTGATTTTTTTTCCCATTAACATGTTGCTAACCTCGAAAGCATGGTCATACATTTCAAAAGCCTGTTTTACTTTACTGCATTAACAGAACGTATGTAGTTGCAGAGTAAGGTGCTCACTAGCAATAATGCTACATCTTGAGCAAATATCCCCTTTTCATGAACAAAATTAGCTTGTTGACAACTTACTAAAACTCATTGAAAGTGAATAAACTTGGACAGAGTGAAATAAATTACTAGACTATAATAAAGGCTGAAAAAGGGAGATGGCCATTTGTCCCATCTAGGTCATTGGGTTGCTAGTAGCTAATTGGCTACAATTGTCCTGAGGATCTCATTCAGTCATTTGTGGACAGAAGGCAGGATATAAGCCTCAACAACATGATTTGGTACCTTTAATCAGACTCCCACATCTGTTTATATAAAACAGCCTCTGATTCTCAGTTTTAAGCACACATTTCTGATGTTAGGCAAAATAAATTACTATTGCTTATTTACACACAAAAGCACTCAACATCAAACTCTCACAAACTAACAAGATCTGTATTACTAAATATTTAAGTAAATGCAAATATTCACAACTTTTGAAATATTAGTTTTTTCAATTCTTAAAATATTTCCTTTTCCTTCTTTTGTTCATGCCATCCATACCTGAATTCTAAGGTACATGTAATATTTAACATTCATATAACAAATTAACTAACATTTAAAGGTATACTAAATACTGTATGTTACTTGATTCGTGTTCATAATGACTTTGTGTGTATATGAAAAGGAGAGTGGGTTCTGTAAAAGGCTAGGAAAATGAAAGTCACTCTCAGCATCAAAGAAAGTTCCCGAACTCTAAAAAATCCAGATATCTAATAATATATAGCTATTGATTTGGGGGATTTGTTAAATGCAATAAATCCTGTTTACTTCTTTTACACAAAAGTGATCTTGATAAAATTCCATTGGCTTTGCCATCATACAGATACAAATAAGAGCAATCCAGACATGCTGGTAACTTAGCAACTATGACAAAGCAAGACATAATTAAAATGTGTTACATACTGTATTGCCTTCACATTCATCTCAAGGATAAAATGATATTTTTACAATTTTCTGTTGGAAAAAGCCTGAGATATTCTTTAAGTAATTTCTAACAAAAAATCACATTCAGTCTACAGGGTAAAACAGGATTCGTGTAATCTAACTCACACGATCAGATATATAGTACAAAATAACGTTCACACATATAACTATTAACTATTAACATATTGAATTTCTGTGAACTACATAGTTATGCCACTGTAGTCTAAGTCACCTACCATTTTTACAAAGAAGACAAAAAATATTGCATTAATGGCCCTGGAGCAACCCAAACAAATTCTTCCTTTTTCAAGTTTGGGAACTTATCATTCCTTTAAAAAAACGTTTGTACAGTAATATATAAGAGGCTGAGGCCAGATGAATTCCTTGCACACTAGCAAAACTGAACCAATGAATTTGAATCCATCAGGCCTAATTTTATTTTCTTTCTAAACACTGACAGGTGATTTTGCTTGGTGAAACTTTTAAAATGTCAGACTTCAACATTATAGTTACATTATAGCTGCTAAGCCTGCGGTGCAGTGCCAATGTGATGTGACACATTGGTAATATTTCAAGATTATTCCACATGAAACATTAAGGATTAGATAACTGAAACCTTGGGATACGTACCTTCTGACAATCTTGAGCTCAAGCACAAAATGACTTACTGGGAATCCAACAGCAGTTTTCAGCAAGGTGCAATTGTACATAAGTCCTACTGTTTATCCAGAATTTTTCAAATTAAAGTAGAATTGTTGATAATGCAATTTATAACATAAAGTAACGAGAGCTGTTCCACTCTCAAACTGTGCCAAAACAACTGTCTGCTACTTTCCTTTCCTTTTTTTCAGAATTCCTTGCAGCTTAGTGGTTGACATTAGAGAGCTGGGTGGAAGGCTCGATACCGATTCTGTCCACAGATAAAAACTTAAGAACATAAGACTGGTTGAAAGCAAAAAGAGGCCATTTGGCCCATCTCGCTCATATAGTTGTAAGTCATCATTTGGTCTGGAGATGTCACCTAGTTTTTTTTAAGGAAATGATGGTATCGGGTTCAACAGCTTCCAGACTCCCGCAACCATTTTTGAAGGGTTGATTAGATAGAATTCGTTGAATTGCCTTTGCCAATGTCTTTGAGGATTGTAGTATTCTCTTATTCTATTCAGTTCTTTTAGACTGTCGGTGTAGACCATTTCTTTCTGCCCAAATATATCTGGACTCTTTTCTCTGGACATTCTGTGGAGACCAATATTGTGGACAGTATTCTAAAGGTGATCTTAATAATGCATTGTAGAAATTTAACATTACACTCCTTGATTTAAATTCATCATGTTTAAGTATACAATGTATTATCTAGATTGCTGTTTTTATTGCTTTCCCACCTTATCTAGAAAATGTCACTGATAGTCAACATAAACACTCACGTTTATGAGTAGCCTGCTCTAGCACAGTGTTTCCCATTTTGCATTATACTGTACATTATAGATGTTTTGCCATCAGCTCAGAACACAATGCACTCGTCTGCATTACATTTTCTAGCTTTGTTCAACTATATTAAGTGAAGTGATCAAAGAATGATGAAGATTCTTCAGTTTGGCCACAAAAACAGTTTACACACTATGTACCAAAATGTAATTACACTATGATTTCAATGAATTTTAATTACATGCATTAGTAAATGTTGAGTGCCATAATGGTTTTACATGAAAGATCCCCTTAAAAGTATTAACCATTGAATGCATTTGTTGTTCCCATGCTCATTGAAGCTCTCTTGTGCTTCACAAACATCTCTGAGTTTTCTGTGCATGGTATTATTCCAGATGACATGTTTTATTGTATTATTCTTTAAAGTATCTGAGTGGAGCCTAATCCTGTGGGGAGAGGAGGATGTTTGAAGGTTAATGAAGCCTTCCCGGTGAGGCTTTTTATGTGGGTGGGTGCGTCAGAGCTCTCCAAAGAACCCCTTTGCCATTTCTTCAAACCTCCTATTAGTTCACAGTCAGATCTATTGAGCGACTGCCACCCGGCCTTGGCAGAAAAATAATGAACCTTATCATTAACACAAGCTGCCTCAAATTAACTGAACAACCAAGCTCTTGACTAGAAGGGGAGCTCAGCTGTTGCAGGCACTCAAGCCTGCAATTTGTTTGTCACGTCGCAGCAATGTGGAATTAGAGCCTGGCCTTCTGAGGGTATCAGCCACTAAAGGACATACATGGAAGGTAGAAAAAATAATCGATGTGTTTGTAGAAAAGTTCCAGATCACATCTTCCATTCGTATTGTTTTACCCTTGACTTGAAGCATTTTCTGAAAGTGATTATTTTGCCTTTGAAGAGGACGGTCAAAATACTGAAGCAGAAACACCATCACCCTACTGTGTGCAGTAGTACACTACAGTATGTTTTACACAGTTGCATTTACTCTTGATTGAGTGAGCTAAAGAGAAGAAATTAAAAGAACAAAAATGCAAAGACAAAATGAAGCTTTGGGATGCTCTAATAGTTTACTTCTCATACTTTGGAAGGTAGTGATTCTTCCACCTTCCAGAGCCTTGCTTGCTTAATGAGTTCCTCTTAATTTATACTTGTGTGTCTCATGCTATTGGCTGCCATTCCATTCAGGATGTAGCGGGTGGATTAAACTCTGTAAGGCCTTTTTATGAGTTTATATTTTTTTTAGATTGCAAAACAAATTCTAGTAAATGGAATTTGTTTTCCTGCTATATTGATTTTTTCATGCACCACGTGATTGTGGTTGGAAGCTTGTACAACCCCTTGAAAAATGTTGATAAATGTTCATCATGAGAAAATGTTAATTTTCACACAGATTATAGAGGGTAAAACATGTTCTTGTTCTTGTAGTGGTTATTCGTGTTTTGTGAATGACCATTCTATATAAACAAAACAAAGGCACTTGTTCCATATAAGAAAGCTTGCAAGCCCGAGGATTCCATAGTGATGTATGGCTGCTTATAAGAGAACAGCATCCTGTCACATTCCTAATAGCTCGTATCAATCCATTCATCATAGTTTGCCCATTTAACAGTTTAGTTGGTAGTCGTCACTAACGTTTTGTCCAGGTGTTTCTTGGGCCTCAACTGTCTGACAGGAAAACCTATTTCAGATACTGTACTCACAACTCTTTTTGTGGGGAAAAGGTGTTTCTTGCTTCCAGCCTGAATGAATTCCCTATTACATTTTTTAATTTGGTTACCTTACCTACAGTGTAACCAAAAGGATTTTCAAAACCTGAATCAAATTTAATCTCAGTCTCCTTTGTTCTACTCGTTCCCGTGTCCAGAATCTTATTCTGTCTAGACTGGGCTGCAACAACTCTAAATGTTCAGTGTTGCTCTAAGCTCGCTAAGATCCCATGTCCTATGTTAAGCCACGTAAAAGCAAATATCTCTGTTGCATCATCTCTCATCCCCTTCCAGCCCCTCCTAAAAATTTACTAATTCAGTTTGTAGTCTTTGAAATATGATCCTATATTGCATGTAGAGACTGCTGTTCTGCTCTGCTTCTATTCCATTTTATGGCACATATTTTGTTATATTTGCATCACGCTACATTTATTGTATTTCTGCTTTGTTTCCCATGTTTTTTAAGCCAGTATAATGTATTGAGACATCTGTAACACATAATGCAATATATATTATTTTTATAAGTATTGGATAATGGTATCACCAAAATGTCTACATACTCTAAGATTTATTAAATATGCAACAAATGAGTATTTGGAAACCAAAATCATTTGTTGCATTGTTAATGCCTCTCGCCGTAAAAAAAGACATTACAGAGCTTGAAATGGAACATTCTACAAGCCACATTTTCAGCTGGAGTCGTTGGTATCTTATACCTGGTTATAGTTTAATGGGGTGATATTGTCTGTGGAAAAATAAATAGCCTGTGCTGCATCACTGGTATAGAAGAAGCAAATTCACAGAAGAGACAGCAGGTGAAGTAGCAAATGATTCAATTTATACAATGTGCAGGGAGATCTTGAGTTTAAGTGTTTAGCCTACCCCATATCTGATATTGAAGGTATTGCTTCTATTCTTGAGGCCTTTCATCATACCTCAAGACAAGCTTCTGATGTCTGGCTAATGAAACGCCAGTCAAAAGTCTTGTAATTAGTCGTAGAGTCACTAAACTGCTGCAGGGTCTTGTAAAGAAACAATTTAAGGGCATTAGTTTTCTAAGCGCTTACTGGGAGCCTTTCTGTTCAAAAATAGGTTACTTTGTTCAGGGTATAGTTTTGTCAGATTAAAGTAACATAATCCAGCAGTTCAATGAACGGAGAAAGCTCTACAAAGACGAAAAACCCTTCTGCTTTTTTCTTTCTTGTTTAAATGGTACATAGTTACACTTAAAACCTTTTATGAGGAAATGTCTCGATCTCTAGCCAAGCATTTAGAGATCAAATTTCTAACTTCTCCTTAGCAATTTTTTTCACACAAGTGTTGTCTTGAAGGTCTAGGGAATTTGAAACGTGATCTGAACATAAAAAAGGCTCTGTTGAACAAAACGGCTATCGAAGAGTGCACCAGATATGCAGCCCTGTGCATGTTTAGCAGAATGAACATGGTGATTCTCTTCATTCCAGAATGTGCACTAATAGTATAACATAATGAATCCAGACTGAAGATATATCATCTTGACATGTTAGTGGGCTGTTTTCATTTATATATAATGTTTTTATTTTAAATAAAACAACAAAAGGCGTGTTGATCAAAGTAAGTGTTGTGTAAATTAATTCTGATTTATCCAGGATTCAACAGAATAGTAACCGGACTTGTCTTCATTGATGTATGGTAATTTATCCTTAAACAGTAATGCCTCTTATTCTGGAGGAAAAAGTCTGATGCTCTCATATGTAAGCTTTATTTGACTAACCAGAAAAAATAAAATAGTATTTGAAACATAATTCACTGCAAAATACTAGAAGCTTATATTTATTAAAAACATGTTCATTGTTACATAATTGTAAAAAAAAAAACTATTCAAAAGCATAATCAATCCGTGATGAACTTGCTGCTATGACAGCTGTGTTTGACAGGCGGGCAGGGTACCCAATTGCTTGATCTTGGCCGGAAGAGTCGGCCAAGGAGAAGCTGTAATGACTGACCAGGACATGAGCAGAAGCAGGCAGGGAAGGATGCCACAGGAATGGTGCTTGCCAAATAGGTGATGGGCAGGATTCGGGACTCAGGTTTTGTATATCTGGTCTCAGGGTCCGGGGTGTCTCGGGTAGGGGTGGGGGTCAGGTTCACTGGTTTTCATGTTTGTAATAAAGTAGTAGAGCAGAGCATTGTAGAGCAGAGCACAATAAGTTCAATGACAGAGCACCTTTCTTGTGGCATTTCAGATATTAAATAGGGAGTCAGGATTAAACAGTTTGAAAGACTGGCAGCCGATTTGCAGGGGGAAGGTTGAACCGAAAGGTGACCCAAACACGTTTGAATTGGAGACCCAGGAGAAATGCGCTCTCTTGTGGGAATGCTGCAGTCTCCAGTGGCAGCCTTGGGGGTCACTTTGACACTTACTGTTTATAGCATCTGCAATTCTTACATTTTCCTATGCTAAAAGATCCAATATAATTTAGGCTGAAAGATACGTACAATACGCTTGTACTTGTTTGAGTAAGCCCATTTTCAGGAGTTCTCTTACTCAAACATTACTGCTATTATATGATCAAACTGTAATTTCAATTGTAATCCATGTTCTAATTCATTACACTTTATTGTTTACTCTTAAATGAAGTCACTCAATGGATGGTACATAAAGAAGTTATAAAACTAATGTAGACTGAACAAAATAGATAACGTTTTTTAAATTCACCACAAATTCTATTGTACAGTAGCACCACATTCAGTTTCAAATGAAGGAAAGTCCTTGTTAAGGTGTGTACAGTAGCACAAAACTCAAACAAAAGAACTCATGCATTACCTACATCCTTTAAATAATGTGCACTGGCTCGGATCTCCAGTGTCTTTTCTTTGATTACATGGAGGTCATTAGAGTACACAATAATATTGCATACCGGTGCTCTAGGCAGAGTACTGTATATTATTTCTTATAACAAATCATCTGCATTTTTTGTTTCCAAATTTCAAGATGTAAAAAGTATAAAAAGTAATTATTATTCAACAGTAAAACGTATAATGACAAAAACTGTAAAATTACATTTTTCATTATTATTTTGATGCTAGAAGTCATGTGTTACATTTTCTCTTTAAAATGCCTGAAATATGTTGCTGTTGCCTGTCATTGTGCATGTTATGAACTGCTGTGAACATTGTGATAGTGAGTTTTCATTTTATGTTTTAGTTAAGTACATATATTAGTTATCTCTTCAGTTCCGTCTGAATTAATCAGCTTTATTGGGAGGGAGGACCAAAGTTGGATGATCCTCTTGGGGATCTGCATGACCTTAGAATGCCTAACATGCAGACATGGCTTCAAAATCACAGTTGATAATGCAATATCTGTAGAAAAATACAAAATGGAATTAGTCAAAGTGAAGATTGATAAAACCCATCACGTTCACCTCCAGAATAAACAAAGTCATGGTGGATTTGCTAAACAGTGTGGAAACGTTCTAAGAAAAATCGTGCAGAAAGGACTAGCACTTAAAGGCACTTAGAATCAGTTTTGTCTGTGAAAAGCTACAATCTCAAGTGTTCCTCCTTTTTTGAAGCATGAACTTCTTGTATCAGAACTAAGCCTTCCCAGACTAATAATGTCAGATATCACTGTGATTCCTTTTGGCTGAGACTTGAAGCATATTGTCTCCTTTTGGGAGACCTCAGGTACATGTTCCTCAATGATTTTAATGTTGAACTGAACATGCCTTTTAAGGTTCAGATAGGGGGTTGTAACTATGTGGTTTTCTGCCTCTTCAGAGATGAAGAAATATTTTAACAGTGGTTGTGTAGGGCACATTGCCAAGAACTATGAAAGACCATCCAAGGACAGCAAAACAATTGACATGAAATTCCTCATCCAAGCATATAGAAGGCCTGTTGCAGAGTTACGCAAGTGACATTTAGACTATACTGAGCCTATCACAAACAATCTGGCAGCGAAAGTTTACTGACCAAGATCCTCAAAGTGAATTAAGGGTAATCCCAAAATCAAAAGGAAACACGATAGATACATTCCTCTTAGTAGTAGGGGAAACCCTAAAAGCTAAAAGATTACTAATGCAGATGTCCATGAGAATAATTATTGTAACTTTTTTGGGAAAGTGAACTGGACAAAGCTTATTGTTTGGCTAGTGGGAAATTGGGGAAGGTTCAAGTCTCACAAACTGCCTGAGTTTTTCCTGTGTACATATACCTAGAGATGCACTCCCCAGGAATCCTTCTGACATTCATTGGCAAGACAAGTTAGTAGTGAGAAGCTCTGTGTTGCCTGTCTGGTATTGTTTGTAAACAGCCTTGCCAAAAATGTGCAGGGGATTTACATATTTTATGTACTATTTTTTGCAGAAATTCTTTTTTGAGTTCAATTTAATCAGGGACTGGTAAATGTACATTACATCTATTGAGAGAGGTTTTTTTATTTTGTCCCAGACAGCAACCACTGCTGCTTACTTAGGAAACAGTTGTGATCAACTATCACAAGGGAAATATGGAAAGAGTACAACTAGGAAATTTCCTTTTGGATCACACCAAGCTGGCTACTCTTGCAAAAACAAAATGAATGGGATTCTTACCAAAAATGTTGTCTGTATTCAAAGTGTTGGTCTCATTTGGGGTGCAAATCAGATTTACTAAATGATGGTTCACCATGTTCACATGTTTGAAAGGATCTGGGATAATTATATGATGATTTACAGGCTAATTGCACTGAAGGTGAATTTTAGTTGATCCTGTTTTTTATTGGCTGCATTTTGTGTTTGAAGATTATACAGCTAAACATTGTTGTGTGATATGTGGACTCTGTCACTTCCTTTTTTGTGATTTTCAACTTCATTCGAATATTTTTAAATCAAGCAAATGTTTTTTTCTACCATATTCTGGACCTTATCTTATCTTATATATCTTATCATTGTCAAAATTGGTGTTTCAGGGATTTTATTTTTATAATTTAATATGCATTTTTTACCTAATATATTTTGACTAAGGCGACAGATTATGCAAATTCAAATGCAAATTAGAGTGTTTGTTTTCAGAAGCATCAGAACATTTATCAGTCCCTCATTTACATTTGCCACAGATGTTGCAACACCTTTAAATTTAAATCACATTTTTCTCTTAAATTTGTTGGCATGAAGTGTCAAACTACTGTATATGTTTTGTGAGGACACTCCCAAATGTAATCACAGTGTTATTTGTATGTATTTTTTCCCACTAACATCTATCTCTATGAACAGAGAGCCAATTATTCTTTGTAAAGATTGCTACATTCTGGAGTCAATCCTGGAAGCACAGGGCACATGAAGGAAAAACACACTGGATGGGGCACCAATCCATCTGAAAGTGCACACAGAGGGACAGTTAGTCCAATCTTTCAAGCAAGTATGTCTGGCAACAGGAGAACACTATAGGAAATCTCCCATGAGTATCAGGAGAACAAACTCGACAAGGAAGTTGTACCAGTTGACCCCACCTGTGATGTGGCTGCCAGAGCACCAAGCCTCCTCCACGAAGTATACATTCAGTTGTTTCATTTGGGTTTTTATTTCCTTTCTCTCTATGCATGAAGATCAAAAGAGGAAAAAATCTCTACCTCTGACATCTGGAGACTTGAATATTTCAATGATGGATCACTATCAATATACTGTATATGGTGAATTGAGTTTTTAAAGTGACAGATTATCAACTTTAACTGAGGCTATGGTGTTCTTGATACTTTATCCAAAGGGAGTATTAGGGTGGCAAAATGTTTGCCTTTTGGAAATGTAGACATGGCTGTGTTTCCTTCGTTTTGTATATATTTCTTCTAGAAGTAACTACTGTACGTGTTCTTTTACCTTGAAGAACTGTCCAATGTTATACAGAATAAACATATTTGTTATCACATGTATTGGAAGGAAGATTTCCTAGTATTCCCTTCCCATTGATTTTTAATATGTGATTACTGTTTTCATATAAGACTAATATGCACTTTGACGGTTAATGAAATGCTTCATAAGGAGAAACTCCGCCATTCCCTTTTCAGGGAAGGAGGTAGACATTTTGTGTAAAGCTTAATTCATTGGAAACAGCTAAGGGGAGACACATGGAGCATATATGATTTAATTTTTAAAGAGGTATTAACATATTTCAGTACTTTCTATAATGTTTATCAAGCTATCCATCCTTTTCTAATGGGATACCTTGATCAGCCCCTTATTTTGATTAAAATATGGGAAATTCCTTTGTGGAGCCAGGATTAGAAAATCAATCTTGAATTTGTGATCAATAGAACTGCCTTTAACAGAGTAGAGTGCAAGCCTTAATTCTTGCATGTCTAACCCCTCTCATAAAAAACAAAACAGTACATTTTGATGCCTGAGAAAGAAAAAACGTAGCAGTATCTCCTCTTTCTGGCTAAATAGAATTTATCTTTTATCCCACGTGCTGCACCTCTTACAGAAGCAGTAATCAATACAAGTAATGAGCGCTTATTGTCTGCACTGTCGTTTTTCTGCCATCAAGCAGGGCAGTTCAACAAAGCAAAGGACCTGATGTCATATTGTACTTCTATTGTGTTTGAGAAAGTCATGAGTCAAACTGTGCTGCTCTCCCAGTCAATCACTTTATCTTTATTCTTCCACATCTGTGTAGTAATATCTGCAAAGGTTTCTGTGCATGAATAGATACTGAATGAACTCAGTTCTTTTGTTATGAGAAATCAGGTTCTTCGAACTTTCCGGGTCTGACATTGAGGAATGACAAATAAAGCTTCAGAATGCTGTACCAAGCTCACGCTGAAGCACATGACTTTTGATCTTGAGTGACTTGGTAGCATTTCTCACATTACTCTTGTTTCCAAAACGGCTGCCAACATACTTGTCAGCCCTCCCCATTTTGATGCTGAATACTAAGAAGCGGTGTCTTCTTAGCACAGTTTGAATTTTTTTATGACATTAAATACTACAGAAAAATGTATTTTAGACCATTAGGGAAGGTTAAAACAAGTTTGAATCCATTCTGACATATATTTATCCCCAAAGGTAATATAATAACAAAATGAATGTGATATGCACGTCCGAGATCTTTCAAGCTGTAAAAGATCGTGTGAGGTTCATTTGATACGATGGAGTGTGTTATCTTTATCTAAACAGGGTCATATATAAGCATTTTCCTTTACAGTAGTTCTCTTAATCTTGGTCTGTGAGGTTTTTAAAGATAAACCTATTATTAGTACAAAGTTGTAGTTTCTTGCAGACAAAGAAAGTGCTGTAATTATAGTGTCATTCTGCCTATTTGAAAATACCTCAATTCGAAATGTGTTGTGTTTTGCAGAAGATGAGCATGTACTCTCCATTCCGAATTAGAGAGTGTATGGATACTTCAGTGGTATATGCTAAGGAGTTTGATGGGATTAAAAGAACAAAGAAAGTAAACTTGAAACTTTTAACATGTCAACATCACTCAAGGCAGTTTACCTCTGCTTTCAGCTACAGTGCAGATGCAACTGTAAATAAAGGGTCACTTTGTATTTATAGTATATAGCATATCATGTATTTTGATTTCATGGCATAATTCCTTTGAATTTCCCAGACACCTGTTATACAATCTGGATCTATAGACAAGAGGAATGTTGTACTTGTTATTAATCAAAACAAAAATATATTCCAAAATCTGGAATTTTAGTAAACTTTATGAAACATTACTTTGAAATATCTATATCTGTAACTATACAGTATATACACTGGTAACTATATTTTATGGTTCCACAAAAAACAAAGAATTAATGTGATTTTTACTATATACAGTAAAAATTGCATCATTTGCAAATATTCAATATTTTGACAATCTTTTTTGGCCTATTCTACTGAAAGAGTTACCTCCTGAGAATACAGTGTAGGGTTATATAGCTTTTTTTCTTTTTCAGTCGATTTTAGACTAGATTTGTTTCACTGTGTGTGCATTGTAGATGAACCTACTCTCATTCTGAGATGGCTCAATGACTCTGTCAATAAATCTCTTTTGTCAAAGAAGCTTTGCTTCTTTATGAATCATTGCTCTTTGGTTTTGTTATTGTGCAGAACTTTCTCATTTCAAAGTCAGAGTCAGAAGTTGCTGCTCTTGCAATTTATTCTTATGCGGGGTTGTCCTGGGGTTCACATCTTTAATAATTTCTTTGCTGTCTTCAAAGCTAAGCAGTTCATTTTCACATAACAAGTTTATAAATATCCATCATGTCTGAGCAGTTCCTTCCCTTCCACCCTGGAATGACTGTGCTGATAATTTACAATTGTGCTCCCACTGAACTATGAATTATAGATTGAATTTCTTTCCTGTTGGGACACAGTTGGTCGCCATGTCTCAACAGGGTGGAAACATCTCACCTTATCCAATAGGGCATGAATGTTTATTTATGGATCTCTGTATTTCCTGGGATTAAAAGTACACCTGCTTCAAGCATAATTAGAAATAAAAAATATATATATTTTAATGGTTACAGTTGTGACAAATTTTAGTATAACAGCATATTACCAGACCATTTAAAATATACATAAATAAAATAATATACATTATTAGAAATACAGTACTAATAATGCAATAAAATGGGTATATTATTCCATACAGTATTATAGATATGTCATTGGCTGAAATCTGATCAAAATCTATTTATAAAGTGCCTTGCATCCCAAAGCACTGAACACAAATACTTTGTTTTTTGAATATTTACTGTACCTATTGACACAGGTTAATATTTTGATGGTACAGATGCATAAACGGAGAAAACCTAGTCACCCATTACGTTTCAAAGACCAGCATCTGCTGAACATAATGTGTTGTGCTTATTATACCACTCATACACTATACGACCACCCAAGGCGTGGTATATCAGGGGACAGAGCTTTTCATAAGAAGTTGTCTTTAAGGGCCTGCAGCAGTTGATGATCAGTGATTTGACAAGTGCCAGCTGTGGGTGACACTTGTCCCATTGCAGTACGATGTGAGGCTTGATTGTTATTGTGTGAGTGCTGTGAGGCAGCAAGTTCTGTGGGTTTGCTAGTAAAGTATCCGGTCATTCAGAAAGGCTGGTGGCTTCCTGAGTGTTTAAGCTGTCGGGTATTCAGCAAGGCTGGAGGCTGTGGGTGTCGTGTGTACTGTGGGAGACTAGCAAGCGAAACAGCCTGCAGCTCCCTCCAGAGAGTGAACTCTAGGAACTTAGAGGGGATCCTACCTCGCCAATCATCATGTTCCTGAGGCATGGTGTAAGAACAGGGCTACTCATGCTGCAGTCTTCTGAGCTGTGTGTCTAGCCTGTAAGACTACATAACTTTGTGTGCTACACCTCGTGTTTGTTTATGTGAGTGAAATGCAGTGTAGTGCAGTGTAGCCGGAAAGATGCTCACCCTACATAGTGTACAGGGTGTTGGAAGGGTCTAACTTGTTGCTATGGCCTATGGTAGAGTTATGGAGCTAATAGCTTCATGTTTAGTGATCTCTCTTATTTTAATATTGCAGACTGGGTGTGCCAGGAGTACTGACAGCTGCTAGTTAATGCAGCCTGGTGGCACAAGTCAAAGGCTTGTGCCGACACAATGCCGAAGAGCAGACTGGCTGAGCGCCAGGAGTGGGACAGCTGTTTTATTTATGTTTGGTGTAATGTCTGGTGGGTGTCAATGAGCAGTAAATACTTTGTGGAGCCAGGTGCTTCAAGTCACTGATAGTCTGTAGTTAGAGGTTGCAAGTAGTGTTTCTGATGTGTGTGTGAAACACAGCCTGGTGCCACAGGGTGGAGGCACCGGTGGCTGTATGGCAACAAAATCGAAGGGCAGCTGAGCATCCCACCTGGTAGTAGCTGATACACTGCAGAGCCTGGAGCTTTTCTACAGTACAGTATATCTACAGAGGAACCAGATGGTCTGATGGAATACACCTTGTAGTTGGGGGCTCTGAGATAAGTCTGCAGAGGAGTTACTGTAGATGTTCTAAATTTGCTACACAACAGAGCCGGGAGTTCTGAGCTTCATACATTTAGATGAGGGCTCTAATCAATGTACCAAGGAGCCGTGAGCTCTGAAACTAGTAGCAGACTTGGTCATTTCTGAGTTGCAAGGTAAGGAAGGTGGTAGAGTTGTTCCAACTAGACGAAAATGAGTAATGGTCAAGGTTTCTACTGCTACCTGCTACAGTACCTGCAGTGCTATCTGCAATTTCCCTCACGGGATCAATAAAGTATCTATCATCTATCTAGAAGGGGGTCAAATACAACACTACTGTTGGAGGAGAGTATGTGAGAAAATTAGCTTATATTAGACTGTCTGTAGTAAGCGTGTGAAATGCATGGACCCGCCTGGATCAACGCCCCTAAGTGTAAGCTATCCCTCGCAGCATCACAACACCCATATAATTTATTCAATGAAATTGAGATGGCAGCATTATTATGACCTTATCAGTTTCGCTCCCAAAAAATCCTTGTGTTTCAGAATAAATAGAAAGCAAACAACTAAATTCATACTAGGATGCTGAGGTGTAGAAAAACATTTTATTAAATTAATTTGAATACAGGGCAACTATATGGCATGTTCACTATTTTGCATTATGAATGATTAATGTGTAAAAAATCATATTGTGACTCCTGTAAAATATAAACATAAAATAAATCCCTCCCAGCAATGTCTTCAAAAGATGAAACATTAAGTCCATACCCACAGTATTTACAAGTCAGCAAAGTATTACAGGTGCACTCTGGTTGATGTTTCATTTGGACTCATTTTACAACTTGTTCAGAGCCTAATTTATGCTATCTTCTGTCTGCTAAAATTTGAAAAGTCTTTAGAAAGAACACAAAAGGACTCTTGCCTTTTACGTGAAGAAAAAAAAGTTTAAAAAGAGCACTTAAGCAGCAACATGAGACTACTGTAATCTAGATATACCAAGCAGATTACACTAGGAGGTACTGCTGTCCTGACAGACAATTGTGGAAAACTGAGGTTTCTATTTCAGTAAAAGCTAGATTCCCATTCCATCCCTACTATCCACTGATCTGATGATTGAAGCCTGAGAAGAGCTTGCCAATCAGCTTTCTCAATTATTTATTTATGTCTGTTGGCAGATTTACCAGCAAATAAATCTTTGTGTTGAAGTCAGTAGCTATTCATTTTTCTGAAAAATAATACCTCTGTGTGACATTATTTTATATAGTTAAAAAGCGGAAGCCAAAAAGTGCTGTGTTGTTACAGAATAAAATGCCCCATTGAATGATGGAATACTACTGTGCCAGACTACAGTTGGGTCTAAGTAGTATTTAGTTTCAAGGAACTGGAGAAACTGATGTAGCATTTGAAAGTAGGCTACAGAATAATTATACTCAATTAACTAAGGACTCCTCGGGCAGGAACCCAGACTTGCAATATACATGGCAGATACAAAGCAAAAGAAATAACAAGGCAGGGTTTATCCCCTTTCTAAGTGTACTCAAAGCGATTTAAATGCTGAAAGCTTAAACCAACTTGAGCTGTTTTAGGACATACATTTCCTGAAATACATATTCTGTACTGATGTGAGAACAAAAGCATACATTTAAGACTGTTTCCTGTTTTAGGATGTTTTTCAATATTATATTTTTATTTATTTTTATAAAATGTATTAAGAATCAAATTAATGGGGTAAAATTGCTCTTGAGTGTTGACTCATTTGACTTTTTTGGCTTTGATTTGGAGTGATGTAGTCAACTGGATCAATGTGTCAAAGTAAAAGCATCAATGTACGCATACTGTACATCAGCTCAAACAGCAGTGCATGCAAGCTAGAAACTGTATTTCTCAAAAATACCTGATTCATAAATAAATACTAAAAATAAAATAATACTAGCCTTTTTCCTTCATAAATCTATTTTTAAAATAAACTTCTTTACCACATCAAAGTTAGATTAGTGTTCGAGTGTGTTTTAATGAATTAGAAGCAATGCTAAAATGCAAAATACCTTTGGGACAGCAGGAACAGCCACTCGGAAAGCAAATGCCATTTATAGTTAATTATGCAGCTTCTTTTCCTACATATGACTACTCAGATGCTTCATATGTGCTCATTTTTTCTTTTCATTAGGGATTCAGCATCACTGTCTATCATGAGTTGAGACAAAACTTGGGTTCCAATGAATTACACTTGAGCTAAGGCTGAAGTCACAGTAGAATAATTCTCAATACAATGTTGTATGTAACAGTGCTTCTCACTGAAGAAGCACTGCTTCACTCTGCATTTCATGCTCTACAGCAGCAGAAAAGTCTTGGAATCTAAGAAGCTTCAGAGATTGATTATATTTCACTCCATGAAGTACAGTATATAAGCCACTGGTGTTCAATTACATCTACTGGAGCCCCAGATAAGGCACTGTCCTACCCTTGGTACACTTTTCAAATGTTATTACCATTCAATATTACTAAATTGTTTGAAAGAATGTCTGACTATATTTAAACTACGTAACAAACTAAGAATTATATATGTCCTGTACCAAGTTATCAAAAACAAAACATGTTATAAATTTCCATTTAAACTACATCACATACACTACTACAGATGCAGCCATTCAAAATGGGTGGGGTATTTTGCGGTATACCCCGGTGGGCGTGTCGCATCAAAATGCAGTATCACGCAGTATCACGCGGTATATCGCGTCATTTGACGTCATGCCGGAAAGTATCCGGAATCACCTTGTAAAACCGCCAGGAGGAGCCAATAAAGCTTAACCTCTCATGTACAGCATTTGAGCTTTTAAATTTAAACTGTGTATTGCAGCATGTTAATCATCAGTCATTAAAAAGTTGGTATATTTTATGAAAGCAAGATTGCTCAGTTGGACAAAAGTACACAACCTACCTTTATCAGAAATATTTATGCATCAAATGCTTTGCCGAAGATATTACTAATAGTATTAATAATAAATGACTTTGGACAAGCTGTAAACTCAAAGTATAACGCTGGTCCACATTCTTCTTACCGTCATTTTAAACTAAAATACTTTTAGTTTTTTCTTTGACAAACACCACAGCATTTCGTAGATCTAACTAACGAGGACAGGACATTAGCTAGCCAATACGATAAAGGAATGACTTTTTTTGCTAATTTCTTTAGCACATTTGTACAAACACTTGGAATCTGTCCAAGCCCTACATTGTCAGGCATTTTCTTTTACTGCAACGGACATAAAAACTCCCTTGCTTTTAACAGAGCGTTTAATAATTTCTAACTATGAAAATTATTTAAACTGTGACACTTATCATTCAACCAGAGCTCAAAATATCACAAGGACCCTCAAGAGCACATCAAAGACTGTATTAAAAGATATTTGTATCAGATACATGAGAATCCAGACTTTTTTATCAACGCTTTCTTTTCCGTATACCAGATATTATGGAACCACTTCAGAAGGGTGTCAGCCAGTCAGATTCCAGGAATAGGTACTTAAAAGAAAAAATACACACCGGTATTCCATTTCTCCCTAAACATTTTAAGCATCGAAGTCTTTAACTAACATGTAAAATAACGTGTAAAAAAGTGGTAGTTTTAAGCTTTTCTGCTAATATAATATGGAATCGTGTATCTAAAGAAATTAATAACGATATGATTATATTCGTGTACTGCGACAGGGCTGTGTAGGGCTGTTTCGCCTCTTTCTTCATGTGACTTCCCTAGTAGCCCACTGGTCTACGTGCCTGATTACTAAACCTACAGGTTGTGTGTTCAAATCCAGCTGGCGCTGTGACTTTTCTTTTAACAAACATTTCTTTGAAAAAATAGAATAGCAATTTTATGGACAATTAATTGACTTTTATATTTCTAAATATCACAACATGATCGAATTTAAGTCATTTTTGATAACAATGAATAGTCACCTTCTTCCCTTCTGACAACGGTCCCTGCTTCTGCTTCCTGCTTCTATTGTGTGTGTGTGTGGGGGGATCCCTTTAGATCTCCCTTCAGATTTAAAAGGTTATTAATCATATCTTCGGTGTCGCATCTTTCCAGTGCAGCTGATCTTTTGCTGCCTGGGTCAACTATCACAAAGCTTTAGAGAACTTAACATTTCTATTATCAACAAATTGTAAAAAACGACGTTTACATTGGCATTATTAATTTTGCACATGGGTGTATGGAGGATTGTCAGCTGTCACTGACAGTGGACCACCCTCTTAGGCTGTGCACACGATCTTTTAAATTTTTATAGAGAAATGGAGGCTGTACAGTATGCGTTACAATCTAAACATTTATATCGATTTAAATACGCGATTCCATATTATATTCCCTTTTAATCAAATTCTAAAAGTATGCTTGTTGACTCCGGTATCGCGTTAGTTAAAGACTTCGATGCTTAAAATGTTTAGGGAGAAATTGAATAGTGGTGTGTATTTTTTCTTTAAAGAACCGAGATCAGCCATATACTGTATGTTTATGTTCCAAAATTAATATCGTTTATGGCCTTCGCACGTGTTACAGTATGCTCCTATTCTTTTTATGCTCAGCTACTAAGATTTCCCTTCAGTGTTAAAATTCCATATAAATATTCAATACTAAAACGGGCAAAGTAAAGACATTTAAATCTTTCTATGAATGACCAACGAGTGCCCCTGTCGGTCAACCAATCACGTACCGCGGTATTTTGCGTCAACGCGCACGAGGCCGTGGCCAATTACCTCCAGTACGTGTCTGTACCGCGTACTTTGAATGGCTGCATCTGTATGAGCTGACTCCATAATAACTGGGCATTTTGAGACAATTCTGCATACCACTTTGGTAATGTCTCTTTTGAAGGAATTTAGTGAATAAACTATTGTTGTTTAATTACCATGAAGCAAAATATCAAAAAAGAATTGGGAAGTTTTTAAAAAAACATAAAAGTTTAATAGTTTATTTCTGTTTATTGATATCATACTAATGTGCATGGACTCTACCAATGCAATAAGCTATACTATAAATTATTCACTGTTTCTACCAATTGTTAATATGTTAAGCATTATGTACAAATAATTCAAATTAATTATTTGAAAGGGATATTCAAATTAGAATGATATATTTTTATCTAACATAAGATGAAAAAGCAGTTGTAACGAACAGTTCTTTCCAGACCCTGTGCGGACGACACAATCCGAAGAGGTGGGGAAACACTGGGGAAACGTCATGCAGGAATACGGGGCTGAAAACAGGGGGGGCGTGTCCAAAGTGCGCTGGTGCACGGGGAAGGTGTGGCCGAGGCAAACAATCCAAAAGAGTAATCCAAAGAGGGTATTCAAAAACACAAGAGGAAGTCCATAGCCAGGTGATCCATCCCAAACACGGAATTAAAAACACGAACCGGGTCGGAATCGGCGGACTAGGAACAGGAACAGAGGTTAAAACCTTAACGGGACCAGGCGCTTCCAGGTCCCGGACTCGCACGGTGCGGAAACCAGATGCAGAGCCAGGATGAGCATCAGCGCCTGGCTTTTAAGGTGGGCTGGGTAAAAGGGATCAGGTGCACAGAATGAAGTCTAAAGTGAAAGGGCTGGAGCACCCTTAAGGAGGGGGGACTATAATCGTGACAGCAGTATTATAAGATGGTCAAAAATAAGCTATACAACTAAGAATGAAATTTTGAAAAATCAAAATAGATTTTTGATTTTTGAATTGTGTAAAAGATTGTTTGCAGTTTACTTGTCATGAAGTAAATTAAGCAAAAAAAAAAAAGATTCTTAAATAGAAGTTCTAAACCGAAGTTTGAGAGGGATAATGACAAGACAAACCAGTCTCACCCATCTTGTCAGAAACAATCTGTCAGATATACAGCATATCAAATAGGTTAAACTGAGATAATTGCTATAATAGTCCACATTATAGAGAGGCTACAGTGTGTTGTCCCCATTTCTTGACCGTTGTAATAAGGATGCCATTATGAATTGTCTAGAAAAGAAAATGGTATTCCATTTCACTGGAAATTGTAATTTTACATAAATAGTTTAATCTAAGGAATGCTTTGATGTTACAGAATATGCTGATAATAGTTTATAGTGAAAGCAAGGATTAATCTGAAACCACAAAAAATGAATGTTGTGTACTTTCCAACCCCCTGGAAATTCTAAATATGACAGCCAGGGAGTTTTCTACCAGCACAATACAACCATATGATTAAAGCCAATACATAATTCAACAAACAACTGGATGAAATCCTTGGATCCATTAACCATTAACTACCATTTGTTAAAGTGGTTTCAAGGCCTCTCTCGTTTGTAACTGTTCCTATGTTCTTAGGTTTTTACAATACATTTTCTTTTTCTTAGATCTTGAGCAGACATTGAAAACATACGGTAAAAGTCAAAGATAAAATGTGTATTTCTTGGTTAGTGTCGATTAGTGTGTGTTACTATGATGCAGAGGAGAAGCCGATATATTGATTGTCCTTTTTGGCAAGTTGGATGTGACCTGGCTAATGGAAACTGACATGGGACATTAACTCACATTGGCCACATTCATCTTGGAATGAAGGCAGGGGCCGCAGCTGCCCTGAATGTCAGGGGCAGGATAGCAGCATGGCTTCTTCAGAACAACAGCAGAGCGGAACATACAAATGAGCACTTTAGTTCTAATTAAACCAACGCCTTATTATACTGTACCTAATGATCATCAGTTCTGGAGTATTTTACCTTTGACGGAATACCTTTGTAGTAAGACCTTCACTTCCAATATCTCATCTTCCAGCTGCAATATAAAGGCTGTTTCCGATATTTTGTGGGGTGGTTTAAAGTGCTGGAAAGAAGAACAGTGTGTATAGTTTCAGCAGAAACTGCAAATCTGGGAATCGTTTCCCAAGTCTGAGAATTTGCTGGTGTTAATGTCCTCATTTTAAACTGTTCATCAGAAAACTGTACCTCCTTACCTTCAAACAGAATTCTTGTTTTATGACTATTTTTTACGATAAATAAGTTGCTTGCATTGCTCTGAAGCCACTAAAATCATTGTGGTTTTCTTATCTTTTAACCTCAAAAGTTCAAACCTACAGTATTTGAGAAAGGTTCGTGGAAACATTGAGACAATTTTTCTCTATATGAAAATATAGAGAAAAACTTCTGAGAACATGGGATATGCTGAGTGATTTTGTTTTCCTCCGCATCAGTGGGAGCTGCTTGTTGGGATAGGCTCTGGCTCCCCTGTGACCCTGTATTGGATACAGCAGTTAGAAAATAGAAGGATGGATGAATCAATGGGTAATTATTCTCTACAATGTTTGAACTTACAGTATATAAAGGAGTGTATTTTTATGTTAATTCTGTTAAAGATATACGATAACAAGAGAGCAATATTCGTACACAGGCATACTTCAGTTCCATTTCGGTAAACAGTTGCATATACATCAAAATGGTAACAATGCATCTTTGCTCTATATTGTAATCTGCTCTCAAAACCTTGGCTGAATATGATTTAATAGAAAGGGGAAAACAAAGGCCTGATTTTCTGAATTAAGTTAGTAAGTTACTTTCAGATGTGATGAAAAGGTGTGACACGTATTAACATCTGAAACTAAATCTGAATGATCATTTTTCAATGAAGCATCTGCTTGGACCTTTGAACAGTTGTTCCAAGCATACTTGGCACATGTTTAAAGACTTTTCCATTCATTTGAAAGTAAAAAAATCCCCAAAAACCCACTGCATTTTGACAGGGAAAAATAACTTCAAATCCCAGAGTTAACATACTGACCCACTTTTAAGTGGAGTAGTAAGTAGGTCATTACATGAAAGGAACTCTCAGAAAGTAACATTTTGACATCATAGTCAGTAAAGAGATGCTCTGCCTTTAAAGTCAGCACTATACAGTAAATTATAATAATCGAAGAGCAAAAATATCTGCTTTATGTAGAAAGATTCCAGGCCTGTATGTTGAATTATCATTTTTGGAATAACATTGGTAAACGTTTAGAATATTAAAGACAAATCTCATAACAAAAACAATAAGGAAGCTTGGGGTAGAAGAATTAAGGCAAACTAAATATTGATGTTTTTGTCACACAGATCATATTTCTAAAGCTATATATGAATATGTATAGGGCCATGAACATGCAGTCAGACTGGGCAGAATAGGAGAGCTTTCTCCACTGAAAAGAAAAATCAATTATAATAAAACAGTAAATGAACAAGATTGATTTGTATGAGGTAATTTATTAAATAATATCCCACAATTCCGTTTTGTTTTCAAAATACAAAAAATGTGTAAGTACAGTCTCTGCAATATAAAAACAGATTGAAAGGTGCAGTTTTTGAAAATGGCTTTTTGAGAACACTTTCAATGAAGAGAGGCCTGCACCTGATTTACATTGACTTATTGCATTTGTGCTTGATCCTTTCCACGTGCAACAGCCAAAAAATGATTACAGTGATCTAAATAACATGCCAACTGCACTCAGTAAACAATATAAATCAGTTTCACACAAATAGATATTACTCAAAACCTTTGAGAGTACATACTGTAAATAAATTGTGAAAATAGTAATCAGCATTATATAGTGCAACTACAGATTTGTTGAAGGGTCATTTTTACATTGAAACAAATGAAAACTCCTGAGCCAAAACCTTGTCTATCTAGTACAATCTTCTATGGAAATGTAGCGCTCAGCTGAAGAGGAGGGACTTTTTAATCTTGCAGAAGTTTCTAAAGCTCAGCCACCAGGATCTTCTTTGAAACGATGAGGAGGGTGGAGTTCACCTTTAAAAAAAATTAACGTTAATTCAAATTGCTTTTATTATACTAGGTGCATCTTTGTCACCATTTGTCTCAACGAAGGCTGTCTAATTTAAGGAACTAAGCTCTAGCAAACAGTCAAGCATACTGAAAGCTAAAACTTCAACTTCATTCAAATTAATATGGTTATTTCAAGATGTGTGTTGCACTAAGTATGTAATTAATATAATGCCTACTCTGCTACATACTGTAAACCCATCTCACATCACCAGTGTTCAAGACAGTCTATAACTTTCTGTAATGAACAAAGCTGTCATATGAACTGTTTCAGCAGTCGATATTTTGAGATGTTGCAGTTGAATACATCTATAAGCTGAATAATGTCGTTTTACATACAAAACCTACTAATTTTAGGATGTGCGTTTACTGTTGTTCATGGTCAATCCTCATGTATTTCTATAGTATTTGTGCTTAATAGTGTTAATTAACATTACAATTTGTTTATTAATATAAATCAATTTATTTTAATATTTACTGTTTCTGAAACAGTCAATAGAGGCCTAGAGTTAGAGCATTTTTCGGGAGTAACTAAAAAACACTCCTGATTGTATTTAAATGTAAAGAAATTGATGTCTCTTGGAGGACAGCAGAGCTCTGAGACTACGGGGGAACAGTCTGTCTCTCCACTGTTTGCCTTTACCTCGCTTCTGGAGCAGACAGCAACATTCAGTTAAGAGGTGTCTCCCTGCCAAATGTCATGTGGGGAAGAGGCATCCCCCTACACTGTCATTATTAAAAAGCTAAATTGTGAACTGCTTTTATGTCACATATATGCTCTGATAGCTGAATTACATTTGGCACTTAAGCTACTATTGACATTATTGGTCTAGTCTGCCTTTCTCATTTCCTAAATTGCTTTATAATGAATTTAAAGCAGAAGTAAAGAAGGCAATAAGGTTGAAAATACGAACAATGACACCGCAAGAGAAACTATACCAAACAGAGGAGCTTGATATGACAGATTAGTGACCTAGTATACTGTAAATAAAGAGAAAAGAAGAAGGTACCACATACTGTAAGTCTTTATTTTCATGCTTAATCAGTCCACTTCATTTCTCATGTCTAATAATAAACAAGTTTTTATTAAATCCTGTTGTAACAACAAAGGACACACAAGATAAACAATGATCCTGCAAAAGAGACTTGGTAAAGCCTATATTTTAAATAATGTTAATTCAGGATGGAGGTTTCATTTTACTCCTGTATATTTACTGCATATTCAACATAAATACATTGATTTAAACAACACATACAGGGCAGCATGCCTTCTTAACCTTCACAACTCCATTTTACTTTGCTATTCAGTCTGCAGTACTTGCCCCCAGGCATTACTTTCATCCATATTATTAGAAAAACTGAAGCAATTGGAAGAAAAGAGTTTCACGTTTCAGCTCTCAAGATCAGCTCTGTTGCATTCCACTCATTCAGCTGCAAGTAATCTGAAACTCCAAGTAAAATCATTGGCCAGCCCACTGCACTAACATGTCATTTTATATTAGTATAGTCTGTCTCTTTCCTAACAGTGAGATAAATGCAAAGTTTGTTTGGAAACAAAATGCTGTAAAGCAAAAACATTGACTTAGAGCTAGTTAATTTTTCCTAAGGCATTGTTTCCTGCATTTCATATAAGTAGGAAAATAAAAGAGAAAATCTCACCCCTCGTTCCAAGCTTAGGTCGACAAACGCCAACTAAATGGAGTTTGGGTATCTGGTATACAGTAATAAGCAATATTATTCTAGGCTGGTATATCAGGAAACACGCACAAAATTGCCAGTGGTCCTAGTAAAAGGTGAACATATTGGGCTACAACCAAGCTTAAATTTAATTAAGCTTTAAATTCAGTCTGCTGATTTGTGTAACCTCACGCTCTTGGTGTGTAATTAGTATGAACATGGACTGTGACAATTGCATATGTAGCAGAGCTAGTTCGGATACGGTGACATCATCGCCCTCCCTGCGCGTAGCAGGGTCCTCAGCTGCCTAGGCCGGGGGAGGTCTCCTTTAGCTCATGTGGCTGGTTCCCTGTTGCGTTACGCCGAAGACCCGGGTTCCACCCCAGGTGCTGCAGGACGAAACGGGTGGCGGAGGGCAAGAGCCCACGTGGAACCGTGACGGTCACACACATATATAGTAACATTGTCCAGGACTCCAGTCTTTATGAAGCAATCATGTAGACAACAAACAATGTGCGATTCATTTTCTTTATGTGCACAATATGGTCATTTTCTTTAAAAACTGGGTCTCCAATATCACACATTTCTTTTTTTATGTGTGGAGTGAGCTCCAGTGAACATTTTTTCTCTTGACCAAAAATTGTACGCATTCTGTCACTTTATTAGAAATTACTATTCACAAGAAAGAAATGCTTTCAATCTGGTATAGTATGTGAATCTGAAAGCTGCTTACTCATTTTTCTAGTAGTTTTCAAGTCAAATTTAAGTGTCTCTCCGTAGTTTATTTCAACTTTCTGAAATTAAACAGCTTGGAATTTTCATTCCAAAACAGAGATTTCAAATAAACAATACAGATAGAACTGCTCAGTGGCTAAGCGAACAATAAATAAAAAAAGCTAAATTTGAAATATAATCAAATCTAATGTTACAGGCATTAAAGTGACTATCAAGGTGTCTCAGGGCCTAAGAGAAAGTGGTCAATTTATTTTTAAATTGACTTAACTAGACCTTGGAAGACTTTTTAAGTGCTTCTTAAAGCTTCAAAGTAGCTCCCTGAGATGTTACATGTCTATTTAATTATGGTGAATGGTTTCATTTTTAAGAGAGTAGATTTCATGTAGTTTATGTGGGGCCGTAATGTATTTTCATTGACTTAACACATTGTTGATTACTTTACTCATGGAAAAGAGCAACAATTTATCATGGATTATGAATTCTGAAACCTGTAGTTTAGCACCATTGTTGTATTGAATACTGATAATTAAGAAAGAGTCCACACTGAACAGATTTTGGTGAACTATCAATGAAAGGTGTGTTTTATAGTCTTATAATGTTTACATTTGTTTTTTTTTTCTCTGTAACAGCTAAAGTGGTTATCTAAATGTCTGTATTGTGATTCTACATGAATAATTCATAGTTTTCTTAACTAATTGTAGTCAATGCATTCAATGTTTTGATGGAAAGTTTTGTGTTGCCTCACACATCTTTTAAATGTATGGCATAATGTACTGCATGTATCAGATCGTCAGTGCAATTATAGATTGTACAGTACACTTTAGTGGTCTGGTGTTTGCTTTATTAATGAATGTTAAATAATATCAATGTCATTTGTTTTCTCTGTATTTTCTCAGAGAGTTATTAAGAGCATTGCTTTGTCTTTTTCTAAGGTACAATGCCAGTAGTCTGTACTGTATATTGTCCTTCTTAAAGGAGTTATTTAATTTAAACACAGGTTGCCAGAAAGCAAAATACAGTAAAAGCTTTGTGTTAATCTCGGTGTTTTCAGCATATACTGTACAGTAGGCTGGTGACGGATTTGTGAAAAACTTGCAGCTGTTGTTTTGAAGCAACCTGCCAACAAAGGACCATAGGAGTAAAAAGAAATTCCTAGACTTTACACATCTTTCATATCTTCAAATTTTTCTTGTGGATTAACTGTTTCTAGAATGTTACTGACATTAGTAAAACTGATTTTTTTTAAACTTTCATAACTTAGTTGTGTGTCTGCTAAGCAAGCAACATTTGATTGTTTTGTTTTACTAAAGTATAATAAAAAGTGAAGGTAAATGCAGCAATGAATTGATTTTGTAAACTTAATTTTAATAGCAATATCTTTTTTTGTTGGCAAGGTAGAGTTGTTAAAATGGTTTAATATAAAACTGTTTAATAGAATAACACAGACTGAATGTTCGTTATTTTTATCCTTTCACCCAACTGCAAAGATGACTTATACAGACATGGGAGCTTATATTCCCATAGATGTCAGTATTTTGTAAGATAAATAAGATAAAGGTTACATACTGTATTATTAAAAAAAACTAAACTAAAAAGTTTAGAAGTTTCTCACACACTAATTAATAATACGGTCAACACTACCATAACTTTGTAAAGGTCAAGTTTTTGCATTTATGACTGATGATTCTGCATGACTAAATAAGATCGGGGTTTCCAAAAGGCACAAAACAAACATTGAAACCCATTTAGGCTCACTGACTGTTTTGCTATGAAATATAAAATCTGTCAGATATCGCCAATGTTAATACATAACTTTGGTAAATGAACTGAGGTTTGAAAATCATTCAGCTGGTGTGGTATGACTTGTTGAGACTTCAAACGTGCCTTTTGTTGCTAAATAAATCCCAATAATCCCATCCTTTGGGGGCTGTTTAGTTCATCACTAACTAACAGTTTTTACAGAAATTGTTATTATGGAAAGACGTTTGGCTAATTTACATTTTACTTTGCAAAGACTGGGACAGTGTTCACAAATGGTTTTTCTTGTCTCCAGAGCCTATTTAATCAACTGCATAGTACATCCCTCAGCCCACACCTGTGTCAGGAACATGGTGAGAGCAGGCAGCTCCCACGGTTGCTCTGACTGAAGAGAGATCAGGAGAAAGCCACTGAGATCAGAAGGGACCATCAAGAGGCCATGGGCATTGTCTTCCTTCGCACACACAAGGTACTGAGGAAAGGGAGCAAGTTCCTTTCTCAGAAGGAAAAAAGGAATATCCTTAGCTAAGTCTGTACCAGCATGTCAATGCCCAGTGGGCTGTCCTGTTCCCAGAAAGAGAATCACTTCTACCATTTGGAAGCAAGATTATGTATCTTCTGTTATACTGTATCTCTAGAAAGTAGATGGTTCGCTAATCTGGGAGGGAGATGACTACCACAACAACGGAAGATTTCATGAACCCACAGGAGGAGTTCTCAGACTTATGTTGTTGTTAATATTATTATTATTATTATTGTTGTTGTTATTATTGTTATTATTGTTATAATCATTATCCACCCATTAACAGGTAATGGGGACTCCCCTCCACCACCACCACCAATGTACAGCCCCACCCGGATAATACGACCCGGATCATTTATATAGTGCTCCAGTCCGCTCACCACACATCAGCTATCAGTGGGGAGGAGAACAGAGTGATGAAGCCAATTCGTAGATGGGGATTATTAGGAGACCATGATTGGTAAAGGCGAGTGGGAACGTTGGCCAGTATGCCTGGGTTATACCACTAGTCTTTTAGAGAAACACCCTGGAATTCTGGATTTTTTAATGATCACAGAGAGTCAGGACCTGGGTTCTTCATCTCAGAGTGAGTGCACCCTACTGGCCCCACTAACACCACTTCCAGCAGCAACCTTAGCTTTCTCAGGAGGCCTCCCATCCAGCCACCAGCCAGGCTGACACCTGCTGAGCTTCAGTGGATTGTCTGTTGTGATATGGCTGCTGCCTTTATATGTGGTATTGTCCATCCGTATTAGTATGTGGACTCCTTGTAAAAACAACAGAAAGGGTAAAAGTGATAGGAAAAAAGACTGTACCTCCAGTACATTTATATGACCTGTAATACATAGCAGATATCTGACTTCCTGATCATGGTTTTGGAGGGTAGAAAGAAGCTAGAATAACAGGTGAAAACACCACATAAACTGGGATGATCAGGTAAAGTGTTGAATGTTTACTTTTTAATATGGTGGTTTTAATGATTTGAATTGAAGTAAATGAACCTACAGTAGGTACGTTATTAGGACTCATTTTTTTCATTAGTATCTTCCACCAAGTTTACTTTGAGAACTTTGCGCTTTGAGAAGCCACCTTTAAAGGCGCTATATAAAATAAAGATTATTATTATTATTATTATTATTATTCGGATGAGACGTAAAACCGAGGTCCTGACTCTCTGTGGACTCTCTGTGGACTCTCTGTGGACTCTCTGTGACTCTGTGGGGTGCTTCTCGAAAAGAGTAGGGGTGTAACCCCGGCGTCCTGGCCAAATTTCCCATTGGCCTTTACCAATCATGGCCTCCAAAAAATCCCCATCTATGAACTGGCTTCATTACTCTGCTCTCCTCCCCACTGATAGCTGGTGTGTGGTGAGCGTTCTGCCGCCGCATCATTCAGGTGGATGCTGCACATTGGTGGAGGGGAGTCCCTGTTACCTGTAAAGCGCTTTGAGTGGATTGTCCAGAAAAGTGCTATATAAGTGTAAGCAATTATTATTATTACTTGACTTCTGGTCAAAGGACAGGCATGTAAATACTGCTAAACTATAGACTTATTCATAAGGTAATCAAACGGGAAGTACAAATGCTACTAAACCCTGCTGAAACTCAGCTGCGCCGCCAGTTGCAACATTAGCAGAGGTTTCTGATGTTTACTTCTAGAATAGGCTAAAGACTTTTTGAATGATACTCATACTGTGCATTAAATGCATGATGACTAAATGTACAATGGCGACACGTGTTGTCTACATAATCATGTTAACATTATACAGTATGACTACATAATGATTTTAGATTAATTATTAGGTATTATTATTAGGTATTTCAGAATTATCAGTACAGTATATCATATGCTTACAGTTATTTGCAACTGCTTATTATGCCTGTGAAAGCACATTTTACACAAATGTAAACAACAGAGTGCATTACAGTCATAAAAAGTCACCTCCATTTGTGCCATTGAAGCAATTATTGCAGAAAGGGAAACCACACAAGATTATTCTTGTTAAAAGCCTTAACTGTGGGGTATTCCCAATCCATTTGCATACATTATGCGCATATATTGTGTAAAAGATCTGATCTGAAAAAGACAGGGTTGCCATGGAGATGAAGTACCAAATGTTCAAAACAAAAATGGCTTAGTAGGTACTATTTCTGATTCTGTTAATGTGAAAAGTACTGTGGACTTGTACAGTTCCTTTTGATGAAAACTAATGATCTGAAATACAGCAAGATTTCTGAGTTAATATGTTTTTTTAGGCATTTGCAGTGATATAAAATTGTCTTTGCGCAACAGGTAGAGTGCTATTTAGCATTAACCTTTATTATGCAAAGCAACCATGATTGTTTCCATGATTTATATACAACACAGAGAAAATGTTTATGATTCTCCAGTACAATTATGGGACGTACTATTTTTTACCAGATTTTTCATCAGGGAAATCAGGAAAAGACTAAATGGGAATGGCATTCATAGTCCAGGAAGTCATTTTCATAGCCAGGAAGAAACCATTGTTTTGCCAAACAGCACTTTGATACAGTAATCCACAAGCCTAATGGAATGTTCTCTGGTTAGATAAGTCAGAAGTGACCATGTACACCAACAGTGTTTGGAGCACTTTACAGGGTAAAAAATAAACAAAAAAGAGAAAGGAAAAAATAACGATTGAACATAGAGACAAAAATATTGGAACAAGAAAAGGCAAACGCTAATTAAAAGCCTGATTTAACAGATACGTCTTTAGTCTAGATTTAAAAACTGTAAAAAAGCTTACATTTCTCAGATTAGCACAGAGCAAGTTCAAGAGTTGTGGAACAAGGTGGCTGAACACGTGCGCCCTGAGATGCTTGTACCTGTATCTATGTAAGATACTGTACTACTTAAAGGTGTGCCTCAGCAGAACATACAGCCCTGCTTCGATCATGGAAAGTAATGGGAGATGCTAAGTATTGCGAGGATTTGGTAGGTATTTAAAAGTTGAGTCAAATTTTAAACTGAATGCACTGGTAATGGAGAGACAGTGAAGATGTGTCAGTATTAGGGTGAAGTGGTAATAGAGCTTTGAACACGTTTGAAGTCGCACAGCTGGGTTTCATACCATTTGAGGGAGCAGGTTAGGAGACCACTACTAATTTTGGACTTAAAAGTATTAACAGCAACAAATTGTCCTAGATTTGTCCAAAGTTGTTCCAGCCCCAAACAGTATGTATAGTACAGTATGTGATTCAAGGCAGTTTAGCAGGATGTGATGTCCACAGTGTCAAACTCAGCTGTGAGATCTAATAGGACCAATAGAAAACTAGAGCCAGAATCCAAGTTTAATAGAATGTCATTTAAAACTGAGACCAAGGCTGTTTCTGTACTGTGGGCTGGTCTGAAACTGGATTGAAACTCCTCACAGGGGTCATTTAAGGACAAATGTGATTGCAATTGAACTGTGACTAGTTTTTCCAAGATCTTTGGAGATGAGAAATAGAAAGGTAATTGGCAAATTCAGTGGTTATCTAAATTACTGATGACAGTCACAATGAAAAATGCTTTGTGTGGCAAAAACCAGACACTGCCTTTTAACAGAAGTACCTTGTCCCTGCCATCAAACATGGTGGTACTATCATGGGTTTGGGGCTACATTGTTGTGTCAGGACACAGATGTCTTGTCATGATTGACGGAACCATTAATTTGCTTTTGTGTCAGCAAATTCTGGAGGAGAATATCAGACCATCCATTAGCCAGCTGAAGCTGAGCTAAAAGTGGATCATTCAGCAAGACAATAATCCTAAACATACAGTACAAGCACATCTACAACAGGATGTCTAAAGAAGAAAAAAATATGGTGCATTTTGGATTAGCTAAGTCAAAACCTTGACCTTAACCCACCTGAAATGTTATGGCAGAACTCAATTACTTAGAAAAAAGTCATGGACGTCTAAAGTACTAGGCCAAATCTTAGATCCCAACACCCTGAGATTCTAAAGATGCAGGTAAACAAGATTTCAGGATCGATTAACTATGAGCATCCACATGCACATGAACAATATAGGCTAAATGGTTTCCTATTATTTGCATCCTTTTTTGTGTTCTTTTGTAAAATTGTCATGCTTTCCAGTCTTGCCCAAACTTAATGAGTTTGCCAGTTGAGGTATAAAAGCTGTTGAGTGCACTATTATATGTGTCAGGAAGTGTTTTCTAACAATGCCACTTAGGTTTGACAAGCATCTCTCAGTTAAACAAAAGCATGTGTCTGCGTGATTGCAGTACACTGTAAGAAGTCATTGGATGTTGGACTGTGAGACATTCATTCTTACAAAAGCAAATTCTTGTTGTTGTTTTGTCTCTGGAGCATTTTGATGGCTTTTTTCTGGTGAGCTATGTTTTAGATAGTCAGCTAAACTGAAAATGTGTGTTGTACAGTATACCTATTACTTTATAGTATTTCACATACATTATATTCTTTGTCATCACAGAAATCACTATTTGAAAATCCACGATCTTCTAATTCATAGGGTCCTAGACTGGTCTTATTATTATTATTATTATTATTATTATTATTATATTTCCTTATATTTTTATTGAGCTTTTCTTGACACCCTCCTGGATGATGCGATGGCAGCTTAAGTGCACTTACTGTACCACACATCAGCTAACACAGATAAGGACATAAGACAAGGACAAGAGTGATGAAGTCCATTCAAAGAGTAGGTGATTAGGAGGCCATGGTTAGTGAAGCCCAGGGGGAAAAGTGACCAGGACACCAGGGTAACACATTTACTCTTTTTAATAATGGTCTTGGAATTTTTAATGACCATGGAGAGTCAACATCCCAGTTTAACATCTCAAATGAAGGACAGCGCCTTTTTTACAGTCTAGTTTCAATCACTATAGTGGCACATTAGGACCCAAACTGACAGCAAGGTAAGCGCCTCCTACTGGTCCCACTAACACTGTTTCCAGCAGCAAACTTTTTTTTCCCTGGAGGTTTCCTGGTACTGGTTTCCTATCCAGGTACTGTCTAGGCTTACATCTGCTTCAGACATAACATATCTATGTGGTCCAGTATTTAACTGCAATAACATGAATGTTAAATAAGTTTTCAAGTTTAATTACTTCATTCAAGGGCAAGTGTAATAGTTATTGCTTATAGCCCTTCCACACCATAATTAATTCAAAAATTATTTATTGCATTTTTCCACAGTGTTGATTTCATTTTTCACAAGTTCCAAAAACTCACAGATGCACAGATGCCATAAAGCACATGCCAACAAGTAAAATTGCAATTGTAAAAGGCTAATGTCAAGAATGAGGGAGCATCATATAAAGCAAGATGCAGTATTTACTGTAAGCCAACAAGCGTGTGCATTACTGTTATGTAAAGAGTAATGTTTTCACAGAATTTTCTGTATAAGAGCCAAAAGTATTTAGGCAATTAAGAGTTACCCTGCAATCTTTCCATGTGGATGGTGGGCATCCTGCAGTGGAAGACTGGGATTTCATAAAAGGACATCAGTCAGAATAATTCATAGCTGCCATATGGTCCATTTGCTCAGTAGTTTCCTTGGTTAGGGCAGATGGTTTCCCTGCTTAATGTCAACTTTGAATAAAAATGGATTAATATGAAGGCATTTAATCAAATGACATTTGAATGAAACACTGTTAAAGGATTTTCTTTTCAAACTTCTGGGTCATGTACTCTTGGGTATACATGCAAATACAGAAAGGAAAGTCTCATTTAGAAAATACTTTTTTTTTTCTTTTGGCACACGTTAAATACTTTAACATTTCCTGGAACACTAATGCTAATTTTTAAGAGCAAATTACTTTTTTATTACAACTTAAGTAAGTAATAACCTTATACTGTAACCGTAAAGCCAGTTTCTCCTGTTTGGATGTCCAATCTGTGACCAGCTCAATAGCATTAAACATTTAAGAGCTCTGTTGAACATTTTAAAATATTTTTGTTCCGGCTGTGCTTGGTTCATATCTTGTTTACATATATTACCTACTTTAAAAATTAAATACTTTTAATATCTCTAGCTAGAGAGAGTGAAAATGGTTTAAAAAAATCTTTTGTTTTATTACAACATTTTTTTTCTGTTTACACTTCTGTATTACACTTGTCTCCAGAACATTCAAATGAATAAATCTTGGAATATATTCAGAAAGAGTCTGGCACTTGTTTAAATAAGACTCGCCAGATAATAATATTCTATTAAATATGACAGCTTGATCACAGCAGGGTCATCTGTGGTAAATTACTTTACAGCACTGCTAAAATGTTTTATCACAATTTAAAATGGTAAATTGGCGCAGTCAGGCAATACACTTGCCATCATATATGTCTAGTATTTCTATCTTTCACTTTAACATGATGCAAAACATAACCGGAAGAAAATGTAATTAATTAAACATTAACTGTAAAGTGGTGTGGTTTGGAGCCCACTAAAGCGAGTTATGTATGTTTGAAAGTGTTAATCAACTTTGAATTACATCATAGATGTTTTTTCTTGTCTATGAAAATGTTGGTACAATTCACTGAGTTCTAAACAAAGCACTCCAAATGTAATCAAGCAATAATCAAAACAATTATTACATCAGCCTAAAATGTATAATATTTTTGTTTTCAGTTATGTCTGAGTGTGCCACTGACTGTGTCACTAACTTATCATCATCATCATCATCATCATCATCATCATCATAACACCTGGACAACGGAGGTTCAGAGCGCTGATCTTATATGGCCACGTCCGGTGGCATGATTCCATTCCTTCAATAAAGTGGATGGGAAACCATCACCGATCTGCTGAGCCCATGTGCGACATGGGTGGCCTGGGGGCCTTCTCCAGCCTGGTGTAGTGTGCCTCTCTGTTGGGAGGGCAACAGCCCAGCCATGACGCCATGGGCAGGGGTGGACTAGTCGAGACGTGCAACGTGGCCAAAAAGAGTGAGTCGGCGACGGGCGACAGTGGTTGTGATGGGCTCCAGGCCCTGTCGCTTTTTGCTTTTGCCCTGAAACTGCCCTGCAGCCGCTTACATTCCTCTGTCACCGTTCAGACAGGCCCGTGCTCTTGCATCCAGTGTATCCATGGTGTCATCAGATAGCCAGGACTGTCTGCGGGTCCTTCTGTAGTCAGTAGTATCCTTGGCCACAGTATGGATGGCATTGCTTATTGTGGACCACGCTGCCTCTACGTCATCTGGTAGGTCACCTAATGTCAAAAACGTGTTCTCGATAGCGACATTATACTCGTATGCCCTGTAACTTATCTACATCCAATGTTGCATAATAGTATTAGGTCACATTGAACTGTAGAGTTATAATAAGATTTTTGTAGCAGTTCCACTTTCGCATAATTTACATTTCTGCTGTTTATCTAAATTTGAATCGAGAAATGCTGGTAGCATTTTCACATCTTTCTCATTATAGACTAAGGAATGGCTTTTACACCATTATCTGAAATGAGAATATCAGGTATTAGTTTCCTTGTCAACCAGAAACTCATGAACACGAAAAGAAAGGATCATTCCGCAAAGACGTATACAGTGTAGAGTGCTTTATTGAGGAGAAAGATTATATTGCAATTTAGGAAGCAAAATAGAAATATAAATATTGTAGGATACACAATTATTTATGTTGATTAGTATTCCCTTTGAAGTTATCAAGATTTTCATTTGGATCTCTTTCAGAAATACACTACATATAAATGATTCACTGTACAGTAATATACTACAACTGATATTATATATAATCTAAATATTACATTTTTGGTATGTTTTATGATACAATATATTGGTTCATAATTTTTAAGTTATTTTCTAGTTCCATTATTTTCATTTGCTTTTCATTTGTTATATAAAGATAATTTTCTATTTGGCTTGATCTGCCTGTGAACCTGTAAACTCTCATACATATGTCACATTATGACAATTTTCTCTTTATTTTCATTTTTTAAAGGGGGTACAAAGGCATGCTCAAGTAAATAGAAGGGGACAATCTTTATCCAGTACTTTAAATGTCTGCCCTGCGGCTGCTTCGAAGATTGACCCTGCTACTTTCGTCTCCATATCCCCACCATCCCTCTCCCATGCAGTCCTTCCCCATCTAGTGGCTGACCTCTCAAGAGACAAACTATCCATATAACAAGACATATAACTATCCTTAACTCTCATGTTGTTCTCCCTGCTTGAAGGAAAACAAACCCCAGCAAACATCTGACTTGGCAAGTCATGGATCTTCACACCAATTTGGAAGACAAATTTCTTCCAGATCTCAGCACCCCAGACATCCAATCTGCTAATCTGTCTAATCTGCTGTTCCCCCTACTGAACTTTTCTAAACCATTTAGTCATTTCTGAAACCTTCTCCCTATGTGTTGTCACTCAATTAAACACTTTCCATCTCCCAGAAACAACTGGCTTTCTTGCAAGTCTTGCAGAGGCTGGCCTTATCACTCTGCTCTCTTTCTCTTTCTGTCCCTATTTCATATAAACCAATCCCTCGCAACAAAACTGAGTCCAAACTGGTGCTGAGATTCTATTTGATGTTGGTTGGCTTCCTTTACATTACTATTTTCTGCATTATACAACCATTGGCAATACCATATACAGTATTTAATCAAACTGGCAGGGCGAAACTCCTGGCTCCAAAACAGACACGAATAACACCACTGTTAGAACAACAGAAAATGTATCCAATGTTTTCATCCAGTTGATTCTTGAAAGACTCACAGCATTGGCTTCAGCAACTTGACTGGGTAGTTTGAGGGTTGTGGGAGTACAGTGTACCATACACTGTACTCCCACAACCTTTTGGATAAAGAAGTATCTCAGGGTTTTGGTTATTGAAGTTGTTTCAGATAGTTTCCTCTAGATCACATTTCACTGTTTAGTCTGAAGTCCACTGGGTTGATTTTCTGAAAACCTTTGAGGATTGTGAATACATATACTGTACAGTATCAGCTCTCCTTGGCACAGCATTCCTCCGAGACCTGGCCCACCCCTGCTCTAAAGGTCTACTAGGTAACCTTTTATCTAACTGTAATGAGATTCTACACCCTGACCTACCGACTGCAGAAACTACCGCTGCCAAAGAAATTCCACCTCCTTTCTAAACTCCAGGAAAAACGAATTCCTTAACCAGGTGAAGAACACATTGTGGGGAGCTAACTGTGCTCCTCCCCACTCAGATTTCCCTTTCATACAAATGGAAAAATCTGGCACCTGTGAGAGTGGTCCTGAGTGGTGGCTTAATTTAACCTTTGCCAACTGTGCTTCTCCAGCTTCCCTTCTGCAATGATAACCTGAACCAAGTGCCTAGTCTGATCACCAGACCAATACTCCAATCTGTGGAAATTTCCCTGGAAGAGTGAACTGTACCTCTCTGCGTTCAACTTCCCTGCTGTAAACCAAATCCTTACTGAAGAGTGATCTAACCACAATCTAACCTGACTGATACCTGAACTAATAAAGAGAGTTTGGAGTGACATATAAATATACTATGTATACTGAACAGCCACATGTGGGGTGTACAGTACATAGATTTCATTTATTTTTTACTGTACACAGTAAGTTAGTTATCTTATTTAGGATATCCTTGATAGTGAATACATGTACTTTGACGAGTAGCTTCCAAGTATCAGTGGGTGGTAAAGCTACTTCATGTACAATCAACACAGTTGTTTCTTAAGTGGAAAATAAAACCTGATTATGATTATCCAATTGTATTGTACTGGATCTGTGAGCCACCTTAAGTGAGCTGCATCTGACTAAAAAAAACATATACAACTGAGATACAATACCTGTTGCTAAGGAACTGAGCATAATTGCACTTGAAAAATGCCCACCAGAAGCAATAAATCAAACAAAACAAATTGGCAGCAACCAAGCTCTAGAAAATCAAGTTAAGAAATCATGAACAGGCTGGATGTATAAATCAAGGAATGGACTGGGTATAATTTTTGTGGAATTTGTGATGCATCATTTTGTTTTTTTGTTCAAGTCTAAAACATGTCTTAAAAGTTAAAAGACATTTGACAAAACCATCCAGGAATTTGAATAATTTGGTAACTTTTTACTTAGATGTTTCTACATGAAATTTACTTGATATTCCTGTCACACAATGGCCTGAGAAAGGCCAAAGTAGGTCTGTTTTATAACAGAACGGCTCCGCCACAAAGCAGTCAAGGAAAACAAATGCAGTCTATCCATAGTGCTCCCAGTCCCCCACACCAGAAAACAAAACCCCTCCCCCTCTGGAACAAACCATTTCTCCAATTCAATACATGTGGTTTTTCCCATCTCCTTAAATAAGCCTTGAGAACTGGGGTTAGGTTTGGCCTTCTGAGGCCCCCATAGGCTGACTCACCCTGGAAGTGCCAACACCAAACAAACAGTGAGTAACATCCATTTTGAGAGCGCTCTCCATTCACATCACAGTACTCCCTCATACCTGTGTTTAAGTATGTGAATGTATATGAAATTAAGTAATAGCAGTTACTAGTCAAGCCCTGAGTGTGCACCTTCAGGAACTTACCTAGCAACCGCTCAGCGGAAGGTGTATGAATATTGTATTTCCCGTGTTATCTGTACCTCGTGACAGGCTCCTCTGTCACAATTCCTTAGTATCCTTTCACTGCAGACCAGGATTAGGATGTAAACTTTTAGATCTGGGCTGCATTTGAATAATGTACAATAATGTATCTCTTTTTTAATTTAGCGTGTCGTGTATTATAATAGGCAACATGGTGGCTCAGTGGATAGCATTCCTTGCCACTCAGTGTTGGGGATCTCGGTTACATTTCTGGGGCAGCTATTTGCTTAGAGTGTTGAGTGTCTGTGTGTTTCCCTGCAATAGAATGGCATCCCATCTAGGGAGTATCCTGCTTTGCAGCCGTTGCTTGCCATGATAGGCTTTGAGTTCCTCATGACCTTATAGTGGATAAAGCAGTTAGAAAATGTATGCATTATCATTTGATTCCACACATTCATTCCAGAAAACAATTTAGGACTCTGTACAATCCGACAGGTCATTCTCAGAGCTTACATGTTCTTCCTACTATTCACTTGCTATTTGTATTATATATACAGTGTAAGACTGAATCTCTCCATTTAGTTACTTTGCCATGCTTGTACCCAGTTTTGCATGTGTCAAGAGAGCATTTGGGTATTCTTCTTTTTTAATAATTGTATTCTGCTGCAAACATGGAAAAACAATTGAAATTTTCTGAAACCAACACTATTTTATAAGAACATAAGTCACTTCCAACAAGATTTGGACCAATTTGGTTGGTAGTAGCTTTTGAGGACCAGACCTGCTTTGTACTGTAGTGGTGCTTTAATTTTTATGTTCCCAGTGTCACGACCATCCACATTGGGTCAGAACCCAATCATATGCAACTCCCACAAACGATCCTGCATTGTTCCTAATCAGACTCCATTCCTCTCCAATTCCTGCAAACACCATCACATTAACTAATCAACCAATCAGACCTTTCCTTCATCACCGCACTGGCTACATCCCAGAATATTTAAGCCCTCGCCACCTTCACCTCAATGCTAAGTATAGGTTTTCACACAGTGGAGCTCTTTGTCTTCGTCTCTAGACAGTGAACCTGTCTTTGACCACAGCTCTTGAACTGCGATACGGATAAGTACACTCAGATTTTCCTTCTTACTTCCCTCTCTCGAGATCTATTAGTCACCGCATAGGGTCCTATAATTCATCTGGCTAGTGCCGTAACACCCAGCTTTATACAATTATACATTAACTCATGTTTTGTAAATGAGTACTTGGACAAAGTTATTCAGGTTATACTTAAGAGATCTGTCTAAATGTAACATGGTGTAGAATATTCCTGAAGTTATATTTGTTTAATATGAATTACATTAAAATGACTAATTTATTTAAATTGAATCCTGTTTGTATACAGTATAATGAATTGGTTTTGTACTCGATGAATATTTGATGTATTTTTATTTATTTTTTTGATGGGTGGACGTATTTTATTGAGCTTCTGGAGTTTGTTGCACTAGAATTGAAAAAGTCTGCCTCAATGTTGATTTATTTTGGCACTCAATGATTTTTCTTGTATAAGGAAAATCATGTAGAAAAGTTCACATTTAAAGGCACTTATAGTTAGGATGACAAATTTAAGTACAAGTCATTCCTGACATGGTGTGCGCTGCATGATAAATAAATCCCCAAAGACATTTTTTTCCCCAAATCACACCCCCTGTTCTAAGAAAAACTGAGAAACCAGCTCAGCATGTCCTTCTGCCAGTGATGATCAGTATTTTAATTATAGTGCCAGGAATTTACAGGTTGTTTCTAATTACAATTTCGGAAATGGGAATACAGATGTTTCCAGACAGCCTTGTACAGCTCTGATTATCTCAAAAGGGTAACAGTGGGAAGTCAATCAAGTTCCTCAGAGGTAAAGAGATTGGCACATAGTGTCTTTTGATACAAAATAAATATTCAGTAATGTATTAACTAATTGGAGCCACCCATTTTGCTGTGTATATGAAAATCTGGGGAGTTGATCGTAGTACAAAAGTAATAATTGCTTTACTTATTGGTGATTTTTATATGCCAAAAGTACAATCCATTTAATATACTGTAGAAAGAAAAATGACAAGTGAAAAATGCAAACTGCAGGGGAACATGGTATACAGTAGTATGGACACAAAGTGGTTGCCACCATTTCAGTAGATCTTAGCTTACCACCTTTGCCTCTTGAAGATCCATGCTCTGCTAAGTAACTGACTTCTGCAATATTGGGAGAAGAGTTCCAACCAATCCATCCAGACATTTTAAATTTTGAATTAGTTTACTATAAAAAGTTTCTTGTACAGTGCATTTGAGTAGTATGTTTTACAACAAAAATAATAATGCATTGTTATCCCAATCGATTCCAACACTTAGAAGGGGATTCACTTTTTCCCACCCCTGAAGTGCATCATCCACAGCATATGATGGAAATGTGAATTAGTGTCAGCTTCACAAAGTATTGGAGAATTTTATGATTGGTGTGATTGTGGAAACCCAGAGTGCAATTTAACCAGGGCACCAGGGTTAACACCCCTGACAAACAGTGCTATTGGACCTTATTTATTCCATTATCCCATGGATAGCAAGGATCTTATTTATTCCATTATTTTACCATTGGGGACAATTTATCATTTCTAATGATGACCCGAAGATACATTGCTACAGCACAGCTGTTGCTGGAGCAATCTGAGTGAAGCACCTTGCTCAAGGGAACAAAAAACAATATCCCAATAAGAATTCCTGAATCCTTGTTTTAACATCACGCCCAAAGGACAGGACCTTCTATACATCTCCCTTTCACCATACTTGCTGTTTAATGTTACCTTTCAAAAATGACAGAATGAATGAAAATATGAATTTTTGCATTTCTCACAATTTTAAATAAAGTAGCGTATGCTGCAATAAAAAAATGCTGGGTTAAAACGTGAAAAAAATCACAAGTGCAGCTTGTTGAAAAGACATGCATTGCTTAATGAAAAGCAAACATTATGCACGGCATTGATTAATTTTGAAATCCCTGCCTTTCAGAAATATTACATTATGATGTTACCAGCAGATCATAATGGCATTATTAATGATGTCTTAACTTCTTTAATTTTCTATTAAAGTTATTTTTTCCAGAAAAAATGTGTTTATCACCTACGGTGTTTAATGATTAGTTTTGTTTTACATTGTTAATAAATCAATTCAGTAAACATTCCACATTTTGTTTTAAATGTTGCTGACATGTTAAAAAAAACCCAGAGTGATTTCTTAGGATAATTGGCCAAAAAAATAATTGGTTAGATGGATATCTGGCCTGTTAATTACAAAATTCCACTTAGGGCTTACAGAGTACATTTTCAAATTTATGTCTGACATGGGATATAATGGGTGCCAGCTGACAGAGCATATTGAAAACGGTTTGCGTTTCTAGTGTTTCAAAGGCATTTTTTGTTGCTTAAACTGCTTAATGCTGCCAAAGCCACTTGTGTGATAACACAGTAGGTATGCTTGTTAGAATCAAGACTAAAGTGATTGTAATGACGTTTTCCAACTAGTTTCTATGTGGAGCAGACAGACGATTAATGAAATGCAGTTGCCGCTTGCTGGAACTATAAACCCACGATCAAAGAGTAGTTTGTCTTTTCATTTCAGGAAAGCATTAAATACTGCTTATGTTAGTGATTAGTTGCTGGAAATATATAAAAAATAATCAATACCTAGTGCCTTGCAAAAGTACTTGCCTCCTGTGAAGTTTCCAAATTTGGTTGCTCTCTGCACTTGCAATCATGAGCCTTTTCGAATAGTTCTTTAAATTTAGATTCAACACAATTTATTCCAAGATGACAAACTTAAAAAATGCTGATATTATGCAAATACATTCATTTTTTTTAATTGGAAGATTCTCAAATCCATGTGTATTCAACCCCCTTTCAATGGCAACTCTAAATCAGTTTATGTGCGAAGAATGGTTTAAAAGGTCATGTAATTAGTGTAATGGTGTCTGTCTGTGTGTAATCAAAATGGTTATACTTGACTTCAGATTAAGTGCATTTGTCTATGCATGTTCCCTCAGATAGATACTTCATTTCAAGATGCGGCTCACATAACAAGATAAATCAACAGGAAGACCAAAAAATCAACCAAGACGTTTTTAAAACAAATCAGATGATAGAGGCACAAATCAGGAGACGGTCACTCTTTGAGTTCAATGAAGTCCATCTTTCAGATGTGGAATGGACCAATATACTGTCATATCACCCCAACACCACCTACCAGGTCATTTTACAGAGCTGGGAAATGTAGTAAAGTATTAATGAACACCACTGTGAAGCAGTGACTTTAAAAGATTTGTTCTACAAACTCTACAGTATGTTGCATGCAACACAATAGTCTGTGATAATCACCTGACAAAGAGCAGTGGTCTAAGGTTGGTTGTTAAATTCAAATGCAGGCAGACAGACTTACAGGCGTTTGAGTGCAGGCAGGTGGATGAAATGGACAGCAGCCACAGAAGCACAGTGCAAAGCTATAGTCATACCAAAAGGATTTCAAGTCTGAGAGACAATGTGAAAGGCACAAGGGGAAATCATGAAACCTAGTCAAATGAAGTAAGTTTGTAGTACAGGAGAGAACTCCAGACAGGCTAGGTCAAACACAGGGAATCACAAGTGAAGCACAAGGGAGATCAAGAGTTATGGTACTGAATACTGAAGGTAAACAAAGTCAAGTAAGCACAAGAGAATGCATGCCAAGACTTAAGAACAGAGAGCTAAGCCTGAGCAGGGAGGTACCATCAAGGCTTGTCAATATACTGTATCCTGCTGGAATAAGGTAAGTGATGAATTAATTATGCATCAGTACGACTGATTGTCTGCCCAATCATGTTGTTCCAGCAACAGGCTGCCTGACCGCTTCCCATGCGGTTTCAAGTATATAATTCTGTGCTCCTCTGAGAGTGGGCATGATAGCACCTGCCCCCTGTTCAAGGAGCGACCTCTGGGCTCTGGACAATATCTGTCAGGGAATCGTGTATGGAAAGAATGCACCAGATGGGGGGCCTGAAGTTCTCTTACAGGGCCCCAAGATCTTTCCTCTGGATAGCAGCTACTTCAGTGACTCAAATACTTAACTTTGGTACCAGGCTGGAATACTGTGGACCAGTTTCTTGGAAACCATTGAGAGGAGGAAGCGAATGACAATGTTACCAGAGCTCCCAATGCCACTCTTCTTGAACAGGAAATTGGCTCTATACTCAGTTTGTTTTACAATAATGAATAACGAGTCATCCTCAATCACCTCACCTATTGGAAGTCAAAGGCTTCCAGGTTGGTGGTCAATGTCTGCTAGAGTCCTAGCAGGGAGCATGGACCTGCTAGCTAGGTTTTTTGGTTTATTTCCTTGCGCTGCAAAACAATGGAGCATTTTTTTTACCTTGCAACCGCTTTTGTGTCGGTTTTCCCCGAGACCCTCATATTCAAATATCCTGTTATGGCACCCTAACACTGCAAATTCCATAAATGGTGAAGGAAGAGCTTTTCAAATAAGCCATTAACCAAATAACTTTGATGCATTCAAGTATATCACTTGTTCTCTGAACATATTGGCTCATCCTTGTATGCAGCTCTTCATTTTGCACCACACTGCCACAGCAGATGGTATAACAAGGTGCTCATTCCAACAGATACAGATGAATTAACTTTAAATCCGCTTGAGAATGATGAGACCACTTATGAGATAAATTGGATGAACAATGCATCTGGTAGCCAGGAGATTCAAATGTTAACACAGACAGCTGAGAAGTGCTGGTTCACAAAATTACTGTTCTAAATGGTTGGCTTTATTGTCCTGAAAAACCTTAGGAAGGGGTCTGGTAGCCGGTTGCTGAGGAAGAGGGATTGGTGAAGGTTTGAGCCATTGTCAGAAATTACTATTAGAAATGGTAGGAAGAAAAACACAAATGTATTTCAGGGTGTTTAGCTTAAGCTATTTTTTAACTGCCATCTGCATATCACTAATACAAGCAGATTTGGTCTGGCTTCTCCACTGCATTGCTGATAAGGTTCTTATTTTGTATGTAATGAAAACTGATTAAAACTAAGCCACCCCAAAATAATTTACTTTTAGAGAACTGCCCTTTTACCATTGTAAAGTCAAAATGAACAGAACAGTAGCTAGTTTCTTGAATGCCATATACTAAAAATGTTTCATATCTTAAAATTAAGATAAGATAAGACTTTATTAATCCCGTAGGGAAATTGATGTGTTACAGCAGTCCAGCCCCAGACAAGCAAAAACAGACATCAGAATAGTTATAAAACAAAGGACAACAAAATAAATAAAAAATAAATACATAGGTGTGTGCAAAATGTGATGATCATAGTCACTGTAAAAACAATAAAATATGTGCAAAATGTGCATAGGTTTATACAGACTGATTGTCCAAAAAAGTACAATGGAGCAAACATGCTGTCCATAGATGAGCAAATGAAGGGCAAACAGTCCTAGCCTAGGGCAGCGTTATATACCCTGACAGCCGCCAGGAGGAAAGACCTGCGGAAACGTTCCCTTGAACACCGTAGCTGGAGCAGTCTGTTGCTAAAAGTGCTCCGCTGTCCAGTAACAGTCCCATGAAGCGGATGAGAGGCATTGTTCATGATGGCTGTGAGCTTGGTCAGCATTAGATCAAATACCAATTAATTCCCAGGAAAAGCTTGATTGCATTTTCATTATTTGTATATAGATTACATACAAAATGGTATGGCAGTTAGTGGCAGTACATGTGGAAAGGCACTTGACTGAGGAAAAGAGAACAGCTTGTTTTTCAATTAATATGAGAATAAATAATTCATAGTAGCCTGTAAACAATTATATTATGTATTTTAAATGTGTTGAAAATATAGTTTAAGCATAGTCGAACCCTCAGGATAGGAGATAGGACTGTAGTGCAGGCTGCAGTGAATGCCCAATCAGCATGAGATAAAGAATCTGTAGAAATGAATAGTAACAGAATAAGACCCACGAGTAAGTAAATCAAGCAGTGATGGCTCAAACCATTAAAACAATTCATTAAGAACACTATGAGGAGAAATACAGTATTATAACTGTTAGTTATGTTCCTGAAAACCTTCATGGTAGATACATTTGCATTTGGTAAACCCTAAAAACACAGTGTAGTGGTTTGATGGGTTTACTGAGACAATTATTAATTGTAGCAGTAATCACGAGGTTGTTCGTTGGGGCTTTTAGAAAATCAATCGTCAGAACAACTAACAACGCACACACATGGGTTCAACACACGAGATACATTTATTAATATAAACTGTGCACCAAACATATACTAGTCTGCCTGGATACGAGCGGCAGACCTTACTGTGAGGTTTATCAATATACAAGGTATATAATCTCGAAGAGATGCAAACACATAGAGATACACAACAGAGAATATATGTCAATATATATCGTTCGGTTACCAAATCGCTAACCAGTGTTATTACCCACTGTTACTCTAAACTCGGAAGTAAATACATTACTCATGAATTAAATTGATAACAACTTGTGTTGAGGTACAATTGAATTCTCGAGACGCAATGTAGAACATGGGGTTTACTTATCCACTGTGTTTGGATTTGGAATTTCCCGGCACGGACACCAAACCAGCTGACAGGCTCTGTTGCAGCCTCTGTTCCAGCGGTTGTCCAATGGGCGTTGTGTCCTCTGGCTACCGGCCAGTCCTCTGGCTACCTGCCAACCAGTCGAGGTGCAGCTCGGAGTAGGACGGGCGGAGGAATCTAACTGCGGCGCGCAGGGCAGTCGTTGCTCCGAGGGGATCTACCAGCAGTCCGGCTGGCTAGTAGAAAGTCTCTATGCACAGAGTGTGACCGCGAGTCCTCACAAGTCACTCTTTTGCCTGGGAAGAAGCTAGTTCGTTCCCGGTCCAGCGCTGCTTCTGAATAAGCTATTCAGGTTGTCGACGAGGGTCCAACTGTAGGCTGCCGTTGATCAAGCGGAGCATTCACGTTGGTAGAATTCTGAGTACGTACGGGATCCTCGGCCTCGCTCTTAGAACAAAGTCCAAGTCCTTTTGCAGACAACAGCAGTTGTCACGTGATTGTCTCTGAGGATGCGCGAAAATGGCCAAGGAGAGCCCAGAACTGAGCTTGCGCTCCCTTTTTGATCAAGACCCAGATGTGTGCTGATTGGTTGAGAGTTTGGCGGGCATTGGAGACCCACGTGGTATTACCAAGCCCTGCCAGTCCCTGATTGGTTGGTCAAGGTGAGATATAAGTCACTTACTCTTGACACTTAGGAATGCAGTCCAGATGTCCATTCGGCACTCCCTAGACTGATAGGCGCCAATGGATGACCATTGATCATGATAGCCAGGCTTAGCTAATTGCATCCCCGTCTGGGAGCTTGTTTCTTATCAAAAGAAAACATCTTAAATCAGCTTGCATGAATTCTTTCTCTGTGGCTGCACCACAGAGATGGAGGGTGAGATGGGGCCTCTTTTAGGAGCATACCAACGCTTAATTCTGTCTTATTAACAAGCATTGCCGCTACAACAGAATAGCAAGCTCTCTCTAGCGAGGTTCAGATACTTCACTCCCATCAGGTTTGTTTGGATGATCATGTAGTAGGGGCTCTCGTCTGGCACAAGCTTCAAGTTCCAACTCCCCCTGACTCCTCTCTCCTGGCCTAATCTTTTTTTCCTCTTTTCCTCTCTTCTCCCCTTTCTCCTTTAGTCTTAATGTGATCTTACAGTATGTGGTGTGTTTCTGGACTGCTCATTGTCAATTATTACCCACAGCTTAATTACCTAGGTAAACCAAGGTAAACTTTCCAGTTGTTTTTAATCAAGGACCCCCCACATCGCAGCAAACATCCCCTCTGATTTGAAGCTGGAAATGTTTACACTGCAGGATGTTACTAATGTTATCTAAACTCTTAGATACACTTCCTAGTCCCCTGTAGTTGTAACAATATGAATTAAAATGGCTAATTGACATATTTGGTTTGTTCCCACACAAACATAGCTGTATAAACAGCAATCAAAAGTTGTTTTAATAGAAAACACAAATGTAGTTTTTTGATGCCTCAGGCTTACACATATTGTAACTCCTGATTGCCTATGACTTTTGCACAGCATTGGTTGGTATACAAAACTGATAGTGGTTTACTCATGTAGATGTCAGCAGCTTGTTGGGAAGATGTCATTTTTATCTGTAAATGAATGAATTTACGAGTATATCAAATATTCACTTAACCAAATATGGTAAGAAGAAAAAAAGCTCAGGCTATTGAGTACTTTTGCTATTCTTTACAATGCTATTCAAAACCCTTACTACCTTACTTCATCATCCTTGTTTCCTCTCTTTATCAAAGGTGTTTGAGCAGCTACTTACCAAATGAGACATTTTGTGCTTATGTGCTATTGTTCTTGAAGACACATTAACACCCGTTTTTGCAGCAAACACATTCTTAAGATCTCTGTCAGATTGTTGCTTGTCATGTAGGGGCCTTAAACTAATTAATTTTATATTACTTCTGGACAAACTACATTTTCTTCCTGAACCTTCCTGAAGCGTTTCATGAACCCCCTTATAGAGAGTGTTATAGCATTAAGTGAAATGGAAAGCTGGGTTACACTATTGTTACAAATAAGTGGGGAGGGGTATCAAGAAAACAGATAGTGTGAAACACAACAATTAAAATAAAAACCCAAATGTCAAAGATATACCTAAATGGTGGGTATAATTTGAGGTATGTGAGTACTGGCATGCAAGTTCTTCATTCTCAGGCACAGCTTTGACAAAAGAGTAATAATTGAGGCATAATAGGACAAACAAATATTTATTCACAATATTAAATAAATATTGGTCTGTGTAAAATCAGGTCCATGTTTATTAACACAAAACATTACACGACATTACACAAAATTAACCATTACACTATTTACTAAACAGTGGGTCTCAGAAGCCTCCATTGCTAAGAACCAGAAAACCCAGAATGATGACCCTGTAAATGTGAAGATTGTACAGTACAAAGCATAAATAGGCCAAAAAAAGAGATGAACCTGGCATTCTATATAAAAGAATACAACCTAGAGCTAAGTCTCTCTGCGATGCTTCAAAGTGAATGGGCATACTAAAAATGCATCACCAACTAGACTGAGGATTCCACAATATACATTAGGAAATGAGAAATTCCTAATAATAAATACAGCAACAAGTTCTCTAAAAGTTCAAATTACTTAGTCAGAATCTGAGACTGATCAGGACAAGGTCTTCTTGCCTGGTACAAACTGGGTTCATCTTTGTCTCTCCCTCCTGTTCATTTCTTGTCCTCTTACATTCTTTTTTCATGCAGTGTTTTGATGAAGACTCTTCATGATTTTTCAAGAAATTTATCAACTAAACCAGAAAATACCCTTTGATCTCTGTGTGACTGCCTGTAAGCTTAGCTATAACCGAACAAATTGGAACTGGAATTGTTTTAAAATTTGACAAATACTCCCTCCAACCATAACAGTATTTTTGTAGTACTAGTCATTATTAACTCAAACATTGATTTAACTGAAGTAACCATAATGTTCACCAAGTATAATAATGTATTTGGTAACATCTTGTTTTACACAATAACTATGAATTTATAATCCAGAATTTGATTTTATGGTAATTTTTTGCTTTGTTTCCATATTTATTTACAATACTGTAGACATCAATCTAATAATTAGTATGGTCCATTAGGATGCTCATTTTCCTTGAGGTGTTTTGTCATTGCAATATACACTGAAATCCCTTTCTTCTCTGTAAAATGCAAAAGTACTCAACTATTGTTAAGACCAGCTGTTTACAAGTTATAAGGTCCTGTCAAAGGGCTGCTTGCAGGCTGTTTTGTAAAAATTAATTATAGTCTGATAAGTTGTCTTCTGGAAAGGTCATTGATAAGAAGGAATGGAGGTTAAACTGATAGTACATTTAAGCAAATTGAAAAAGGTGTAAGTCAATGTGCTGAATACAAAATTTTCCTTAGTGAGTTTTCACATATATTCTCTTACGACATGCTCCCTGAGGTCAGCTCTGCTGAGATTGCTTTCTTGCTGATTAGATTATTGCTAACAGGAAAATTAAGACAGAAAGACAAAAGGATCAGTGTGGAGCTTATTATTGATTTCTTTACCCATACACTTAAACTTTTTTCAAACAGAATGGACTAACATTACTTGCTGAAGTTTCTGGTAAATAATATATGCTACATGTGTTTATTCTTCAAGCAGCTGGTGCATCTACAAGACCTTTTCATTTTGAAAGACCTGCACTTTTCTGACAAATGACTTACTGAATGCAAAATTATGTTGTAAAACTGAAGTAAGAATGCTGTCAACATCTGTGTATTTATACAGAATGAAACAATATGATGGCCAAAATCTAAAACTAATCACTTAAAAAAAAATTAACAAAAGGTAAAAGAAAAAAATACTGTAAAATAAATGTATCCTCCATTGGCTATACCGCTGTACTCAACCAATATATTATTCATCTATGTCTATTTATAGTGCGTGTTATTGCTGACCCATTTGTCCACTTCATTCTTATTTTATAACGAATGACAGCTAAATAAAATGAATATGCAGTGTCTAGAAATTAAAATAAATACAAGAGAATAAAATATACCAGATCTTGCTCTGGGTTATGTTATGTGCTGTATCTGTGTATATACCACCTTTATTATAATTGAAGAGAAAGAAAGGTTGCATAAACTGGGATCATCCAAAATTCACATTTGAGATGGCAAAATTTGGTTATGTTAGACTGCAATTGCTTGTGATCGTAGTGAATGAATTATGATTTATAACTTTTACAGTGCTGTGTTGGCTCCATGGAAAAATAAATCTAATTAAGCTTCACTTAGTTAAAGATATCTTAAGAACTAGATATTAAATTATAAATTAAATAAGATATTTTTAGTCCAAAAGGGCCTTAACTACAGTACATGAGTCGCTTTTTATTATTTCAGCAAGTTGGAACTATATAGCCTTTCTCTGAATGATTAAAACTGATAAAAATATTAAAGGTGTCAAATTTACATCAATTGTGGTTGATGGCATAAATGTCATGTTAATTCAAAGCATCACATTAATTCAACACTAAGAAACGGAGGTGAAAACTTTCATCACATACTGTACCTAACGCAGATACAGTATCTTTGTCTTTAAATTACTTTCAATTTTTCCATTGACACATGAGCAGCAGCAAAAATGTGTGATCCATACATAAACATATGTAATATCTTTATTGTTATGTAAATTATATTACAGTTATTTATTATTTACTGTATGTATAGAATAAATGTGAAAATAAATGTATTATTATTTTTATATTTTAAGGAAACTGAATAATACTGATAATGTATTGCATCTTTAGGTACCTAGAAGAACAGGTCCTGTCTTCTTACTTTCCATTAAAGTCTTAAAACATAAACTGTAGTCCAATTATATTATTTATAATTCACTGATCCTGAAGACACAACCATTATTTGCAACATTTCTTTGGGGTTATCCTGTCAAGAGTAAACTATAAGCCAAAGTCAGTTACAGTACAGCTTCAATGTCCAAAATAATTTACCATGCATGCGTCCTCTATGAAAGAAACAAATTTTGTAGGACTATGTATATTTTCTGTTTAGAACAAACTGCTTGGTGTATTTGGATATTTCAGAGAGAAGGCCTTCACATTCTTCACTCAGTCAGAATTATGCTTTAACTACTATTGAATTAAATAGGGATTATTCACAGAAATCTATAGCATGGCCAGCAAGTAAGTGGCTTCCAATAAGGAGCACCACCTTGTTCTGCATAATTCATTACGTTTTGCATTGACTTGAATTATAATTGCATTTTGAGATTCTTAAAACTTCCTTAAACTTAAAAAATAAAATATTATTTCATAAAGTGTGATAACTTACAGATCCTGCTGTGTTGTATCATTTAGAATAATGTATATATTTGAAATCTATAAAGTCTTCATTCCTATCATATACCATTTGTGCAATGTGGCATAAAGTTTTGCAAAGAACAATAAGCCCAAAACTCTGGGAGTGCTTAGGATTTTTTTTTCATCTATTCTTTTTACCGTGAAGTGTAATAGTGTGGGAAAATTATGGTTATACAGAAAATAAATAATACAAAAAAATACTACAAGAAGATGTTGGTTTGATCCTAAACTAAATGTTAGCAGTAGATCTGCAGGTTAAGGTTGAGCTCAATTGAACACGGGTGGGAAGAGGTGTTAGGGGGCACTCACCCTCTGGTCTGTGTGGATCCTAATGCCCCAGTATAGTGATGGGGGGGAAAAAAGCGCCATCCTTTGGATGAGATGTAAAACCGAGGTCCTGACTCTTTGTGGTCATTAAAAATACTAGGGTGTTTCTAGAAAAGAGTAGAGGTGTCACCCTGGTGTCCTTTACCAACCATGGCCTCCTAATAATCCCCATCTCTGAACTGGCTTCATCACTCTGTTCTCCTCTCCACTGATAGCTGATGTGTGGTGAGCGTACTGGTGCACTATGACTGTCTTCCCATCAACAATATGCCTTGCTGCACATTGGTGGTGGTGGAGGGGAGTACCCATTACCTGTTAAGCCCTTTGAGCGGAGTGTCCAGAAAAGCGCTATACAAGTGTGAGGAATAAAATGAAAATATTATTATTATTATTATTATTATTATTATTATTATTAACACAATCTCTATTGAGTGCAGGACTCTTACGAAACTTCCTCATGCTCCATCTGAGAGCTTGTAGACCTCAGATGTGAAAAACAAACTGGTTCCATAATATGTGGGTGTAACAGAATTAATAAATGGGTGCAATATAATTATTGTTAGTATTATTGGATTATCATTCAGGAAGGAAGACATTGTTACACTTGGCAAGCAAATCTTGAAGATGTAGGGAGACAAGGATGTCAGAACCATAAAAGTGACTGTACTTCAAGGTAATTTGATTTCCCCTTTGAGGTATTTCCAAAATTTTAAGTCCCACAAAACCGAGCAAAGAAATAAAATATTAAACAAAAAAGAGTTTATAGTTAGTTTATGAGAGGGCACGATAATACATACAGTACTGTACAATTGTAGCAGCCCAAAAAATGAAAAACAAAACCTGAAAGTTGACAGGGGCAAACTATCACTCATCCTGAAGTACACTTGGGACTCAAAATCTAACACGAAGCGTAAAAAATGTAAAAGTAGGGTGGAAATGCTAACCCTAACCCTAGCCAGGGATTCAAAGGAACAAATCTGCATTCTGTCTCAGAAACACTTGAATCATCAGATTTGAAAATGTTCCTCAAACCAAAAACGGGAGTCTAAAAAAATCAAAACCACTACAAAACCAATTATGTAATACGACAACTTTTTTATTCAAATTTTATATCACCTTAAAACTTCTGTAAAATTGTATTTAAATTATGGCGCATATTTGGGAAGAGTACGGTTAGGGTTACAAAAGCCATTAATTCTTGACTGCAGTTAAACTTCTAGTTGCACTTTAAATGACCAAATTAAGAGAGTTTACACAGTAGAACAGGTTTCTTTAAAGGTTTGAATCTGACTTAGTTTTGGAATACAATTGCTCTACAGGGCAGGATACAATATAAGCAGCCAAAGGTCTCTGAAAAAACCTGAAGATAGAGTAAATACTGTAAAACACTTGTCTTAAAGTGACAGTAAACTGACGCAGCTACCCACCTGAACTACTACCGCCTACAGCTGCTACCCACTATGCCTTCCTCCAAATCTTTTTCTTTCTGTCCCCTGCTCCCGCCTCTCACTCCTCCCTCCCAACCTTTGTTCTCCCGCTACTTTACCTTTGCCTACTGCCCTGTCTCTCTCACACCTGAAACGTTGTGTTCTCTTTCTTCTTATTTTCAGCATGGAATAAACCTATAACTTGTTCACTTGTCTTAAAGTTCACTTGGGCTCCAATGGGGGTGAGTGCAATAGGGCGGTAGTCGTTAAGGCATGTGGGGGCTAATTTTTTCGGTATTGGCACGATGGTGGTCGTCTTGAAGCAGCTAGGTACAGTGGCCTGGGCCAAGGACATGTTGAAGATGTCGGTACAGACATCAGCTATCTGCCAGGCACATGTTCTGAGTACCAGGCCAGGGATACCATCAGGTCCAGCAGCTTTATATTAGCTTTATATACCATCAGGTCAGCTTTATAAATGGCTGACCCTGCGTTCTGACCCCAAGCTTCTCTCTCTCTCCCCCTGTGTCTCATGGAGAGCAAGCTGGGATATGCGAAAAGACAAATTCCTAATGCAAGAAATTGTATATGGCCAATAAAGATGCAAGCTTCCTGACATTTCTATTGTAACTTTGTTATAATTCTATTAATGGGAGTCATGAAATTAAAGTTGTATTACGGTTTCTGTGTTTTCATTAATAACAATTGTAATTTTTTGTACTTTCAGGTTTTCTCTTCTGTATTACTAAGGTGGAATCATCCTAAGTGTACAGTAGATCTCACATCCAAAAGGTATTTAAATGTAGTCTGCATTGATTGAACTATGTACACAAGACCATCACAGGCACCACAATAAATGCAAAAGACCACAAAAGGGCTCTGAAGAAAACCTTATTTCCTAAATGCTTTGTCTAAAAAAGCGCCTCATGTTCTCAGTGCTAAACGAACGTCCTGTAGTTTAAATTCTTTTGTGTTTTTGAGGTTCATGGTGGTTCAGAAGAAGGCCAGGTGGTTAACTTTTTCAATGCCCTGGGGGATTTTTGAGTACTCTCTTGGGTATCTAAATCAACTCTGAACAAACTGTAGTATGTCCAAAATTCAGCAGCCAGAATCCTGTGCAAGTGTACACATTACTCCTATCCTGGAGTCCTTGCACTGGCTTCCAGTTAAATTCTGTGTAGACTTTGGAACTCTGTGGAGACTCTGGAACTCTCTCCCCAAGGATATCAGAGAGTCACCTTCTCTAAACTCCTTCAAATCCAGACTCAAAACCCTCTTCTTCAGAAAAGCCTTTACTTAACTGGTTCCATTCTTCACCCCTCTGCTTTTCTTAGTACTACAGATGCAGCCATTCAAAATGGGTGAGGTATTTCGCGGCATACCCCGGTGGGCGTGTCGCGGTATCACGCGGTATCACGCAGTTCATGTGGTGTCACGTGGTTAACTATCCGGCGTCGCCTTGTAAAACCGCCAGGGGGAGCTTAACCTCTCATGTACAGCATTTGAGCCTTTAATTTTGAACTGTGTATTACAGCATGTCATCATTAATCATCAGTCATTAAAATGTTGGTATATTTTATGAAAGCAAGATTGCTCAGTTGGACAAAAGTACACAACCTACCTTTATCAGAAATATTTATGCATCAAAGCCTTTACTGAAGATATTACTAATAGTATTAATAATGGATGACTTTGGACAAGCTGTATACTCAAAGTATAATTTCTTTAGCACATTTGTACAAGCACTTGGAATCTGTCCAAGCCATACTTTGTCAGGCATTTTGTTTTACTTCAACGGGCATAAAAACTTCCTTGCTTTTAACAGGGCGTTTCATAATTTCTAACCACGAAAATGATTTAAAATGCGACACTTATCATTCAACTAGAGCTTAAAATATCACAAGGATCCTCAAGAGCACAGCAAAGACTGTATTAAAAGACACTTGTATTTATCAACGCTTTCTTTTCCGTATACCAGATTTTATGGAACCACTTCAGAGGGGTGTCAGCCAGTCAGATTCCAGGAATCGGCACTTTAAAGGAAAAATACACACCGGTATTCCATTTCTCCCTAACGATTTTAAGCATCGAAGTATTTAACTAGCATGTGAAATAGCGTGTGAAAAAGTGGTATTTTTAAGCTTTTCTGCTAATATAATATGGAATCGCGTATCTAAAGAATTTAATAACGGTATTCGTGTGCTGCGACAGGGCTGTGTAGGGCTGTTTCGCCTGCCTGTTCATGCGAGCTGTCTTGTAGCCTACTGGTCTACGTGTGTAACTACCAACTGGCAGGTTGTGTGTTTGAATCCAGCTGGTGCTGGACTTTTCTTTTAACAAACATTTCTTCGGAAAAATAGAATAGCGATATTATGGACAATCAATTGACTTTTATATTTCAAAATATCGCAACATGATCGATTCTAAGTCATTTTTGACAACGGTCCCTGCTTCTGCTTCCTGCTTCTATTGTGTGTGTGTGTGCAACAGAGTAAATTTTTATAGAGAAATGGAGGCTGGACAGTATGCGTAACAATATAAACATTTATATTGATTTATATCGTGTTCTGATTTAAATCGCAAACGCGTGTTTAATTATATGTGTTTTTTAATCATAATCAGGCTAATGCAACATAAATTGATACAGTATCTTTGTCTTCTAAGTATCTTAATAAACTTTCAGCATAGCTTTCTACCCGTCAAGATTTATATTTCTTGGGATTTTGGGATCAAACGTGGAAGGATTAGATTATAAACGTTTTTATTTGTCAAATACGTGATTGTATTTCTGAATGTTATGTGACACCTACAGTAGTTCACTGCTTTAAATACATCGAATTAAGAAAGTTATGTGTAGCACTTTAGATCTTTTTTCTGAACCAGGGAAAATCTGATCATGTTTCTCTATAACAATAATAAAAAACTTTATTTTACATATCGCCTTTAAAAGTGGCATCTCAAAGCAATACAGTAGATCAAAAAACAGTTAAAAGGGACCAAATTAAATACCAGACAATCGCAAACGCGTTTTCAATAAAATTATTTTATTCATTCAGCAGTTTGTGAGAGGGACATCCAGCAGAGAGAGACACACACACCGGTTTTCATTGACAAAATTGTTTTTTTTCAATTCCTCTTGTCTAACAGGAATGTTTTGTTTGTGGACAGACTGTTAGACAAGAGGAAAAGACCGCCTCCTCCTACGAAGCATTAATCGCGTATCTAAGGAAAATTGCAGTATAACTTTGTTCATGCACATCATTATACAGTATCTCAATTTGTATTTCGATAAAAAAAATCGTTTGCCCAGCCACTACTGTTGTTATTGTTTTTATCCTGTAAAGCGTTTCCTTTTTCTGCTCACTCGCTTTCTGGATACACATCTCACCTGTCCTGTTCTTTGTTTTCCTGGTTTGCTGATTATGCCTGCTGCGGTCCACTCCTACCCTCACACCTAAAGAATACTATTTTAAATTTCTTGGCGCAGTTCATTAACCCTTGTATGTGCTGTCCGCACCCAAAATGCAATTTAAAAAAAGTCAAAAACCGCGCTCAAAATGCAATTTAGAGCTTAATAAGATACACTCCACAGGCAAAATTAAAGACAAAATTAAAGACGATTAAAATCTGTAATCTTTCCACTTGTACTGTGAGTCATCAGAAAGTTTCTGCTTTGTGTAAGGATGGTGAGAAAGCTGTGCTCAATGTATTTAAGGGACTTAAAAGTAAAAGGAGATGCTTCATATTGCTTGACTAATTTTAAAAACTAAGTTATAAATGCAGACGTTCCCTCGGTGCCACGCCGGGTGTAAATATCAAAGTATACATTCCCAACAAGAATTGTACCCATCTGTCATGCAAATAAAACACCTTGAATTGAATTGAATTGAGGGAGAGAGGGGGTAGGGGGACAGATACTGTAGACAGGACTCAAGGCAAATAAGATACTTATGGGTACGCAGGCATTCACGACAGCAACATACGAAACGTTTGCACGTACTGTATAGTTAAGTTATTACTTGTTTTTCAAAGTGCAATGAAATACAATATTGTTGTTGTTAAATTTTTATTTATTTATTTTTTAATCGCGTATCTAAGGAAATCTCAGTATAACTTTGTTCATGAACAAACAGTGGCATGTTACATTATCATTAGTTTTTTTAACAAGGCTCGCCAGCTAATGTGAATCGAAACCTGTCTTGCTAGCTTTTAAAGTCGTGCATGTGTAAACTGTACTAGAGGGCATGCAAGTTACTCTGCCCCTTTCAGCTGCAGGGAGTCCCTCTGCTGCAACACACAGCAGACAGAACGGGAGACTATTGCCTTTCATATCTGACACCAGTGAAGTAAAAGGGGTGTCTAAAGGGGTGATTTCAGACCACATTTTAGTTACTTTATTTTGTTTACTTTTAACATTTCTGTAATTTACAGTAGATGTCACAATAGAAGCCCGAAGCCTATTATACTCAGTCTAGCCTTGGATCCTCTGAGTCCCATGACTCAGTCTTGTCTGCTTTCCTAGAATAAAACCAGTTAAGTGTTGTGTACTATGCAATTTATATTTTCCGATTCCATGCATTCCCTTAATGTTTAGAGTTTACTATATTCTCCAGACTCAAACACATAAGTACTAATAGCTCTGTCCCTTTAGGAGACTCTTTGCAGTACTGTGTCCCACTACCCCCATGAATTCTTTAGGTTGGGTCTAATATTTTCCAGTAATATACAGAATGGGATACAAAATGCTGTCAGGCAGGTAACAGAAAAGAGAAAAATATAAATATTTCCATTTTACAGACGTTCACACATTTATAACATTTTGGCTCAATAAAAAGCTAACCCAATAATTAAATGTGATAAAGTATAGTTTGGATGTTTATACATTCATGTTAATCGTATTCTTGATTTATTTCAATAAGTGTTCATGTTTCATTTGCTAACTTAGAGCATATTGTGCAATGAAGAATAAAATAGCTGCATGACAAGTGACTTCCTTCTCTCAGTGGAAATTAAAAGGTAGCCTGATAAATTATAAGACAGTAAGAAAGGTTCCAATCAGGAGGAGACAATTCTTTCCATTTTTTTTGTTTGATTGCTGGTAGCAAACTGATCTGAGGATCTACTCCAGCTCTTTCTCTTTTTATCATACAGTAAATTTTATTTTCTTGCTTTCTGAAACACAATATAACAAAAAATAACCTCACAAACTCAAAGAAAAAATCCTTGCTCCCCCCCCTCCCCTTGGCAGTACTTCCTCCCATGCTTTTAACTAAGGGCATCTAAAATAGTGTCAAACAGCTACAATGGTATCTCTGTACAAGGCTTTGACTGTGTCAATCACAGCACCTACCGTTCCCTTACCAGCAACAACATGGATTCTAACACTCAGACATTAAAAAAAGTCAGGCCAAGAGAGAAAATACCGAGCTTTACAACATGCGTTACCAGTAACATTTTACCCACAGTAGACTCACCAACCAGATGTGTTTCAGTTTCTGTGATAAGCCTAGATTAATCATATCCTCTCCTCTAGTAGGAGCACCAAGTGTAAACATGTAACGTCCCTATTAAAAATAATGGCAAAACAGAAGTTCACTCTTTCTAGAACATACCTTCCTATGGACACTCCTAAAATGTATAAAATAGTGTCCACAGCATCTCATAATAGAGGCAAATGGGGAACTACAAACTCATTTCATACAATGCCATCCATGAGGGGTTAAATACACCCTGAGAGAAATTAATTTCTGGATAATTCAACGGCTGTGATTTCTGGAATATGTATTATCCCAAATATTTTCAAAAGAAATTGAATCATTTCAATGAATCTGTGCCATTCAAGTACCTGCTCCAGACAGTAACCACTGCTAAGGGTTTATATGAAGCTTGCATTAAAAGACTTCCTCATTACAAATCTCTTATTAGAATTTAAATTTCTCTGTAACTCCAGGTCAGAACAGAGAAAATGTAACTGCCTTAAGGAGTTTACGATTATGAAAAATAGAAGGATAAGCATGATACGTATGTCTTCTGTCATTTTCTAAGTCATGTTACTGAGCACCAAATCTTATTGAGAATATGAATCCATTTAAGGTTTATACCATTAAAGTAAAGGTTTATTCCATGCTGAAAATGTTTGTACCAGACTTTTTTGAGGCCTGTTTAATTGTGCCTGAAGTCTGATGTTGTAAATTTTATTGTTAAAAAGATCCATGAAAATGTCACTACTAAAGTTGGCTGGTACTGTTGGTATTGTAAGTGGCAAGTAGAGCTCATATTTTAGATTTTGTGTAGTTGCTAGCGTTGATGCACATGAATTGAAGGAATGGGCAAACATAGCTAATGCGGATCCACAGAGCCAGCATATTAAGATGTTTATAATTAGAGGCAATTTGTTTAAATAACTAGGTATGGATACTGATGTGCAAGAGAGGTGGAAAGGCTGTTTCCTTAAGCCAGCACTATAAAATGTTTTATTCTCAGTGAGATGCTGCCATTTCATAGTGGGTTTCAAACACTGTGTATAGTTCCATCCACACAGTGCCTTTACTTCCATCCATTTCTAATCTCTTTATCCAGTACAGAGGATTTGGAGCCTATCCCAGTAAGCGACGGACACAAGGCAGAATACACCCTGGACATAGCGCCAGTCCATCACAGGACAGACAGACACAAACACACACACACCAGGGCCAGTTTAAATCTAACCTCAGAACCTTTCTTTTCAGAAGACTTAGTGTCTGTATCTGCTTCATTTTCTAATTTTGGTAGCACCTCTAACTGCTTGTCTTTCTTAAATGCATTTACTTTGTAATCTGTGGTCCTTTTATCTGTTTTTACATCTACTGTATTGCTTTGAGATGCCACCTTTAATGGTGATATATCAAATAAAGTTTTTTATTATTGTTATAGGGAAACATGACCAGATTTTCCCTGGTTCAGAAAAAATGATCTAAAGTATACTAGTTTGTCACTCTTCTCATTCCCTTTGCTAAATGACTTTTCATACTAATCTGATCAATCTAACTGCCAGTTTTCTGTGCTTTCTCTATCCTGCTAGATTTGCAATTATTCTGAAAATTTTCATCTAGAAATAACTCATTTCTAAATACCTTTTTCACTGTTAACATCTTGCAGCAACTCTGCGACAAAATATACACTCTGCTCAACTTGACAGTTCATCCTGCTACCAACATTAAATAAAACAAATCTTAAGATTTCTATATTTATGTCTTTATGTAGTGGTTTCATTAGTGACAAAGGCTAAACTTTCTTGGAAAAATGTCTTTTATGTGTTGCGGAAAAAACTGACTTGCTTTAACAAAATATGTTTACAAATCCTTTCACCTGGCATTTTCGTAGTTAGAAATTATGGAACGTTCTGTTAAAAGCAAGGGAGTTTTTATGTCCGTTGCAGTTCTTTTGCAACATGAATATAATTCTATCGTTATTAATTTCTTGAGATACGCGATTCCATATTATATTCCCTTTTAATCAAATTCTAAAAGTATGCTTGTTGACTCCGGTATCGCATTAGTTAAAGACTTCAATGCTTAAAATGTTTAGGGAGAAATGGTACTGGTGTGTATGTTTTCTTTAAAGTACCCAGACCAGCAATATACTGTATGTTTAAGTTCCAAAATTAATATCGTTTATGGACTTCACACGCGTTGCAGTATGCTCCTATTCTTTTTATGCTCAGGCACTAAGATCTCCCTTCTGCTTTGTGTAAGAATGGTATCAAAAGCAATCTTAAGTGGTGAGAAAGCTGTGCTCAATGTATTTAAGGGACTTAAAAGTAAAAGGAGATGCTTCATATTGCTTGACTAATTTTAAAAACTAAGTTATAAATGCAGACGCTCCCTCGGTGCGCTGCTCTGGTGCGCCGGCTCTTACACAGTGCCTGTCTGCCGTAAGCGTTACAATATACATACCCAACACTGCTTGTACCCATCTGTCATGCAAATAAAACACCTTGAATTGAATTGAATTGAAGGGAGAGGGGGGGAATACTAAAGCCAATACTGGCTCAATACCCTCAATGGGCTTTGACGTGCTAATGCGTTGGTTTAACAGTCCGGGTGTGGCAGGCTTCCAATGTCAACTCGACTCGATTGGAAGACAATGAACGTATTTTAGCCCTAAATGAATTAATAGCAAACATGGTTTCCATAAAATACATTTTTCCAAGAAAGTTTATAATAATACGATCTATAGTTGAAATCTGAGCCTACTGTAAAAATAAAGGAAAAGCATTTTCAGAGAGCAATCAGTGTTTATGTAGAAAAAGCTATTAGGTTTATGAGCAATCTAATTACCTATTTGCTTAAAACGCTATAAAAAATAAAGTTTATTTAGAGATGAATGATCAGTGTTGCAGTTTAAATAATTTTTGTAGGAGGGCTTGGACAGATTCCAAATGCATTTTTGCAATTTACGTTGCATTGTCCAATGTTCTGTTGTACAGTAATACAGGCTAGAATACAGTTACAGTAGTCTAAGCTCTATCAGCCTATTTAAAATTTTTTTGAATCCCCGGCGGGACACACTCCATAGGAATCAGCGCTTTTATACAGTATATCGCCTTTAAACACATATTTAAACACACGTTTACGATTTAAATCAAAACGCGATTCAAATCAATATAAATGTATATTTTGTAACGCATAGGTGACTATTCATTGTTATAAAAAAGACTTAAATTCGATCATGTCGTGATATTTAGAAATATAAATTTGTTTGGTGCGAGTGAGGTTTTATTTAATCTCTGACCAAGGGAAACGTTTCATTTTTTCAAAGAAATGTTTGTTAAAAAATAGTCATAGCCATGAATCATAGTTCCATGGGATTCAATCACAGACCATGTGACATGGGAGTCAATAAACTAACACACAGCGCCACCGGATTTAATAACGCAATAAAAACGCTATAAAATAATGTGACTAGGCACAGAAAAAGTTTACAGCACAGTACAATAATAAATGCTGACCATGACTTTAGAAGCATAAATTACCTTACACTCAATTTAAACACAAGCTGTCTTTCTGTATGAACCTCTAAGCTGGTTCATACAGAAAATGTAGAAATGCATTAGCCTGATTATGATTAAAAAACACATAATTAAACACGCGTTTGCGATTTAAATCAGAACACGATTTAAATCAATATAAATGTTTATATTGTAACGCATACTGTCCAGCCTCCATTTCTCTATAAAAATTTACTCTGTTGCACACACACACACAATAGAAGCAGGAACCGCTGTCAGAAGGGAAGATATGTTCAAAATATCTCAAATATCGATCATGTTGCGATATTTTGAAATATAAAAGTCAATTGATTGTCCATAATATCGCTATTCTATTTTTTCGAAGAAATGTTTGTTAAAAGAAAAGTCCAGCACCAGCTGGATTCAAACACACAACCTACCAGTTGGTAGTCACGCACCTAGACCAGTAGGCTACAAGACAACTTGCATGAACAGGGAGGCGAAACAGCCCTACACAGCCCTGTCGCAGTACACGAATATAATCATACCGTTATTAAATTCTTTAGATACGCGATTCCATATTATATTCCCTTTTAATCAAATTCTAAAAGTATGCTTGTTGACTCCGGTATCACGTTAGTTAAAGACTTCGAAGCTTAAAATGTTTAGGGAGAAATGGAATACTGGTGTGTATTTTTTTCTTTAAAGTACCAAGACCAGCTATATACTGTATGTTTATGTTCCAAAATTAATATCGTTTATGGCCTTCACACGCGTTACAGTATGCTCCTATTCTTTTCATGCTCAGCTACTAAGATTTCCCTTCAGTGGTAAAATTCAATATCTACAACGGGCACAGTAAAGACGTTTACAGTAAGTCTTTCTACGACAGACCAACGGACCACGAGTGCCCCTGTTGGTCAACCAATCACGCACCGCGTCATATTGCGTCATGATACGCGATACTGCAGCCAATTACCTGCGGTACGTGTCTGTACCGCTCACTTTGAATGGCTGCATCTGTACCATCCACGGTCTCCTCTATATATTGTAATTGTGTTTTATCTTGTGTATTCTTCTTATTTATTGTTGTTGTCATCCTGTAAAGTGCTTTGAGAAGCCACCTTTAAAGGTGCTATATAAAATAAAGATTATTATTATTATTATTATTTTTATTATTATATTTTTGTAACATGGTGACTGACCCTGTACATAAGTGAATTTAAAACCTACACTTCTAACAAAATATCCTAAATTATATAGTATTTTAATTTTTAAATAAAAAACATTGGATTACTCCACCAATGACATCACCCCATTCTGAGAATTTACATCTTATCTGTACTGTCTTATTGTCTTTAATGGTTACTGCCTGTAATTTTAGATTTTTTTCTTAAGGACCTTTTTCTAATGCCTATTGAAAAATCCAAGTATCCCATATCATGTGCTGTTCGTATTTGTCACTGCTGATGCTTGATCAGAAAAGTTAGTTTATCTAGTTAAGCAAGAACCACCTTTTTAAAACCCATGTTGAATATCATGCACAATTTAATTTCTATGTAAATGAAATTCATTTAATTTTTTTAATTTAATCATTTAATTTATTTTGCAATGTCAAAATCATAACCCTATATGTAAAAGTAGATAAACTTGGAATTATTGCTCTTTAAGGATTAGTGCTACAGTCCAGGCATTATTCACACACAATCTATGTTTCTTAGCAGTGTGGAACTAAAAGAAATGGCCTTATCTGCTTTTTTGAAGTATTTTGTCTTTGGCTTTTTGGGGGGCTTTTTGTTGGTATGAACATACTCAGAGACATGTACAGCACAATGATAACATCTTTGCCTCCTTTAATCATATCTTTAACAAATTGTGTCTGTCAGATGGTTTCTTTTACTACCTACGGATTAGAAATGTTATTATAGATTTACTAGATTAGCTGGCTTCCCACTAATTCCCCGGATTCCCCAGGTTTCCCCAGGTGGTCATGGAAGTGCCAAATTCATATTAAAGAATGATTCCACCAACAGATGAGTAATTTTTAAAATACTGTATAAAACACCCTGCTTTAGCTAATATACTGTAACCTAGTCTAGGCACATTTAAATGTCACTTGGTAGTTGGTGTTTCACATAGATCAGATTTCCTCACATTCATTTGTTCAAACTGAAAATATTTTCTGAGGCAGATCCCACTTCTCACAGGTGCAAGCAGTTTCTAATGTGACTCTGGATAGTGCCATTCAAATACAGTATTACAGATCACCTTCAGCCAAAACATACTCTCTGCTAAATTTGGTGTAATTCCCCATGATGTCTTGTAATTTAGCAAGCAGTCTTACTGTATAGCCTTTGCCATCTAATTAACGAGTTGATTCATTTTGCGTAATTGAAGACAACCTGATCCACCTTCCAAATGTCACTAGCTTTGCATTAGAAGTACTGGCTGGGAAAAGGTGGTCTAATCTGGACCATCTAGAAAGAAGAGTATAAAAGAGTATAGTGAGGGGATCTCCCAGGTACCTAAGAAGGAAAAAACAGCAAAAAAACAACAACAACAACAACAGAAAAGACTTATGTGGATGAAGACCATTGATGATTCAATCTAATCAAAATACAGATATTAAGAAAGAGAGGGTTGTTTTGTTTTGAAAACAATCTGCTTTAATTTCCATATTTTTGTTACTTGTGTTTTAAATTTGAGGGTTTAAAATGGTATTTGATCTGTTCTTGCTAAGAAATCCATTTCAAATTTGGTTAAAAGCCTTGATCTTCAAATATTGTACTTTATAAAACACACATAAAAAAGTTCAGTTAGGCCAGATGACTAATATTCTGTATATAAACAGCTCTTGCGTAGCTACCGAGGATCATAAAGCAGTCATTTGCTCCCTGACCTTGAAAGAGACCTGAATGCTTATGTAAGGATCTACTGTATTCCATCTTTTGAAGCGACATATTTTGTCCTTTTATTGAATTGAATCCTCTGTGCAGGACAAACAAACTACTTGAAGGTGTGTTCAAGCCAAGTGGCCAATGTTTTTATGATGCATCTCTGGCAAATTTGTGTTTGGTATTATAAAATGTTCTCAAATATGTGTTATGATTATTTCATCTTCATCTATCCAACATGATAACTGGATATCACATAACGCCCAGTGTGTTGTCACTTTTAGGTATGTGGTGGTTAGGTCAGTGGCTTAAGTCTTTTTGACCTTGGATGTATCAGCTGTTGTGCTTGTATGGGTTTTAAGGGGTAAATTGTTTTTGTGACCTCTTCTGAGCAAACATTTAGTGACAACAGCTGAGAACATGAGTAACTTGGCAGTATTCCTCTATGAGAATCACTCAGGCTGAAACAGAATCAAGAATCAGAGCACAGCTCTTCAGCTTCTCTCCCCTTGGCTCTGATAACATTGTGGTATGACAGGATGTACTGTGGTTTGGTGCAAATGAACATGTACTCTGAACACAGAAAAAAGAAGGTGTTAGGTTGCAAAAGGTAGTCTTAATGTTGTATTTGTGCCTGTATGATTTGCCTTTGGTGACAGTAATGCACCAAAAAATATGCCAGGCCTCAGGCTTTCAAATAAGCAGATATGCCGTTCCACTTCAATGCCAGCATTTAATAAATATAAATTGTGATTACTATTGTATACTATGCACATAACTTGCATTCATAAAATAGGAAGAGAAATACAAATTGCAAAAAAATAGTTTATCATGTATTTGTTTTGAAGTTAAAATATGAATAACTAATATGTGAGTAAGAAGCCTGAAAGTACTATTTATGTGGCATATGATTAGTTTTTGCACAGGTACATCTTTAATATGGACACCCTTTTCAATGACAGCAGACCTGCACCACATTTAATGTTTTGGATGAACATGTTGCATTAAGGGTAGTAAGAGAGACTGTAGGAACCACCAAATTTCTGCCTCCTGCTTTTAAGCTTCTTTGTATGCTTGAGTTACTGTATTTCCTTTTGCCTACTTAGTGCATGTCTGTTTGCACTAAACTATTTCCCATTTTACAAATAGACCCACATACTGTACTTGCTGTACATACTCTGGTACTTCTTCCTGTTTAAGTCTATCATTGCATTCCATTTCTTTACTGTGGTCAAAACATTCTTTCCACACTTGAAGTTAAAAAATGAAATAAATGGTGGTAAGTGCAAATGGTGTTAATTTCAAATGCTGGAAGCTCATTTTGAAGCATTTCTCTTGTTAAAATGTCTACTAATAACACTTCTGTTACTTATAATGTTTCCTGTAGCTTAAAAAAGTGTGATTAAGATACATAAAACTCACACTTTGAAGCAAAATGTCTTTTCATAGTTAATTGTATAAACTAGGAATCATTAGTTGTCTCTACCAATTAAATTGTTTTGTACTGATGTTATGATTAAAATGCATACCAAACAGCAGAACAAATTCCTAATTACAATTGATGAAGTTAAACCAAAAATGTTGCTTAGCAACTGTATAAGCATATACAGTAGCATGAAATTATAAGAATGGGATTTGAATACAGTACTATGAAATGATTCATTTTCTTAGGAACATGACTGTACTGCATACAGTATATAGAATATAACAATTACGTTAAGCACACATTATAGGAAGGAAGAGTACCATTAAAAAAATATGCATTGCTATTACAGTACATGTTGAACAAATGGTCACAATCTACAGAAAATGCGGTAGTTTAGTATTACAAAGACTCAAACAGACGAATTTAAAGTAGAATGGGATATCACTATTTTCTTAAACATCACAGTATGGAATACCCTGTCTCTACTGTGATCTAAGGTAATAATGTACTCACATTGCACATACTGTATATGAAACTGCCAGATAACTTTATGGGGAAAAGTGGAATGTGCCCAACAGGCAAGAAAAAACAATTCAATAAAGAATTTACTTGTATGAAAAGTTATTAACCTTTTCAAAAATGTAAAAGAGGATATGTCTTGTTGGCAGAAAATCACAATCACAGCCACATATACAGCAGTTAATGTTTCAAAGACTTTTAGCAATGCATTGACCTCCTGGAAAATACTAGATTTGCTGTGTGACAGCTGTAATACTCTTTTTGCACTCCTCGTTAAATTCATCCTATGACATTTCATTTGACCTAAGGTCAGGTGAATGTATAGCCCAGTGTCTTAGTCTTTAAACTTGTTGTTTTTGACATCTCAATAATTTAGGTTTTGCTCTTTCTGTGAACTGAGGGGCATTACCATGTCGAATAATTCTTCATCCCTACAGTAGGTCATCTTCCTGATGGTATTTCATAATGCTATAGAGTAAAAAAATAGTATGCCTTTACAGATGTGCCTTCTACTTTTACTCAATAACCTACTGTATACATGTATGTGCACTAGCAAAACATTATGAAATCATCAGTCCTCTCATTCAAAGTTATGAAAACGTGCCGTGGCTATCTGATTGAAAAGCGTGCACACCATCGTAAAGGATAAGAGATTCATGTGAGAAGGTTAACACTGTGTGACATTCTACTGCTGTATCTTCTTATCAAATTGATATATTTTTTATATTTGTACGTCACCCGTGTAGCATTTCAGTACAATTTATTGCTATCCCCATAATTTTGACTGGCAGAATAAATAAATAATATTAAATGGCTGTAGCTTTACACCCACACGCTGGCTAGTCAACCATATACTCTGAATATGCTTTCTTTGAAAATAAAGGCTCATCTTTTTCAAAAGTAAGTCACGTGACTCTTAAATATGTGATTAGTGAGTGTTGAAGAATCTCAAGGACAAATGCCTTAGCAGACAATAACAGACATGAAGGAGCCTGAAGCCAAGTGCTGCCAACTGCTTTCAACCTGCTTGTAGAGCTCAGTGCCAGCTCACTCCATCTGTGTGAAAGAAAGCAAAGTTTACAGAAACAAAAGACTGAATGTTTAGGGTTAGTAATAGAGTCTTTTAATTTGCTTCTAAATTCAAGGGTAACATCTCCCCATTACCAGTACAAGCAGATTGACAATGAATGGACAGACATATTCCAAGGTCCACCACTGAAATCATTTCTTCATAATTTTGTTTCTATAGTCATATGTTTTAAGATACAGTAGGTTGCTTTTACTGGAAGCAGGTCTTGTGTGCATCTTCAGAACTAAAATTCTGAATATTATCTTTTTTCTTTTCCATGATAAGGAATTACATTTCCCAAAATTTACTTCACATATCATGTTAGAAATGACAAGTGATCTATTAATAGTCTAGTGACAAGTTGTCGATCACTACTTTCATCTTGGCTATATTATAAATACCACACTATTTAAGTCATGCTATTCTAATTTCTTATATAACACTATATACTCCAATTAAATACACAATCAGTTAAATGTGTCATAGTCAGTTTTGTATATTCAACATTTTCATTTGGAATCTTGTACGGTTTGTTGTAGAGGCAAAAGTGTTTTTAAAATTCAAAATGTTGGGGATAACCAAAAGCACAAATAAGTTTGAATGTACAGAAAAATATTGTGATCAATTCAAATATTTTTAGTTGAGTTAATCAAAGTAAAGTCTGTAGAAAAATAATGATAATACACTATTTTCAGTATATTACAGTACATGACAAACCACAGCCTTCTTTATAAAGGTTTATAAAGATAAAGTTTAAATAAATATATCTATAAACTGTTTTGATCTTTATTTACCTGTTGTGAAATTTTCAATTAAAGTAATTTGGCAAATTATATATTGTCATCCATTAAATGTTGTATTTCCTTAATTTAATGACTGCTTCTTTTCTTTCTTTCTCTGCTTTCTAACATTGTGAACTGGCCGGAGCTCATTAATATTCATACTCCCATAAGTCAAAAGGACATTTCATAATTCGTAATGGTTTGGTGTTAAAAACATGAACAGCTTTCCTTGTAAGATACTGCATATATTCCCACATTTCAACATTTAAGCTATGCCTTATTGATGAGGCAAAACAGCTATCTTTGGCTGCTTTCTTAATAAGAAGTCTTGTTAGACTGTTATACTTTCTGTACTTGTGAACTTATTTTCCCACCTCCAAATCAATTTGCAGCTATTTGAATATTATAAAGTTTTAACTTTTAATTATTCTAAAAATACATAATGTGTTGGATTTTAAGTTGACAATTGTAAAACTCACCACAAAGACAAATAAATTAGTAAAACATCTTGATGCTGACACTCCCGATCTATTTCTTAAAGAAAACATATACAGTATATGAACAAACCCAGTTGTAAATAATGAATTGTTTTTTCTGATAAATATGGAGATGTGTATTTTAATCTGAAATGCCCTTAAACCTTTTCATACATAGGCTAGTATTTGTCAGTTGTATATGAGTTGGAATTGTTTCTAAGTGGCTGAATGTCGGAATGGAAATGGTTTTGTTATGTAGTAACAATGTTTAAGAATTAATAGCACTTGTTGCATTAACATCAGACATATTTGCTCAATCCTGCTTGAATTCTTTTACCTGTGTTATGTGTAAGAGACAAAGTCTTCTTAGGGTCATTCAAAGTCACTTGCACCATATTTTAACATGTATGAAAGTCAAGTCCATATCATAACCTATTTTTGTTCTGATTTAGAATATCTGAGTGAAATAGTAGGGGAATAATATACACTACTTATATTTTATTGCATTTCCATTGTATTTAGTTTCTTCTGCAATCTTCTGCTTGAGAAGTCAAATGCATAGTCATATAGAAAACAGAACGGAACAGAGTAATACAAAGCAGGAGATTACTTTCACATCATAAAGCCCAGGAAGTGGTGAGGAGCATGCATTCAAGTGGCATTTTACTATGCAGTATATTGCATTCTAATCACAAATAGAACACATTTAATGCACATCAGTAAAAAATGTTTACCATGCCTTCACCACAGAGAAAAACACAAGTAGAACAATAAAAATGTTATGAAAGGGAAAGCCTTTCATCCCATTTAACTTGTTTGGTTGCTAGTAACTACGGTAAATGACCTGAGGATCTGAGGCTTTTCCTCAAAAGAAGCCAGAGTATCAGCTTCAACTACAACACGGCAAGGTACTTTGTTCCAGACTTCCACAGCTTTGTAGATACAAAAGCGCCTCCTATTTTAGCTTTAATTGCAGTTCCATGAAGTTTCCACTTACCGTTCATCCTCTGAATTGGTTTCACTGTTGGTTTCTAAAGACACCCATTTGGTTAACCTTGTCAATGCCTTAGAGGATTTTGAATGCTTGAATTAGGTCTTCTTTCTTCAGGACTGAAAAGATTCAGTTCTTTTAGCCTGTCAGTGTAGAAATTTTGGGGAAGTACAGTATATGGTTGTTTCAGCAACATATGTTGTGTTGACCCAAATTTTACTCAATATTCAGAATGAGTGTTTTATACAATTTTAATCATTTGACTTTTCACAAGGAACATGCTTGGTGTTTCCCATCTGACATTTATGGTTTGTTTTTGCTGTGCCTAACACTCTAGACTGACGATTTGCTCTTCATTTAGTTTCATGTTTTTATTGTTTCTGCAGCATTGTCTAACCCTATGTTCAAATCATCTGCAAATTTAGTTTACTCACTATACAAGAATCAAAATCAGTGATATACAGTAATTTAGGAAGAGAGGTCTTAATACAGATATCCGTGTTACTCTCACTAAGGGCATCACCACCAACTTGAGCATTCACCCCTCTTATCTTTACCCTCTAGCCGGTAACCAGTTCTTAGTCTAAATGCATGCACGTCCTTGAACGTGCACTTCCTGCATTTTGAAAATTAAACATTTAGTTAATTTATCTAAAATATATTTTTGTATCCATTACTTTCGTTGCTTGAGGAACTCTAAAAGATTTTCAAACCTACCTTTTCTAAAACGTACAGTATATTATATATAGTTATATACCGTAATTATATCATAGTTGTATATAAGATTTGTTGTACGTATATTATTGTATATCATACCCGAAGTAGTTTCCACAGCCGAATCGTTGTTTCTTTTCTTCTCTTTTCAGCTTGGAATAAACCTTTACTTGTTCCTTTTCTAAAACTTTAATTGTCCTCCTAGGATCCTATTTCCAAACAGATTGAGCTCTAGTTTCTTGAAGATGGTTTAAGTACAGTGAATCAAAGGGATTGATTATAAGTTGTTTATATATATTAATTTAAAATTATTATAAACCTTGCAACGGGATTGAAGCTTGTAAAATTAAAAAAAAAATTAAACAGTACCTTTCCAGTATTTTCATAATACATTATAAACAGACTGTGAAATATTCAAATGTGTAATAAATTTGGAGTTCTTACATTGCTCTTGGTAGTAGCTACTTATTCTAAAATATTTAAATTAAATAGGATTGTCAGTCTACATAACATTAAACTTGCGTCATTAAACAAATGCACTGTACAGTAAAATGAAATGAATATGCATAATTCCTGTAGAGTTCTACTAGTTATGTTTGTATAATTCATACTTGAAATCTTAGGGAATATAACACCTACCCTCCATGCATCCATGGGTATGGACTCACTATTACCTCACATTGAGATGTTTTTCTCACACCCTATTCGTTTGTCATAAAATATTTGTAACAATATATAATAATCACGTTTAGTGCATCTAAAATAGAAAACATCTACAATATAATGTCTTAAAATAAATTTTAGGATTAAAAATAATTTTCCTTTTATTCTAAACCAAACATTAGATTATAATACTACTGTACATCTTTCTTTCTTTTAATCGAAAGCTCCAGAAAGAAAAATGACCAGACTTATGCAGAAATTAAATAATTTTTATTATATTATTTCTTATAATAGTAAAGTTCATTGAAGTGCATGAATAAAAAGTTAGTGAAAGTACAGAAGAAACAATCTATATAGCAATGATAGGTGCATTCACTGTGCATCTTACAGGAAAAAAAAAGAGAGAAAGATTTCTCACTCATTTTGGCCTAAATCTTTTTTTTTTGTTCAGGTTTCCTGGATTCTGGATATCAGAACCTGGATAACACTGATTTAAAACCATAGGGCTTTACAATAAAAGCTAAAATATTGACCATATGATGGCAAAAAGTCTTTTATCTTGTGGTTTTCAGTCAACTCTAGCTACTCTCCGATGACGTTGGCGGTGCTGTTGAAGAGGACCTCCTTCTGGACAAGGACCGTGATCTCTCAGCACTGTAGGCAACTTGCTTGTCATAGGGCTGCATTTGAATTTCTAAGAATTCCCTGTGTTGCTGGCTAATTGTCTGGCTTATAAGTCCAGGCAGAGCCTGGATGCTCCCAATTAAGGTCTCAAGTTTGGTTTCTAGAGTGACAATCCTCTTCTCAAAATCTTCGCTTCTTTCGTTTAAGTCCGAAATCATGTCATACATTATATTTTGAGTCTGTTGTCAGGAAGAAAAAACAGATTTAGCTGGCATATTTTCACACAAGTTTCTTTTTATAGAGAAAATATGGAACATACTTAGAATGCAGTATGGTACTGTATATAATTTTTCACAGATATTACATTTCATGGGATGGTTGATGTGCTTAGTTAATGAGACTTTTAATAACAAAGCAATATTTTTCTAAATTAAAGCATACACTGTATGCAGCATCATGTTAGTTTGGCCTAATTCATGTTATCTTCATATGTATGGCCTTAATGACATTCAGCTCAAATAATTTGTGTACAATAGTTACAGTACATCTAGAAGATTGAGGAGATTTGGCATTGCAGCAAAAACTTTATTACAATTGATGCCCTTTACTGTGGATATTGGGAAAATATAGCACTCTGCCCCCAGAGACATTTTATGGAAGCAATACAAGAGATGCCCTGAATTTTTCTGCAGGAAATTAGAAATACATCCTTGGATGAAACGTTGTAGCAGTTGTACCACTGTGTTTTTTGTATGTAATCCATAAAATAGGCACCTACAGTACTATTTAGCAAGAGTATCATGAAAGAATGGATATTCCTACATGAACCACCTGCCAGCTACAAATCTGATAACTGTTGTGCAGAGTCTTAACTAATTAACAAAAGCAGAAAAGCAGATCTTTTCAAAGTGCTTCTTTGTTGTATATTTTATCCGCTTTGTCTGTTGTTTGCAGATGTTTTTTAATTGTGCTTCCAAGTGATGTCACACTTGGAAGCACTCTCTTTTAACAGAAGGTTTAGAACTGCAGTTAAAACTAATTTAAGAATTTTTAGTCATTGCTGATTTGACTTAGTGTTGCATTGTAGTGTAGAACTCCTCTCTTTCATTTTTTTTGGTCATGTAACTCTTTCATTTTACAGAGATAAAAGTGGTGAATGAAAATACTTCTTACACAGTAATTTGTCTCTTTCACAATAATTAATACACCGATAATGTTTGAGGGGATTATATAATCTATAACATTATAAAAGTGTAAGCATACTTTTATAAAATGAAAACATAATCCTCAAATGAAAACTAAAATTCTGTCAAAAAGAAGTTTTAAAATTGTATTAGAAAGAAGACAATATATGAATAGATGTACATGAAATGAGCCAAAAATCATATTTAACAGAATTGGGTATATATTCCTTAAGGAATTATGTATTGTGATATATTCCGTACATTTCAGTAGGAATTATATACATTTTATATAATTCATTTTTATATCAGGATCATTGTCATGACATGGGAAATGGTGATTGGGATTATACTGCATGTTCTGCTGATGCCTCAAGTTTTCAACAGGAAAATTGTTTTGGCCAGGAAAAAAATAAACAAATTCAGTCTCATGCTTCTGAAGTGTACAACAGATGTCTAACACTGAGGGGTTCCATTTGTTTTATTCTGGTATCTAAACAGTTCACCAGTGAGTATATATGTGTGTGAGCATGCATATGTTTGTGTGTATATACTATATATAAATATTGAATATACTATATACTGTATACTGGTCACAAAATGTAGGGGAATGCCAGAGATTTATTTAACTTTTTATCTCACTTTGAGAAGCATATCTTGTTGGCATTGAGAGTAATGTGACAGAACATCCATATGCCAAACAATGAACAGAGTAACATTTACCTTTTAAAGTAAGTATATGTTTTAGAGCAACAAAGTATACAATGTGTCTCATCTCAGGATATACTGTACAGTACAATAAGAGTGCATAAAAATATTACTGCATGACATCAATTCCTATATTTATTCCTGTATTCTGCTGGGAAACTATATGATTGCCCCACAGCAAAATATCAGATATCTCACAGTTATGACATACTGTACAATGCAACAAACCAGTGACTTAAAGTCCGAGATGCAGCATACACCTTCAGGACAACATGTTGGTCACTAAAGCAGTGAGTAACAGAAGACAAAATATAACACTTACGCAAACCATGGGTATTCCTGTGTGTATTGCAATTCCTGGAGCCAGTTAAACCATTCATTGTATAACTCATGAGTATCACGTGCTGGTAAAGATGGTTAGTGGTGCTGATGACAATCAGTAGTGGACTGATGTCCAGGAATATCATATCATGTTTATGGGTTTTCATTACCAGCCTGTAGCTCGATCTCATCTCATTTTGGAGACTATGCAAGGCTGGGTCTGGTCAGTACTGGGATGTGTCACTTCTAAAGAAAGATGTACGCAATGTTACACTGTCTTACACAGTCTTACACTGTAAGCAGTGCTTTTGTTGACAAGTAGGTGGAACTCTTCTCTCTGGGCTGGAATCCCAAACTGATGTCTCAGTTTGGAGGTGTTCTGCGTGAGCTGCTCTTTTTTTTACGAGACATAAAAACTTATCCTGAGTACCTGGTCATTAAAGATCCCACAAAACTTTTAGCAAGGGTATTGGCACTAATCTCAGAGTCCTGACTAGTGTCTGCTTTAGGATTGATCCATCTGGCCTGTCTAGATGAAACTAGCCTTTATTCAACAGATGAATGTAATTACTAAATTCTCCACTTGATCTGTGTAATGGGGTGCTGGTGCATGTAACATTAGAAACCACCTCCAGTGGAAGAATATTAACAATTTACTTTGGTCAGCAATGTCACAAAATTCAAAATTCGACAAAGCAGCCGGACGTGAGTGCTGCGGAATGGCACCTGAATAGCATTAATTGGCCATTGTAGCTCTGCTCAATTGTTAGATGCATGAGATGAATAAAGCCAGTCCTACTTTACTGTTAATGGTAGACCAAAACTTTATTTATGACACATGAATGATGAGTTAGTGCAATGTGATTACAAATGTATTTTTTTCTATTTAAAATTATAACCCTAATATCCCTCAAGCTGCCTTCTTTGGTTTTGCAATAGATGGTGAAAATCCAGTATTTTATATAAGCGGCATCATGATTACTATCGTAATAGTGTAAACTTTGCAGCTTTCTGATATTTTTACAAGAACTGTTGCTTGTGAAAACGGAAATATTATTACATACCAGTTTATGGTTTATGTTAAATTAGCTAACACTTGTTGTTTCTTGGGCAGCATGGTAGCTTGTTAAGCATTGCTGCCTCGCAGAGCAGGGGCCATTTCCTGGGGTCCTACCCGCGTGGGGATTGTATGTTCTCCCTGTGGTTGCATGGTTTTTCTCCCACGGTCCATAAACATGCTGATAAGTTAATTGGCTCCGGGAAGAATTGGCCCTGATGTGAGTGTGAGTGTGTCTGTCCCTCTGTGTGTCCTGCGATGGACTAGTGTCCTGACCGGGGTGTATCCCGTCTTGTGCCCATTGCTTGCTCAGATAGGCTCTGGCTCCCCTGTAACCCTGTATTGGATGAAGTGGTTAGAAGATGGATTGTATTCTCTCTTATGACTGGTCACAGAATTGTACTTACCTTAGCGAGATCCACTAAAGTGTTTGCCTGATCATTCAGCTTTCGTTGCTCCATTTTTACACTTCTTAATCTAAATGTGGAATTTTGTAAAGAGTCATTAAGAAGAACCAGTTCTCTTTTGCCGTCTTCAAACATCATGCACAAATCAAACATCTGCATGGGCAATGCTTGCATTACTTTCCTAATCAGATTATTTATGTAACTGGTTGAATGAGATGCATGCTTTCTCCACACCGCAACACAAAATATATATAGCAAGGAAGATGTTTCATGTCCTCTGAGTGCTGTTTGCCATGGGTTTGAAATTTCAGTTTAAAAGGCACAGTTCTTTACCAGTCTGAGAAACAAGCCAGAAAAAAAGTCATCAGAAGCTTCAGTATCTTAGCACAGAGGCATAGGAAGATGAAAAAAAAAACTTTGATGGTGTTGATGACGCCTCTCTCGATGTTTTTTGGTATTAATATTCTTCCTATGTCAAAGTGACTAGATACAGGTATTAGTCCCGTTCACTCTGAAATGGAATTGATTAGAAGGCATCTGGACCTGATGGAGTTTCAGTGATAAGCGAGATTCTAACCAATATGAACTGGAACTCATTAACTTGCAGCTAAAGCCTTACAAAACAAACAAGGTCAATGGAAATTAAGTGTCTGACCCTGTAACCATTTTGTTTTCCAGTCCACATCAACATCCGATTAATCTATTCTGTTCAGTCTGAAAATGATCATTTCAACAGTATACTATATACTGTAGTGTCTCAATTTTAATTAAAACACAAATTAGCAATTTGCTTATTTCTGCTTTGACACAAAAACACGTTTTGTTGACTTGCACTGCTTTCAGAGAACTGAGAAGTTCTCTATTTCCTACTGATATTTAAAGTGCAATCAAATCCATTGTGAAATATGTTTGAAACGGTGAAAACATTTTAGTAATTATTATTTGTGTTACTATCTAGAACTAAAATGTTTAAGATTGAATACCATTTGAATGCAGAGACAAGACTTAAATACTACACACTTCTGTAGCTGTCTCTAAAGCTTAGGGAGTCTGTGTTCTCTCCCAAATAGATTCTTCCCTACCAAGTTACAGATAAGCAATCTATACTGGAATTTCATAATCTTGCCAACAGGCTGCAGATGAAGAGATCTTAATTGAGCTCAGTAGCTTCTAGTTTATTGTGACCATCCTGCTCTCTTGGCGAACATCTTGTCCTGGACAGATCACTATAAGCCTCAATAGCATATTAACATTTGAATGAGTTTGCTTAGCCTGACAATATACTGTATGAAACCCAAAGGTTTTATATTTATGAACCACTGACCTTTGCAGGAATTTTTCAGTACGACTTAAAAATACACAGGTAAGAATGATATCAATTATTTATCTTTTAGAAGTTATTTCATTAAAGTAAATTCTGCGTACAAGCACTTTTATCAATGGTACTACACAGACCTGTCCAGATCTCTGCCTTGTGTGTTGCTATAAAAATTAAACGGCATCAGCACATTATTGCTGTCTTTTGTAAATTGCACTGACTCCCTACGAAGTTTAAAGTGAGATTTAAGGTTCCCCTGTTTCCGTATAAACCAGATGTAGCCTCAGGTTATTTTAAGGGTTTATTGCATAAATGTAGCCCAGCTCTCAATCTGATAGCTGCGGATTTAGGCCTTCTTTCACTGTTGAGGACAATGGAAGACAGTCTTTTCGTGTGCAGCACTAAATCTATGAAAAAGACATATCTTTTTACTGTATCTTTTTACGAATAATTTATTTTTATTCTTGATTTTATCATTTTAAAATAGTTTTAAATTTTATTGTACTATTTTCTGTGTTTTTATTCTTTTCTGCTTGTGTACAATGTGTATGCCATTGGACAGCACTTTGAGTTTCTTCATTAGAATTAATTTAAATATTCATTATTACTATTACTTTCATGTGTAGCTTTGAAACATACTATAAACTCTTATGTACTAATTAATAAATAGAACATTCCCACATTCCTTGGTAAATTCTGGATTTTTGGATCTTAGCTTATTTTTAAAAAATGTTAGTGAATGCAGTACTATAGCTAAATTTGATGGCTTTATAAATAACCAGAAACTACTTATTGTATTTTACTAGAATGCAATGAGCAGATGTGTCAATATAATATGGGACCTACGTCTGAAAAAAGTGACTTATAAGTCACATATTAGACATATGAAGTGAGTAAGTCTTTCCTGGGTGAGAAATTGGGTGATAAAGCCATGCCCACATCATGCATTTATCCATTAGCAATATCACACCTGCACCAACAGTCCAAATAGATGCTATGTGTTGCACAGTATACAGTACAACATAGGTGCTCGTTTGTATCTATGAGGGCACTATGGGATAATGAAGAAATCAATTCAAATCAAGTTTCACTTAATGTTTGAGCCTTCACTGATGTACAGTACTGTACAGCACATCCAGTGAAACTTAACATAACTCCCTTTTGATCCCTTCATGAACAGCAGGTCGGAATAGTATAATATTGTCATAGTAAAAATGTCCTGAATAAAGTAGTTAGAGTTTTAATTTAATCAGTTCTGTAGAAATTCTGAAACTAACATTTTATTGCACATTATTTTAATATTGTTAATATTTTATTTCCTTCTTTAAAAAAAATTACTTTGTAATTTTTATGTTTTTTATAGTTATGCTTAATATTGAAATAGCTAATTTAATGTACACACTCACAAGCAACCAAAGGCTTGAATTTGTTCCCTGAAAACATAGTGTTTCTGTGCTACTACATGGATGCACTAAGGCCATTCTGAGCTCCATATACCAAAAACATATCAAAAAGGAATAAATTACAGCATTAATAAGTGTAGGTACTGTATCAAATGTGGACTTTTGAGGGAACGTACAGTACATGCATGTAATGCATAGTGCAATAACAAATCCTGTAACAACTGCATTTTAATACGGTGCCTCTTATTTATTTCTAGTGACAATGAATTTAGCTGCAAGTGATGGTAAGATTTCAAACAGTGCAACATCTGCATTGTGGTTTGACAAAGAATTCCATGCTACAAGTGTTGTGAATTTCACTTATCACATAAAGGATCATGATTTTGGATCACATTTCCATGACAGTGGTCATATTGTTGAGTTGAAAAGAACAGGGTCGTTTGATGCATGCATAAAGTATTAAGACTCTACAATAATTAAGAAGAACAGCTCATACAGACTTACTTCCGAGCTCTATTGCAATTTGTTGAAAAAAGAAAGAAAATGTAAAATACACACAAAAAAAAATCAGCACAAAGGGATTTTTAGGTAAACGCAATTATACGTTAGCAGAAAAACTGAAGTACAAAACGAATAATTTCATTAATCAAAAACAACACAAAAAACAAAAACAATCTGTAAATGGAAACAAAGTAAATTTGGTTTTAAAAGTATAATCATTATATGGAATGGAGACATTCAGATTTTTAGACTCAGGCAGAACAAGGAAAGGGAAATAATTTTATATGTATTTACACTGAAAGTCACCAGTTTTAGTTTATTGTTTCCAAGCTGCATATAAGGTGTAAAATAAGGCTTATCCTGTATAACAAAGATCAAAATCACATTATTTTACTGGATTCAATAATAAGGACTTGATAATATCATTATATATCTATCTTTATATGTTGCAATAGAAACAGAGCCCTTAAGATATGCTTTATAAATAGACCCCTGCATTCTGTTCATGCTTTCCCTGTATTCATAATCTGTGTGCATATCTACAGTATGTTCTGTTGTCCATGTATGAATGGAGGAAAATGTGGCTGTTGCAGTGTGCTGCTTTGTCAATGGGCAGTGGAGCACTCAGAAAATGCAGAAGTCACACAATGCCCATGGTGGTGAGGGGGGGTTGAAGATGTGTATAGAGGGAGTCCAGTGGAGGGATAAGCAAAGGTAAGTGGGCATCTCACTCACCCAAGTGCGCAAAAGCCTCTTGCCTCCATCATCACTAGTGACCGTGAATGTGTGCGCTTGTGCTGGAGAATTTGTTTCTCGTGTTTGCTATTTCTGTTTTAACTGAATTGGGTTTTCTTTTAGTATTTGCTGTTCAATAAAGCATGCAGTTGCTGCACTAACTGTAGCTCAAGTGGCTGCACTTTTCATTTTTTGCAGAACATATGAAAGCAAATGTTTTGCACCAATATTTTGATTAGAATTTTCATTTTTTTCTTCTAATATTAATTTATCAATGTGATTTTGAACTTTGTATCATTATTGAAACAAATATTTCTGTTTTTTTTACCTCAGACTAGGATGCCCTTACAACATATACTGGTCTATTGTTATGGACTTTTTGCAATTTATTTTGTAATCTTCTTTAGTGTAGGTAATGGTCAATTAAGCACGTGTTATAGCATTGTATTAGAAGCCATAGTTTACCTGCAGACAGTTATACATGTTCTATGTAAATACCAAACAACAAAATAAGATTCAAGTGCTGAAATATCTTTGTTGCATGTCTACAAATCTGCATAAACTAATGGCCTGCATTTCATTCCTTAAGTTTTAAAATTAGGCAAAAATAAAAAAGCTACCAAAAACTTCTGACCACTTGTATTTCAGACAATGTACTGTATAACGTCAGAGTTTAGGTTTATCTTTTTGATCTTGGTAAAAACATTTACTGAAAACTACATTAATTAATAACTAATTAATAACTTTCAACTATGACCCAAAGGAGAATTCACTAATCTCTATAACACAGACACACATGATCAGAATGTAATGAAGAATCGGTATGGTGCAATTGTTCACTTAATTGATCTACGTTATACAGTATAAACACTGTTTGTGGGTTATTACTCATTAAAGATTGTTACCTATAAAACATGTTATAGTGATCCTGTTGGAGGTGTGAATATCAGTGCTGTAGGCATTGTATAACACAAAATAATAACTATACAATATTTAAAAAAAACAGAATTGAATATTTGAGAAGCCATACTCACTGGTGAATGGCTTGTAGGAATTTACGCTGGTGCTTCCTCACTCTGGCATGGTCGATCTTTTTAACCAACTTTGTGTTTTTATATATCAGCCATGTTTCCCTGAGTACATTGGCAGCTGCATTTTTCACCTTGAAGAGAAAAGAGATTGCGTTTATTTAAGAAGGTTCCAAATCTGAATCTTCATCTGGAAATGGAGAAAAACAGCAAAATTAATGCAAAGTCTAACTGACTCAGAGAATTAAAAGAATGCCTTTTGTTTCACTTTACTGATGACAACATAATTGCTCTGATATGGTTTGGCAATAGGAAGTGAACCATACCACAGCAATAAGACGGTTAATATCCTGAGGTTGCTCAGAGCAGAGATTAAATGTACCGAAACTGGAATTAAATGATAAAGGGATTATGATGCAGAATTTTGGCTATTTATGTTCTCTGAACTGTCATTCAGGACTAAAATCGTCACATAAAGGCGTGTGGAGTTGTGAAACAAACAGTCCAGCCAAGTGTCTGAAGCTCATTCCCTGATATCCTTCAACAAATGGTTGGAAGACATCCTCTGATCGGTCAGCCACTAGCGGGTAAATGGGCAAATTGAAATGGATCTTCTCTTCTTATTTGTAACCTTTCTTACATTCTTACAAAGAAACAAAGGGGACATTACATCTCCAAAGTGTATTGATTGGAATGATTTCCTAAATTGTTTAGAGTAAAACATCTGACAATATTCCCTTCAGAAAGAACTTCTGGCAGAACACTGCTTACGTGATGCATTAGTGTGTAAAAACAGTCAACAGCTGAAAGGAAATCATGAATCTTCTGAACAGGGTTTAAGCTCTAACCTTTGAGTAACATACTGTATCAGATGAAAACTGAAGTCAAGTTTTCTGATGATACCAGTTGTTTATTGACTCTATCTGGTTTTAAATTGATGTGTTTAGCTTGTTTTTTTTCTGCCTGATTTAATTCCCTATTACCTAGTAGAATCTGTTGCTTTTCTACAGTGTTGTTACTTTTCTGTTTATTTGAGGGAAAGTTTGTTATTGTTTCCACATGGCTGAAACCCAGATAAGCCAAATTATGCAACAGGCATAAAAAATGTGGTACAAAAAACATTTTATACAAATCATTTGTCTTAAGGAGAAGAAATATTCACAAATACACAGTATGTATAGAGGCTATGAGTGAAATTTAGAATTGTGCATCTTTAAATAGTGCTAGATTGCTAGGAGTAGCACACATCTTTAATGATAGCTTAATAACTACATCTTTTAGAACTAGAGTCCTGTCAAAAAAATCACAGTCAACCAATACTGACTAAACATAACAGGGATTCATTTTCATTGTTGTAGCATGAATTGTTTTTCTGACACTATGAACAGCACTGGAATGTTATAAGCTTCCTGTCATTCAGATTTACTATAGGATGCTTTGAAGCTCATGGTTCCAATTCTTCATGATGGTAAAGAGCAACAGATTATAACATGTCAAATAAGGTTTACCGTAGTCTCTGTCATCACTTCAGGATCACCATTAAATCCCAGTGTATTTGTTTTGTGTCTTTAGGGTTGACTCAGATTGAGATTCCATTGGATTGCTGTTACCTACTGTAGGTTCTTTCACAATTTGACCAGTTATTTAGATTTAGACTTACTCTCTTTGTCAGCTGCGTGTCCATCATAAAATTATGTACATGTTTTTCTGCTTTGGTTAATTCTAACTTCCTGGCAACCACAGCAACCACCAGAGCAGTGCATCCGGCTCCCTGGGACAAACAAAAACAAAACACCACAAATGAAACAGGAAACAATTGTTACCTTATGGTTTAGTAAAATTATGTTACCTGTCTAAACGCCCCTCACAGATGGTAGAAAGATCCTTCCACAATGCTTGTTAAATGTTTTATCAGTCTGTTTAGCTTGGCGTCATTCTCTCCATATGTTTATAACACTAATTTTGAACCTAATTCTACAAAACCTTCAAGGGAACAAGAAATATTACAACGTGTTCAGTTCAAGCTTTTTCCTAATTTACTTGGCAGCATCAGATCTTTCTCTGTCTTAAGTGGCATTGTTTTGCAAGTTTAATAAGTGATACAAATAATTATAATCCAGTAGTTCAGTTAGATCTTAATAAACGCAACAGACGACAAAAATATACAGAGCCTAGCCATGAGGACGCCCTCATTACTGGAAGGAATAATTTGCTGCAACAGTGTAGATGGGGAGGTAGGGGGGATACGAGAGAGAGGGGAAAGAAGGTCCTGGGTGTGAGACTTAGGGTCTAACCTTTCCCCAGAACTTATATTTTATAAACCTAATGGGGCAGTTTTTCAGGGTTTTTTGTAATTTTGTCTTATTTTGTAATTAACAAGTTGCACTTACAACGAGCTTCATCATTATTTGCTACATAATTATTTGGCTGCATATGGTTTTATTTTTTAAAAATGTGATTATTCTAGACCACGTTTTGGAAATAAATCCCAAGAGAATAAGCAAATAAACATAAGTTACCACGTTGGCAGACGATTATGCAATTGGAATTGCAGAAATATGGCTAAAAATGATGGAGTTGAACGTAATATGAGTGGGTACATACTATTCTGGAGAGACATAAACATATCTATGTCAAAGAGACATAGAACATGTCAAAAAGAGTAGAGCTCAGGAGCACAAACTAGAGGAATGAAGCCTCAATACCTTTATGGATCAGGCTTAAAAAAATATATAGGTCACCAATTGCAGTGATTAAATAGAATTTAACACCGTATGACCTTGCAGCAGCACAAATAAGTGCAAAGGAAACAGTTTTGAAGGTAGACTTTAATTTTCACCACACAGACTGAGAAAAACCTAGAGGAATTATATCTATACTGTAGGTCAGTAGCAGAAATTGAAATGGTACACATGGTTAATGATTGTTTTGTTAGTTTGGTTTGCCTGAGCAACTACATTAGGAAATGTTTGTACCAATCTAATTTTTATGAAATGATAAAGACAGAGTGTGGCAAAAAGAGGTGATAGGAAAGGAGACAGAAGTAATGAGACAGAGCTTTAAAGAAGTAAGATGTGACAGGAATGATTTGACAGGAATTGGTGAATAATGGATGGCAATATTTTAAAGAGAACATATTTGAAGCACTGATGTACTGTATCCCAAAATTGAATAAATCAAATGCTAAATAATTAGTATCGCAAATGGTTCAACAAATATACAAGGGCAAATAAGAGGGCATGTACAGTACTTTATAAAATTATTAATTATCAAGATTTAATACTAAATATAAAATTCAGAAATGTATTAAAATTACAGAATCCACTTAAATAAAATGAGTACAGTACATTGCAAGAACGGGATTAAAATAATATTATAAAGACCCGGAGAGAGATGAAAAGAAACACTACAATGGAGGCTAATATAAATTATAAAAGGTTCTCATAGTACCACTACAGCAGAAGAGTTATAAAGAATGAAGTACAGATGCAGCCATTCAAAATGCGCGGTAAAAACCCGCGGTACGGTAACCTACCCACAAGCCACCGCGGGCTACCGGAGCATACCGCAGGGCAAGTGATTGGCTGGCCAAAATGACCGACAGGGGCACTCGTGGTGCATTGGTTGGTAGTGCAAAGATTGAATCATTTAATGTCTTTACTGTGCACATTTTAATCCGCTTAGTTTTGAATATTTATATGGATTTTACCACTAAAGGGAAATTTTAGTAGCTGAGCATAAAAAGAAGAGGAGCATAACGCATCTGAAGGTCATAAACGATATTAATTTAAAACATTACTGTATGTATGTAAACTGTACTGTGTATGGCTGGTCTTGGTAGTTTAAAGAAAAAATACACACCAGTCTTCCATTTCTCCCTAAACATTTTAAGCATGAAAGTTTTATGAAACGGTACCCAAATATGCGATTGCTGTATAGAATGAATTTTAATTAAAAAAAAATATTTAACACGAACATTAAGCTGTTTACATCTTCCGCCTGAGAACAGTCACCCGTTGCTACCCAACGCAGAATGGTGATTGGCTGACACCATCTGACACCCCTCTGATTGGAGAAAAAAGACGTGCTGGCGTGCTATACCAGGAAGAGGATTCTTTCCATTCAAAACGTGTATTTTAAAAGTTTAAGAAGTAAAAACCTTACAGCGTACACAGATTTCTAAACTGATCAGGATCGTTATCTTTGTCTTATGCATAATAATGTTCACCGCTCTGTCCAGCAAATTAATAATAAACTTTATTTTATATAGCGTTTTAAACGAATAAGTAATTAGATTGCTCATAAACCTAATCACTTGCTTTTTCTTTTTATTTAGGCTCAGATTACAACTATAGATCGAATTATTAATAACCATAATAACAACCAACCAACAAAAACAACCATATAAACATAATGGTGGTGCTGGACCTTCCAGTTTTATTTATTTATTTTTTAATCGCGTAACATAAACATATTACCGTATGCAAACTGTACTGTATACAATATGTACATGTATATTTAATGTCTTAACTGTGCCCGTTTAAGTATTGAATATTCATATCTAATTTTACCACTGAAGGGAAATCTTAACATAAACATACAGTATATGGCTGGTCTCGGTACTTTAAAGAAAAAAATACACACCGGTATTCCATTTCTCCCTAAACATTGTAAGCTTCGAAGTCTTTAACTAACGTGATACCGGAGTCAACAAGCATACTTTTAGAATTTGATTAAAAGGGAATATAATATGGAATCGCGTATCTCAAGAAATTAATAACGATATAATTATATTCATGTTGCAAAAGAACTGCAACGGACATAAAAACTCCCTTGCATGGTTTCATTACGACCAGAATCGGTCTTGAGATATTTTTAACTTGATTTACAGTATTTGAGAGGTATGTCTTAACACCGATACTACAGTGCTTAAGTACTGCTCACGTATATGTTTCTAGGTTTATATTATGCATTTCATACGGTCAAATTACTTTTGAGCAATAAGAAGCGAGAAACGGTATGCGTTTTACTTTCGTTTTGTGCTGGGACCCGTGGATTGATTAGAGATATCAAGTACATACAAGTCATTTTTTAAATGTTGTAGTTCGTCTTGAAAAAATGTTACGAGTACATCATCTATCAACAATTACACAGGTTCTGTTTCCATATTGCGGATTTTGGTTACGTAATATTATTTTCTAGATTTCACGTTGTGAATATGATGGGATGTTTCTAAAAATCCATCCTCTGTAAAACGTCTTCTCCAGTTGTCCTGCATATGTATTCGCTAATGAAGCTGTGTGTTCTGAGCCTAGATCTCTACATTTCTGTATGAACCAGCTTAGAGGGCTAAAGACAGCTTGTGTTTAAATTGAGTGTAAGGCAATTTATGCTTCTAAAGTCATGGTCAGCATTTATCTTTGTACTGTGTTGTAAACTTGTTCTGTGCCAAGTCACATTATTTTATAGCGTTTTTAAAGCGTTATCAAATACGGTGTTACTGTAGTTTACTGAGTCCCATGTCACATGGTCTGTGATTGAAACCTGTAAAACCGGTTTAATTCGTCACAGCCAGCACTCTTCAGGTGTGAGAGTCTTCTGCTCAGAATGAAACGCTAAAATGTTTGTGTATATTCTAATGGTAGTGGGGGCGGGGTGTGTGGGAATAAGTTTGGTTGAAACATTTTCTCTGAAAGCATTTTCTTCTTGTAACCGATCTTGTTACAGCATGTTACAGTTTACTATTATTAACCATATTAATTTTAAGTGCTTAATGTAAAATCTTGTAAAAATATATTTTCATTGTTCAAATATACATTAAGTCTGACTATCATATAATAAGTTAAATACAAAACTAAAGAAAAAATAGGGTTAAATATAATTCAAAATATTTTGCTAACAATGTTAACTGTTTATGAATAATAAAATGTATTAACTAAGGAGTAGGATGGCACAGTTAGTATGTTTTTTGTTTTTTTTTAACCCAATCTCCGGGAAACCATTAGTACGATGGTGAATCGGAGATTCTCAACCCTTGCTGCGTACGACTGGAAAAGAATTCGTGATCGGATCAACGAAATGCTTCGTAGGAGGAGGCAGTCTTTTCCTCTTGTCTAACAGTCTGTCCACAAACAAAACATTCCTGTTAGACAAGAGGAATTGAAAAAAAAACAATGTTGTCAATGAAAACCGGTGTGTGTGTCTCTCCCTGCTGGATGTCCCTCTCACAAACTGCTGAATGAATAAAATAATTTTATTGAAAACGAGTTTGCGATTGTCTGGTCTTTAAATTCTGTAGATACGCGATTCCATATTATATTCCCTTTTAATCAAATTCTAAAAGTATGCTTGTTGACTCCGGTATCGCGTTAGTTAAAGACTTCGATGCTTAAAATGTTTAGGGAGAAATGGAATACTGGTGTGTATGTTTTCTTTAAAGTACCGAGACCAGCCATATACTGTATGTTTAAGTTCCAAAATTAATATCGTTTATGGGCTTCACACGCGTTGCAGTATGCTCAGGCACTAAGTAAAAGGAGATGCTTCGTATTGCTTGACTAATTTTAAAAACTAAGTTATAAATATAAAAATTGCAGGCGCTGCTCTGGTGCGTCGGCTCCTACACAGTGCCTGTCTGCCGTAAGCGTTACAATATACATACAGTACCCAACACTGCTTGTACCCATCTGTCATGTAAATAAAACACCTTGAATTGAATTGAATTGAGGGGAGAAGGGGGGGATACTAAAGCCAATACTGGCTCAATGGGCTTTGACGTGCTAATGCGTTAACGGTCCGGGTGTGGCAGGCTTCCAATGTCAACTCGACTCGATTAGAAGACAATGAACGTATTTTAGCCCTAAATGAATTAATAGCAAACATGGTTTACATAAAATACATTTTTCCAAGAAAGTTTATAATAATACGATCTATAGTTGAAATCTGAGCCTACTTTAAAAATAAAGGAAAAGCATTTTCAAAGAGCAATCACGCTGTGTTTATGAAGAAAAAGTGATTAGGTTTATGAGCAATCTAATTACCTATTCGCTTAAAATGCTATATAAAATAAAGTTTATTTAGAGATGAATGATCAGTGTCGCAGTTTAAATAATGTGAGTCAGGAAACTAACACAGCGCCACCGGATTTAATAACGCAATAAAAACGCTATAAAATAATGTGACACAGTACAGCACAGTACAACAATACTGACCATGACTTTAGAAGCATAAATTACCTTACACTCAATTTAAACACAAGCTGTCTTTCTGTATGAACCTCTAAGCTGGTTCATACAGAAAATGTAGAAATGCATTAGCCTGATCATGATTAAAAAACACATAATTAAACACGCGTTTGCGATTTAAATCAGAACACGATTTAAATCAATATAAATGTTTATATTGTAACGCATACTGTCCCGCCTCCATTTCTCTATAACAATTTACTGTTGCACACACACACACAATAGAAGCAGGAACCACTGTCAGAAGGGAAGATATATTCAAAATATCGCAAATATCGATCATGTTGCGATATTTTGAAATATAAAAGTCAATTGATTGTCCATAATATCGCTTACCTATTTTTTCGAAGAAATGTTTGTTAAAATAAAAGTCCAGCACCAGCTGGATTCGAACACACAACCTACCAGTTGGAAGTCACGCACCTAGACCAGTAGGCTACAAGACAGCTCGCATGTTCAGGTAGGCGAAACAGCCTTACACAGTCCTGCCGCAGTACACGGATATAATCATACCGTTATTAAATTCTTTAGATACGCGATTCCATATTATATTCCCTTTTAATCAAATTCTAAAAGTATGCTTGTTGACTCCGGTATCACGTTAGTTAAAGACTTCGAAGCTTACAATGTTTAGGGAGAAATGGAATACCGGTGTGTATTTTTCCTTGTGATATTTTAAGCTCTAGTTGAATGATAGGTGTCGCATTTTAAATCATTTTCGTAGCTAGAAATTATGAAACGCCCTGTTAAAAGCAAGGAAGTTTTTATGCCCCGTTGAAGTAAAACAAAATGCCTGACAAAGTATGGCTTGGACAGATTCCAAGTGCTTGTACAAATGTGCTAAAGAAATTATACTTTGAGTATACAGCTTGTCCAAAGTCATCCATTATTAATACTATTAGTAATATCTTCAGTAAAGGCTTTGATGCATAAATATTTCTGATAAAGGTAGGTTGTGTACTTCTGTCCAACTGAGCAATCTTGCTTTCATAATATATACCAACATTTTAATGACTGATGATTAACATGCTGTAATACACAGTTCAAAATTAAAGGCTCAAATGCTGTACATGAGAGGTTAAGCTCCCCCTGGCGGTTTTACAAGGCGACGCCGGATAGTTAGTCACGTGACACACGTGAAATGCGTGATACCGCGTGATACTGTGACACGCCCACCGGGGTATGCCGCGAAATACCTCACCCATTTTGAATGGCTGCATCTGTAAAATGTATCCAAGACAATAACTGGAAATAATGGGATTTTTCCAGACAAAGAAATGAATGGGAAATGGTTGATATACTAAGTGATTATTTCAAATGGAAATTATGGGATTTTTCTAGACAGTGATAGGGAAATGACTGATATACTAAGTGAGAATTTCATTTGGATGTTCACCAAGAAAGAAACAAACAATATGCTGCTTATGTAAAGTGTTACTATTATAACTAGTATTAACATAGAAGAGACACTTAGGGAGATTCAGAAGCCACTGACACAGCACTTCAAACAGTCATAATTATAGTACCCCATGGACTGGAAAATTACTAATGTACTACCAATCTATAAAAATGAAAACAAATTAACCAAGTAATTACAGACAAATAAGTCTATGACTAAACTAGATCTAAAAAGATCACATATTTGCAAATAGGGTCCTGGTTGATTGTCAACATCAATTTAGGGAGATCTTGCTTAACAAGCAAGAACAGCTGCTGGATACACAGCATACAATATGGTATATTTAAATTTTCAGTAGGCTTTCAATAAAGCTCCTTAAAACATTTAATTTAATTGACTATGGGGGAATGCATGTGTTTTATATAGTGATTTGGTTAATAAAATGAAAACAGAGACACAAAGAGTACATACAGTATAGGAAATACATGTTAAAAACAAAGTGATGTAATTAGTGGAATACCACTGGGATCTGTTCTAGGACCACTGCTCTTTTTAATTACATTAGTGATCTGTGTTCTAGCACAGGCATTAAACTAGTCAATTTTGCAGATTATACCCAAAATAAGAGGATTAGTAAGAAGTGTAGAAGCTACAAATTAAACTGAAAAGAGTTAGAGAAAATCCCGAACCAAACTAGGCAGATGATAGACATGTGCGACATTACATGTACGTAGAAAAATAATAAGCACTGAGTTACAGTAGGAGAGGATACTTATGAAAAAGATTTTGGTGTTTATGTTGCCACATCATTTATATTTGAAATATGAATAAGTATTTACGCCAAAAAATGAAGAGATATATAGTTAAAAGTGAAGAAATTGAAATCTAGCGGTGTTACGTTGTGCTGCAAAAGACCTCATTTAGAATATTGCGTACAATTTTGGTCACCAAGTTATAAAAAAGGAATCATTCAAGAGAATAGTAACCATATACATTTCCAGGTTTAAGAGAATATAAATTGCTGACAGGCTAATGGAATTGAGCCCTTTAAGTTCTGAACAGAAAAGACTGCGAGGTGACCTGGCGACTTGATACAGGTATTCAAACGTTTCCGAGGCATTGTCAAAGTCAACCCAGTGGACTTCTTCCGAAGATTGAAATTTGAACCAGGGGACGTACAATAAGTGTAAACTACTTGAAATTGCATTTACAATTGATAATTTTTTTATTGAAAGGGTTGTAGGACAAAGAAACAAGCAATTTAGCTATGTCCTCAAAGCCGATGACAAATTTCGATGACTTGTTTTTTTTTTTAAAGAAACCTCTGGCAGAGATCTTGGACCAATTATAGTAGCTGGCAGCTACCAAGCAGGCTAGAAGGCCCCAATGGCCCCCTCTCATTTACTGTATAACCTTTCTTATGATCTTAATTTGAACCTGAGTTAAACTAATGTTCCTTATTGTAGACTATTGAAATGGGAGTATTAAAATATGTATTGTAAAGCATTTGTAATAATAATAAACAATTATTTAAAAAGATACACAGGCCAGTGTTAAATATTAAGAAGTTAAATACAAGTGCTTATACTTACAAGTGTTAATAATAGTTATACAAGTTAAATATTAACTTAACCGTACTATACTAAAAGTTAGATATCTATAAATGAATATAGAGTTCCTTGCAAGAATATGCTGTATTTAGCTTTTGCAGTCTTTTCACATTTTGTTGCCTTAAAAAGTCATGACCTTTTAAAGTAGAAATTAATATTTCCTATATATTGTACACAACCTACTCTACACTTTCAAAGCTAAAAACAGACAAAAATAGATGATTAATATGGAAATATAAATATGGAAATGGAAAAGTGTTGATTGTATGACTATTCAAACCCCTTGCTGTGGCAAACGTAATTTAGCTGCACAAAAATATATTAATGAGCCACACAATTAGTTGTCTGTCTGCTTGCAATAATTGTGGTTCTCATGGCTTCAAAATAAAAAAAAAAACTGTCTCAGTGAGATTCTTCAGTCAGGTAGTGAATTTCTAGCAAAACCCTACTATGAAGGGTTTTTAAAACAAGTCAGGGAAAAAGGTTGTATAAAGACACAGATTAGGAAGATGAGAAGGTTACATTATGCCACTCAGATACTGCCTCGGGCAAGGAGGAAACTGACTGCAAATGCTACTGAAAGACCGTCAACAACTTCAAAAGAGTTCAATAAATTAGTTGGGGAAAAAATGTGCATGATTCAGAAATATTCTAGGCACTCCAGAAAATGGGCCTGTGTGGAATATTGGAAAGACCATTTTATATCTTGCATGGTGTTTGCAATACAGAACAGATCATTCCAAATTCCATAGATTATTCCATATAGATTGTTTTTCTGATGTTTTCTGTTTGGTGCAGAACATCTCTCTGTCAATACCACCCTTAAGAGCTCCAGCAGGAACTTGCGAGAGCTTGAGCAAATCCGCCAAGAAGAATGGACAATATCATTAATATAATATAATTAATTATAATTATAGAGATTTACCCAAAATTACCTGCAGCTGTAATTGCTGCCAAAGGTGTTTCCACCAAATATTGACTTCATGTGTTTGAATACTGTAGGTATTTAATATGATGATGATATTTCATTTGTTTAAGCTGGGTAGGTAGTGCATGGATACCTTTGGCACTGTTGATATCGCATTGATATACAGACTTCTTTGTTAAATTCTTATGAATAGTAAAAGTCTATTTGCACTGTTTATTTTGTGAGAGTAGAACGTAAAGGCAACTGAAGGTTCATAGAAATAAACATTTTATAGGGAATGCATTTTAAGTCAAAACATAGAGAGGTAGATGTCTCTACTTTCCATGGTTTAAAAACTTTTGCTTTCATTTGGGAAATGGATGGTTTCTTACTATAAAACATACCAGAAAAGCGCATAAAAACATTGCACAGAGCAGTCCAGCAATTGGGAAGACATTACTATTACCCATAAAAAACTGTTTGAAAACATCTATTCGGAGAAACCCAAAACATTCTGATAACCCTTTCATGTTACACATCATTTGGACTCCATTTCATAACAGAAAATCACAGACAGTAAGCTTCCAATGACAGTGTAACTGTACAAAGCAAAAAGCTGTTCTTCCCTATAAGATGTGCTTATAAAACCACAAGAGTCCTGAAGTAAACATGGATGTGATTGCAAACACAGAGCAAAGTACAGAGCAAATCTTACAAGCAGTGAACTTACATTAGGGTAATTATAGACAAATCCTAATATTAGTTGACAATCTTATTTTTGTGGAGTTTGTCAAAATTGAGATATATGAAATGATGTTTAACACTTATTTAACAATAAAAGCTGTTCTAAGCAAATAATAATAATGTAGATATTCCCATAAATACCTGGAGTAGACACAGCCGATGCCAATAAACATGACCGAAAGATACAACAGAGTCAAGAAGAGATTAATGAATTCATTCTTACACAGGGCTAGTTGCATTGCCCTTTGATTGATTTAGTTACCTGAAAGACTGCTGAAAAAAATGCTTGCAAGCATTTTATGATTCTTTAATACTGAATATTAACATTGCTAAACTAGACTTAGAATTTAATAATTCTATAGATTGTTCTGACTTAAGAACTCCTGTTCAATCCAATGCATGCATTCATCTGAAGCTCGCAAAAGAATGCTTGAAACTATAAATGCTGGGATTCATTTTACACCTGAGGAGAATGTAGGAACCAAAAGATTGTCACCACAGATGGGTTAGTGAAGTGAGTTAAAACCTACAGCTGTGCTGCATGACACATATCCTGCCTGGATATGTCGCCAATGACACATGGACCTTGTATTTCAGAGAGAACATGTTGTGCTTTTTCAAGTTAAACCCACAGTGGCTGAAGAAGGTGCAACATTGGAGCAACAACACACATTTCAAAGGACAGATCTTCCAAAGCTACAGCTATGAAATGTCAGCGCACCTAAAAACCACAACAAATGTTTTCAGTATTTGACAGATGCACTTCATTCTGTATTCCTAACATTCTTACATATTTATACAACCTAGTGAGCCCTTCAAACTCTCCTGACCCCAAAAGAGACATGAGTAAATGTCTAAATTACAATATAATCAACTCGACCATCTGTATCGGAGCATCTTATAGGCTCCGAGAAGAATTTGAATAATTGAAATCATGGAACAAAGAAAAATTGATGAGATCTTCCAAATGAAGGATATTCTGATATCTTTCCAATTTTCAGAAAACCTACTGTAATAATGATTACAGAAGCTATAAAGTATATTGTTAAAAATAGCCTTGCCAAACAAATGAGAAAACAGGTTCCACCCAACCTCTTATATTGAAGCCATATTCTGTTGTTATAAGAAAAGGCAACTGTTAAATTAAATTGTTAGTAATAAGATCTGTGCACTAAATTAAATGCAATAAACAAATTCAAACATCTGAAAAATAATGCATTCGTGTTTAATTTACTATCCTTAATCTGCTATTAGAACTTGCTGGTGCATGGGTTGTAATGCCAATTAGAATATCGGATAAATATTAAACATTTCCTCTCAAATAAACCAGAGCAAATGAGGATTGTGTACATATTGCTGAAATGTTGAGGGCAAGCAGTTATCACAGCAAAATTCAAATTTTCTTTTTCTACAGGGGGTTGAAGCTGGATTGTGTGATCAAATGTTCTAGTTAGATAAGAAAACTATTCAATCTGATGCAAAACAGTCTACAAAACATTGTATAAAGGAGTGCCTCCTGTGATTGGTTTTAAATGCACTTCCATGTCATTTCCACCACAGGGCATAAGTGGAAATAATGTGCAAGTGCTTTTAAAACCAAGATGAGGAGGCACTTCATTACCAAAAGGCTTGTAGAAATATGGGACAAGCTACCCAGCCATGGTGTAGAAGCCAATTATTTGTCTTCTTTTGAGAAGATGAGATCATTGGATCAATTAAAATAATCTGCCTATGAATTTTTAATGCTGCTAGTAAATATGACAAAGACATGAAAAGCAGAAGACTGTGAACTCTTTTCTGCACATTTTGCATATAATGCAATTCATTAGTGCATTCACTTAATGCAAAATTAATTAAGGGGAATATGTTTAAGCAAATCTGAATGCTCAGACTGATACTGAATAAGTAAACATTTTTAAAAAATGCAGCTATGCAGCCAAAGGTGGTCCACCTGTAGCAATTCATGCCGGTGAAAACTCATACAATGAACGTATTATAGTTTTTAATTTTTCTTTGTGGTTTTTGCTGATATTTAAACATCTTTCACCTACTAAAGCATTTATTTTGAGAATTTAAGTTTTGATTTAAACTGTTCACGAGAATGGGATATTTTTCAAAAGGAGTTAATATTTATACAAGGCTTTTCAAACAGACCTTAGCATCCATGAATTAGTATTCAAACCCATACACCCATAGTAACAAGGTAGTAACAAACACACCTTTCCAATCATAAAGACTGTCCCTGTTCAGCAACTTTTGCAGGTAGATCACTATTGACTTCAACATAGACAAACTTAAGAGGGAGAAACATGAGAGACGCACCTTAAGGTGGCCTTGAAGTATCCTGATTTTATGAGACAAACATGAATAATTTCTTCACGTTTTTTAAAAAATAAAATATCAAACGTCTGATGCTTTACATCATGATATCAATACCTTCTATCAATTTTATATTCTTCCAGTTCCCAGTCGCCTATTCTTCAACTCAGCTTGCCACAACAATCTTGAAAGCAGTAAAGGAAGACTGAGGAGTGTACAGTACATGTCTCCCCACACAGCCACTGATCCAGCTGTAAGTTTTACAATGTCTTAGGCTTCTTACTTACATCATCGCAAGCTACCAGAGAATGATTCAAAGGACTCAAAGGCCCAAGCTGTGCGCTGAGTGAGTTCTCTGCTGATAGAGCCACTAGGAATCCCCAAGCATGGAATTTCCTACAGCAGGCGTTACCAGCCCTTTTCCAATTATGGCACATTTTAAATGCAATAAAGGTGTGGTGTCCATTCTATCCGATACTCATTATTTTACATTTTCTTTAAACTCAAATACTGTATGGCAAAGTCAAGCAAATTACAACGTACTTTAATAACATTAGACTCATGTGAAATGTGAAAGTTCCTTATTAGCAATTATAATTCAGCCAGTGGTTTAGTAAATATATCGCCTAAACATGTGGTTTCCAAGAGCAAAGAACAAGAATAACACAGAAAATATCGGTTATGTTAATTTTGTAATACCAAATGGTTTGGATTAAACGTTCTGCCTTTCTGCCAACCACAAATTACAAATCCCGCATTTCCTGTTTTTTGGAGGGTTGATCTATAGTCTTATTCCATTTTCTGCAGGAAATCCACTGATAAGGTTTGAGTTTGAGAAAAAACTGTTGAAGTCGGCTTTAAGAACATGAATGGCTTAGACTGATGTGAAAACAAATATGGCCATTGTCTTCATAACTGAGGGTGAAATGGGGAAGCATCAGTGTGTAGGAAGTGCTTTACAAATAATATGTGGATAAAAATAGAGATAATGATTTTTCTGCAAGAAGCTTCAATAATGACAGTCTGAAAAAAAAACATGGGAATTAATCACGTATGAGAAAGATAGGGTATTTTGGGATTTGACCAGAAAGGAGGCAAAAAATGGAGGTGGATATTAGGAGAAGGGAGGAAAATGAATTAGTGGAAGCTCAGGCTATTAGCGACGTGTGGGTTGCTAACAACTACACTTGAGGGATTTGTATTAGGTAGGGAAAGCTCAGATTTCCACAAAGGGGAAAGTGGAAGGAAAAATATTGATGTAAGGCATACTGTTAATAGCAAGTAAGCAGCTGAATGTAAAAATTGGGAAATGGGAAAAACGGCTTCAGAAAAAAACAAACTCCCTCAAAACAAAATGGAGAAGCACACAATTTAATTAAGGGTCTCTTGAGGAAGGGTAAGATTGAGCTTTTGAATATATTTGTAATCCAATGCAGACCTTATTCCTTATTCCTTCCTTATTAGAAAACCCTATAATTAGTTCAGAGGAGTTTTTACTTTCACATATTGTTCTTTCTTCATTACATGTGAAAGCCATTCTTTTGAGGCAAAAAGAACTCCACAATGTTGTATATTTATTTACTTGCTTTGAGTTGCAGTGGACTCTTGTTAGCAACATTCCTTGCACCAGTGCTCAGCAAAATATCCTTTTGTCTAACTGTCAGCCTATAGGGACAAGTGTTCTACTATGTTAATGTTTCAAAATATTGCCAATTGTCCATCTAGACATGAGAGTTCTCGTCCTGTTAGGCTGCAAGTCTCTCAGACGAGAAGTGAATTTGAGTAATAAGAGGTAAATTGCATAAGTATTTAGAAAACACATGACTTGATGAAAAATAACCGGCATTGTTTTTTTCTTTATGTACAGCATGTTAAGAAAACTTGAATCAGACCTGCATTTGGCGTAGATTGATAATGCAAACAATTTTAAGGTATGCTGTAAAGAAAGCAAATTAAATCTCACTTTTCCTCTTTGAAAACTAGTGTATAGATTTTACACTTGTGTAGACCTAAAAAAATGCAAAATAAAGAGATGCAGAGCCTCATTAAAATCTTTTGTTTGTAGCTGGCTGTCAGGAAGCATGTTTTAAGTGCCTCTGAAATACTGTTCATTCAGAAATCTCAGCTACCCACTCATCAGCTGTATGGTAGCATAATTTATCAAAAAATGTCAACAGAACTGGCAACAGATCTTTAAAAACTAAATATGCAGCTCAATAGAAGATAAAATACCAGTACACTGAATGTTTCATTTCTAATTCTAATTCATATATTGCAAGTTCTTTTCCTTGTTATGTTTTGAATACTGGACCACCTTGGTTCACATTTATGGTACACACAATCATAATCATTTGAATCGTCTGAACATTAAAGTTCACATTTTTTCAAATAAGTGTTCTCTATAACAATTACATTACACAATTGCATAATGATAAAGTATACATATCTGAAGACAAGAAATAATTAAGAAATAATAATGATTTTTATAGAACTCACTTTATAGAATATGAAAAGAACAGGATACCATTATTATTATTATTGTTATTATACAGCTATAATCAGGTTTTCTTGTGTACTTTTAGTTAGGTTAAAATCCATGACATAATTGTAGTGCAGTATCTTTGAAGAATTGTCAAATGTGGTTATGCACATGTCAATGGAAAATTATCTACAGGACCAGTTGTAATGATGTACTGTAACACAGGTAAATTAAAGACAAAAACAGTGCATTTCACATTAAATGTCACTGGTCTTGACTGAATCAAATTAAGCAATGAGATTTGAGAATTGCTAAAGCAAAGATTGGTGCACTGAAAGCCTTTAATATCAAATATGACTCGAAACCTCAAACTCATAAGGTGCAAATGCATAGTGTCGTTTTGGTATTAAAATGCACTTCAAAAGTAAATCAATAAAGATCTTGAAAGAATCTGGACCATCAAGCTCATAGGAGAACTTATATTAGTGCTTTGCTTATGCCATGTGTTGGGATAACAAGAGCTCCTGTGCACTACCAGTAGTCCAAGCTTTCCACTCATTATTTATGCAGTGACGGGTGGCCAAACATGGTTCAGTGGACAAAGTCAATTGATGTATCTGCTTAAATAAAACTTCAGTATCATTGGTGGCTGTTCATATATACACATGATGTATAAATAAAAGAAAAGGTCATGCAAATGCCACTTACCATAATTCCAGTAAGAAGGCAAACTCCTTTTCCACAGTATGTATTTGGTACCATGTCCCCGTATCCAATAGACAGAAATGTTATTGAAATCAGCCACATTGCTCCAAGAAAGTTGCTAGTGACATCTTGGTTGTCATGGTATCTGGAACCCAGAACACAGTTACTACATCAGAACTCTTATACACATTGCAAATGAACTACAATCTACTCATTGTCACAAACTGTGGCTAAAAATAAGGTGCTTAAAAAAGAAACAAGCTCGCTGAAAGACAACCTTCCTGCTGCAGGGATATTAACATCTGGATTGTCAGATGAAGATGACAAGAAATAATTAGTTTAAAATCCTACAGTATATGTGAGATTCCATAGTTATGTATACCTTTTCAGTCATTATCCTCGCTACATGTCTGAAATGCCTAAATCAATGTCCACGTATTCATATAGCATTAAGAAGGCTTTGAACTAAAGAAGTTGAAAAATCTAAATTTTTGTGCTACTCTATAAGCTTTTAAAAATGTGAAATCAATGCTATGGGTTTGAAATGTTCAAAACAGTTACCTTTAAATTATGTGACAGAAGTGGAATATTAAAGTACAGTAGCTTACAGGATTGTCCAGGCAATTACAAAATGCACTGTCAATAAAAACCAGGTGTTGAGCATTTGATAGTTCAACAGCTCAGCACAATGGTACAACCTCTTATTCTGATTAAAAAATATAAATTCATTATTCATTAATTAAAATGAAAATTTGAGGGAGTTAAAATGAAAAGGTTTGGTAATTTACTAATTGGGGAAACAAGACAATAAACCTAAAACTGACAATTTTCTAGATATGTGAAAGCGGGCTTCATTAATGTCCCTTAATCTAACATATTACTTCAATATTCAATCATGGGCCACTAAAACTGTAGCTTCAGTTAGGCATTAGACAAATCCAATAAATCCAGAGATATGTCTTACAGATGTATCATATTTAATTAGCTGCACATTCATTTCACTTGGTGAGCAATGACAGCAAGTCTCTTCATTCAAAAGCACTGAACCACATAAATGTTTAAGATTCTGTAAGTAGAATGGTATAGCCATACCTATAAATGAAAAATGGCATTGATAGAATTCATTATATTATTACACATTCAAATTTAATTTTCTCAAAAATTCGCTCATAGATTAATAACTGTCTAAACATAAAGTTCCAAAGCTGTTTAATGTATAAGAGCAAATGTTAAGAAGACTATGCATCTTTTGTTGAAATAAGGTCACAGTTTCACAGGAAAGAACTGTGGCCAATGACAAAAAGAATAAATCCATAATGGAGGTCTGGGGTCTTGATCAGAAAGGGTATTTAACTGAATGCGTGCTGAAGGGTTAATGATCAACAGCAAGAAAATAAATATTTGATTTCAAGATTATTATAAACATTTTATGGAGTTAAGGAGAATTTCTGTCTTACAGCTATCTCTGAAGAATATATGGAATGACATTTGTAATTTACTATTTGTCTCCTTAGAAACAATATTGCAAACCTAAATAATAAAACTTTTGAGTTCTACCTTCCCATGCAAGACAGAATGGATTAATTTGATTTGTATGGATGCACCTCTAGTTGTGGGAATAGAATACAAAACTGTTTTCCAGTACCATGAAATCAGGCTATAGTACTTAACAGTACTATACAAATTGTATTTTAAACTCCTTATGTAATCAAATCATGGATTTGTACTGCCAGCAGTGCAAAGTATGTGGAGAGACATTAGCTCAAGGTGAAAGCCAAGTTCTGCTCAGTGTGATATTACACAGACTTTCTCTCTCAGCTGGGGTTGAAGCAGCTCACACGGGTCTAAGACTGTTTGCTTATCAAGCCTTATCCTCTGCTCTGCTGTCATGTTCAGGAAATTAATTCTGACTCTGAGGGTGTTCTCCAATTCCTCCTCTTCTTTATCAAATCCCTCTTGGTCCAGGCTGATGGGTACAGCACATGTTGAAAAAAAAATGCATGAAGCACTTTTGTCTAGTTCTTGTCTCCAGCTATAAGAAGGACAGAATAAATTGTGTGCTTTCAGGTAGCTTCAGTACAAGCTGCAGGATGTAGTGTGCTGCCTTCTTTTTTCCCATTAAGATTTTTTGCGGAATGGAAAATACTGAAATTATATTTATATGGCACATCAGTAAAAGCTGTAAAAGCTATGATCAAAAGAGCATCTAAACTTTAAGACTAGAAAGTATCAATCTTCAAGCACCTTCCCCCACAAGTACAATTACTACCATTTATTGCCAACACATAAAAGCACGGACTAATGTCATTTACAACCAGGAAGGGTGAAAAAGTTACTAATGAAAAAAGGAAGAGAGCATTAATTGAACAGTGACCTTCAAGTATGAGGGAAACCAAAAAATAAGGGTTCTGTGTAATAGTCCTCCAAATACAGCAACTGTCCCTGATGATAGGGAAGAACCTTAAAATTAATACAATAAACTGCATTCACGTTCTGTACTCCAAAACTTCTTTTAAATTCCAGCATTAAGTATTCACAAGCCTTTATCAGGACATACTCGTGTGATACAGGAAAGATCATTAAACATGAGCTGAGAGATTCCTTTTAAAACAAAAGAAAGCTTAGCAGTAATTACTGTACAAACTCTTGGTGGACTCAACCTTTGGAAAAAGAGGTTACACCTATTTGGTGCAGTATTTTCAAATCAGATAAGGTCTCATTATAACTATAAGAATGTCAGAGGACAAATAAAAGAGAGAAAATTAACAGTGGCAGGTTCACTATCTGGTAAAAAAGGAAATGTCATAAAATAGCTCCAGTTACTTACCAGGTCATAATACAAGGCATTGTCGTATTTTAAATGTCATTTAAAAGGATTTTATGTTTTTGGTAACCTAGTCTTTCAAGACATAACATTAAAAAAAAACACTCCGTACAGACACTAAATTCTATAGTTCCTTTGCATACTGCAACAGATCATCAGGAAGATAAGTCTGATTTCATTTATTATTCAGTCAGTAGACTTCTAAGTTGTCTGCCATCTTCACTAACTCTCTTTGTACACTGCCAACACCTACTCATCAGTCTGTACTTCCAAAGCTTGGTAAATATCTACCAACAGTGCTTTATTACATTATGTGGTATATCAACAATATCTTTACCAATCTCTACAGTATTTTAATAGTACTATATTCCTAGACAACCTAATTGATAGTTTTATATTCTGATTTGTTTACTGTCACCATAACACCAAGCCCAAGTCCTAGATTGCAAAGAAGAAATACTCTATACTAAGAAATAACACTCTTCATTTGATTTAACTTTGATTTCAGAAACAGTATGTCTTTCTTAACTAACTTAGCAGACTAATTTCAGTGTTACTTTCTAGTTTGACATAGTATGTCAAAATCATGATAAAGAGCTTTGACAAAGCTTCTCATAAATAATTGAACCCTACAAAATCAAACCATAGATAGTGGGTGTCAATCTAACAAGGGAATTCAGGGATAATGGTGGTAATTGAGAACAAGTTACCGATATATTTGCAAATGGTATATTTTGTTGGCACAAGTCCTGCCACCAAGAGCAACAAGTGTACAATTCTCATCAAATATACTCAGTGACTTGCTAGAGATGGACACTGAAAGTGACTATGTCCCACAAAAGCTACATTTAATATTACCCAACACAGGATATTTTTAAACTTATTTATGCTTTGTTAGTAATACAAATGTATTGTATTACATTAATTTCTCATCTGTATTTATAAGTGCAGTGTAAAAACCTAATTATAAACACTAAATTATTAAACTAAAATAATCAATATTTATGGCATTTGTATTATGTTTTTCACACCATAAGATCCAAAAGTACTTCATCTACAGCAGGAAACACATTTCATCCACACCTACTTGGGTGTAGAGCAGCAATGTACACTTGGGTGTATAATCAATTGAATTAAGGGCAAATGTACGGAGCACAGGACATCTAAAATAGAACAGACCAGTAGTCCTGAACCCATCCACACCAGTAGATGTTCAGCACAGTAGTCCTGAACCCATGACAGCACCACATTCTGCACAGTATTCCCAGTAACATGTTGGAGCATTCTTTTGGCAGTGCTGTTTCAGATGAAAAGAGCTACTTATTGTACTACTCCCCCACTTCTTACAGGCATTTTGTTTTCCTTAGAGGTCTCCCAAGACTTGCCCACTGACCAGACCCAGTCTTGTTTAGCTTTTTTCTTTATCCATTATTGTTTGGTAGCATATTGATTCAAACAATTACAAAGTACAACACTTAGGCTTTATGACAGAAACAGACAGGAAGTCGGGGAAACTTCCAGTCATGCCCAGGAGCTGAGCTTGTGAGCTTCACACAGCTTGTGAGAAGGATGGTCTGCCTTTCCTATCTAGATATTGTTAGAAACATTACCTCAATGGTCACAGGTTTTACATGAGGCAAATGTATTTGTATTTATTTTTATACATGACAGGAGTCAGTATGCATTCTTTTCTTTCCCATGTATTTCTTTGTAGATAACTCATCTTCGGATGACACACTAATCAGATTGTGACAGCACAAATTCAAGTATGAATAAGTCAGAACTTAGCAGTTCCTGCTCTTTCGATGAATAATTTTACTGGAGTATGAAATGAATTTTCATTTAAATGGAATTAAAATATTAATATCTGTCTCTCAATCTTCAAGAACCCAGGTGCTTCAGTTTGGCTGACAGTCTACCTCCCTTGGAATTAAGATATGCAGACTGCCAATAAGTAGGGAAACAAATTATTCCTTCAATAGCTTAAAATCAAAGATTTGAGCTCTAAAAATGTGAACTATGAATTTAATAGAAATTATAAAAAGACAAAAATTGAGATGTACGAGGCAAAAAAAATCTCATTATAGTGTATATTTCATTTCTTAATAGCTAAAACTAAACTTTTCTTTTCACATCCTTGTACTTGAAAATTCTCAAGACTAAAAAAAAGCAGGATAAATAAATAAAACCTCACTTTAGAATCTGAATACAGGTGATCCCCATGATACTGAGTTTTTTCACCATTTGACATTGGAGTGAAAATGTCTGGGAAAGTTGGGGGAGCGGATTTTAAATAAGCACCATGTTTTGCAGATCATCCCATACTCTTACTCTTCTCTTCTTACTCTTTCCCCATTTGCTCAGCTTTAATATAATGTTATTTCTTCCTGTGTTTTTTAAACAAAATTTAAATAAACAATACAGAGCAGCACAGTATATTAAAAACATAAACACTCAGACCGCACAGTCCCACAGTAATTAGCATTGCTGCTGCACAGTACTGGGGCCCTGGGTTGTTGTCTGTGTGGAATTTGTATGTTCTCCCTGTATTCGCATAGATTTCCTCTGGGAGCACCGTTTTCCTTCTACAATCCAAAGGCATACTTGTAGGTTAATTGGCTTCTGGCAAAATTGACCTTGTTGGGAATGTCTGTGTTTGTTTGTGCCCTGTGACAGACTGGCATCACATCCAGGGTGTATCCTGCCCTGTGCCTGTTGCTTGCCAGGATAGGCTCTGGCACCCCTGTGACCCCCTATTAGATAAAACAGTTAGAAAATGGATGTATGGATCAAACAACACTCCATGTAGTTAACAGATAGCGAGTGGTAGGTGGAACTATGCAGTTGCTAGGATATGAAATGGCCTTGTCATAGGAAATGAAGCTCATTGCTCCTGTTTGTACACTGATAGCAGCCAAGAGTTGTTATGATCCAGTGTCATTACCATCTGCTGGTTTAGTGCAGGCATATCTGCCACGAGCTCTGGCTGGCTAAGTGGTCTACTTTCCTGCTTGTTTGAGAGAAATGGAACTGTTGTGAGCCTTGGGACAAACTTTCAATATGTTTTTGGTAGTAGGAAGACAATTACCATTTTGATTCCTTGCTTTTTTGAATACTGTATTGTTCTTTTGATTACTATTCAGAGAGAGGTTAACAATAGAATAGAAATAGATCAATATTAATATTACAGAGTTTATATATTTAAGAAAAGAAGACCTTAAGTAATTTGATTAAGGAATTAAAGGAAACTTAATCAAATGGACTCCTGACAGATTTAGACCTACGCATTTCTCCAATACATTCTTTTGTGCTTATTATGCAACTTAGGAAATAATAAAATATATAATTGAATGCATTTTATTGTGTTTCCATTTTAAAACAAATATGATTTAATACAAAGGCATCATTTCTGTATTCAGCTATATTGCCCCACCTCATGGAAGCAGCAGCATCTTAGAAACATAAAGGAATAAATGTAATAAGCTAACAACCAGAACACGGGCAGATCTAGTACTGCATGTTAAAAAACTCTTACCTGCCGTACACTGATTTCAGTTGATACTGTACGTACATTGTGCTCCAAGTTCAAATAATGTTCATAAAGAACTAGAAGAAGATTAATGGCAGACATTTATAAGAAATTTCAAACTGAACAGAAAAGTTACTTGTTATCTTATCTTTTCATCCTTTCTTGTAATAAAGATATTTAGTTTAATCTCGGTAGTAGTCTAATTTATTGAGGTACAAATTGTGTAACTACAATTATATGTAAGTATATCACTCAATTGGATGCCACACTGAGGTCATGTCAATAGTCTGCTGATTTTAGAAATAACATGTGAATGACAAAAATAGTATTTATCATTAAGTATGTTGATTGGAATTCTTGTTTATGCGTACTTAAAAGAATAGCTGAAATCAGGTAAAGTTAAAAACATTGCAAAGATGACGAAAGAGGGCAGGTTTTTATATGTGTAATATTGCTATTTTTAGTTGTATTTCACAACTTCATCCAGTTCAGGGTAACAGAAGAGCCAGAGCCTATCCCATCAAGCAATGGGTGCAAGGCAAGGCACACCCTGGAGGAATCGCCAGTCCATCGCAGGGCACACAAAGACACAGATGCCTACACATCCACACCTACCATAGGGCCAATTTTCCCAGAAGCCAATTAACCTGTCAGTATATATTTTTTTTAAACCGTAGCATCCAGAGGAAGCCCATGTGAACACAGGGAGAACATACAGTACAATTTCCATACATATAAAAGGTCCAGAATTGAACCCAGGGAAAAGCAAAACAATGCACCACTGTGCCACACTAGAATCTATACATTGTAGTAAAAAATCAAACAATGATTATGTACTTTCATCAAAAACAGTACCAGGGTTTGGTTAAAAAACTAATAACATTGTCCCAGCAAGGACTGAGTACAATCACAGGTAAATAGTCTTATATTGTCAAAGTTTAATTTAGCTTGGTAGTGTTTACAGAACTGTAGAGATGTCAAGTTTTATACATTAAAAATTATATACCGCTGCTTAAAGGTTTTTAATTCTTTGTCATTAAAATTTTCAAAACGGTGTTTTATATACTTTTCTTAAAATAAAAGAGCCCTTCTACATATTTGAAATCCTGCTTTGTGAGGTAATCATCATGAATATAAGATACTTAAAATCTTTTTATTAGTTGTGTTTATTTTTCTGTAGATTTCTAAAAACAGATGCTTGGCATTATTAAGGTTAAATATTAAATTACAAATGTTCTTATTCACAAAATGGCATTGTTACAGTGGACTCATTTTGTGCAACTGTTAAGGATCTAACGTCTTTTCTAAAGCCAGTGTGAGTTAATGGTGTTTGTGTCTGAGTAAGTGGAGATAGCATGCTAATGTGTGAAGCTTGTAATATTTAATTTCTTAACTGAAGTTGTTAACTTTTCTAAAAGCTGCACCCTTTACAGGTTGCTCACATTTATAAAAATATGAAGAGAGTACTTAATAACCACAAACTGTAGGCGAGTATAAAGGTAAAGTGCTACATTACATTGTGTTGTAAATTAATTGTATCATATCCAACCATTGTTGTACATATATTTATTTCAATCAATATTTTGTCATAAAAAATAACCAAGTTAACATACAATCTTTTACGCAATATTTTCATGTTCATTTATATCAGTATGAACTTTTTTATTGTATTGTAGAGGTTGTCATTATGAAAATATTTTTTAATCAAATCAATGTATTGTTCTGGCTTCCTGTGAAATGTATAGTGGGCTTTGAGAAGCCCCAGCTGGTTTACCTCCAGGTTTTCTTAAGGGTTTACTGCTGTAGTTCCACACTTAATCCAGGCTCTGCAGATTACTCTACCGAAGCCACGGCTCTACTCAAAGGGTGATAAGAGCCTCTTTCCACATCTGTGGAGAGCACCGCCAGATCCATTAAAACTCTGTGACTATTGACATTTTTAAAACTCAATTAAAGTACACTACAGCTTTTAATGTATAATTCAGTTTCCTCTTGGTTTTATTGGATTAATTTACTGTGTCCTGTGTTGTCTTTTCCGTATGCTATTTGGGGTTTTTTATTATGCTACCTGAGGTTTTTTAAAAAGCACTTATAAATTATTCTCATTCTGGTTCTGACGCCTTGTTATAGCATTAGGCCTGGGGGAGCTCAAGCTACCCAGAATTCCATTTACCTTTTCACATACTATGTTAACATACTGTATATTCATATATTTTATCTTAAATATGTGAATTATATATATACTTATTTAAGAGCTGCTTGAAGAGTTTTTGAAAGATCAAATCTGTATCTAAGCACATTGTGCATTTGTAAGGCATACGACGCTTGAACAGCTGCGAAAAAGCAACATTTGAAAGAGCATATTTTACCTAGTGATTATCTTTTAATATAAGAGAACTAGTCTACCTACTGATGCAATAAAGTGAGTTCTGTAGCTTAGCTAATTGTAGTTGTTAAAACATTCTTATGTTTTCTTTTACAAATCATATATATAGTAGTTTTATAGCAAAGCTAGGTCTAAGAATTAATTAAGGTTGAGAAGATACTTTTTTTCTGGTTTATAAACAGGATAGATTGTGAGTGGCTGTGAAACTGTGTAAAGGTACAAAATGGGGTGAAGTAATAGGAGGAGCTGAATATATTATTTCACAGAAAAAGCCCAAATTTAATATATTTAGCATTGTCCCTCCAGCAAAAAGTCATATGTTTGAAACATACAGTACAGTATATGAATTTTGTGTTCATGTTGGTTTACACGGGGTACCCTGCTACAATGTCTTTCCGCATCAAAGAAACATGCAGGGTAGGTTTGATTAGCTACTTTATATTGTATATAGCAGGGTTTAATCCTAATTACACCTGGAAATGTCTAAGAGTGTAATTTGTTGCATATACTGTACAATCCTACCTGCTATCTCCAGATAGTGTTGTTTGATGTTATTTAGGAGTTGTTTTTTAAAGTCCTTAATATTATAAATATTATTTTATGATTAATTTATCTTTTAATACAAATCAGGATTAATATTAATTGGTGGTGCTGTTGCTTTGCCATTGTTAATCTGATTTCTGCTTTTAAGATTTTCAACTATTTTTTTTTACAGACAGTTCTGCGGTTCTGTCCAGTGCTAAAGAGATTTTAGGCTTTACTGTACCGCAGCCTAAACCAATTAAGATTAACTTTATATGTTGGGATTTCATGTTATTTGCTTCAATCTAATTATCCAATTCTAACCCAAAACCATGAATAAAGAAATGTTTTTTTCTTTCAGTGCAAGCCATCACACTGAAGTCCACCTTTTCCAGTATTTTAAATGCTTTACAATTGAACAATTGATGTAAAAGTTCATTTTAAAATCCATTTTGAACTCTTAACTTCAGAAACCAATGTATAAAATTGCATTAAAGCTTTAGAAAGCAGAATAAGACAGAACATTTATTTTAGAATATCTTCCAAAATAAATACATTTATAAATATTTGCATAAAATATAGCTAGATGTCTTATCTGATTGTCCAAATGTGTCTGTGAACAAACAAATTTGCACAATAAATGCAGAGAACACCGTAGATGTTTTGCACTTAATTTAGATGCCCATTGTATAGTGTGATGCTGAAAGAAAATTCATATATTTAAATAATGTATTACAAGCCAAAATATTTTTTTCAACAAAATGCTAATCTTTATCTCTGCCCACAACCTGTTTTTCATGGAAAGCCTGCTAAAGCACCACAAATCCAACAAAACTAAGCACTGAAAATAAAATCTAAAACAGAGATATTTTAGGACTTCTCTGAAAGGTTAATTTTTTCTGCAGAACTTGAAAGCTTCTTGGAGGGGGATGGACACAAAAACACACACAAAAAAGGAATCTAAGCTATATCGTCATAGTAATTCTTCCCACTCAGTGTTACAGCAATTATTGGAAAGCAGACTGAGACTCTGATGAGCTGAGATTTGATTTTTGTACATGTCTTTTTCCTAAAGAGAAAGTTGTTTTATATTGTCTCTACTACTGTAGAAAAATGTAATGAAAAACCGGTGATGTGGCTCATCAGATAGTACCCACAAGTTTTTGTAATTGGCATATGAAAGAAGACATCTAAACTTTTATCTCATTGCTCTTGTTAGCAAATAAATTACCATGCCCAAACCAGCCTGGCATTTACACCAAGCTAATTTCTGAGATTGACAGTTTACAGCATGAACACTGTCTATAGGCCTTAAAGGTGTAGCCTACCATTCATTTTTTTATTCCTTTAGCATTCCTTTCTAACTGCTCATGAAGTTCTGCAAACCTACCAGTATGGTCATGTAAATTTTGTTAAGATCAAATTTGGCTACAGCAGCTGAAGAATCACCATTGCTTCTCTGGACCTTGTAACCTGTAGCTCTGTAACCTGGCATGCACTGACTAAATACTTTTGAGATCAACATCAACAGCCAGGGGAGTTCCTTATCCAAGAGTGTAGCTGGAATCCCTAGACTAGGTCAAGGATTACGTCAATAAGGTGATGCAATATGTCTTGATCTAGTAAAAATGGGCTATACCCATGATGGGAAGCATGCGTAGTGTGCACAGGTCAGGGCTGCACACTTTTCACTACAGGGTTGTATTTTCAACCTGTTTGGGGATAGTGGTACTATACCTACTGTACCAACAAGTGTCACGCCCTCTGTAGCCAGAGGGCGCTCCTTCTCTGTCCTGTCTCTCATTTCCGGTTCTTTGCTGTCCTTCCGGTGTTTCTCTTTCTCTGGGGCTATATATTTACGGGTCTTTCAATCTGCCTTTGCTCAGCATTGACGTTCGGATGTCCTGAGACACGCCTAGCACCAGGTCGCCCCATGTCCGCTACCTGAGGGCATAGGTTTCTACAGTGTATATGGCATTTCCTGAACAGCTGAGCTTGGGCTAACCCCCGTCTCGCCGCTACCCATAGGGTCTTTTCGGTCTCTTGCCATACCACGGTTTGTCCTTTCCGACATCCGTGACAACAAGCCGCTCTACCTGAAATTGCTCCACCAAAATTTCCTGTGTAAATTACATCAAAATTCATAAAAAAAATTAAGTTAAGTATAACTTACACATTTTGTTTTCTTATTTGCCTAGCATTTAAAAAAGATCAGAATGGCATGGTACCAATCCCCTGTGCATTTTTAAGAAAATTCCCTAGTAAAGCCAAGTACTCTGATCAACATTTTTTTTCACTCATCAAATTTCCAATTGAGATTAAGTTAATGATGAGCCATTAGTAGAAATTACACGTGTCACTAGTCTTGTTTGGGTCTGAGGGAAAGCAAGTTAGAATTTCATTTGAATTTCACAAAGCACAAAAAAGCAAGTGCTCATCTGGCAATTGACTTTAAAATACACATAGGCCAATGGCTTTTCAAAATATTATTAGACTTTCCACAATTGATAGTTACTGAAACAATCAGCACAGTTTTCAACAACAAATACTGCAAGCAGTAAACATGGACTGAACAATCGTACCAAATGTAATTTCATTATGCAAATATTTGTTATATTACACTCATCATTTGCTGGTTACATTCTTTACCCCCTAAAATAAAAGTTAAATGTATGGAGATAGGGAAAATTGAACTTTGTGTGCTGAAAATAAATTGAAATTGTTTTTTTAAAATGTTTGAAATACAAACTGCTATAGATTTGCTTGAAGAAGGAAAGGCAAAGAAGGAAATAAATTTTACAGAGATTGTGAACTTTGTCTTTATTGCATCTTTACAGATATTATGAGAACTATGAAGCTATCAACAGGGGACTCCTCAAATATTTCATACCCAGTGGTACAGTATACTGTATTATTGCAGATAGAGAGTTCTGCAGTGTTGTGATAGCAAGTAATAGAAGCGTAGTTTATGTGTTTATAGTTTAGATGTTAGTGTTCAGAGTACAATGGTTTTCCATTTCATTAGCTGAGCCTTTGATTTCAAAGGTTGTTTCATTTTGGTTAAAGGTTTAAGCTACATGGTCATAAATATTTGAAAAATGTATGTATATAAGCATTTCAAAATATATAAATAACTATGACATGTTTAGTTCATTTTGGAAATACACCGACTGTTTAGCAAAATGAATAACTGTGCTGGTATTTGTCTTAACTTTTGAGAACTATGCTAATACTAGTCCTTTAGCAAAAGTGATGAGCCTCAGTCTCACTTTTAGAGCATTTATAAGCAAAAATATACTGCTTGTGTATGAACATATTTCTATTATATATTCTTCTGTTCAGTACAAAATGTGCCTTTTCAAATTCACTGTAAGTTACATTGTGATAATCAGTTTTCTGTATTAAACAAAACATTTGTTCTTGCATTTAAATGTATTACCAGGAAAACTGTTTCATACTATACAGTGGAGTGAATGGAAGGTTTTCAATTATGCCCTGTCATTATTTAAGCAAGATAACATTGTTTGAATTAAAGCATGTAAATTTCAAGTTTAATGTTAGTGCCATTTTTATACATGAAATGCAGTAAACCATACTTTTTGTCACTGTGATGATGTGGGACTATAAATAAATCATATTGTATTGTAACTCCTTTTATATATGTGTATTATTGAAAAAAACAATCTGAACAATCTAAAAAGGCTGATTTTCACATCTTATGGCTGTTTTTGCACGTTGGAAGGATAGAATGGTTATTTTACAGACTCTGAAAAAAATGTAAAGAAGCAAAAGTAGATGTCTTTAGAAATGTAACACAAATGGTATTCTTTCTTTTTGTTCACCATGTCCTTGTTTATTTGGCAAATGAATAATCCCAGTAGAAGCTTCTGGAGCTGTTTGCTTATATAGTAAAATTAGTTGGGTGTTCTGGACCATGTTGTTATACTGTTCCTACACACAGGCTGCCTACACAGAGGAGATTTCCACAAAACCAACTCAAGAAACACAAACAATATTGTTAATTTTAGGCACAAAGTGTATACTAAAATGTGTTTCGTTTACTTTGAATTAATGAAAATTAATTAAAATGTTTGAATTTCTGTGTGTTCAACAAACTTGCAAATTTGTAATGTGATCCTAATAATATGGTTCATACTATACCTTTCACAGATCTGAGTTAATTATTAATTCTCTTTAAGGTAAAAAGCAGAACCATAAAGTCAGAAATGTTGCCTATTTTTATGTTGCTTTCATTGCATTTTTGTAACGTGTTTTGTTTTATTCTCAGAAAGCTATTGTTATTCAGTATTTTACAGTTAAGTCACATGACAGTCATTTTGTGGTTAAACCTAACTAAAGAGCAATATGACTCCAGCTAAGTAAAATCAAGAAAAAAACACAAGCCTGACCATTTAGAGTAAGTGCCCCTTTTTAACAAGTTTAATATGTATATATGTATTGTTTATATACTGTATGTATTGTTAAATGTTTAATACAGGATATATACAGTACAGAATTTATTACACACATATACTGTATACAGTACTATAGTATTTGCCTGTTTTCTTTTGTGCCCTTTTGTTGCTCAGTTAAGTATTGAACCTTAAATTATTTTCCTGAATTATTCATATTGAGTAATATATCATTTCCAGGTTAATATAAACATTAAATATGATATGTTTTATTCTAAATTTCAATTTGTTCTGGAGTTTTTCACTGAAAATTGAGGGTTTGCATACTATTACTGTTAATAAAATGACATACTTGAATCCCACAGACACAGAATATGGATTACACAGTAGTCAAATTAACTCCTTCATTAAAATAGCAATGCTTTCTAACTCTTCATGTTATTACTTACTGGTAGAAAAACATCACAGAAGTCTTCACAATTAGCAGTAGTTTGCATGATGATTTAAAAGAGACATACAATGCAGTTTTTGCTAATACGGTATGTAACTGTTTTCACCCACAAAAGTGTTCAGTTGAAACATTCAAGTTGAAATTAAAACCATTAACTTTAAAAACAAGAGAACTTCATTTGTAATTCAACAAAATTGGATGTCATTAGATGGGAGTGAATACTTTTGCAAGACCCTCTAAGTCACGAATATGTACTTGTTATGTACCTTTGATTAAACACTGAGACAAAAAATAAATCAATGTAAATGGAATAGTTCTACATAATATATATTTTACTTTATTAACATTACATTATTTATGTTTTTCCACATACTGTGGCACCCAGGGCTGTTTACTTTAATGACAGGATTAATGAGAGGGACCAGAATGTAATTATCCAGCCTTCTTGCCTTGGGGGTTGGTGGGATAGGTACTTACTTGGAAGAATTTACTGTTCTTGTGTAGTGTTCCCAGCACTTGCCAAATGTTTGTATTTCAGTTTGTTTTATTATTACCCCCCCCCCCCCCCCCTTGTTGTGGGTCCACTGGACCACAGTGCAGGATATCACAGGGGGTGTGCTCACTGCTGAAAAAGAGTTGCACAACCTTGTGGACTTGGTAGGACTCCCGATGATGAGTCAATCCCTCTGTCTGCTCCTGAATACCTGATATGTTGCCAGAAGCATTAGCACTGCTCAAGCATTTGCCCAGAAACAGCTGACCAAGGCAGACTTGCAGTATGCCAGGTGAGATTTCACCACAGGCACAGGCCCCAAACCTAGGAGAGTTCCTGGACCGTACTTGGACAGCCCTCTCATGACACGTATAGAGTGTGACTTAAGCACTATGGATAAGTGATGGTACTGGACTATGACTGATTGGCCCTCTACAGAAAGTGAGGGATGATAGGAGCCTGGAATCTTGCTACAGACACTTGTCCCCAGAAGGAGCAAGGGGTTGTGCTCTGCAGGCCATCTGTCTTTATCTGTGCCTTCACTGGGCAGACTCACAGATTCCCAGAGCCCCCGCTATTTTGTAAACTACAGTATGGGCCCCAGGTCTATTTGAGGCTGGCTGGAACAATCAGCTCTAGATGGAGGCAGACTTCCAGAGTAATTGGGGCTTAATTTGATGACAGGGCTAATTATGTAATGGTCTTGTAATGATGAAGCCCCCTCGCCTTTGGAGTAAGCTAGGATAATTACTTACTAGACAGTATGGACTGTTGTGATGGACTTGTGATATGTTATCTGCAATTGCTTATTGTTTATGCTCTATTTTGTTTCACATTTTCCCCAGTGTTGTAACCCTGTAATGAATGTGGCTGTTAGCCCTTCTCCATGTGGACACTATAGATTAGGTAGTGCTTGCAGGAAGTGAGGGGGGCTTTGAGTGTATGAATGAACGTGTGCAGTAAGTGCTGCCTGCTGCGGGTATTGCTGTACTCTGTAATAATTGGTATTTCTCCTCATTGTGGGTATTGACTCACTGTATCTTCATAAGAAGAAATTCAATTCACTTTGAAGAACCAAGCGCTTATATGAGCTACATTATATTGAATTCCTAACAGAATACAGCTCCCACACTTTGGTTTATTTCTTCATTAACTGTTGGTTGTCTTACATTTGACTTTTCTTGGAACTAATTTCTGTATGTGGTTGTCCAGGTGTACTATGCCAGTTAATATGGGGAAGGGGGATTGTATTGTTTTTTATATATTGCATTTATCCTTGGAGCATTGTTTATCTTTTCTATGTTTTGTTTACTCTTTACTTTTTGAAGTACTGTATCTGCATCAATGAACTGTATAATTTGTCATTATCTGCTGTTTTGATTTTGGTGATGTGACCCAAGGCAGTCCTGTGCTGCCTTTATTCTCATAAACAGTATTCTCATTAACAGTTACTGTATATTAACATGGCTAAAACCCAGTATACCCTATTCTTTATCTCCTACACAAGTACTTTGTCACCAAATTAATCTGTTTCCGATGCTTTTCTAATATGCCTGTGACAAAATATGAGCTTTTCTTCACAAATTGCTCTTGATTATCAAGTCATAAGGCAACACACAGCGCAGAAGACACAAACACATGGATCTACTTTACAATGTGAAGTAAACACCGCTCTTTACCTTCCCTGTAGCACTATACTATATTCATACAGTACATGCACAACGTACAGTGCATAAACATACAGGTAAGTGTATAAAATGGAGTTTATAACGGAAACTCGGGAGGATGGTTAGGTCCCAATTCCCAGTTACCTACATATAGAAGATCTATAATCCCACATCCCATTGTGCATCTTTCTCTCACCCCTCCTGCCACCCTCTCTATACCCTCGCAGCAGCTCCCTAACTCATTCCACATAATAAAGCAGGGTTCAGTCAGCCTTGCCCTCCCAGCTAGGATCCTCCTTATGGAAGGCTGTCTAAGTTCAATTCTGTCTTTTGTAATGATGTCTCTCTTGTTGTATTTACCCTGCAATATGCTGGCATTCCATTCTTGGTATAGATTCTGGGTCTGCTGCGTTAGGTTCCAGCTCACCAAGATCTTCTTTCTGAAGCTATGATGATGATGGATGGATTTAATGTATAATATTTCACTATTATCCTGCAACATGTCCCTGATAAACTAAACATGCTGGCTACCCAGATATGTTGCACAGGAAAACAATAAGATACTGCCTTTATTCAGAAGACTCTGTTATTACAGTGAGGTACTCCTAGACTAATAATAATAATAATAATAATAATAATAATAATAATAATAATAATAATAATAATTGCTTACACTTACAGTGCCTTGCGAAAGTATTCGGCCCCCTTGAACTTTTCAACCTTTTGCCACATTTCAGGCTTCAAACATAAAGATATAAATTTTTTATTTTATGTGAAGAATCACCAACAAGTGGGACACAATTGTGAAGTGGAACGAAATCTATTGGATTTTTGAAACTTTTTTAACTAATAAAAAAATGAAAAGTGGGGCGTGCAAAATTATTCGGCCCCTTTACTTTCAGTGCAGCAAACTCACTCCAGAAGTTCAGCGAGGATCTCTGAATGATCCAATGTTGTCCTAAATGACTGATGGTGATAAATAGAATCCACCTGTGTGTAATCAAGTCTCTGTATAAATGCACCTGCTCTGTGATAGTCTCAAGGTTCTGTTGAAAGCGCAGAGAGCATCATGAAGACCAAGGAACACACCAGGCAGGTCCGTAATACTGTTGTGGAGAAGTTTAAAGCCGGATTTGGATACAAAAAGATTTCCCAAGCTTCAAACATCCCAAGGAGCACTGTGCAAGCGATCATCTTGAAATGGAAGGAGTATCAGACCACTGCAAATCTACCAAGACCTGGCCGTCCCTCTAAACTTTCAGCTCAGACAAGGAGAAGACTGATCAGAGATGCAGCCAAGAGGCCCATGATCACTCTGGATGAACTGCAGAGAACTACAGCTGAGGTGGGAGAGTCTGTCCATAGGACAACAATCAGTCTTACACTGCACAAATCTGGCCTTTATGGAAGAGTGGCAAGAAGAAAGCCATTTCTCAAAGATATCCATAAAAAGTCTCGTCTAAAGTTTGCCACAAGCCACCTGGGAGACACCCCAAACATGTGGAAGAAGGTGCTCTGGTCAGATGAAACCAAAATCGAACTTTTTGGCTACAATGCAAAACGATATGTTTGGCGTAAAAGCAACACAGCTCATCACCCTCAACACACCATCCCCACTGTCAAACATGGTGGTGGCAGCATCATGGTTTGGGCCTGCTTTTCTTCAGCAGGGACAGGGAAGATGGTTAAAATTGAGGGGAAGATGGATGCAGCCAAATACAGGACCATTCTGGATGAAAACCTGTTGGAGTCTGCAAAAGACCTGAAACTGGGACGGAGATTTATCTTCCAACAAGACAATGATCCCAAACATACAGCAAAATCTACAAAGGAATGGTTCACAAATAAACGTATCCAGGTGTTTGAATGGCCAAGTCAAAGTCCAGACCTGAATCCAATCGAGAATCTGTGGAAAGAGCTGAAAACTGCTGTTCACAAACGCTCTCCATCCAACCTCACTGAGCTCGAGCTGTTTTGCAAGGAAGAATGGGCAAGAATTTCAGTCTCTCGATGTGCAAAACTGATAGAGACATACCCCAAGCGACTTGCAGCTGTAATCGCAGCAAAAGGTGGCTCTACAAAGTATTAACGCAAGGGGGCCGAATAATTTTGCACGCCCCACTTTTCATTTTTTTATTAGTTAAAAAAGTTTCAAAAATCCAATAGATTTCGTTCCACTTCACAATTGTGTCCCACTTGTTGGTGATTCTTCACATAAAATAAAAAAATTATATCTTTATGTTTGAAGCCTGAAATGTGGCAAAAGGTTGAAAAGTTCAAGGGGGCCGAATACTTTCGCAAGGCACTGTATATAGCACTTTTTCTGGACACTCCACTCAAAGCGCTTTACAGGTAATAAATAGGTTTCATTTTCTGCTGCTGAAATTATATTTAAAGGCACATTCATTTTGTGATGTCAGAACTTTAGGATGACTGGGGTTCAGGTTAAATGGTATTGAGAGAGTGGCATAAAGGCTCATATGTAGGTAAAAAAGTGGCTTTAGTTTCAGTTTAAGCCCCAACATTTGTATGTTAATTATTTGCAGCCCTGGGCTAACGTTATTATGACTGTCAGATTTTTATTTAGTCATTGGTATTGACATGAATGCATTGACGAATAATTGCATTAATAGATTTAGCCCTCAAGAAGGAACCACAAAGCCTTTAGCAAAGGCTATATTGTGGAAATGGATTTCTGACTTGGATTTAACAGATAATTTTTTGAGTGTTTAATCGTTTAGCTGAAGAATGATGTTTTCTTTTCGCTAGAGATCATATTCCAGGACAGATTCCAGCACAGTGCAATACCGTCATATGAAAAACAAAGATTAACAATAACCGAGAATAGCTCATATTGCTATGATGTGTCTGTGGCCCATGATAAATATCCTACTGTATAAAACTCCTTCACTATTCTTATTTCTAACAAAGCCAGAAGAAAATGAAAAATATAATTACTGCAATACTGTAACTGTTATGGGCATGACACACCTTCAGTATCACTTTGGCCTTATAAAAGAGTTAAAGGGTAGAATTTTAAAATATGTCTCAATTGAGGGACATTTTGGTTTGAAAAACAAAAACACCAGATATGGTAAATAAATGATCTGTGAGGTAAATTGTTCTCAATCAGCAAAAGTCACCATTTAACACATAATTCTGAGAATGAAAGATAAATACACGTTTATTATTCTGTGAAAATAATCCTTTATTAGTTATTCTCCAATATACCTTTATAGCTACACCAAGAAAAGCATAAGAAAAAAACTCACTGTCAAGTTTTGCTTTGATGTTGTTGTTGTTTCCACAGTGGTTCTGCAAGGGATGTGGCACCCTTTTTATCTCAGCTATGTTTTATTTCCAGTCTGTTCAGTTGATAAAGCTACAGCACAATGTGCTGACAACCTATTTCCCTTCTACTTGCTAACGTGATTAAATGTATGTTAAAAGCAGATTCCTTCACCGTGTATATCCTGGAATTGTTTGTTTTTATGTTGCAATCTGCTTTTAACCTAATTTCATCTTTTCTGTTTTAACCTTATTAGCATTCAAGTTGTGGACTGTTAAAACTGCTCCACCTATACAAATGTGGCCTAATTCAGAACATATGGTTGGCTTCTATTATGTATTAAAAAATCTCTCAAATGGCAAATATGTGTCACTGAAATAAGAAAAAAACAGCAACAGGCGTTTCACACTGCTGGATTTCCATTCCAGTTGACATACTGTATTTATTGTTCTTTGAGGGATATGAAATAGACAACAGAGTTAGAAAGTTAATGAAAATTCTGTACTCTACCGTAACATTAGCAGCTAGGGATTTTTTAATTTAAAATAATTACTCTCTCTAAATTATTTTAGATTGAGTGTTAAAAGGTTGTATTATATTAGACCTTATTTCTAATATTGTGATCAATTGTAACACTAACCCCAACCACAAACAGGGCATTATAGCTTTGGGAATAGTTCAAAGAAAATCAACTAGATGGGCTCCTTATCTGTATTGTGATATATAGACAGGTTAAAGGAACTAAATCTCTTTGGTCAGGAACAAAGGAGATCAAGAGGTGATTTAATCCTCATTCTAAGTGGCATAGATGGGGGTCAACCCATGGGATTTCTTTAACACTGTAAGGGAATAAGGACATGTCACAAATGTAAACTATAAGGTAATTAATTTGGATTAATTCGGAACAGCGATTATGAAACATTTCTTTACATAAAACATTGTGATTGTCAAGAACAGGATTCCCAGACGGGTGGTCTAACTCTGGGCCGGTTCAAACACTGGAAAGACTAAATTTTACTAAAGTATTTCTTGACAAGTAATGTTAGCTTCTAGCCTAAATTTTGTCAGATATTAGAAGCCAAGCTGAAGCAGGTCAGAACTGGGAGGGAGCCCTCTAAGGAAAAGCAGGTTTCTGTTACAACGGGTGCAGGTAGATCAACACTGTACATGTAGATGATGTTCTTCCCCCTTGACCAGAATTCCCAAAAATAATGCACCAGTATTGTGGCAAGAGACATATTTTATGTTTTTATTGTTTTTTTATCATGCACATATCTTATGGATCTACTGTATCTCACACACTGGTGAGCCAATTTATTTTTATTCTAAATTGTGAAGATTACTTAACCTTCTGACTTGTTTTGCTCATCTTATGCATGTATGTTTCCTGTTTGTTAATGGATTCAATGTTGTTTGTGTTCAATGTATTATCTTTTACCTACCTGAAAAGCAAATCTGTATGTGGGACAATAAAGGAGGTAATTCAGCTAACAGATCATTAAGGAGCTCATGGCAGTGCTCTTAAGAGTAAGGATGCTAACCCCCATGTCCAGGATAAATCTCACTCTGGGATTGTACAGCCCTGTGTTCTTTAAGTTCCCCCTTAATTCAATTGCTGAAGCAATTTCTCACTTCACTGCATGATCTGCCTGATGGGTTTAATAGCGTATTATAGCAGCCATACATCACCAAGGTCGATACTGCACTTCAGTACTGAATCTTATATGTAAAGAACTTAGAAATACTTTGAGATGAGAATACTACAGTACATAAATTCAATCAATCAATGAATCTTCTAACCTAGCATTGAGCATAAAATGTATTTTCTTACTTTTTACTTATGAAGTTAATCAAAAACATTTAAATGAACATTTTATAATACTCATCCTAGATATGTCCCTTCTTCAGTAAACCTATAAAAAAAGTGTTGGATGTTTACCCTATGATGTGACTGAAATGGAAGGAGTATAAATAACAAAATAACTCAGCATAAATAACAAAACCAGCACACTCTCCTTTCTAATCATTGTATGTAAAACTGCATCCTTTTGGACTTGTAAAAATTTATGGTTCGATAAGCACCCGAGATGAGATCTGTGACAGAAAATAAACAAGTACTCTCCAAAAATGAATGAAAAAGGAATGCAAAATGAGGAAATACATAAAGCCATGTGCAAATCAAAACAGTATCGGGAACAAATCATAAAAAAGGGAGACTTGCTTTGGACAACAAAACGCACGTGTTATGATACAGTTAAGTACCTCTTACATTTGTGCAAATTAAATATGAAGCCTTATAAATATCATTTCAAGTGTTTCTTCTGTGCAATTAAACAATTCCCAGTAGTCACATTCAAGTTTGGCCTTAAGATTATAATAAAAAGCCTGCTTCAACAGTAACATGTTTTAATCCATTCAGGTTGTTATATTAATTATTCCAATCATTCTCCAAAAACCAAAGACTTACAAGAGTGTATCAGTATAGGTGTGAATTACACTGATTTGCACCAAATTAGTGACATGTACTGCACGTATGCAAAGCAAGACGTTAAGTTGAGTGTGTATAAGCTATTTATAAAGGTCTGACAGATCCTTTAAAGGTGAACAAATCTCACAAAAATATTGAAAAATACTGAATACAAAACTCTGGTGCTCTGGTGAAAGAAGCAACTCACTGAGCTACAATACAATACTGCACAATGAACCAAGGAACCCTATCATTATACACTACAGTAGACGTTTGCAATGTTATATGACAGAGAACTCAGTCAATCCCCATGTCTACATCTAAGATAATGGAATTCTAGGAAAACATACTGTAAGGAGGTGAAGAAGTTTACAGTATATAGTAACTAGACAAAGCATTTGTAACTGTGGTAACTACAGTGTTATTTTTGTGAAGTTTCCAACATAATATACATATATCTAGTTATTAATTACTCTATTCCTTGCCATACAATTTAGCTATTGTTGTGTAGACAATGTGTCAATATTGAAAAGCACGATTGCCTTTTGCACAGTACTTAGGTACATAAGAAACATTACTGATAATCATACTCATTTGGTACCCAATAGCTAATTGATCTGAGGGATTTCATCCACCCATCTTTGTTCTTTCTTATAAGAAGCAAGGTGATCAGTTTCAACAACATGACTGGTTGCTTTGCAGATTGTGAATAATTTAATTAAAACATACGAATAGAACAAGCCTGCAGTTGAGAGGAGACAGTTGGACCCATCTATCTTGTTTGGTTTTTATTAGCTAAGTGATTCAAGGAGCTCATCCAACATTTTATTGAAAGAAATGGGGGTATCGGCTTCAACAACGTGGCTGGGTATCTCGTTCCACAACCTTTTGTGTGAAAAAAGCTCCTCTTAGTAAAGCACTTCCACTCGTCTTCTGGTTCATGTTTCATTCTTGATTCTGAATAACTACATAAGGTCTACTTTGACAACTCCTTTGAGACGTTTGAATACTTGAATCGTTTTCCCTCTTAGACATCTTTTTTCAAGACTACAAATGTTCTGTTCTTTTACCCTGTCAGGGCTGAATATTCCTTCAAGCCTGTGAACAAACATGATCATTCTTTAACGGGCTGATCCCTGAGCAGTACTATATATTTTTTTTTGCTCTTTGGTGTCCAAAAGAGGCACACAATTCTCTAAATGGGACGATTCTATTTTTTTTACTTCATTGCCACATTGACTAGAAGTTGAAAATCCATCTAAACAATTGTTCTACTTTTTAATCTGTAGTTTTTTAAAATCAGTATTTCTATTTCTTATATTTAGTTTATGTTTCCTTTATCTAAACACTCTGCAACTCTCAGATGCCACGTGTTTGCCCTGTCTTGAATTCTGTCTTCTTACATTTTCTTTGCAGTTCCTGCAGTGTTTTTTAATCTTCCTCTTTGGGTAACTATCTGTGAACTTCAAATCCAGATCCAAATTCACTACTTCCTAGTGGACAGACTTTGTGTTGTAAATCAACATCAGTCCAATTTCTCAGTAGTATTTACTGTATATCTTCAATTAAATATTAAGCACAGTAAATGTACATTTATTAGTACATTAGATATCAGGTATAACCACATAGGCTGATATTAGCTTATCATATTCAGGTATTTACATGTGACTACTTTTTAAAATCAGGGCATTCATTTTTTTTCCACTTATCAGTGTTAAAAGATATTATTTTACCTGCACACTTGTAGCTGCACACTTCTAACAGATTTTTGAAGACAATCTTTCCACAGCGGTTTGAATGTGGTTTATTAATTTTGTCTTATTTAGTAAAAACTTAATACTGAACATAAATTGTTCACTAAAAACTACAGTATGTTCACTGCATCATAAAGTCCAATTTAAACTTGTTTATTATGTACTTGAGTGGTCAGGTTAATTTGGGAAGCATTTATTTCCAAGGAGTGCAGATGTTTAAATATATCCATTACATCTAGCCTTTGCATTAGTGTAATCATAAATCCACTGAACGTTTTAGAAATTCAAGTTATTTCAGATCTTCTGATGAAAAATCACTCGCTTTTCAAGAATCAAAAACAAGTACTTTTCACAAAACACAGAGTTTTCCTAGTTTCAATTCAAAGGTTATATGATTTACTGCTTCTTTAAACTTTCAATCATACTGCAAGCCCTGTGCTCATTAATTGATACTATAAAGAGAAAAATAACGTACCTTTCACAAGCTCGCACGGTCCATGCAGCTATTATCCACAGTGAGATGCTGAAAACCAGCAATACAGTTCCTGGGCATATTGTCATTAATGTCTTCATTACAAAACGGGTATTGAAGTTTATTTTATTCAGTGCTCCAATGCTTCGTGATGAGGCATCAGTAAAAAGTTTGCTGTGCAGCAGCATTACTCTGGCAATGAGATACAATCTGAGAAACATTGGTATGGACAGTATAATATCCACATCAGCCAACGCCGTGGATGGGGTGTAGGAAAAGGCAAGGCGTGCTGTCCATGTGAATGTGTAGTTCCCAGGAATTGGATGAATAGCACACACTAATATCTCCAAGCAGATGAAGAAAATTCGTTCGTACGTCATGGCTATCCTCCAGTCGTCTGCACCATTGTCCACCATAAACAACTGCAAATAAAAGCAAATGCAAAAGTTGACAAGGATCAGCAAGAGGATGGCAAAGAAAGGACACTGAACCGTGACAGACGTCCAACACTACAGCCATTTTGCAATGTTAAATAACCTTCAAATTTAAAAAGCCTTTGCTTTGCATCCATCATATTTCAAAACTGAATTTAAAGAATAAATTGTGAAAGCAGCAACTGTGAAAGCATTGCTTGTGAGGTACATATGCCCAATGAACTGTGATTTTCATTACACTTAGTCTTAACAGCTAATTAGCAGTACTTCCATTTGTATTACACTTTGCATCCCAAAAGATTGTAAATTCATCACATACAAATGGAGGCCCACTTCATCCGCCTCTGAAACGCAGCACCCACTTGGTGACAGTAATTCTGTGTCAGCAGCCCCACCAAAGCACATTAGGTGAAGAAGTGAGAGATTCTTTAACCAAATGAATGGGTGAAAAGCCCATTGATTTAAACTACAGGTGAAATTTAGGGATTGTATAAGACTAAACTGAAATTTTGCCAGGACACCAGGGTTAGCACCCCTGCTCGCATGTACTATACCATGGTATCTTTAATGACCAAGTAGTCAGGATCTTGGTTTATTGTGTCATCTGTAGAGCAACTACTTATAGAACAGCGTCCCCTGACTACATACTTGTTTGGATACTCTAGTCCAGAGGGAAGGCTGCCACCTACTGGTCTACCAGCACTGGTTCTGTTTTCCTTATGGTTTCCTATCCCAGTACTGACTGTTCCCAGCCTTGCTTAGCTTCCAAGATTGCAAGATTGGGCTGGAAGGTGATAACCTTCTATTTCGTTTAACAATTATGTTTCTCAAAACCTACTGAAATGAGTCATCTTGTTGACAGTAATGCCTTATTTAATATCAGCAGGAGTTACAAATTAGGCAAATATCATTTGTGAATCAAAAGTCATACAGCTAGTTAAAATATAGCTTTAAGAGCATTTTCTCACTCTGCTTTATTTCAAAACACTGAAATGCGTAATGTGTGATCTGCATAATGTATTTCACAGACTTCCCTTTAAACAGATGACCTGGTTTAGATGCTTCTCCTCTACTTCTGGCTCATTAATTAGCTATAGAATTTCATTTTTCTCCACAATATTTGTAAGGGTTTTTCTTTTTGGTCTCTTGACATCATTTGAAAATAAACAAACAACAAACACCATGTACACGTTATCTTTCACGAACCATTTTTAATCTGGTGAAAATATATTTTTTTTATATGACAGCTGCATAATTCAATGGTATTTAAAACATATATATCACAAAAAGTCAAATACATATACAGTCGTCTCATTTTTCTGATTTAACTAAAAGATGTTGTGGAGACTCAAAATCCAGACTTAAAGGAAAACTAGAACACAATTTCATAATTGAAACTAGAAGACTAGAAATTTCAATTTCATAAATACTGGTGCTATGTGGCTTCCATTAAACGTAAATACTGGAAAGCAAAGCAACAGGTGTTTTTTTAACGTCTCTTTGTGGAATTCAGCTGATGGAATTGTATAAGAAATCCTATCATTCAGGGCCTCCTGATTGACTCAACCACTAAAGTCACTTGCTTGAATGCGGTTTAAGGCAGGTTAGGCTTTTTAATCACAGGTTCAAGCTCATTAGCTGACTATGACTGGGCTTCCCCAGGGGTAGGCTCACAATTGGCTGAGCACTTCTGAAGGTAGGATGGGATTATTCTGTTTCTATTTCAGCAGTGTTCCCTGCAGCCTCTGCTACCGCCAGTGTGGAGCCAGTGTAAGTGGCTGGTGTTGCCTGTGACACGCTGAAAGAGATCTGGCTCGAAGGTGGGTGGGTCAGAGGAGTCTGCCAACAATTCCTCATTCTCCCCTGTGTGCGGTAACGGGGTTTCTAGCTGCCTGCCGAGATGTGAGACACATAAAACTGGCTATTCCAGATTGGTTGGTTAAAACAAAATAATTGGTGATGCTCAAATTGAAAAGAAATTCCTATCATTTGACACAAATACAGTCAGCTAGCTATAGAGAATTATAGAAAATTATTTTTTTAAATGAAATTAAAACTACTATTTATATTTTAAAACATTATTATAATCAACTTTAAATTACCCTTACAAAGCACACAAAATTTGATACTTAAAGAAAACATGAAAATATTATTTTTAGGTCTAGTAGAAAGCATTGTAATAAAGCATAGACATTTTCAACAAAAATATTTTAAAAGATTAAGTACAAATGGTGTTGCTATCAAAAAAGCAACATAAGGAGGTAGTTATCCACAGAGTACATATTACCTAATGCACCAGAAAAAAAGATATATCACTGATATTACGAGGACGTTCTGAATCAGGAGGTTGCAATATCAATATTACAGTAATACATGTCATTGGCATATATAAATAAAAACACTTTATTGGTAATATGTGAAACTAAACTCCACATAGAAAAAGCTCTTAATGATTTTAGTAATCTTCAGCTTGAATACCAATATAGATAAAAGGGAATGCAGTGACTATTTTAAAACTCAAAACAGCACTTTAGTCAAAAACTTGTAATGCAGTTTCCGGAATGATTTGCCATAGGAAACACTTTGAGCAGTACCATGATAAGTCATAATTAGCTTTTTAAGATAAGAAATGTTTCCAACTGCAATATTTCGGTTCTGAATGTCTTATGTAAACTCTTTGAGGATTCTTACAATAGCTTAAACAATACAAAACATGAAGAATTACAGTAGCTGTTGCATTTGTCTACTTTATTTGAACATATTGCATAATGAGTTAATGTTTGAGAAAAAAGAGACCAATTTCAGAATAAATTAAATAATAAAATGCGTTACAATTGCAAAATATTTCTGAACACATCACTTTTAAAACACCACATTGCAGTTTGGAATAATAAAACATCTTGCAACAGATGGTTTTAATAAACTTTTGATAAAGATAGAATAACTGCATGTGACTGAACTGAAATTGTACCTATTTACTTGATTTAGCCATTTCAAGGACTGGGACTAGCCTTGTTTAAGTAAATTTCCAATTTACGGGTTACATGTATAAATAGAACATATGTGACTGCCTTTGGTTACATATTCATAAAGGCAATTCTCCACGTTTATAATTTTAATACACTTACAAGCAGATTAATACATTTATTTAGAAATAATATGACTGGGATATACTGTAATACCATACCATTGCTAAAAACCATACCACTATGTATGGCAGTATGGTGCTATGGCTTTTAGCAGTGCTACCAGACATCTCTTGGTCCTGGGTTTGATTCTGAAATGGGGTCAGCTGGGAACTCCTGTGCACTCTGCCATGTGCAGGTGGGTTTTCACTGGGTGATCTGGTTTCCTCCCACAACCCAAAGCCTAGATAGCTTAGCTGGTGTCTCTACATTGTCCCTGTGTCTGCTGTTGTGCATCTCATTCTTGAGTTCTGTGCTCCTGGGATAAGCCCTGGGCTGACATGGATCGATATACTGTATCCTTATATAATTCATTATATCAAATTTCAAGTCAGCAGATCAGTTCCATCCAGAAAAGTGAACTTCTACTGTGGAGCCTGCTTCAGGTTTAACTTTA